>NC_063332.1:70401503-70466019 GCF_021869965.1 Rhincodon typus
CACAGATGCTGCCAGACCTGCTGAGCTTTTCCAGCAACTTTGTTTTTGTTCCCAACTGTTTAAACTTTGCTCATGAACAGTCCTTTCATACTGGGAATCATCCTAATGAACCTTCTTTGAACTGCCTTCAATTAAATGATATCTATCCTTAAATAAGAGACCAAACTGCTCACAGCACTACCCATGTGGCCTCAACAGCACCTTGTATAGTTGCAGTAAGACTTCCTTACTCTTGAAAGAGGGCCAACATTCCTGATTACCTGCTGCACCTATGTGCTAGTTTTCTGTGTTTCATGCACAAGTATCCCCAAGCCCCTTTATGCAGCATCTTTCTGCAGTTCTTTCCATTTAAATAATGCTGTGTTCTTCTGTTCTTCCCTCCAAAATGGACAATTTCACATTTTCTCATTATATTCCATTTGCTAACTTTTTAGCCCACTTACTTAACCTCAAACAAAAAAGGTTGTATGGAGATTACATTCCTCAGGTAACATAGTCAAATGTACATGCCTCATGTGAGCCAAGGCAACTAGTATGGACACGTTATTTGAGTGTTGATGTCATCCCTTTTATATTGTATTCTCACAAATGGGTATGTTATTTGAGTTTTGACGTCATCCCTTTAATATTGTATTCTCACCAATATGCATAGCAGGGTGTGGTCACTGTACAATGAATAATAGTTATGACATTTTCTCTCCTTTGGCATGGGGCACTGACAATCAGCTACCTTGACAGAGATCAGAGATTGAAACAGTAACTTATGTATGGCAGTGTTTGAAGAGGATCAAACTGGTAAACACTACTCCTGCAACTAATTCTATTAAAAAACAAGTTAACTTGCTTTTTATTTATCTTGTTTTGATTTAAGTGTAAAACTGCCTTGTATATACAATAAAATGAATTATATGATGTAATTATCCGAAACCTTCCAGGATCCTTCTGACAGTTGTGATAAGGTGCTTGACAATTGCAAATCTTTCCTTCTAATTTAGTTTAATGTTAGGATATCGATTTTATTGTAGACTGTTTACCTTGTATAACGATTGAATGCAGGGACCAACGTGCACACTTATCTACTTATTTTCTTATCTAGTTTTATTAATGAATCAGTACTTTTCTGTATTTGTCACATTCTTCCCCATGATTTAACAGTTGTGCATTGTAAGAAGTTATTTTCTTTTTATTTTCTTTTTATTTTTAAGACAGGTCCTGAGATTAAACTGCAATAGGAGCGTGTGAATATTCTAAGTATTTGCTTAAAATTCTTTTCAAGAGTGAGTTTCAGAAAATCTCCTAAAGTGTTCTTGAGTTCCTTCTTCCTGCTCCAAAGCCATTTTTAGGCCTGCTTCGGATTCCCACTCTCCATTTTTTCTGGTTTCATTTTTCTTCCAGAACAAGTATGGAACAGGTTTCCTTCCTGCCTTACGCATATTTCCTTCTGTTTTCTCTGAGTGTATCCTGGTAATGTGTCCTTTCTTCCATATTTGTGCCTTGTCACCTGTATATATTCTTTTGTGACGCCCTGCAGGGGCTAGAACGATTAATGCAAATGAGATTCCTTTATTTAGATCATATTAAGAATTACTTGTTCAAAGTGATATTAAAGAAGCATGCAGTATAAGTAGATATTGTTAGAATTCTTGTTTAAGATCTGATAAAGAGACACTAAAAATCCAGTGTAATCTTATGTATATATTTGCACCTGATAATTTGAGTCGAGCAGAACATTCCATGCAGTTTTTGTTGTATTAAAGGGTGTGTTCCAGAGGGCAGTAGCTCTTTGTGGCTATCATCAGGAACAGTTAGAAATTTGTACAGTGTAGATTTGTTGGTTGCTGTGTTCAAAGGATCTCTTTGATAACTTAGAAATTATGGCGTAATATTAAATGGCGACTTCAATTAATAAATCTGGAGTAAAATGCTACTTTCACTAATAACAATCATGAATGTTATTTTAAATGTGAGGATTATAAGATTATTATGGCTTGGGACTCTATTGTTAACTTTAGAGTAAAATGGAGAGGATCACATGATCTCTTCTGAAGTCTGCCTTACAGTAAGCCTGGGTGGTTTGATCATTAGAGGTTAAGAGAAGGCCAAGCGCATTTACTGGGATGAAAATGCAAGATGGACACTTGGACATAATTTTTTTTTCTTTACTCATGGGAGGAGGATGTCGCTGGCTAGGCAGCATTTATTGTCCGTCCCTAATTGCCCAGAGAACAGTTCAGAGTCAACCACATTACTGTGGGTCTGGAGTCCCATGTAGGCCAGACCAGGCAAGGATGGCAGTTTCCTTCCCTAAAGGACATTAGTGAACGAGATGGATTTTTCCCAACAATCGGCAATGGATTCATGGTCATCATTAGATTCGTAATTCCAGATTTTTCTTTCAATTAAATTCAAATTCCACCATCTGCCTTGACGGGAATCGAACCCAGGTCCCCAGAATGTTGTCAAGGTCTCTGGATTAACAGTCCAGCGATAATACCACAAGGCCATTGCCTCCCTTCAGTAATGGTAGCAGCCTGTGTGTCAACGGTGGGGATTGTTTATGGAATTTTCACCAAACTGGAAGGAGTTCACGTCTTAGCCAAGAAGTGCATTGGAATCTCAAATCTGCAAGTCCTGTACCAGGATGTATCTGGCACCAACCATTTTCAGTCTGGGTACATAGGTGGAAGGGAATTTTTGACTTCCACGATGTGTTAATTTGAAAGTGAAGTTGCCTTCACACTGAAGTGATTTTTGTCATGGAAGTTTTTGAACCATGACTTCTGTGGAATTTCTGAATTTGAAGACAAGGTCTAAAACCTGCTAGATCTTTGAAGAAGTTATATACTCCTTGTGATTGGTGAAAGCAGACATGAATGTGCATGAAAAGATGGATGGATATGTTGAACTGTCAAATCATTTAAATCCCCTCTCTTTAAGTTTTGAACAAAATTCAGCCTGTCTTGCAATTTTAAGTGTTTGCAATTTTAATAGGTGTTTGTTGAAATAAGTCTGTGAGCTTATAGTCAGGGACTTTCAAGTTGACATTTGATTGACAGTCCGAAATGGTTATAAAGGGATTAGCCGACTTTTATGTGGGGCTATGCATACAAATGTTTCTTTTTGTAAGATGTTAATTACTTGAAGGGAGTTAAATGTATTGAATTAAATGTTTAATAATTAGTTTCCTTAAATGTAGTGAAGTCTGTAATAGGCATTTAGAAGTTTATTTAATCTCCGCATGGCTCTTGAGGTCTGCCCATGGTGAATACTGGGTGAATTAATATGGAAGGTATAAGAGTAAAGTGCAGTGGGTGAGGACATGACTTGGCATGAGTTGACGCATAGTAGGCATAGGGGGCTATAAAAGGACATAGGGATGTATAGTGTGGAGGAGTTGGCACGAGGGTATGAGAGGCTACGGGGTGGCTCATGAGGCATGAAGTCGAATGAATCGGCATGGATGGGGCATGGGAGCCTGAAGTAGCTGAGGGGCTGTGCGAGTCGAGTACTAAATTACCTTACTGTTTTTATTATGAATGCTGCTCCTTCACCAGACGAAGAAGCAGCACATTGAAAGCTTGTGATTTCAAATAAACCTGTTGGACTATAACCTGGTGTTCTGTGACTTCTGACTCCGGCCACATGAGTCCAACACTGGCATCTCCACGTCATGATTTTATTGTAACAGTGAGGAAATCCCAGAACAACAAATCTGAACTTCTAAACAAACAATCTTGAAAGCTCCTACAGGCTGCCCACACCATCCTATTTTTTCTTTGGGAGTGGAGTGGTGGTTCAGTCTGACTCCAGTTGGCGAAGTGTAAAAATGGCCCAGAATTGGCAATCATACTCAGACCAAAGGAGTTTGAATGAAGCCCAAAATGAAGCAAAATTCTATTTGTTGGCTTTAAAGGTTGATGTGAAACAAGCATGCAGTTTGACCTAGTTTCTAGTGAGCATTAATTCATGGCACGTCTGAAAAATCTCACCGAAAGACAAGATAACAGTGACTGGTGTGGGAAACGGAAAAATTACACTGGTGCAGAAAGGGATTGTGGGCTTGACAGTTTGTTGGAACTGCATAAAAAAAGCTTTATCCTGTGTTTTGCTTGTAATGTAATGCACATAAAGAGCTTGATTCTTGTTTAGAAAAAAAATTGAAAATCTATTTTCTTCAGTATTAATATATTCACTTGTGATGAGCAATAAGAACTGCAATGCTATGCTCTACAAATGAGAATGATATCTAACAGTATATGCTCAATAAAACCCTCGTTGATTCACTATATAAGGAAAACAACTCTTGCACTTAAAACTAGGCTCTTTACTAATTATTTTTATCTTCCTTTGCTTGAAGCTGTGATTTTTTTTCTTGTATTGTAATGGTGTTTTATGCTAGTCTTAACTTTATTTGTCATTAATATCGGGTAAAACAACAGATATTTTGGGGGGATGGTTCCAGCATTTGCAGGTCAAAAAACTCAAGGTTAAAAGCGTAGCTATATTCAAAAATAGCGTTGATTATCACATAGCATGGTTGTGCTTCACAGATAACTAACTTCTTGAGTGGTTTGTGGGATTGATTTATTGTGCTCCCAAAGCTTTTTTTTATATTGAATCCAATCTGTCAATCCACAAGTTGAAAAACCCCTACTGGGTTACAGAAGCAACTGCATCGATTCTTCTTTATGAGATTTTCGCTGCACCTCACAGCAGCACTTCCAGAGGATAACTGTTTTTATAGGTGACTTAGAGCAGTTTGGGAGGTATTTTCTTAACTGATATTGTGCTTGTTGTTTTAAATTAGACAAAGCGTTTCATACATTATGAAATCCAGCTTGCTTATATCATAGTTCTTCATCTTTTGCTTGCTCTGGATGGCCGTGTATGTTGGTGACATGCTTTCGGGGTTTCTTCTGTGTGCTAACTAGCTCAAAGCACAGATGTTTCTTGCACATTATTGTATCCTTTTTTCCTTGTTCCTGTCAAAATGTACATACCATGTCTTACAAGAAGAACAGCCAAGATATCAGCAGGATGGTGGGAAAGCTTCACTGTGTTTTATGGAGTTGCTGCAACGTGCTAGACCGCTGTAAAAGTATATCTTTTGAAGTTTGATAGAATGTACCTTCATCAAATATTTCTTATTACAGTGAATTTTAAAAAGCTGTACTATTTTCCATGATTAGCTAAATCAAACCATAGAAAAGGGAGACGTCTGTGCTCTAATTATAAAAATTGCAGATATGTTTGTGAGTAACCTAAATAAAATTACTTTTATTAACTAGGAGTGCAGGGCAGTTGATATTATAGCTAAATTTTTAAGCTGAGGTTTTACTTTCTGTGTTTGTGATATCAAAAACCAAAGACCTGACAAAATAAAAACCAAAAGAACTGCGGATGCTGTAAATCAGGAACAAAAACAAAGTTGCTGGAAAAGCTAAGCAGGTCTGGCAGCATCTGTGGAGGAGAAAACAGAGTTAACATTTTGGGTCTGGTTCTGAGGAAGGGTCACTGGACCCAAAACGTTAACTCTGTTTTCTCCCACCAAAGACCTGACATTGCACTTAGTCTATCCTTGACATGATATAGATAAACTCACTTAATACTGAGCCACTATTGGCCCAACACTGCTTGCCAACTGGAAAGATGGAATAATTCTGTCAGAAATTGACTACTCTAGTAGCACAGTGCTGCCACATGCATTTCCCACCATTCCCATTAAAACATCCCCCCAGGATATAGGAAAAGAACACTTCCTTTGCCTGTGGGTATTGGCTCCAAATCCATTGAAACACTGTGGAGGAGTTGGTTTCAAGTTGAAATATGAGAAGGTCCTCCAGCTGTAAAGCAGGAGACACTGTTTTTACCCCAAGTTACCTAAGGGAGAATATGATTGAAGGTGGAGATGCCTTATCTCTAACTTCTTCAAATTCAAAATAAAAATACCCTTATCAGCCTGTTTGGGTGGCTGTAGAACAGCTGAAGCCAGATAACCAAGGCCAAGAGTGTTTATGAGCAGTAAAATGACTCCACTCCCTTAGTGTTAAAACGATCTGTGACTAAAGCAGCCAAATTTTGGTGTTCTGTGCCAGGTGGCCAGTAGCTTCCACCTCTCATATGTACTGAAAAATGATGGGTCCCAGCCTTTTTCCAAGCCCCCTGGCCAATACAAGGATGGTTGCTGGTAGATAAAGGTTATCCGTTTCAATCTTAGATCATGTTCCTCCAGAAATCATCAGACAGTTGCAGAACAAAGGTACAATGCTGCCCATGTTTCGATAAGGGTCATTGTGGAACAAATCATTCTGAAGGTGGGGTTTCGGTGCCTGGACTGGTCAGGTGGAACCATACAGTACAGCCACTTGGTTTCCTGCATCATTGTGATGTGCTGTGCAGTGCCATCCACAATCTGGATCAGTAATCAGGAAATGTGTCAGATGAGGAAGAAATGCAGGAGAGACAGGAATCCTCTGTGGAGGAAGATAAGAGTGAATATCCTGTTATGGTCCATGAGGAGCTTCATGGAAGGGAAGACTAGGCAAAGGTCCAGAGGACCTGTGAGAGCAGAGGTGCGCTTAATAACTGGAGGCTTCTAGGATCACTCAGCTGTGTGAAAACTTTCACTTTACATGTTTTAATATCATTTGTGCATCTGGCATCTAGCCCTCTGCTTTGTGTCTTAGTCATTTCCAATGTTGAGTTGGTGTCATTCTCAGGATGGCAGGCTCTTATTAATGGGGTACGACAAAGTTTAAATGTTGAGTTCACAGCTGATGACATCTGACAATTTAGGAACATGAGTATGAGGAGTGAACAAGAAGGCTTCAAAAGAATTTGGTCAAGCGAATTGAATGGGCTAGAACATGGCAGATAGGATACAAAGTGAATAGTATGAAGCTATTTACCTTGGTAGAAAAAAACAGAAAGATAGAATATTTCTTAAATGTGAGTGGTTGGAAAGTGTTGGTGTCCAAAGGGATCTGGGTGTCCTTGTTAATGAGTCATTAAAAGCTAGCATGAAGGTGCAGCAAACAACGAGGAAGACAACTAGTATGCTGGCCTTCATCACAAAGGAATTTGAAAGGAGTAGATTGATTGACAGGAGTAGAATGACAGACCATACAATTGCAGCAAGACTTGGTGAGACCTCACCTGGATTATTGTGTGTTTTTGGTCCCCTCAACTAAGAAAGGATTTACTTTCCACAGAGGGAGTGCAACAGCGTTTTACCAATTAATCCCTGAGATAGTGGATTGTCTTAATAGAAGACTTGGTCTGTATTCTTCAGAGTTTTGAAGAATGAGCGGTGATATGGAGATTGCGCCAGTGAAGAATTATGCTGACAACCAGTTTGAAATTGTCAATCAGACTTGATGTGTGGCACACTTGCATGTACTGGAATCTAAATCATTAACACATAGGACTGTATTCTTTGCAGATTGAAAGAATATGTACACAATCAAAACCTGCTTCAAATCAATAAAATAGATAACAACCATTCACTGATTCTTTTCTCAGATCAATGCTTTGACCACAGTCTCGTTAAACGTTATTTACTGGTACATTCTCCATGGCAATGCCTCTACCAATCAGAGTCCACTTGCCAAGGAATCAGCAGTCTCCCCTCATACAGTATAAGTACTCTTTATTTTTCCTCAAATTGATATTCTTGCAAATTGTCCTGATGAGTGCAAGATGAAAAACTTCAACTAAATGTGCCATTTTTCAGTGATATTGTAGTTAATTACTGTGAAATTCTATGTATACATCTTATAATATTTTCCTTTGGATATCTTAACTGTACCCATTGCAGCTCAGTAACCAAACTGGCGTAAACTGCAAATGCTATATTGCTCTATAGATAAGGTTGACATAATAAACTGATGTTGTTTGACTGAAGACTAAAAAATGGGATTCGTTTATACAATTAATACAGTTTGTATTCTTTAAAGGCCTTCTAGGATTGCTGATTGCTAGCAACTCTTCAATTGGTTCAACAGATGTGTATTTTACTTTTATTTTCTTGCACTTAACTTTTGTTTATGCTTGTAGGTTGAAAATGTCCGCTTGCTGGATCGGGTTTCATCAAAGAAGGCATCAATTGGTTCACTGTATCTGACAGCAACACATTTGATTTTTGTGGAGCATTTGTCTGACTCTCGGAAAGAAACATGGGTAAGTTATATTTAGCTATGGCAGAACTGAGTGGCTATTTGAAGGTTTACTGTATTGCTTTGATGATAAATACTTAAGTATTTTGTTAGATGTTGCATTGCACGTGATCATATTTGTTCACTATCTTCACTATTAAGATGTCTTAGAATAAGGGGAAATATACTGCAACACTGGTACCTACCTGGCAATGTGGAAAATTACCCAGGCATGCTGTGTACATGAGAATAGCAAAAATCTACCACAGCCATCTATTGTCCCATCAGTCTACTCTTGATCATCGGTAAAGTGATAGATGGGCGCTATTAAGTAGCATTTCCTTAGCAATAATCTGATCACTTCCACTCAGTTTGACTTCCAGCAGGGACACTCAACTCCCTATGTCCATACACCTTGTTTCAAACATTACCTGGTCTGGCCTGCATGTGACTCCAGACGCACAGCAATGTAGTTAACATTGGTTAACAATGTGATTAACTGCTGCCTAGGCAATTAGGAATGGGCAATAAATACTGGTCTGGCTGATGATGCCCTTAACCCATGAATGAATAAAGAATTTAAAAAAAACAAAAGAGCAAAACTCTAACGGAGAGGTTAGCATGACAGCCCTTCACAGGAAGGCCACATTTGACCTGAGCCCTAGCAAATTTGGGAACTGGGGAAAACTCTCTGCTAGTTGGAGTCATTCTTCAGTACAAAGGAAGATGGTTGTGATGTTGAAGGTCAGTCATTGTAGCTCATCTCCAGGACATCCTCTATAGGAGTTCCTCACAGAAGTGTTTTATGCCCAATAATCTTCAGCTGCTTCATCAGTGACCCTTCTATTGGACTTGAAATGTTAACTCTGTTTCTCGCTCTACAGAGGTTGCCAAATCTGCTGAGTTTCTGCAGGACTTTCTGTTTTTCTTTTGTTTGTATGTTCCTGAGGCAAAACGTATACTTCCATTTGCACCCTATAATGACTTCCTTAAAAATAACCAGGAAATATTTTACAAATAACTTATGGTTTATTTACTGCTCTCACTAGATACTTCACAGTCAGATCTGTGCTGTGGAAAAGCAAGGAACTACAGCAACAGGCTGTCCCCTGCTTATTCGCTGCAAGAACTTCCAGGTCATCCAGTTTATCATTTCACAAGAAAGAGACTGCCATGATATTTACATTTCGTTAATTCGTTTATCACATCCAGGTATGTTTTCTAGTTGATCAGCTTGATTCAAATAGAAACTGTGATTCTAAATACACAACCTTGTTGTATTTAATCAATGTCTGAATCAAGATTGCAAAGGAACTCCTCCTGGTTGACTAAAGTAGTTAAAAAATAACAAGAAAATGAGAATGAGTTAATACTTTGACCTCGAATTTCCTCAGTATCTCTGCGCAACAGAAATGCGTAAACAAAATAAAAGCCATATATGCAGGTGAAAAGATCCCAGAATTATGTGTGCAAGGAAATTATTCTCCACTCTTCTCAATCTTTTATGAACACATATTGATCCTATTGCGCAACCATATTTCTACCCATAGAAGAATTAGGATTGGGTTTTATTGTCACATGCACTCAAGTACAGGAATACTGGAGTACAGTGAAAAGTGTACAAAGTTCTAAACCCAGTACCATCTTAGGTACAAAACTACCTAGGCACAAAATCTAGGTACAAAAATAGACAAATAAAGAAATAAATTAGAAAGTTCAACATTACAGTTCTTCTTAGAATTAGTTCCATCCCTAAATTGTCGAGTCTCATAAACGAGCTTACCATAATTGTACTTTCTCTGAGACTTGCTTTAGATTATAAACACATTTTTAGGTTTAGCAAGAAACAGTAAATTTCCTAATATTTTACCTTCATGTTTGAGCATTTTCATAATGTTATTATTACTGCTCACTTTTGAATACATTTTTATGGGAATAGCATAAACAATGATGAAAGCTTGTGAAAAGTTTTCCAAATGTAGGTTTGTAAATATGCCGTGATGGAGGTGTGTATATTGTTAAAATAATTCAAAACATCATTAAGTATGAAAATTAATGATCTGAGTTTTCACATTCTGTGTGCCCTGAAGAATTGATTATATAGACTTTTACTATTTTTAATATTTGTCCATATTCAATGAGATTTGAGTGTAACTTGACATCAGTGAAATGGACATTTCCACATTTTGACGTCTAATCACTTTGGATTCATGGAAGTTAGGTGTTAGGGTGAATATTCTGGGGCAGATTTAGCATAAAGTTGCATTCTTTGAGGCAGTATGGGAAGATTTTGGAGTGATGCCTGAGTCAGTGCAGCTCTACCTCATTTTTGCTATTTGTGGCAGTTTCTGCTTACATCAGAGGAGGAGACAGGATGAGCAAGGTGACAACATTCCTCAAGAATTCTGCCACTTCCTTCTTTTTTCTTTGTGTGGTGTTGCTTTCCATTCAAAATAAATATTTTTCATTCATTTATGGGATGTTGCTGAAGAGGCCAGCACATTTTCCATCATTCCTAATTGCCCTTGATAAGGTGGTGGTGAGCCGCTGGCTTGAACTGCAGCAGTCCATGTGTTATAGGTGCTTGTGCAGCCTGTGTTGTGAAGTGAGAGTTCCAGGATTATAACCTAGCGACAGTGGAGGAACAGTTAACCTATTCCAAGCCAGCACTGTGTTTGATTTAGAGAGTACATTGCAGGTGGTGGTGCTTCCATGCATCTGATCCCTTTGTCCATTTTTGGTGGAAGAGACTGTAGGTTTGGAGTGCCTTGCTGAGTGGGCAGCAGTGCATCTTCCAAGTGGTATGTACTGCTGCAACTGTACTTTCTGAATGGAGGAAGTGACTATTGAAAATAGTGAATGGGGTGACAAAGATGAGGATTATTTTGTCCAATTTATTGCAGTGTTTTGAAGGAGTAAAATGTACTCTGTGTAAAGGAGAACCTGTAGGCATACTATACTTGGATCTCAGAAGGCATTTGATAAGGTGCCCCATCAAAAGTTATTGCAGAAAATAAAGGCTTATTGGTATAGGGGGTAAATATGAGATGGCTAGAAGAGTGGCTGGCTGGCTGTCTGAAGAAAGAAGTACATATAAATGGGTCTTTGATTGACAAGATGTGACCCATCAATGACTTTGAGGAGGGAAGCAAGGCATTGTGGCTAAATTCAATGACACCAAGATGTGTAAAAATTATGTTGTGAGTAAGACATAAGGAAGGTGTTCTCGTGCATGAATCACAAAAAGTTAATTTGCAGATAGCGATTGTAACCAAGAAAGTTGATAGGATCTATCCTTTTTTGTTATGAGAGGAATTGAACATAAAAGGAAAGTTGTTATTCTTCATTTAGAAAGTGGGAGTCTTTTAAAAGTAGCATAGTGAGAATTCAGGCCCAGTGCGTTCCCCTGATATTGAAGGGCAAGGGGAGCAAGTCCAGGGAACCCTTGATGTTAAGGGATATTGAGAGTTTGATAAAGAAAAAGAAGGAAGCACAGGCCAGGTGCAGCACAATAAAAATAGGGGAGGCCCTTCAAAAGTATAGAGAGTATGAGAGGTTGCTTAAAAAGGAAAAGGAGGGCAAAGAGGAGCTGCAAAATAGCTTAGACAGGATCAAGGAAAAACTCAATGCTTTTTATAAGCATATTAAAAATAAGAGGATTACCAGGGAAAGAGTGCAACCTATTGGAGACCAAAGGGGCAAACTGTATGTGGAGTGAGATGGTGCAGGTGTGGCCTTAAATGAATGCTTCTCACTTGTACTCACAGAGCAGAAAGACATTATGGTCATGGATTTCATGTGGAATGAAGTGGTTCTAGAACATGTTAAGATTAATAAGGAGGAGGTATTGGATATTTTATGCATAAACAAGCATAAATCCCTAGGGTCTGATGTGATGTACCCCAGGCTGCTATGGGAGGCAAACGAGGAGATTGCTGGGGCCCTGGCAGAGATATTAAAAACTTCACTGGCCACAGATAGTACTGAGGGAAAAAGGGACCTCGGTGTACAAGTCCATTGATCCCTGAAGGTGTCAACAGAAGTGGACAAATAGTATAATATTATAGAAATTTATTGTCACTTGTATTTAGGAAAATGTAGTGAGAAATGTTCAAGTCACCATACTCTGGTGCCATTTTAATTACAGAAAATATAAAAGAAGAAATAATTAAGTTAAAGTACATCTTTTGTTCCCTTTGCATCTCCTGGGTTTCTGAAGGAACTCCGGAGCACTGCTGCTGAAGCCGCCATAGCAAGGAGCAATGGACCAGACCCCTAATGTCTCTGCTGCTGCAGCACACCCTTTGCCACTGCCGCATGGATTCCCAGGCTGAACCCATCACACTGCCGTCGCTGAATCGCCGCCACTGCAAGGAGGAACAGACCAGACCCACCACATATTGCTGCCACTGAAGCCTCTGTATTTCCACCATATCCAGAAAGAACTAACTGACCCATCACCCCACCAACGCTGTAGCCTCTGCATCGCCACCATGGCCAGGAGGAATGGACCGGACCCACCATGTCACCAACACTGAAGCCGTGGCCGCCATGGCCATGAGGACTAGATGGGATCCACCATGCCACTGCCACCACAAAAGCCCCTCACAACTACCTTCGTTCACCATAGCCGCAGAAAGTAGATAACATGAAGTCTGATATGAAAGGTAAATGAAGAAATAAAAAGAAACAAAGAAGGATGCACCAGCCTGGTGATTGGGACCAGATGGCAATTTTGCCTTCATTAGCCAGGGTGTAGAATACAGGAGCAAGAAATACTTGTTTCTACCTAATAAAACATTGGTTTGCCCACAGATTGAATACTGTGTACTGAGTTCTGGTTGCCACATTATTGGAGGAACATGATTGCACTGGAGAGAATGTGGAGGAGATTCGCCAGGATGTT
Organism: Rhincodon typus; assembly: GCF_021869965.1. NCBI lineage: Eukaryota > Metazoa > Chordata > Chondrichthyes > Orectolobiformes > Rhincodontidae > Rhincodon > Rhincodon typus. Next base: position 70,414,563 of record NC_063332.1, read on the forward strand.
GCCTGGGATGAAAAGTCTCAGTTATGAGGAGAGACTGAAGAGGCTGAGTTTGTTTTCTTTGCGGCAGAGGAGACTGAGTAGGGATCTGATTGAGGTATACTAAATTATGAGAGGCATAGACAGGGTAGATCATGAGAATCCTTTCCTCATGGCAGATGTGCCTGGGATCAGAGGTCATAAGTTTAAGGTGAGGAGTGATTGGTTTGGAGGAGATCTGAGAGAAACAAAATTCATCCAGAGGGTGGTAAAATATGGAATGTGCTGCCTAAGAGGGTGGTGGAGGCAAGTACCTCTGCAACTTTTAAGAACTGCTTTTTGTCATTTATATAAATGATTTGGAGGTGAATGTAGGAGGTATGGGTCGTAAGTTTGCAGATGGTGCCAAAAGTGGTGGTGTAGTGGACAGCCAAGAAGGTTACCTCAGAGTAGAATGTGCCCTTGATCAGAAGGACCAGGGGCTGAGGAGTGGCAGATGAAGTTTAATTTAGTTAAATGTGAGGTGCTGCATTTTGGTAGGACAAATCAGGGCAGGACTTAGACACTTAATGGTAAGGTCCCGGGGAACATTGCTGAACAAAGAGACCTTGCAGTGCAGCTGCATAGTTCCTTGAAAGCAGAGTCACAGGTAGACAGGGTAGTGAAGAAGGCATTTGGTACGCTTGCCCTTATTGGTCAGTGCATTGAGTATAGGAGTTGGCCGGTCGTGTTGCGGCTGTAGGACATCGGTTAGGCCACTTTTGGAATATGGTGTTCAATTCTGGTCTCTCTGTGAAACTTGAAAGGGTTCAGAAAAGATTTACAGGGATGTTGCCAAGGTTGGAGGGTTTGAACTACAGGGAGAGGCTGAATAGGCTGGGACTATTTTCCCTGGAGCATTGAAGGCTGAGGGGGTGATCTTATAGAAGTTTATAAAATCATGAGGGCCATGGATAGGGTCAAGGTCTTTTCCCCAGGGTAGGGGAGTCAAAAACTAGGGGGCATAGATTTAAGATGAGAGGAGAAAGATTTAACAGGGACCTAAAGGGCACCTTTCACACAGAGGATGGTGCGTGTATGGAATGAGCTGCCAAAGAGCTGGTGGAGGCTGGTACATCTACATTTAAGAGGCATCTGGAAGGAGGCATGAATAGGGAAGGGATTAGTGGGATTTGGGCCAAATGCTAGCAAATGGGACTAGATTAATTTTGAATATCTGGTTGGCATGGATGAGTTGGACCGAAGGGTCTGTTTCTGTGCTCTACATCTCTATGATTATATCTCTAAGCACTTGGATGAGCACCTAAAATGCCAGATAAAAACCGAAAGAACTGCAGGTGCTGTAAATCAGGAACAAAAACAAAGTTACCGGAAAAGCTCAGCAGGTCTGGCAGCATCTGTGAAGGAGAAAACAGAGTTATGTTTCGGGTCCAGTGACCCTTCCTCAGAACTGGTGGAAGGGTCTGAGGAAGGGTCACCGGACCCGAAATGTTAACTCTGTTTTTCCCTTCACAGATGCTGCCAGACCTGCTGACCTAAAATGCCAGAGTGTAGGGCTACTGACCAAATACAGATAAATGGAATTTGTGTAGTTTGGTGTTTGTTGGTTGGCACAGACATGGTGGGTCAAAGGGCCTATTTTAATGCTTAATGACTGTATGAACGTCTGTAGCCCATTTTATGTAGGTAGACCCAGAATGCTGCTAGGAAGAGAATTCAGGATTCTGATGCAGAAACACTGAATGAAGAGCTATATACTTCCAAGTCAGGATGGTGAATGTCTTGAAGGGAAACTTGTAGGTGGTAGTGTTCCCATATATCAGTTCCCTTGTCCTTCTAGATAGCCGTGGTCATGTATTTGAAGGTACTGTCTTATGAACCTTGGTGAAACCTGCAGTACATCTTGTAGATGGTATAAACTGATGCCACTGCAAGTAGATGCTGGAGAGGAAGGATGTTTTTGAATGGGATACCAATCAAGTGGGCTGCTTTGTTCTGGATATTGCCAAGCTTCTTCAGTGTTGTTAGAGCTGTAATCATCCAGGCAAGTGGAGAATATACCATCACAGTTCTGCCTTGTGCCTTATAAATGGTGGATAAGCTTTGGGGAGTCAGGAGCTGTAGTATTCCTAGCTTCTGACTTCTCCTTGTAGCCACTGTATTTATATGGCAAGTCCAGTTGAGTTTCTGGTCAGTGGTGACCCCGAAGGTGTTGATAGTGGGGGATTCAGTGATGGTTACACAATAGAATGCCAGTTGAAGGTTAGATTAACCCTAACCCATTTCTTATTGGAGATGGGTATTGCCTGGTGTCATCTGGTATGAATGTTATTTGCTGCTTCTCAGCCCAAACCTGGATATTGTCCAGATCCTGTTGCATTCGAACATAGATTTGCTGAGTATCTGAGGAATTGTGAATTGTGTTGAACATTATGCAATCATTGGTGAACATCTCTACTTCTGACTTCTGTGATAGAGTGAAGGTCATTATTGAGGCTCTTGAAGATAGTTCAGCCATGGATATTACCCTGAGTAACTACTGCAGAGATATCCAGAGCTGGGATGACTGACATCCAAGAACTACAACCAGAATTGTGCCAAAGAAGAGTCAGTAGATGTGGAACATTAACTCTGTTTCTCCCTCTCCACAGATGCTGCATACTTTCTGTTTTTTGTTTCAGATTTCCAGCATCCATAGTATTTTGCTTTTATGTATTGTTCAGGACTGATGGTAATGACAGAGTCAGGGATATGCCAGCCCATGAGGTTACAGATTGTGTTTGAACACTATTCTACTGTTGTTTCTGATGGTCCACAGTGCCTCCTGAATGCCCAGTCTTGGCCAAAAATGTTTGACAGCTCATCTTTTTTAGCGTGGTGATACCCTCCATCACATTGTATGGCACTATTCTCATTATGAAGATCTCCACAAGGACTGCACGGTGGTCACTGCTACTGATACCATCTGTTGCAGATTGGTGAGGAGGAAAACAAATAGATTGTTCCCTTCTTTTGGTTTCCTTAACAGAGTTAATGTTTTGACTCTGGTATGACTCTTTTTTACAATTCAGAAGAGTCATATCAGACTTGAAACATTAACTTGTTTTTCTCTTCACAGGTACTGCCAAACCTGTTGAGTTTCGCTAGCATAGAACATAGAACATAGAACATTACAGCGCAGTACAGGCCCTTCGGCCCTCGATGTTGCGCCGACCTGTGAAAACCAATCTGAAGCCCATCTAACCTAAACTATTCCATTATCATCCATATGTTTATCCAATGACCATTTAAATGCCCTTAAAGTGGGCGAGTCTACTATTTTTGCAGGCAGGGCATTCCACGCCCTTACTACTCTCTGAGTAAAGAACCTACCTCTGACATCTGTCCTATATCTATCACCCCTCAATTTAAAGCTATGTCCCCTCGTGCTAGCCATCACCATCCGAGGAAAAAGGCTCCCACTGTCCACCCTATCTAATCCTCTGATGATCTTGTATGTCTCTATCAAGTCACCTCTTAACCTTCTTCTCTCTAACGAAAACAGCCTCAAAACCCTCAGCCTTTCCTCATAAGACCTTCCCTCCATACCAGGCAACATCCTGGTAAATCTCATCTGCACCCTTTCCAATGCTTCCACATCCTTCCTATAATGCGGTGACCAGAACTGTACGCAATACTCCAAGTGCGGCCGCACCAGAGTTTTGTACAGCTGCAACATGACCTCATGGCTCCGAAACTCAATCCCTCTACCAATAAAACCTAACATACTGTACGCCTTCTTAACAACACTATCAACCTGGGTGGCAACTTTCAGTGATCTATGCACATGGACACCGAGATCTTTCTGCTCATCCACACTACCAAGAATCTTACCATTAGCCCAGTACTCTGTATTCCAGTTACTCCTTCCAAAGTGAATCACCTCACACTTTTCCGCATTAAACTCCATTTGCCACCTCTCAGCCCAGCTCTGCAGCTTATCTATGTCCCTCTGTAACCTACAACATCCTTCTGCACTATCCACAACTCCACCGACTTTGGTGTCATCCGCAAATTTACTAACCCATCCTTCTACACCCTCATCCAGGTCATTTATAAAAATGACAAACAGCAGTGGCCCCAAAACAGATCCTTGAGGTACACCACTAGTAACTGAACTCCAGGATGAACATTTCCCATCAACCACCACCCTCTGTCTTCTTACAGTTAGCCAATTTCTGATCCAAACCGCTAAATCACCCTCAATCCCATGCCTCCGTATTTTCTGCAATAGCCTACCATGGGGAACCTTATCAAACGCTTTACTGAAATCCAAATACACCACATCAACCGCTTTACCCTCATCCACCTGTTTGGTCACCTTCTCGAAGAACTCAATAAGGTTTGTGAGGCACGACCTACCCTTCACAAAACCGTGTTGACTATCCCTAATCAAATTATTCCTTTCTAGATGATTATAAATCCTATCTCTTATAATCCTTTCCAACACTTTACCCACAACCGAAGTAAGGCTCACTGGTCTATAATTACCAGGGTTGTCTCTACTCCCCTTCTTGAACAAGGGGACAACATTTGCTAGTCTCCAGTCTTCTGGCACTATTCCTGAAGACAATGACGACATAAAGATCAAAGCCAAAGGCTCTGCAATCTCCTCTCTAGCTTCCCAGAGAATCCTAGGATAAATCCTAGGATAAATCCCATCCGGCCCAGGGGACTTATCTATTTTCACACCTTCATTTTCTGTGTTTGTTTGAGATTTACAGCATCAGTAAAATTTTCCTGAATTAATTGGGTTCTTATGAGAATTGACTTCAATGTCTTACATGGCCATCATTCTGCTGATGTTTTAAATTCCATGTCATGATGGGATTTGAACCCACGTCCAGACTACATTCTAGTCCAGTGACATTACCAACACATCACCATCTCTTGATTATAACTCTCTCTAGTATTCCACCAGGAACATTGAGGCCCCTTTTCTCCGTGGAACCATTAATCAGTCTTTTTAGGTTCAGAATGATCTGTCATATTTCCAGCATTTTATACTTTTATATTTCAGGGATTTGAATATTTGCAGCATTTTTGTTCCTTTTCTTACACTTTTCAATGAATTGTAACTTGAAGACTGTAGTACTGAAAAATAATGTGAAAACAAAGCTAATAAAATCGCTTCATGTTTTCAAACACTTCTAAGATAGTTGTTTAACAGTGTCTTGAGGAATATTATTTTAATGATTGCATGACACTATAGTGGCTCACCACCATTTTCCCAAGGGCATTTTGGGATGAACAATAAATGAAGGCTTTGGCAGTGATGAACACATTCCATAAGTGAAAATAAGAAAAAGCTGTGTTTGCTGGTAGAGTCTTCATGTGTCTGTTTATAATTAGTATCATTGCTGCAATGTATGTAGGGGGCAGTGGATCCTTGTATTTAATGTGATAATCTAAATGTGATTCCAATGGAATACTAAGTACACAATTGAAACCTTTGTATTCATAGTCTGCAGAATGTGACCTTTATTTTATCTCTAGACAAATTGGAATGTTTGCTTAATGCTTAATGTCTTGCTTATTGAGCATCTTGCAAATCCCAATGTTTTCTATGTTCCTAGATCTTTTGATTGCATTGGAATCCTTTTGTATGCAGTAAGTTGGGAAAATAGAGTTGCATATATCAAAACAGGGCAATTGCACCATTGCTTACTATAAATAGAGCAAATTTCATGGCTACTATCAAGAAGTGCTGCATGTTTACTTGTATCAGTGTTATGATTGTAAGTCTGTGGACCTGTCTTATCTGGATGTGCACTGCAAACACAGTGTTCTTTGCAATGTGTTTCACATTTCTAAATCTGTATTCTGACTGATTTTAAGAAAATAAAGTTTCCCAAACATTGCATTTTTCTCTAATATCTTTCTTGTGTTAAAATGGTTCAGTACAACGCTGTACAATTCATTGGATTATGAGCCAACAAGGCAGCCCCACAGGCAAATTTCTAAATATGATAATGTCTCTAGGTTGGGTATGTTGATGTGATAAAGTAGTAAAGTTTCAAGACAAAGACATGACACAATGTTTCAAGCTTCAGCATGTTTGCTGATTATAGAACATATGCCATTGATAAGTATATACTTACAGACCTCCTTAGGTCATAATTGGTTTTGATCAATAGTTATGATACATGTAAGAGAAGATAAGGATGAGATCTTGCCTTGACAAGACTACTGCTTTTCCTTGTTACGTATTTTTCCTGTTAAAAAATGTTGTACTTTTTATAAACTACCATGCATTCATTATTGCAATTTTAGTTGGTCTAATGATTATGCTGAAAAGATAAAATTAAGGCAAACTAGATGAACAGTAGAAAATGAGTGTGTAGTAATTGTTCTGTCTTTGTGACAATTTTAGTAAAGTATGAAGAATTATATTGCTTCTCATTTAACCCGAAACAAGAAGGAAATGAAAGAGAACAAGGCTGGAATCTCACTGACCTCAAGGCTGAATACAACCGCATGGGTGTTCCTAATAACTTATGGCAAGTTTCACATGCAAATAGAGACTATGGGGTAAGTTTAGAAATAGAAATGATCACATATCTGACATGTTCTTACATTCTCACATTCCAGCTTCACTAGCTGGATGTTTCAAATAGTTTGGCTTATTAAATGTAGCCGCTTTACAGACCAAGCTTTAAATGAAGCTAGAAGCTGTTATTAGTTCAGTAGAATTAAATCTTATTGTGGAAAATCAACTACACTCTATCACTTAATGCCAGCTTTTAGTTTGATTTCTCTGAAATAGTTTAGATTTATCGAGTTGTATTAAAAAGATTCAAATATTGCAGTTACGCTAAAAAAAGACACTGTCAAAACTTTTCACCTTGCACTCATCAGGACAATTTGCTAGAATATTGTTAAAGTGGAAAACCAACATTTATACTGCATGACAGGAGAGTGATTGGTTGGCGTGGACTCTGATTTAGTAGAGGTGCCATCATGAAGATGCCATGATTGATGGCTAACTGTCAGGCTTTGTTGAAATTTTAAACTGGTAAGTTGACTGTGATTGATCAAAGCATTGCTGCCAGAAATGAACTACCTATTTTGTTGAGTTGAAACCAGTGATATATGTACATATTCTTAGTATCTGCAAAGAACAGGGCCTGCTTATGAACGTATGTAGCTTCCAGTATGTACAGGTGTGCCACGCCGCAAGGCAAGCTGACAATCCTAAACTTGTGATCAGTGCAAAATCACATCTAACATTGGACACTGTTGTAGATTTTGCAAGCATGGGCCGGTTAGGGAGATAAGTACCTTGTTTGTTTCAAATGATGCATGGCCTTGCCACTACTGGGATTAATCCAGCTGCAAGTGAGCCTGCAAACAAAAGGAAAAAGAATATATGGCCATTTGGCATGGGGTTGGGCTGGGGTGGGGGCTTGGTCAGAAGCAATAATTGTTGATTGAAGTCAGGTACATAAGGTAGGGAGTGGTGACAGAAAATCATATCCTTGCCTTGTTTTCAATCCCCGTAAACCCTGGTTATGTCAATGGCACTGGTCTAAGAATCATTCATGTCTGAGGACTAACTATGGTTAGTCTATTTATAACAGTAAAACATATAATATGTTATAAAACAAATGTTACAGGAGAGACAACAGGGTATGGAGCTGGAGGGAGACAGCAGGCCAGGTAGCATCAGAGGAGCAGGAAATTTGACGTTTTGGGTCTGCCGTGTTCCTCCAGGTCCACACTGTGTTATCCCTGAGTCCATCATCTGCAGTTCTTACTATCTCTGAGACTGTTACAGGAGAGAAACTGGTTTCAATATGTGTGCTGGCTGTGAACTAAACCAGACTAACTGGCAGATGGGTTTTCAACCTTGTATATTCAAACCACCTGAAGCCCTTATACCTGAAATATCTTAAAGACAAAGGCAAAGACAACCGGAGCAAACCCACGCAAACACGGGGAGAATGTGCAAATTCCACACAGACAGTCGCCTGAGGGTGGAATCGAACCCGGGTCCCTGGCGCTGTGAGGCAGTAGTGCTAACCACTGAGCCACTGTGCCACCGAATCAGAAGCTCTGGATTCAAATCCCACTCCAGGGACGATATCTTGTAACCTAACATGAGTAGTAGGGAAAAATGTGAGGGTCTGTAATAAAATATGTGATAACAGATCCCCTAAAACCAGTGGCTGAAAGAAATCCACACGAGAGCCCTCGAGATCTTTCTAAACAGTTTTCTTTAAGTTTACTCTTTCACTTCACCAATCTGGGTCAATCTTGAGGTTCAAATAAACAGCTCTAACTTTGATTCATAAGTTTAAGGCACCACCCAAATGTAATGATGTGGCCATCCTGTAATAACTATCCATTATTCACTATGTTCTGTTCTGAAGTTGAATGTTTTATCAGAATGTGCAACAAAAAACATTGTAGAGTTAGTTATAAATTGCCAGAAATTGAGTACAAGCAGACAAAAAGTTATTGTGAAATAATCTCCAAGGACCTGATTCTGGATGAAGGCCTGTTGAGGGGCATTGAACCACCTGATTGGCAAAAGATCCAATGTACCTTGGTCTTAAGAATCAGTTCAGGTATCTTGACATTTTTTCAGGTAGTGCTCGAAACACCTGTCAAACTTGGAAGATTCCTCCACTGTGTGTATTTTTCTTCATTTTGGGACATGGAACTCACTATTTTTTAAAAAGGTCAGAGCCAGAGAAAGACCTTTTAGGTTGGTACTAAATGTTCAATGAAATACATGATGTTAGGATATTGTATCCATTTATGCTGGAGAGATTAAAACAATATTCGGTTACTTCTGCACTCTTAATTTAGACTAGACTATTTAATGTGAGCATTTTGTGTTCAGTGTGGCACTGTTAACCACTATACACTTCGTAACATGATTTGCAAGTTAAAATGATTAATTTAAAATTTGTGTATCACTTTTACTTAGTACAAGAATATCAATGGCATCTGGTGATATTTGCAATTCTTTTAGCTGTTACTGATGCACTTATTCCTAAAGTGCTTTAAAACACTTTATCAAAAATGGATAATCATTTGATTATTTAGAGTTACAACAGTGGCATCATCTGCTTAATTTTTGTTCCTAGTTAAGTTATTTTCTCTATCACAGGTTTGTGACACATACCCTGCAGAGTTGTATGTACCAAAGTCAGTTTCTACACCACTTATAGTGGGCAGTTCCAAATTCAGGAGCAGAGGTCGCTTTCCTGTTCTCTGTTATTTCCGCCAGGATAACAACGTATGTACAATCACTCAAAATTTTAATTTTTGAAAACAATTATACTGTTTTTGTTCAAATAACACTTTTATCTGCGTATTACATGCTGGAAACTCTTGAATAATGTTGAGCATTTTAACACGGTTGTGTATAAGCATTGGGAGTAAAGACAAGGATTGGCAGTACATGCTTAATGCAAAATATTGAAGGGAGTGCTGAATTGAGACATATGGAACGCTAAAAACCTACTGTAACTGCTGGTAGATAGTTATGAGTCTTCTAAATGAATCCATAGAATGCAAGAGTAAAGAAATAAAAATTGCATGTGATATTGGTTAGACCACAGTTGATGCTTTGGATACCTATGATAGAAAGGATTTTAATGACATAAGGAGCGTACAACACAATGTATGCACAATGGGCCAAATGACATTCAAACGTAAGTATCTGTGTCCATTTATCAGTTATATAGAACCAATTTTCACAAGTGGCAATTTAGTTTGTTATGCATGACTGTTTAATTGGATCAAAATGTAAAGATCAGGATGTTCCTGTTCATTGGTCATTGCTGAGACCATTTTTGAGCTGCCTGCTGAAATGTGTACAAGGGTACACAGATTAATGTGCTTCTTCTTTCCTTCCCATACTTAGAAGACATTTCGATAATTACAGGATGACCCCAAAGTAAAGTATATTTTTGGTGATAATTTGTATATGGAAAATTATTTCATTTTTCAATTTGAGGAAAGATGAAAAATTTTGAATAAAAGAAGTTTAATAATTTATTGTGAAACAAATTCCTCTGGTTTTTCTTCCTTTCTCTGTCCAGGCTGCTATTTGTAGAAGCAGTCAACCTCTATCAGGTTTCAGTGCTCGGTGCCTTGAAGATGAGCAGATGCTTCAGGCCATCAGGAAGTCAAATCCAGGAAGTGATTTCTTATATGTTGTTGATACTCGGCCAAAGGTAAACAATCATTATTGTCACAGCAAAGCAATCTGTCACTAATTTTGTGCTATAATCGTTTCCTAACATAATTCACTTGTTTGAGGAAGTAAGTCCCAAATCTTGCAGATGAAGAAAATCCCAAATATTTTCTTAACCTGTCTGGAGTTATCAGATCCCTGATCTGGCTTGGTAGGTACTATCCAATTGCCTTCGGCTGTTCTGAGTGAGGAAGGGAAAAGTGACCAGGACCACTACCAATTGTACTTTCTCTGTGACTTAATATAACTGTGTGTATAATCAATATCCACAGAACCTGATCAGGAAGCTAGATCAGACCATTTATTAAAATATAATTGAATTCATGGAGCTTATGAGTAACCGATCATTAGAAAGAGGATTGTAAATTCAGAATTGCTTTATTTGTCAATAACGTTCTATAAATAACTCACTACTGCATTTTATAGCAAAACAAAAGCTATTTTGCACCCAGAGGGGGAACAAAGCTGTAAAAATAAATAGTAATTTGATATGAATCTACTGGGCATAAAGGGGCTCCATTTTGAGGTCTATGACATCAGTTGGACCTGTATGTTGTCTTTGGCAAATTTACTGGTTTTTCCTTCTGGGAATGTTTCATTTTTGCTCATGTAAACATTTCCACAATTTTGTTTCTATTTTCAAGTGTATTTTTAACTTCACAGAAATGAATAAACCAATACGTTTGAAATATCCCATAGGTATCAACAGGGAGGCAGCAGCAGCATTTATAGATCAATGCCTAATAATTTAAACTGTATGTCAGAGGAACATAATGGACCAGATCAATTATGAGCTGTGCCTAACAAACAATTTAGTGATATTATGATCATATATTTACATTGATACAAATAATTTTGACCCGGCTGGTTCTCATGATGTTAAAATAATGGAAGGAAGAATTTCCATTCATGGAACATCTTTCACCTCCCCATGACATTCCAAATATTTCACAGGCAAGAATGTATGTTTAAATTGCAACCATTACTTTAATGTAGGAAATGTGGTGACAAATGTGGCCAAGTCCCACAAGCCACAGGGAAATAAACTGTCAGTTAATTTGTGTCAGCAATATCGGGAGTTCTTCTTTGAATAGTACAATGGAATCTTCTTTATCTGCTATACATGATTGTCAGACCCTTGCTTTAGCATTATCTATGAAAGATACTGAATAGCTCCTCTGATGATGCAGTACTGTACTTGTAACACTTTGAGGTGTTAGGTTATATAATTGTTTCTGAAATGTGGTTTGAACTCACAACTTTGTGTCTTAGAGATGAGATTATTTCCACGGCTGACATTTGCTTTATTCAATATATTGCATACTGTAGTTAATAGGTCAGACGTTGATTCAAGGTGGAGATGTTATTGTAGTTGGTATTAGTTGCCTCAGTGCAGTATGAGTGGAGAGATGAACTAAGCGCTTATTTATGTCAGATGAAATTTGAAAAAAAAACATGCCTGTGAAAGTTTTCAAATGCTATTGGTGTTGCAGACCATTCCCAAAGGCTCCTGATGGTGATATTCTGCTGTCAAAATTCTTATTTCACTATTTCAAGAGGCTATGGTTTCTGCTGAGTTCAAACCCATTGCCAGGAGTCAAAGAGGAGAAATTTGTCTTGGGCTGCAGCACAAAACAACTGATAATTGAATAAATATCTTGCACACTTCACTCAATCTTCATTGAAAAACAGAAACAGGAGCAGAAGTAGGCCATTTGGCCCATCAGGCCTGCTCTGCCATTCAACATGATCGCAGCTCCTGCTCTCTCCCCATATCTTTTTGCTTTCAGACATCTATCTTATTTCTTACTTCAATATACTCTTTGACTTTGCCTCCACCATCTTCTGTGGTAAAGAATTCCACAAGATCACCATGCCCTGCGTGAAAAATAAGTATCCTCATATCAGTCTGAAATGATCTATTGTGTATCCTGAGACCATTATCCCTGCTCTGAATCTCCAGGAGAAGCAGCACCCAACACTCAGACTTAAACTTCCACTGAATAAAAGCTTTGTTGACCCAATCTCTGAAACCTCCATCCTAGCAATCAGTCTGGTGAACCCTTTGCCACATGCCTCTTTGCCAAGTGTATCTTTTCTTAGATTAAGGAGACCAAATTTTGTCCACCATTCTCCAGGTGTGGTCTCACTAAAGCCTTGTACAACTGCAGTAAGACTTCCTTGCTCTTGCATCTGTTTTTTCCAAGCAAAGTGGATGACTTCACATTTATCCACATGATGCTGCATCTGTCATGTATTTGCTCACTCAGTCAGCTTGTCTAAATTACCCTGAAACCTCTTTACGCCCTCCTCACTGCTCACACTTCCAACTGGTTTTGTGTCTTCAACAAACTTAGAAACGTTGATTCCCTCAACCAAGTTTTTGCTATATATTGTGAATAAATGGGACTCGAACTTTGATGCCTGCGGTACCCCACCCATTGCCACCTTCCACACTGAAAATGACCTTTTTGTTCCTACTCGATAACCTGTCTGATAGCCAATTCTCAATCCATACTAATATATTACTTCCAATCCCTTATGCTTTGATTTTGCACAACAGTCTCTTATGTGGAATTTTATCAAACGCTTTCATAAAATCCAAATCCAAATTCACCACGCCCTGTGGTTCTCCCTCATCTAATCTGTTGGAAATATTCTCAAAAACATCCAGGAGGTCTATCAAACCCAATTTCCCTTCCATAAATCCATGTTGACTTTGTGTAATACCACTGGAATTTTTTAGGTGTCCTGATATTGCAAATTTTTATAATAGATTCCAGCATTTTCCCTGTTTCTTGATGTTAAGCTAAGTAGTCTGTCATTACAGATTTTCTCCTTTTTTAAACAGTGGTATTACATTTACCATTCTTCAGTCCACATGCTATTTCAGACTCAGTGGAATTTTGAAAGTTAACTACCGACATATCCACTATTTCTATGGCTGCTACCTTAGCACCCTGGGATGAAGATTATCAGGCCCTGGGATTTATCAGATTTCAGTCCCATTAATATTTCCAGTACTCTTTTTTTACTAATACTAATTTCCTTCAATTCTTCCTTCCCAAAAATCTCATGCTTCCCTAGCAATTCTTAGCGGGTTTTTTATGTCTTCTATAATGACAGAACAAAAGTAATAATTTAATTACTCTGTCATTTACTTGTTCACCATTATCAGTTGTCCTGTTGTGGACTGTATGGAGCCTTAACTACTCTTTCTTCTTACATTCTTATAGAAGTTCTTGCCTTCCACTTTTATGTTCCCTGAAAGTTTACTATCATTTTATTTTGTCCTCTTCCTCAACCTCTTGGTCCCCTGCTGAATTCTAAATGCTGTCCATCCTCAGGCTTGTTAATTTTTTGAGCCACTTTATGCGACTCATCTTTGGGTCTATTACTGTCCTTAATTTATTTTGTGAGCCATGGTTGGGCCACTTTTCCTGTTGTGTTCTTTCACCTGAAATTATTGTATAACTGTTGCAATACATGCATTTGTTCCTGAAGTAACTTTTAATGAAGTCTTTTGTCGCCAACTCTCCCCTTGTACCTTTTGTAGTTTCCTTTGTTTAGATTTGGGATCCTAGTTTTAGATTGGCTTACATCACCTTTCTACCTTAATGAAGAATTGTGTTTATGGTCATTTTTTTCTCAAGACCCTCTCCCGACAAGGTTATTAATCCTGGCCTGACACAGTGGCCTCCCAGTGTGGCATCCTCCCAGCCTCCCACAGCGCCCTTCCGGCGTTGGCGTGGTGACCTCCCGGCCTGGTGCAGCAGCCTCCCGGTGTTGGCATGGCAACCTCCCGACCTGATGCAGCAGCCTCCCGGCGTTGGCATGGCAACCTCCCAGCCTGGTGCAGCAGCCTCTCGGCGTTGGCGTGTTGATCTCCTGGCCTGATGCAGCTGCCTCCCGGCATTGGCATCGTGACCTCCCCCGGCCTGGTGCAGTGGCCTTCTCCCATGGGGCCTTCTGGCGTGGTATGGTGATGTTAAGGTTTCCTGCAGTGACCTCCTGGCATGGCGTGTTGCCAGTGCGGTATGGAGCCAGGGCCCGGTGTGGACTGGAAGCTAAGTGCCAACATTGTCTGCTGTACTGAACTGTTTTCTGTAATGTTGGACATTTTATTTCAGTAACAAATCTTATAACGAAAGAAGGTGTGCCTAGGTACTTTTGCATCTAAGTCGGGGCTGTAATTAGTAACGTATAAACTTTTCACTGTCCTCATTGAGTATATGTGATAATAAAAGCTATTCTATTCTGTTTATTCTATTCTATCTAATTAACCCCTTCTCATTGTGCAAGACAAAATCTAGGAAAGCCTTCCTTTAACTTGGTTCCTCAAAGTATTAGTCTAAAATTCCGTCTTGTACACACTCTAGGAATTCATTTGCCATACTATTAGTGCAAATGTGGTTTGTTTAGTCAGTGTACAGATTAAAATTATCTATGATTACCCTTGCTGCATGTGTCTCTACTTTCCTGTTTAATGCCATCCACTACTTCAGCACGACTGTTTGGAGGCTTATAGGCAACTGTTACTAATGTTTTCTACCCCTTATACTTCTTATTTCTACCCAGGCTGATTCTACATCTAGATTTTCTGTGCCAAAATCCTTTCTCACTTTTACTGATGTCATCTTTCAGTAACAATGCCAGTCCACCCATTTAGCCTATTTTCCATTTAGCCTATTCTTCCTAAAGATTGAATTCCCATGGATATTTTTTCACAGCCTTGGTCACCCTGTAGCCATGTCTCAACAATCATAATCGTATTGTACCTATGTAAAGTTATTTCAGGAGTTAATTCACCTACCTTATATCAAATGCTCAATGCAAATGCACCTTTAGACTTGTCTTTTTGACAACTTTGCACTTCTTTTT
Organism: Rhincodon typus; assembly: GCF_021869965.1. Taxonomy (NCBI): domain Eukaryota; kingdom Metazoa; phylum Chordata; class Chondrichthyes; order Orectolobiformes; family Rhincodontidae; genus Rhincodon; species Rhincodon typus. The sequence continues at coordinate 70,429,669 of NC_063332.1, forward strand.
TACTTCAGCTCTAGTTGCTGCGACCCTTTGTTTCCTCTGCCTCCCACTTTGGTTTTTACTTTTCTATCATTTCCTACTCTGGTTTCCATTCCCATTGTACTAACAAATGCTCTTGAAAGGGTATTGCTCCTAGTCCTGCTGCGGTATAGCCAATCCAACTTGTATGGGTCTCATCTTCTCCAGAATAGATCCCAGTGCCCCCTACACCATTGTCCAACTATGCATTCATTTGATTTGTTCTATTTCTGACCTTCTTAGCACATGGCACTGGGAATAATCCTGAGATTATGACCTTTGAAGGCCTACTTCTTATTTCATAGCTCCTTATATTCTGCTTGCAGGACCTCATCTGTCTTTTTACCTCTGTAGTAGGTACTGACATGGACCGGGACCTCTGTCTGTTTTCCCTGCCATTTCAGAATATCATGCAGCCCTACAATGATATCCTTAACCCTAGCACTAGGGAGTCAACATACCAATTTGATGCTATGCACCTGTTCTTGCTGCTTTCCCCTGAGAAATTATCTATCCCAGCAATTTCCAAAATCGAAAATCTATATCCTGCCTTGTGCTTTTACTCTGTCTACTGGTCACCCATTTTCTTTCTGCCTGTGCAGTCTTAACCTGCAGTGTGACCACCTCACTGTACGTGCTATTCATGAAGATCTCAGTCTTGTGAATACTTCAAAATGATTCCAACTGCTGCCCTGAGTCTGAAACGTGGATTTCCAGTAGATACAGCTGGATACACTTCCTGTGCATGTTGTCAGCCTGGACACTGGAAATGTCTCTGAATTCTCCGCTTGCATAGGAGGAACATGCCACTAGTCCAAACTGCCATGCTCTGACTTATCCTTAAATTATTCCCTTTTGTTTACTTCCTCTAGTTTAAACAATATTACATATGTATCAGGGACCTTTATCTTACTCCTTGTCATGGGGTCCTAGCCTGCTCTTCTCTGGTTCAGTTTTGTTTACTTGTCTGAAGTCAGTTACCAAGCAGGGCACATAATGAGTGACCCATATGACAGTGTACCTCAATATGCAGTATCTCAGACGCTGCAGTTGCAGGAGTGACAGTGATGACAGAGACAGGTTCATAACCAAGACCGTGGCAGATGTAAAGCAGCGAGTGGAGGAGTAGCGGAGGGTAACAACAAGAAGAGGGAAAGATGAACTGTATTGCAGTAAAATCTTGCATTATATTCAGTGTTTCAAAATGGAGGATGGTGACACTTTGCATTTTGCATGTGAGAAAACACTTTTCACTGTATTTTTACATATATGTGACAATATATCTAAATCTATTCACTCAAAAAGCTTTCACTAGATGAACTGACTAAGTCTAATTTAACATCGATGTGATTGATCCAGTTTATTGGTTTGCTGCCACCTTAAGTGTAATTAGCTTGTTTGAATTTCCCATTTAAACTTGAATTTTCTGATTGCAGTCATCTTTTTTGAGAGATAAAAATGACTGAAGAAGCCTTTGTATTTGATCACAGCTAATTTATTTTGATTTGTTGATCTGAACTGGGAACAATGTTGTTCTCAAATCTCAGAAGATTTGTGTAATACTGATTTTGCTGTCAAGAGATTTAAGATTAAAATTATGATATTTCTTTATCTAAAAATTAAATCCGAATTCATATGGCAAATGGTTATAGTCTAACAGGTTTATTTGAAATCACAAGTTTTCAGAGTGCTATTCCTTCATTAGGTGACTCCACATGGTGTAGTGTGACTTCTAAATTTGTCCACCCAAGTCCAACACAGGCATCTTTACCTTAAGAATTAAATTCCTAAATATAAAATGTAATTCATATGTAATTTTACTTCACGTTGTTTTAAACTTTTCACTTTTCTTTTCAGTTAAATGCAATGGCAAACCGAGCAGCGGGAAAAGGATACGAGAATGAAGACAACTATTCAAACATTAAGTTCCATTTTATAGGGATAGAAAACATCCATGTCATGAGAAATAGTCTGCAAAAACTACTGGATGGTAAATATTGGAGTCGATAAGTTCACACTTGTGTGACGTTGGATTTTGTGTGGTTCACGAGTGGTTACCTAATAAAGGCAGTCAACAATTTGTAGCAATTTTCAGATTGTTTAGTGAGTTTGTTAAGAAGTGGCAGTTTAGGTATGATACATTTATTAAGTATCAAAGGAAAGTTTGCAACATTGACAATTGGGGATAATTCACTGATAGCAGTGGACACACGATTGATGTGAAATGTGTTGGTCTCATTGAAATTGTGAAGACAGTATCCTGCTGTCTAGCTGAGGTGTTAGGGAATGCTTGCCTATGTTTTCCTCCTCTTGTCCTGGTCCATCTTCTAGCTTGAGAAGAAAGCTTTCTGAGGACTGCCTGATGGGTACTGACTGTTCAGAACTACTGCCTACGAAGACCACTTGACAAGCACCACCTGACGAGGACAGTCCTCTGCCACTGATCACTTGTTATTATCCCCTGTTTCTAGGGAGTGGTAGCTTAAGTTGTGTCATTCAATTGTCTGAATCCTTTTGGCCAATTGCTACTCATGATATCCGATCACCTTTGACCCCTTGCCTACCTCCATCTATAGGCTAGATTTCATTCCTTCTCGGAACAAAACCTTCTCAAAATACTGCAATTATAATAAGCTAATGTGTGCCTGATTAAATCTTCTGTTTGTGCTTGTGAAAGGCTAGTTACTACCATGACATGATTAAATGAGACACCACGGTTCACCGGAAATACTGAGTATGGAATACTAAACGAACATAGTTTTAAAAGGACCACAATTACCAACAGTGATAGATCATGCTGAGACAAAATCTTTATCTATTCTTGTCATTTTATTTCTTAACTTTTAATCCTATTCTTGATGACTTGAAATTCAGCACTCTGTGTGAAAGTGGTCGTATAGTTTCTTTCAATCAAGTCAATGATTGGGAAGGAAACTTAGACCCAGCATTCTAGATTATAGACCATTAAAAAAGAATTCCTGATTACAGATGCCTAATCTTAGAATACTGAGTAAGGCTGTGGTTGGCTGTGATGCTGTCTGTGGTAAAATATTCTTTAGCCAGTCAATAAGCATGCTGTTAAATGAAGAATAGATGCTTGGTCAAATGGAATCACTCTCGTAGAATTCTGTCCCAGTAGGAAAATGGACAGAACATTGTTGGTGACGTAAAGCAATTCTTTTATCACTTGTCCATTTCTGTGTTCTCCCTCTATCCATTTACATACTCCACCTGAAAGGTATATATACTGCCCAAATTTGAAGAAAAGTAGAATCTGTTGCAGTATATAGTATGTGGTGGATATGCCACCACCTATATTCCTGCTGAATTGCAGGAATGGATTTTGAAGCTACTAATGTGCTAGTTTTCAGCCTCTGATTGATACTACAGTTATAGAGTCAAACAGCTGTACAACATTGAAACAAATCCTTCACTACATGCTGACCAGAAATCGTAAGTTAATCTAGTCCCATTTGCCAGCATTTGGCCCATATCCCTCTAAACCTTTCCTATTCATATATCCATCCAGATGCCTTTTAAATGTTGTAATTGTACCAGCCTCGGCCACTTTCTGTGGCAGCTCACTCTATACATGCACCATCTTCTGCATGAAAAGATTGCCCCTTAGGTCCCTTTTAAATTTTTCTCCTCTCACCTTAAACCTATGCCGTCTAGTTCTGGACTTCCTCACCCTGGGGAAAAGACCTTGGCTATTTACATGCCGACATGTTTTTACAAATCTCTGTAACGACACCCCCGGGACTCCAATGCTCCAGAGAAAATATCCCCAGCTTATCCAACCTCTCCCTTTGGCTCAAATCCTCCAACCCCAACAACATCCTTGTAAATCTTTTCTGAGCCCTGTCAGGTTTCACAACATCCTTCCTATAGCAGAGGGATCAGAATTGCACGCAGTATTCCAAAAGTGGCCTAACCAATGTCCTGTACAGCTGCAATATGATCTCCCAACTTCTATACTCAATGCACTAATCAATAAAGGCAAGCATACCAAATGCCTATGTCACTATCCTGTCTACCTGCAACTGCACTACAGGAACTATGAACCTGTACTCCAAGGTCTGTTTGTTCAGCAACACTCCCCAGGACCTTCCCATTAAATGTATGTATCCTGCCCTGATTTGACTTTCATAAATGCAGCACGTCACATTTGTCTAAATTAATCTCATCTGCCACTCCTCAGCCCCACTGGCCCATCTGATCAAGGTCCCATTGTAGTTTGAGGTAACCTTCTTCACTGTCCACTACATCACCAATTTTGGTGTCACCTGCAAACTTAGTAACCGTACCTCATTTATATAAATGATCAAAAGCAGTGGACCCGGCACCGACCTTGGTGGCACACCGCTGGTCACAGGCTTGCAGTCTGAAAAACAACCCTCCTCTACCACCATCCACTGTCTCCTACCTTTGACCCAGTACTGTATCCAAGTGGCTGGTTCTCCCTGTATTCCAAGTGATCTAACCTTGCTAATGGGTCCAGTCAAATGCCTTACTGAAGCCCATATACTTCATATCCTCATCAATCCTCTTTGTTATTTCTTTAAAAAACTCAATCAAGTTAGTGGGACACGATTTCCCATGCACAAAGCCATGTTGACTATCCCTAATCAGTCCTTGCCTTTCTAAATACATGCAAATCCTGTCCCTGAGAATCCCCTCCAACAACTTGCCCACTGCTGACCTAAAGCTCACCGCTCTATGGTTCCCTGGCTTTTCCTTACTACCTTTCCTAAATAGTGGCACAATGTTAGCCAACCTCCACTCCTCTGGCACCTTAGCTGTGGCTATCGATGATACAAATACCTCAGCAAGGGACCCTCGCTTCCCACAGAGTACTCGGGTACACCTGATTGGGTCGTGGGGATTTAGCCACCTTAATGTATTTTTAAGATGTCCAGCACTACCACCTCTGTAATATGCATATTATTCAAGATGTTGCTATTTATTTCCTTTGGTTCTCTGGCTTCCATATCCTTTCACACAGCAAACATTGATTCTGCTTGATGGTGTTGGAGACATCTATAAGGCATGGGCTTATTAACCAAATTAAAGTATTAAAATACCACCTACAGGCCTGATGGGAAATCATGACAGCTAATTATAGGTAAGGTAGTTTTAGAGATTCCGTGGAGACAGTTTATATGTAGTTTTTTTGTGAAGCACATGTAAGATTTCAAATCAAAAGGGAACATCATATAGTAGGCCAAATTTTCTAGGTTTCCACCGAGGAGGGCCGAAGGACCTGTTCCTGTGCTGTACTCCTAGGACTGGGAGCTCTGACAACTGCATCAAATTGTAGGTGCAATCCCCATACTTGGCCAGTCATTCATTAGCAGACAGAAAATTTATTTTTGTTTTAAACCATTCTGTTCTGCTATGTTATCCCTGGGACAGGTGGAACCTGCACCCAGAGCTTCTGGTTCAGAGTTAGAGATGTTACCACTGCACCACATATCGCTGTTATGTTCTGGAATCACTTAATATTCTGATCACATGTGCCTGGCGCATAAGTCTCCTGATAAAGATAAATCTTTGAGCAGCCATGTAATGTTTTGGGACCTTTGTTGTATTTTATATTTGTTTTTTGTCTACATTTAAAATGCTTGCATTGGGAAAGGAATTGTTATGATGAGAGTGTCAGAGATTGTTTTGTCTACAATAAGATTGCCTGTAAATTTGTTTGCTGATATATGATTTTGTGGTGAAATCATGATTGCAGAAAATATTATTTTAACGTCAGAACAGTTGGACAACAAAAACATGAAATAGGCATTAGACAATAAAAAGATGATATGCACTCAAGAAAGATGAAAATCAATGAATAGGAAAGGTTTGGATGGATATGGGCAAAACGCTGACAAATGGGACTAGATTAACTTAAGATATCTGGTTGGCATGGATGAGTTGGACTGAAGAGTCTGTTTCTGTTCTCTTTGACTCTATGAATCTTTGAGTAGTGCCATTATATCAAAAAAAGTAATGCAGAAGAGATAGTTCCCTTGTCCTAGTCCAGTGTGATTACCATTATTGTTAACAACACTGGAAACTTGCATGTGACACAAAATATAATTATATTTGCAGTTGTTCTATAAAGCAAAAGGCTCTCTGTATGATTGTATTTGTCGGTGTGCAGATCAAGAATTGTTTAGAATGTATGATTTATATAATATTACTGAAATTGGTTTTTTTTTTAAGTCTGTGAGCTTCGATCTCCTTCAATGAGTGACTTTCTATGGGGTTTGGAGAATTCTGGCTGGTTGAAGCACATTAAAGCCATTATGGATGCTGGAATATTTATTGCAAAAGTAAGTTAATTAATCTAAAATTGCTTTAATGATACTGTTTCCAGTTTTCTTTTTTGTTTTCTCTTCTTACATTGCCACTACCCTCATCTCTGAGGTGGTACAGTCAAACATAGGGCAATCTCATTGCATGCTGCAGGATAGCTTCAATTGTTTTAGTTACATATTAGAGAATATGTTAGACAAGATTAAAAACAAAATGACACCTCACAGGACAATGCTTAAATATAAATATAGAAAAGTCCTTCTAAAGAGCCCTGAGTAAGCTCAGGTTTTGTTCAACATAAGAAGTTTGTATTTTAATGTTACAAACTAATAAACTGTGTCCAGAATTACTTTTTGGTTTCTTACGGAACAAAACACAGTTTATGTGAATATAGCACCACCACCAGATATGGGATTCCTTACCCTGATCTGCTGAAGTTTAGCCATATGTCTACGTTCTTTGATGTAAATATGATGCGGTATTTTGTTATTTCAGGCCGTTGCTGAGGAAGCAGCCAGTGTGTTGGTTCACTGCTCAGATGGTTGGGACAGGACAGCACAGGTTTGCTCCATAGCAGGCCTGCTACTTGACCCGTTTTATAGAACTTTAAAGGGATTTATGGTAAGCAGAATACACTATAACAGAGGGAAAAGGGGAGCAGACAGATGCAAGTCTTCATGTCAACGTTTTTATTAGCATTTTTTCTTTTTTTTAACCCTTATTTTGAAACCTCAAAATTGTATTGAGGTTTTAATTAATTTAAAACAAATGTTTGTGGGATATGGGCATTGTTGATTAGGACAGAATTTATTGTTGATCCCTAATTGCCTGGAGAAGATGGCGCTGAGCTGGCTTCTTGAACTACTATAGTAGGGATACCGACAGTGCTGTTAGGAAGGGAGTCCTAGGAATTTGACCCAGTGACAATGAAGGCACAGCAATGTAGTTACAAGACCATTCATTAATGAATTGAATCAAATAGAGTTAGCAAGGCTGGCAATGTGTTGCAGCTGCAGTATGTGGGAGCTGATGGACGCGAGCGCTATCCACCAAGACCACATCCATAGCGAGTATACCTGCTCGAGGCACTTACACTCAGAGTTGAATAGCTGTGGATACTACAACATATCAGGGCGAGAGTGAGACCCCTGGACACTGTTTCAGGAGGCAGTCTTACCCCTCAGATAAATTACATCAGCTTTGAACTGTGGTCACGGACAGTATAGTGTGAATGTGTGTGAACATTATGGGGATCCAGAATGTAGCTCTGAAGAAGCCTGAACCAGTGCCCTTGTCTCTTAATATGAGATTTTTGCTGCTGATGTAGACAAAGGCACAGACTGCAGGTAGGATAAGCAAACTGGACACTGTTGTGGAGGGAAGAATAGTCAAATACGTTGTGTTAGAGGATAGCATAGTTAAAGGAATGGGCACTGTTCTCTACAGCAAAGAGAGAGATTCAAAGTCTGTGATGCCTTCCTAGTGTGAAAAGACATCTTTTCTGGGTTGAAGAGGAACATGAAGTGAGGGGGGAAGGATTCAGTTGTCATGATCCACATTGGTACCAATGATAAAGGTACGACTAAGAAAAAGGTTCTGCTGGGGGATTACGAGCAGTTCAGGGCTAAATTTAAAAGCACACATTACTACCTGATCCATGTGAAAATTGGTGTAAGGTGAATAAGATTGGAGAGGTAAATGTGTCACTCAATGATTTGTGTGGGAGAAGTGAATTCTGATTCATGGAGCACAGGCACTAATACTGAGGAAAGAGAGAGGGCTCCATTTAAACCATGCTGGGACCAGTGTCCTGCTGAATAGTATAACCAGGGTTGAATTTGGGACATAAACCAATTAGAGGGCAGGGTGTGGGTTCATTGAAGAGAAGTTTAATAAGTCAAAAAGAAACAAGAGAGCAGAGATGCAGGGCAATGAAGATGCAAATGATAATCAAAGTGTGAAAAGGAGGTTTAGAAAATAAATGCAGAAGAGTATACCAAATATTAGAACCAGAACAAGTAATAAATGGGAAAAAGTCAAGGCTTAAGGCTATATATCTGAATGCAGGTGGCATTTGTAACAAGGTTGATGAGTGACAGCACAAATAGAAATCAATGAATATACTTGATTGCTATTACGGAAGATACGGTTACATGGTGACCAAGACTGAGGATGCTGAAACTGGGAACTCAGTATTTCAAGGGTATTCAATATTTTGGAAGAATAAACAAAAAGGAACAAGAGTTGGGCTAAGATAACAAGGTGTAGAGCTGGATGAACACAGCGGGCCAAGGAAGGAGCAGGAAGGCTGATGTTTCGGGCCTAGACCCTTCATTGTTAATAAAGGATGGTGTCAGTGTTACGGCATGTAATGCTATGAGTTTAACAGATGTGGAATCAGTTTGGGTGGAAATAAGGCATTGCAAGAGGAAGAAGTCACAGTTCTGAGTCATTCTGTAGGCTCCTGAAGAGTTGCCTCACTACAGGCCGAAGTATAAATCGGGAAATAATGGAGGCTTGTGAGAAGTGCTCTGTAGTTGTTGTGGGTGGTTTAATCTGCATATAGACTGGACGGAAGAGATGGACAAGGGTGACATGGAAATAGAATATGTAGAGTACGTCAGAGATAGTTTCTTAGAGCAATACATTGCAAAATCTACCTGGGAACAGGCTTTTTTGGATCCAGTAATATGTAATGAGTTAGGTTAATTTGGGATAGAATGAGGTGGGTTGACTTGCTGATGTAGCCACAGTATTTATATGGCTGATTCATTTCAGTTTTTTGTCAATGTTAACCCCGGACTGTTGCAAGTGGGGAACTCAGTGGGGGGATGGTTAGTTTCAGTCATGTTTGAGAATGTTATTATCTGGCCCTTATGCAGTATGAATGTTAGTTGCCGGTCATCAGTATGTATCCATGCCGGATCCCAGCCTGGGCAAATGTGGAGGACTGGTAGTAAAAGAGTATCTGGTTGTAAAATTAAGTACCAAATCCAAAAATAAACGTTGATATGAAGATCATTGTGACAACTCGTGTAAAAGAGGGAAAAGCTGAATGAGAAACCATTGTCTGAACAAAGGTAGACATTTCTGGAGATACTCAGCAGGTCTGGCAGAATTTGTGGAAAGAGAAACAGAGCAAATGTTTTGAGTCCAGTGACCCTCATTCAGAACTGATGGCATCTTGGAAAAAGTGGCTTTATGTTGATGACAGAGCGTGGCGGGGTGGGGAGTTGAGTGGAATGAATAGAAGGAGTAAGTGAATAGTTGGAGACGGAGCACAGAGAAAGAAGTTAGGCAGACAAAGAGATTGTTGATAGTAAACCAGGGAAGAAGAAAAGCTAGAGAGATGATAATGGGGATTATGAGAGGGTGAAAATGGGAAAGCTGTACTGAAAGCAACCCATGTCATGACAGGGCCTAGAGTGTAGAGTAATGGGTAAAAGACATTGAGGGAGGTTCAGGCTCAAAAATTATTGAAGGCTACAATGTTTCCATGCGGAAAATGAGGTTCTGTTCTTCCAGCTTGCACTGAACCTCGCTGGAGCACTGCAACTGCCCCAAGACAGATATCTGGGCTAGGGGAGGACTGGAGGTATTTAGACTTCTCAACATTGAAAGCAAATAATTGAGAGTGATCTTATTAAATATGAGGGGAGGGGTTTTACTTATATTTAAGGTGAAAAGAATGCAAAAGGTAAATTTTGAGCACAATTGCAGTCTAACTCATGACACTAGAACAAGGGGGCATAATTCCACCTAATAAAGCATAAACATGGGGCTGATATTGGAAAGTTAGTTTTAATATGCAGTATTTCATACAGCTGATACAATTTATATGAATGGAAAAACTCCTTAACGCAGTTTTGTGCACATTTAGAAGTCTCAACCTGTGGAGTGGGTGACTTTTCGAGCAGCAGTCAGGAGCTAGAATTTCTAGCAATACAGTACCAACAATACCTTAAAAACAAATAGCAGTGTACCACAAATTTAGAGTTGTATCCAGTTCTCTATTTCAATAGATCATCTTTTATAAAACGGATGAAGTCAAATGTGTAATGTATCCACAGCAACTGTACGTGGAAATCAGCCTAATTAACGCAACAAAATTAGCAGGCGTGCCAAGATGGTGCAAATAAATGAAAATGAAGGGCTTATTTATTTAGATTAATCCAGTAGGCCCAGATATCCGTTTTATATTTTCTGCTTTCAAGTGTCAAACTTGGCTCTGTGCTATCTCTCTCACCACTTAATCAGGTGGTTGTGGGTTCAAACTACCTTGCAGACATTGATCATATAATCGAGGCTGCGCTTCAGGCTGCTGTACTGAGGGAGTGCAATACTGTTGGAGGTGACATCGTCCTGATGGTCCCACTGTGATTACTCTGAATCAGTAAAGTTGGAATAATCAGAATGGTCCCTTGTGAATGACCGAAGCCCTATCTGGAAAAAATAGGTTCCATGGAAGAAATTCTAACCGTTTGAAATGAGTTTGCATTTGTTAATAACCTTAAGATATACTATGTAAATGCTATTTATTTCTTCCTTTCTTAATGCAAATTGACTGGTTATTCTGATCCTTCAACTATAACATGAGAGATTTGTAGAATCAATTGCTTTTTGTCGTTGTCACAATTATGATTTTATAAAGTCCTTTTCATAACTTTTAATATAGGTTTTAATTGAAAAAGATTGGGTTTCCTTTGGACACAAGTTTAATCACAGGTAAGCATAATCATCAAAATTTAATTATATTCCTTAAAGTATATTCATATTCTTTTCCTCATACCAGCAAATATTGACTGGATTTTTCAAAATATCAAATATAATCAGTGTTGGAAAAATGCAAATCCCCAAAGAAGAAATATTCATTATACTGGTAAGTTGAATAGTTATGATGACAAATTTGTTCTGCATATTTCTTGTATGTTATTTCTTAGATAAAATTGTGGGCAGTTTTATCTCTTCCCATGCTTTTCGTGGTTGTTTGCCACACTCAATACTAGATATCTGCGTTCATGGCAAATTTACTTCTGCAATTTTGTTTCTCGGCATCCAGTGTCTGATAGTATTATTGATCTTGGGAACTTGTTTACTGTTGCTGAAAAAGAGATGATTTTGAAGTTTATTGCACTCATCAGGAGGATGCAAAAATGCCAACTTTTAGATGGAACAACAATTTATACACTTGTGAAATGGATATGTCTAGTGGACCTTGATATCCCTGGAGAATCCAGAGCAGTTGCCCCCAAAACTCTTGTTTGTTTTTAAAAAAATTAATGTTGCATTGATCGGGAAGCGTTACGGGGAATGCACCAGGGAACACTGACTTCAACCTAAGCAGAACTGGGTCCTGTGTTTGAATTTACATTGCTTCTAACAAGTGTTAAATGAGCCACAAGGTGAGCCCAAATGATAGTCTTAAACAATTGTTAGAATTATTAACACGCTCTGGGTTTATTGAGTAGGAGCTGCTCAATCTTGGAACCACATTTAATTCTGAATGTTACAGGTGAAATTTTCTCCTCTGTGGTGTGCCATGAGCGGTGATAGGAAAGTTAGGAGAATATGGAGAGAATTTTTTTAAAAATTGCAACTTTGTATTGAGAAAAATGTTTGCAATTTTCCCCACAAGCCTTTGATGGTGACTTCACAATTCAGCCATTTTTGAGCAGCACTACCTTATTTCCGTGCATTTACAACTCATTAAAGACCTAACTCTCCTTACTTGTATGCCGCTTCCAATTCTGGTCTCCTTCCCTGAGACATTAGATGGCACAAATTCCTGACATATAAATCAGAGTGAGTATCTGATGACTGCACTTTGTCAAATGGTTGTCTTTAGTCCTTATGCAAACACTGCTTCACAACAATGTCACTGCAAGCTCCATGGTCGACCTGTTTCTCAATCCTTTGAATATAGAAGTCAGCTATGGCAAACCACCAGCCCGTCCACATCATGCCTGTGCACGGGCCAGTTCAGACACCACATTAGACCTTCAACAATTTACCTTGGAGCTCAGGCATACCTAAAAGTTTCATACATCTGCCAGCTTGCTTTGCTTGCAGCAGTACACTTGCATTTTATTCATCTACACATTTCTTTAATGCAGACGCATGCATTACATGCAGCTTTTTATGTTAGGGAGCAGTGAACAGTGAAGGGAGTCAGCATGTCATTGTGCGGCAATATCACACCTTGCAGCATGTGGCCACAGTTCATGCAGCAGACTGCATGAGTTGCAAGCAAATGGCCATGTATGAATGTCAGAGAGATGCAGTCTGTAGTTGGGTGAAGGGTTGGGGAGTTAGAGCAATAGTCAGTCAAGAGAGACTGCCACAGTCAGCCACAGGCCCATCTAATTCCAGGCCAAAAGGTTGCCTGCAATTAGGCACTTAGTGTTACCAGAGGCCGGAGATCTATGTCCTTGCAAGTTGGGAATTGGCTTTTGGTCACTGCTGCAGTTCAAATGCAACAACGCAGAGATTATCGTTAAATCATTGGGATTTCTGTGGAGACGTCAGTTTGGAGGACTGCTATGAGATAAAGCGAGGGATTGAGTATCATGGAAGTGGGAGGAAGAGCAGTTAGTGATAATACGCAGGTGTGGGAGTTTGTGCAGTGTCTCCAGTGAGTGAGTAGACAGTGCAGAGGGCAGGACGGATTGTGAGGAGAAGGTGGACGAGAGACATTGATTGGAAATGATGCACACAATGTTGAGAATTGTAGTCCATGAGCCTTTTTGAGAGGCATGTGCAGTGGTATAGTTAGTACATGGCAGCCCTGTAACTGTGATGGTGAAGGCAGAATATGGTGGCACTTGCTGTTGGGGAGCACAGAAGATCGTTGACCTTTTTTTCTGCACTGCTGGGCATCCCATTTCACTCAGGACACAGTACTGACTCTGGTTGCAATTTGGGTTCAAGCTCCTTGGTCTGGTGGTGTGACCTTCTTTGGTTATCTTGGACATGTAATTTGCTGAGATTGATAGTATCTTCCTCAGTGAAGACAGACACAAAAATCAGTTAGCTTTTCTGCTATCTCTCTATTCTTTATTATTGATTCTCCTGACTCTGTAATAGGCCCATTTTTCTTTTGGTCAAATATTTTCCGTTTATGAACCTGTGGAAATGTTTACAGTCGTTTTTGATTTTCGTTTGCTTCCCTGAATAGATCTTAGATCTGTTTTGGACATTTTTCCACATTTTTATCACTCATTGCTGTCTTTGCCCAATCAACTGGCCAGGCAAATCTTTCACTTGAAGTTCATGCTACATTAGAAAGGAAAAGAAATGGTAAAATTAAGAGAGTAGCCATTTGATTGGCATGTTGAGCAAATCAAATAATCATTCTGAAAACTAGTGAGTATTCTTGTAATGTAAATAAGCTCAATGTCTACATTTTCTAATCTACCAAGAAGTAAACTTGCATAGGATTTCAAGCATTTGGAATTCTACAGCCAGCAATTTGTGAAATTTTGAAAGCATAAGTGATGAATATAAGACTGAATAAAGTGTTAGCACATACACATTTGAAGGTTCAGAGGTTTACAGGCAATGACAATTCGTTGTTTTATATATATGTATTTGTACTAATTTGTAGTCAAAATCTTAAGATTATTTTTGTCTAATATTTTGTCAAATCACATTTTTCTTAAGATTCTTAGTGTTAACTCCCTATAGCAAAAATGTTTTGAGGATATATGAAAGGCAAACTATTGAACTGAATGGTCAGTTATTGTAATTGAAGCATAAGTGACAGTACACTCACAGGTGAATGGCTCATGTTCATCTACAGGACATGCCAACAGACATTTAAACAGTAAACTTGTTTTTCCCAGTTCCTGACCTCATTGCCTTGGTGCAAACATGAACTCCAGAAGTGAGGTGAGCGTGACAGTCCTTGACATCGAGCACACATTGAGGACCAAATGTGACATCAAGGAGTCTTAGCAAAACTGGAATCAATGGGCATCAGGGGCAAACTCTCTCGTGGTTGGATTCATACCTGGCACATAGGAAATGGTCGTGGTTGTTGGATTTCAGTTATTTCAGCTCCAGGACATCTCTGCGAGAGTTCCTCCAGGGTAATGTCCCAAGTCCAGCCATCTTCAGCTGCTCCTTCAATGATTTTTCCCTCTATTAGAAGGTCAGAGTGAGGATGTTTGCTGATGATTACACCATGTTCAGCATTTCCAACTCCTCTGGTATTAAAGCAGTCCATGTTCAAATGCAACAAGATCTGGACAATATCCAGGTTTCGGCTGAAAAGTGACAAGTAACATTCATGCCACACAAATGCCAAAGAATAATCATCTCCAATAAAAAAGACCATCTCATCACTGCCCCTTGACACTCAATGGTGTAACCATCACTGAATCTGCCAATATCAACATCCTTGGGGTTACTATTGACCAGAAGCTAAACTAAACTTGCAAAATGAATGTAGTTGCCATGAGACAAGTCAGAAGCTAGGAGTACTGCGGCGAGTAACTCACCTCCTGACTCCTCAAAGCCTGTCCACCATCAACAAGGCACAAGTCAGGAGTGCAATGGAATACTTCATGCTTGCCTGCACGGATGCAGGCCCAATAACACTCCAGAAGATTGACACCATTGAGGACAAAACAGCCTGATTGACTGGCACCACATCTGCAATCATCCACTCCCTCCACCACTGATGCTCAGTAGCAGCAGTGTTTACTATCAAAAATCCATAGACAGAACCTTCCAAACCCACGACCACATCCATCTAGAAGAACAAGGGTAGCAGATACATGGGAACGCCACCGCCTGCAAGTTCCCCTCCAAGCCACTCGCTGTCCTGACTTGGAAAGATATCGTCATTCCTTTGCTATCGCTGGACCAAAATCTTGGAATTCCCTCTCTAATGGCAATGTGGGTCAACCTACCGCACATGGACTGAAGTGGTTCAAGAAGGCGGCTCATCACCCACCTTCTCAAGGGCCACTGGAATGGGCTTATAAATGCTGGTCAGCCAGTGATGCCCTTGTCCCACGATTGAATTAAAAAAAAATGGAAGAAGTTTAACTGTTTTTCCTATTTAGAAAGGTAAAGTCGTTGAACAGTTTCTATCATTTTACTACATTCATGTGATTAAATGGCTTGCTTTCAATGGCTTGTTGACTGTTCCCTGCACAAATACTGCACACAATGTTTATATTTGAACCTGGCTTTTACTGACCTTGAATTGTTGCATCATACACCATTTTCAACCATTCTTTTAGTAAGGGAAAATCACAAAGGCTGTATAAGATGATGGTTTAAATAAAGTTTTATACTACAAAGCTTATTCAGGTACTTTAAAGTCACTGGGGTTTTTATTAAGGATGATTATCAGGCCTTAGAAGAAAGGAGTGTGCTAAAGATCCAGCAACATTTTTACAAAATACTGAAATTCCTTCTGTGCAGAAAAATGCTACTGAAATATTTATATGTCACTATATCTGTAGCTGGAGAACTTGAAATTGGAGAAAAGGAAAGCTTGAAGAATACTGGAAGAATTATTGGAATAAAATTGTGACTACATAACAAAAGCAGTTTACTATATTACCAGTAAACTTAGGAATGTAAAAAAAGGATCGCAAATACAAGAGTCACAAATAAACCCAATAATATTTTCAGGTGAAATTTCTTTATATCGTTCTACCCAGTAAAGACATTCTTAACTTTCAATATACCATCTTTATTCAATATCACTGTTTTCAAAAGAAAAGTTTAAGTTTAGTGTGCTGCAAAATTGAACATTGAAGTTCAGATAACCAGGCTTGTTTATTCAACAAGTGTCTCATTGTCTCAGAAGGACAAAAGGACACATTCGTCTCTTTTAAATAAATTTAAAATCAGGTTAAACAGTCCCTAATCAGGTACAATAACGAAAAGACAAACTAATAATCAACAGAAACTTTAAGACCAGCATTTATTACCCATCCCTAATTGCCCTTGTGAAGCCGCTGGTGAGCTGCCTTCTTAAATAGCTGCAGTCCATGTGTTGTAAGTAGACCTACGATGTGCTTAGGGAGGGAATTCCAGGATGTTGACCCAGTGACAGTGAAGGAACAGCGATATATTTCCAAGTCAGGATGGTGAGTGGCTTGGAGGGGAACTTGTAGATGGTGGTGTTCCCATATATCTGCTACCCTTGTCCTTCTAGATGGAAGTGGTCATGGGTTTGGAAGGTCCTGGCTAAGGATTGTTGGTGAATTTCTTCAGTGCAACTTGTTGATATGTACATGCTGCTACTGAGCGTCAGTGGTGCAGGGAATGGATGCTTGTGGATGTGATACCAATCAAGCGGGCTGCTTTGTCCTGGATGATGTCAAGTTTTTGAGTGTTGTTTCATGAGATTGAAGATTGTGCTTGAGTACAGTTCTGCTGCTGTTGATGGTTCACAGCACCTCATGGATGCCCAGTCTTCAGTTGCTAGATCAGTTTGAAGTCTGTCCTGTTTAGGACGGTGATAGTGCCACACAACACAACAGAGAGTATTCTCAATGTGAAGGGACTTTGTCTCCACAGGACTATTTGGTGCTCACTTTTACTGATACTGTCATGGCCAGATGCATCTGCAGCCAACAGATTGGTAATGGTGAGGTCAAGTATGCTTTTCCCTCTTGTTCGTTCCCTCATCACCTGCTGCAGACCCAGTCTAACTGATATGTCCTTTAGGACCTGACCAGCTTGATCAGTAGTGCTGCTGCTAAACCACTGTTAGTGGTGGATATCAAAATCCTCCACCTGGAATACAATTTGCAGTGGCAAGGCAGTCATGTTTATTGCTGTCTAATCTAATAAGCTCTGAATGTGAAATGAGGCTACTGCAGAAAGGGCAATAATATCCATGCTTTAAGAACTGGAGGCTGCAACATTGTGAGGTTTCCAAGCCTGTTCCCTTTCGGGTCATCAATACAGCCAACTGACTTCCTGATTTAATGACAGCACAGGAAACTATGTTCATAACTTGCACAAAGTTTGTCCCTTCGAGAGAATCCTGAAATGCAAAAAATGCAAAAATGCAAAAAAGCAAAAAAGCAATCAAGTCGTTTTCTTGACCAGGTCTGTAACGTGTGTTTTCCAACAAGATAATCATATGAATTATGAACTGTTCTTCCTAATGTGCTATTCTCTACCATTGGACTTTTCTTGAATGTGTTCGTGATTTTCTAAGAATACTTTAATTGCATGGAAGTATACCTGGCAGCAAGTGAGAATGTAAAATGAATGGCTTCTTACCCTACTTGCTGACATCACTGCTGCTGTATATTAGGAGATCCCTTTAACTTGGATGCTGGATTTACATTGCCATCAGAAAAGGGGAAGTTTTTCTCCCTCTCCAATTTAAATAACCTCAGACGTTTTCATTGATTGACTCATTCATCTGATAATTTACAGACTGGATTTTCCCACTTTTAGGAGAGTTATTTTTAAGGTAGAAGGTGTAACACCTGCCCGTTCACTTCCTCCCTCCTCACTATTCAAGGTCCCAGACACACCTTCCAGGTGAAGCAGTGCTTTACCTGCACTTCATTCAATCTACTTTACCATATTCACCACTCACAATGTCGTCTGCTCTACATTGGGAAGACAAAGCATAGACTGGGTGACCGCTTTGCAGAACTCCTACATTCTGTCCGCAAAAATGACCCTGAGCTTCCAATTGCCTGCCACTTCAACACACCACCCTGTTCCTTGGCCAGTGTCTGTGTCTCAGGCTTACTGCAGTGCTCCAGCGAAGCTCAGTGCAAGCTGGAAGAATAACACTTCTTTTTCTCCTCCTGGACTCAACATCGAGTTCAATAATCTCAAGGCCTGAGCACCTTCTCCTGTCTTCTGACCCCAACCCCTAGACACCAGGCATTGTCATCACATGGGCTGCAACCACACACAACCTATTGTCAGCCAGTAACAGTCTTCATTAGCAGCTGTTCATTCTCCCAGGCTGACCTTTATCCAGTCCTTACCTGCTCAACTGTTTTTCTGTCTCTTTCTGGGCTCCATCTCCACCTATCGTTTACTCTTTCCCCCTCCCCCCAGCTCTCTTCTAGTGTGTATATACAACCTTTTCCCAGCCACAATCCGTTCTGAAGAAGGGTCACTGGACCCGAAATGTTAACTCTGCTTTTTCTCCACAGATGCTGCCAGACCTGCTGAGTTTTTCCAGCTATTTCTGTTCTTGTTTTATTCGACATTGTCATTTTTAAAGGGAATCCAGACATTCCCTTCAAGCCAGGAGCATTTCTCTTGGATGCCTGCAGCTAAACGTTCTGGCTCTTCCACCCCTCCCTGGTCAGCCTGCCTCCCTTTCCCAGGCAAACATCCACACTTGGCCAGCTTCCTTGATCTGTGCTATTTACACACCAGCCTCCCTCCCTCCCTCAGGCATCCTCTGCACCCAGTTCTACTTAGACTACTGCCACCCAGTGTCAGTCATGGCATGGCAAAGTGAATGTTCTCCGAAGGAAAAAAGCACAGTGGCTACGCACTTCCACATCTAGCAAGTACAGCACCTAGCCCTGATGCTGGCCTCAAATCTGCATCAAGAATGCCACATGATGCTAACAGTTGTTTTCAATATTTACTTCAGATAAACGGTCAGGGTCCAATACAGGGTGGCACAGGGTGCAATACAGGGTGGCACGGTGGCTCAGTGGTCAGCACTGCTGCTTCACAGTGCCAGGGACTTGGGTTCAATTCCACTCTCAGGTGACTGTCTGCGTGGAGTTTGCACATTCTCCCCGTGTCTGCATGGATTTCCTCCGGGTGCTCTGGTTTCTTCCGAGTCCAAAGATGTTGGGGGTTAGGTGGATTGGTCATGCTAAATTGCCTGTAGTGTCCAGGGTTTGCAGATCAGGTGGGTTAGCCATGGGAAATGCAGGGTTACAGCAATAGCGTAGTGGGGTGAGTCTGGGTGGGATGCTCTTCGGAGGGCCGGTGTGGACTCGATGGGCCGAATGGCCTGCTTCCACACTGTAGGGATTCTAGGATTCTACAATAACTTCATTAAACACGATTTTGCGACTGTATTAGACACAGTATCCAGTCCAAGTCGTTTCATGTTGTTGGCGCAAGTCATGGCCATGACAGGACAGGCTGCAGGAAGTGTCTGTGCATATGCCAATGATGGCATAAGGTTCTCTGTGCAGTGACATTATCATCTGCATATACACCGCTGTCAGGGATCCAAGGACGAGAGGCAGAAACCAGGGCCTGGATGGAGCAGGGACAAAGCTCTGCCTTGGGAGTGGGAGAGGAGGGGGGCCCCGCTCTGGCAGGAAGTGGAGCTAGTTTATCCAACTTCTTGTATAAAAACAATTATTGAAGAATTTGAAGAACTTTTCTAAATGTGCATTTGCATGGCGTCATCTTTGAGACTAGCAGCAGCTCTAATGACATTGGCTTTCTCCTTGCACATTCCCTCCTTTTGCACTGCTTATGTGTGGTGTTTAGAGGAATCACAGCCCTTTTAAATACACAGAGCTGAGCACATGCTCAGCAACAGGAGCAATCGCCCCCACCTCCAGCAGCTTTATTTAAAGTGTTCATCAAATACTTTCCATTTGCTTGTTGATTGATCTCTAATGGTGTTGACTGAGTTTGTACAGTACAAATTTGTAGTGCTATTTAAAGTGGGTGAAGTTGACAGGGAGTGGTGTGTAAAGTGTGTAAAGTCCTGGCCAGACTACTTGCTCCAAGTTATAGAGCCAGAATCAGACAGCATGGAAACAGACCCTGTGGCCCAGCTAGTCCATGCTGACCATGTTGTCAAATTGGTCCTACCTGGCTGCGTTTGGTACATATCCCTCCAAACCTGTCCTATTCATGAACTTATTCAAATGTCTTTTAAATGTTGTAACTGTACCTGCATCCACCACTTTCTTTGGCAGTTCATTCCACACACGAACCACTCCCTGTGTAACAAAAAAAAAGTTGCGCGCAATGTCATTTAAAAATTTTTGTCCTCTCGCCTTAAAAATAAGCCCTCTAGTTTTGAACTCCCACACCCTAGAGTAAAGACTCTAGTCATTCACCTTGTCAATGCCTGTCATGATTTTATAAACCTCAATAAGGTCACCCCTTAACCTCCTACTCTACAGGGAAAAAAGTCCTAGTCTTTCCAGTCTATTTTTATATCTCAAACCCTCCATTCCTGGCAACAACCTGGTAAATCTTTCCTGAGCCCTCTCCAGTTTAATAATATCCTTCCCATAACAAGGCGACCAGAACTGCGTACAGTACTCTAGAAGAGGCCTCAACAATGTCCTGTACAGCCTCAACATGACATTCCAACTCCTTTACTCAAAAAGTCTGAGCAATAAAGGCAAGCATGCTAAATGCATTTTAACTACACTGTCTACATGTGATGCAAATTCCAAAGAATTATTTACCTGAACCCCTAGGTCTCTCTGTTCTACAACACTACCCAGGGCCATACCGTTGATTGTGTAAGTCCTGTGCTTGTTTGTATTACCAAAATGCAATACCTTGCATTTATCAAATTAAACTCCATCGCCCACTCCTCAGCCCATTGACCCAATTGATCAAGATCTCTTTGTAATCTTAGATAACTTTTTCACTGCCCACTATACCACCAATTTGGGTGTCATCTGCGAACTTACTAACCGTGCCTCCGATATTCTTATCCAAATCATTTCTATAAATGACAAATGAAAGTGGACTCAGCACTGATCCCTGTGGAACATCGCTGGTCACAGGCCTCCAGTTTGAAAAGCAACCCTCCACCACCACCCTCTGCCTCCAATCACAAAGCCGAGTTATGGATGCCTGTATGATTATGCCCCATGGTCTGCAGCCTGATGGGGAGATTGAGGAGAGGAAGACGAGCTGTTCACAGAGGGAGGACCAGGAAAGGGAGAAGGGCACTCAGCAGGTGACCATATACTCTCAGGGTCTTCGGGTAGGGTCTTAACTCAGCTTAAAGTGTTTGACTATATTTTATGATGGAGGTATTCATTTAAATCTTCCTGATGTAGACAATAGAGGATGGCATTGCCAGTGGCCGTAAACCTTGCCCGTGGCTGTGTATTTCTTTGCATTGGAATTCTTCCAGTCTGCAGTAATGTTGATGTGTGTCATTTGCCTGTTTGCTGCCCACTGCTGTGTAAGATGGGTGGTTGATGATGCTTGTGTCAAGAGGGGAAATACATCATCAGCTTCTCTCTGGTCAGAGACAGAATGTAGAAAGTATACATGTGCTCCACCAGGAAGATGGGCATTACTAGGGTGGAGGGCGCATTGACTGTACACATATTGCTTTGCAAGCTCTGTGTTTAAGAGCGGAAATATATCATTCCCTGAGGGTGCAATTGGTTTAATACTGTACTCAGCATATCAGGCAGCTGAATGCCCAGTATTCTGTCAGCAGTCATAATGCCTTTGTTCTGGGGTAGTTTGCT
Organism: Rhincodon typus; assembly: GCF_021869965.1. Lineage (NCBI taxonomy): Eukaryota > Metazoa > Chordata > Chondrichthyes > Orectolobiformes > Rhincodontidae > Rhincodon > Rhincodon typus. Next base: position 70,451,427 of record NC_063332.1, read on the forward strand.
GTTCTATTAACATTTCCTGCACCATGTTGTCCGAGAGGGTGGTTTTATGGTGATGGGTACTATCTGACTGATGATCGCAATGCACAACAGAGACACATGTGAGCAGCATGCTTATAATGAGAACTAGATAGCTATAAAAAACAAACCACAGGGGTACTCAAAAAGCAATTCTGCACCAAAGCAGTCCTGAGTAGTTCCCAGAATATGTATTTCAGTTATTTATGCTCTCTTTCATTCTGTATTTACTGGGTATGTCATCATTTCATCCAACTCAAATGCCAATAAACACAGGATGCTTGGCTTTGGATTGAACCACCTTAGCTTGGGTAGCAGTAGCTTGGCCAACAACTTATTTGCTGGTGGAGAGACAGTGGTGGGAGGCAAATGCTATCATTTCTGAGACAGCATTGCAGGTTTATGTACTGAGGTGCTATTGCTACTTCCCAGGGCTGGATCCTCAGCCATCCTAATATTCTGTTGAGGGACAGGTTTCTGAATTCTGAGACTCTGCAAGCCCTTGGGCATTGGTATGCACAGCCATGAAGGCAGCTGTTTAAGATTGCACAACCTCATTTTGAGCTTTCACTGCAGTATTAAGATGGTGAATAACCTCTGTGTGTACTGCATTAAAAGCTGAGACATCAACAATTGAGTGCTGCATCATGGTTGGATCCACAAGTATGGCAATGGGATTGGTCCACACTTTGATATAAGGAAGCATGGGCCCCAACCTTTGACCAAGGAGCTGTGGTATAGTGGTGCTAAACTCCTCCATGCTTCTTAGCAATCGCAGCAGACTGGTCAATTCACCAAGCATTTAAATGTGCATGTCCATGAGACTTTTTCTGTACTCCCCTATACAACTCCTTATCTCTCACCTGGAGCAGGATCTGTGTGCCTTCCAGGGAGGTCACAAGGGCATTACAGCTTACCACTTGAGAATCTGGGCTCAATTCTAACCTGCTAATGTCAGTTTCTGAGCTTCTAGATACATGTGAACCCAAGCAACTGTGTCAAATTGTCATTGATCCTTTGGTCTTTCTGCTCCTTTGCACTGCCTGACCAGGTGGTATCCAAAAGGAGAAAGGCACAAGGATAGGTGGGTGGCAAGAGACCTAGGGGATGGGGATGGAAGAAGGAACTGCATGTGTACACATTCTGCAGTGTGTAAATCAGAGGATATTGTGGGATGAGAGGTGAGTGGCCTGTGAGGAGATGAGTTAGATAGGACTGTCCAGTTAGCTGTGATTTCATCCCTGCTACTGACCACTATCTCAATCCTGACCCTCCAATAATGGTCTCCTTCATCAAGGTGAGGACGTACCCCCGTGATCCCTGCCATTCAGGTGTAGTTGTTTACACCAGTTTGGTTCTTAAAGAGGCAAGTATGTCAGTCAGAGTCCTTCCATCTATGCGAAAAAATCCGTTGGCAATGGGATAGTTTCATGGTGCATTTTTATTGATGGCTGAAGAAACCATCTGCACAAATGGTTATCAGCTATCATTGTGGGTGTTTCTTTTTATAACTATTACCAAGTTGCTGTAGCTACTGGTCATCATGGTGGTGTATGTTGGCCTCAGGTGATGTCACTATTTCCCTCTGTTACTGGCTAGTGTCTCCCGGCTCTGACAATTGATGGTGTTTAGGGTCATCATGTTACACTTGCAAACGTTTTTGTGGATGTACGTGTCAGGAAAGGATTAATAGGCTGGGTCTCTTTTCTGTTGAAAAACATGGGCAGACCTAATAAAATAGGCCTTTAAAATTAGGAAACGTTTTGACAGAAGGTATGCAGAGGGAATGATTTCTCTTGTCAGCAAGAGCATAACTAGAAGCTATAAGTGTAGTTACCAAACAACCTGACCGATAATTCAGAAAACACTCCCTTAACCTGAGAATGATGACAATGAGGAACTGCATTCAGCTACTCCCTGCGGTAGTGAATAATGCAGATGCATTTAAGAGAAAGTTAGACAAGCATTTGAGGGAGAAAGGAGTAGAGGGTTATGTTGGTATATTTAAATGAGGGATGACGTTATGAAGCTCAAGTGGCATTTAAACATCCCCATGGACAGTTTGGTCTGAATGGATTATTTCACTGATATATTCCAAGTATTTAATCCTGAGTACTACAATGTTCTCGAATATGCTAACCACTAAATCATACTTTGCTAATTGAATTTCTGATCAGTTCAAAAAATAGTAATAGACCATTTTGTTGGTTATATGATCTCAATTCTCATATTCACTCTCTGTACCTAATTTAAAGTTTTTAAATGTTTGTTGGCAAATGGGAAGACTGAAAGATTGTTGTGTTTTTCTTCCTGAATTATTGTCACCAACCTTATTTGAAGGATATAGTTCCAAACTATCTTAATGGAGCAGGAAAATTAACACTTTGGGAGTTTTATATCTTGTTTAGTTTTCCAAGAAGAAGTCAACCTTTATCCTGAATCCTGATGAAGGGTCCAAACCCGAAATGTTGACTTTTCTGCTTCTCTGATTCTGCTTGGCCTGCTGTGTTCCTCTAGCTCCACACTGTATCGACTCTGACTTCCAGCATGTGCAGTTTTTACTATCTCCTTTACACCTCTCCTTTGTTTCACAGATACTGTCACTTGGATGGTGATCCCAGGGAAGTTTCACCGGTTATTGATCAGTTTTTTGACTGTGTCTGGCAGCTGATGGAGCAATTTCCATGTGCCTTTGAGTTCAATGAAAGATTTCTGGTGCACATTCATCATCATGTCTACTCTTGCCAATTTGGCAACTTTATTTGTAACAACAATAAGGAGAGCAAAGAACTAAGGTAAAGCAAAATTCTAAACATGCATGGTTCACCATTGTACTAATAATCAAGTAGAGTCATAGTCATAGGGATATACAGCACAGAAACAGACCCTTCGGTCCAACTTGCCCAAGCTGACCAGATATCCTATAAAAATCTACTCCCATTTGCCAGCATTTGGCCCATATCCCTCTAAACCATTCCTAACCATATACCCATCCAGATGCTTCTTAAATGTTGTAATCATACAAGCCTCCATCATGTCCTCTGGCAGCTCAGTCCATATTCACTTCCCACATGTGACCACTGCCTTTGTCTCCCATCCTCTTTTTATTTAAAAGTGCCGTTTTGATTTTGTTTCCCAAAGTTCCAAAAACAATACAACATCTTATGACACAGTAATTACTGCTCCTGGAATTCGAGGAGAATGAGCTCCGACACTGAAAATGCCTAAAAAAAGGAGCAGCTCTTACAGCCACGAATTTTTCCTGCCCTCCATCTTGGATTACCCAGAATCCTTTTTAAGTTTGAGATTTTTATGTAGATTCAGTTGTTCAAACCAAAGGTACAATTTATTTTTTTGACCAGCTAAGACAGGGAGGCTGATTTTATTTTTGAGGGAATTGTGGTGTTAAGTTGCAAAGTTGGGTGGTGTGGTTGGCTTTGTGGAAGAGGCCTGATTTGGGACAAAGTTAACCTGAACTAATTTCCTTATTATTGCTTTCCGAATTTATGGAAGTAGTTTACAACCAAAAGATTTTTGTTTTAAAATTCGTTCACTATTCTTATGTAGACAAATTTATGGGGTATTTTGTGTACAGGAAGGCTCCACAAGCTGAGAGAGGAATGGTGTTCACAGAGAGGATTCCCTACCCCTTTAAACTTTGCATCTTGGTGTTTTTTTTTATAATCTCTCGTAGCTGTAGAAGAGGCTTGGTAGAAAAAAAAATCAGAGCACAACCACCAAGAGTGAGTTGAGCAGCTGAAGGTAGCCAAGGGAGCAACAATGCTCAGATGATAGGATAGTGTACAGAGGAGAGAGACTGGGTTGAACTTCTACTTGTTCCCATTAGTTATACCAGCATTTGGAGCAGTATTGGTTGAACTAGTGCAAAAGATTCATTTGTTTAAATCTGCATTATGCAGGAAAGCAGTTATGCTTGTGTTTTCCTTCACCTAATACATTGCTTTAGATTCAGTTCACCCAAATTTAGGCCTCTACCCACTCGTTTCCTCCCCCCCACACCCCTCTCTCCACCCCCCGCACAAAAAGTCAAAATTGTGTGCATCCATTAATTTGAATGATTCAGGATGGTTCTTCAAATTGGGTTCATCTTCTTTGGTGCACAGACACAAGTTGGCTTGCTTCATAAGTTTTTCATTTCAACTTTAATTTATTAAGAAAATGACATGCGTAGCAATAAACTATAAAAATTTTCTCTGACTTCCATTGAATTTTTAAAAAAAACTATTCACAGGTTAAAGGTGTTTATTAAAAATACATACTTTTGTTGATTAGTTCATTAATAGAGTTGCATCAGATTTGAGCTCTTAAATGCATCAAGGAATGTGTATTAATGAGAAAGGAAAATGAAGCAATTATTCTGTTCTTTCTTTATTGTTTGATTGTGTTTATTCATGGAAAATTTTAATTTGTACTTATGCAAAAACATCTGTTTAGTGGAAATTTGAACCCTAACCTAATCAGTGCAATTTGAGGTACATTTTAGGTGCAGTTCTATATTATGCACAAAATGGCGGTTTATCACACTGCCTTTTTATAGTGTTCGACAACTCATTCAATTGGACTCAAACTCACTGGTTATTTTGTAACAGTGAGCAGACAGAAATTGCGCTGAGTGCTGTTATTTTTAATTTACTCTATTTTGTGTGTTTATCCAATGCCGAATAACATTTATGATTCCAGACAGACTTCGTCTCACCCTGTATTAATTTGAGTCTGAATTTGGTAAAGCTATGAACAGACTTTTTAGAAAATACCCACTCCAATTGTAGGAAGATTTTTAAAAAAGAAATCTGTAGCTCCCTCTAGCGGCCATAAATTTTACTATGGAAAGGTCCACTTTGCCAGTTAATATTTATGGGGACAGACTGGACTATGGTTAGTCCAGCATCGGTTGGAATTGTGCCTTGTGACCCTGGGAAATGTAGCAAACTCTGAAGGAACTGCCCAGGAAATTGAATTTTCTGCTGGGTAATTCCTTTACACTGGCACCCTCTGAAAGTCTCCATTCAATCAAAGGCTTAGAATCATTGAATTGTACAGTGCAGAAGAAATCTTTCAGCCTACTAAGCCTGTACTTCCTAAGTTACTTGAAACCTAAACTAGACCCGCCTTCCAGCGTTAAATGTTATGACATTCCAAGTGTTTATCCAAGTACTTTTTAAAGGTTCTGAGGTTTCCTGCCTCCAGTACCCTCCCAGGCAGTGCATTCCAGATCCCCAGCCTCTGTATGAAAAGGTTATTCCTCAAATCTCTGCCTTGTATCTTAAAATTATGCCACCTTATTGACCCTTTGACTAAGGGTAACATCTGCTTTCTATTCACCCTATCCAGTACCTCGAATGATCTTATACACCTGTCAGGTTCCATTTCAATCTTCTCTGCTCCAAAGAAAACAACGTGAGCTCATACAGTCTCTCTTCCTAGCTAAAGTGCTCTATCACAGGCAACATCCTTGTGAATCTCCTTTGCACAGTACTCCAGCTGTGGCCTAACCAAAGTCCCATACAGTCAACACAATCACAAGCCATTTCCTGGAATTTGTCACTGAAGGACTGCTCATAGGTGTAAAGCCTTAACTCTTTTTTTTCTTATTTCTTTCATGGGAAGCAGGCATCACTGGCCAGCCACCATTTATTGCTTATGCCTAGTTGCCCTTGCGAAGGTAGTGGTGAGCTGCGTTCTTAAACACTTCATTCTGACAGGCATGAGTTGATCCATAATGCCATTTGGGAGGGAATTCCAGGATTTTGACCCAGCAACAGTGAAGGAATGACAATACATTTCCAAGTCAGGGTGCTGAGTGGCTTGGAGGGGAACTTGAAGGTTCCCATGTTTCTGCTGACTTTATCCTTCTAGATGGAAGTAGTTGTGGGTTTGGAAGGTGCTGTCTGAGTATCTTTGGTGAATTTCCGCAGTGCACCTTGTAGATAGAAGCAGCAATGTGTACTGAGCATAGATGTTTGTGAATGTGGTGCAAATCAGTTGGGCTGCTTTGTCTTGGACGGTATCAAGCTTCTTGTGTGTTGTTGGGGCTGCACCCATCTAGGCAAGTGAGGAGTATTCCATCACACTCCTGACTTGTGCCCTGTAAATGATGGACAGGTTTTGGGAAGTCAGGAGGTGTGTTACTCGCCGCAGTATTCCTAGCCTGTGACATGCTCTTGGAGCCACTGTGTTTGTATGACAAGTCCAGTTGAGTTTCTGATCAATGGTAACCCCAATCATGTCGGTAGTGTGGGATTCAGTGATGTTAACACCATTAACTACCAAAGGGTGGTGATTAGATTGTCTCTTACTAGAGATGGCCATTGCCTGGCATTTGTGTGGCACAAACATTACTTACTACTTGTCAACCCAAGCTTGGATATTGCCCAGATCTTGTTGCATTTGAAGATGGACTTCTTCAGTGTCAGAGAAGTTGCAAATGGTGCTGAACATTGTGCAATCGTTGGTGAACATCTCCACTCAGAAGTCCTTATGAAGCAAGAAGGACCATTAATGAAGCAGCTAAAGATGTTTGAGCTTAGGACACTATTCAGAAGAATCCTACACAAATGTCCTGGAGCTGAAGTGACTGACCTCCAGCAACCATAATCATCTTCCTTTGTGCCAGACATGATACTAAACAGTAGGGAGTTTGCCCCCTGATATCCATTGATTCCAGTTTTGCTAGGGCTCCTTGATGCCACACCTTGTTGACTGCGGTCTTGATACCAAGGGCTGTCACTCTCACCTCACCTCTGGAATTTGGCACTTTTGACCATGTTTGAACCAAGGCTGTAATGAAGTCGGGAGCATGATGGCTCTGGCAGATCTCAAACTGGGCATCATAGAGCAGGCACTGTTTTATTGCACTGTTAATGATACCTTTCATACACTTTACTGATGATCGAGAGTAGACTGATGAGGCAGTAATTGACCGGGTTGGATTTCTCCTGCTTTTTATATATAGGACATAGTTGAGCAATTTTCCACATTGTCGGGTAGATGCCAGTGTTGTAACTGCCCTGGAACAGCTTGGCTAAGGGAATGGCAAGTTCTGGAGCATAAGTCTTCAGTACTATTGCCAAATGTTGTCAGGGCCCAAAGCCTTTGCAGTATCCAGTGTCTCCAACCGTTTCTTGATATCACGTGGAGTGAATCAAATTGGTTAAGGACTGGTCTCTGTAATGCTGGGGACCACTGGAGAAGGCCAAGATGGATCATCCACTCGGCACTTCTAGCTGAAGATTGCTGCAAATGCTTCAGCCTTATGTTTTGCAATGATGAGCTGGGCTCTTCCATCATTGAGGATGGAGATATTTGTGGAGCCTCCTCCTCCAGTGAGTTATTCACAACTGGATGTGGCAGGACTGCAGAGCTTAAATTGGATTCGTTGATTGTGGAATCGCTTTGCCCTGTTTATTACTTGCTGCTTTCACTGTTTGGCATGCAAGTAGTCCTGTTTGGTGGTTTCACCAGGTTGATACCTCATTTTCAGGTATGCCTGGTGCTGCTTCCAGCATGCCCTCCTGCAACTTCCATTGAACTAGGGTGGATCCTCTGGCTTGATGGTAATGGTTGAGTTGGGGATATACTGGGCCATGAGGTTACAGATTGTGTTGGTGTACAGTTCTGCTGTTGACGGCCCACAGTACTTAATGGATGCCCAGTCTTGAGTTGCAGGATCTGTTCGAAGTCTGTCCCAATTAGCACAGTGATAGCGCCACACGGCACGCAGTGTATTTTCAAGATGAAGGTGGGACTTTTTCTGCACAAGGTCACACTGGTCACTCCTACCAATACTGCAGCTGGCATATTGGCAAGGATGAGGTAAAGTGTGCTTTTTCCCTCTTGTTGGTTCCCTCACCAAGTGCTGCAGACTCAGTCTAGCAGCAATGTCCACCCGAACAGCTTGATCAGTCGTGCTGCTGCCGAGCCACTCTTGGTGGTGGACAGTGAAATCTCCCACCCAGAGTACATTTTGTGCAATTGCCACCCTCTTTACTTGCTCTAAGTGTTGTTCAACATTGAGGAGTACTGATTTATCAGCCAAGAGGGGGTGGTACATGGTAATCAGCAGGAGGTTTCCTTGCCCATGTTTAACCTGAAGACATGAGACTATAATGGGTCAGGAGTCAATGTTGAGGACTCCCGGGGCAACTCCCTCCTGAGTGTTTAGCACTGTGCCACCAACTCTGCTGGGTCTGTCCTGCTGGTGGGACAGGACCAATCCAGGGATGGTGATGGTGGTGTTTGGGACATTTACCTGCAATGTGTGCATGACTATGTCAGGCTGTTGTTTGACTATTCTCTGAGACAGCTCTCCCAATTTTGGCACTAGACCTCAGGATGTTTGTAAGGAGGACTTTGCAGGGTCAACAGGGCTGTTTATGCCATTGTCTTTTCTGGTGCTTAGGTTGATTCCAGCTGGTCCTACCAGTTTCATTTCTTTGTTGAGATCTCGTAGTGATTGCTACAACTGAGTGGCTTGCTAGACCGTTTCAGAGGACAGTTGAAAGTTGATCACATTGTTGTGCATGTGAAGTCACATGTCGACCAGACCAGGTGAGGATGGCAGATTTCCTTCCCTGAAGGACATTAGTGAGCCAGATGGATTTTTTTTGACAATCACAATGGTTTCATGGTCATCATTAGACTCTAAATTCCTGATTTTGTTTATATTGAATTCAAATTCCACATCTGCTGTGGCAGGATTTGAACTTGGGTCCCCAGAACATTAGCGGAGTTTCTGGATTAACAGTCTTGTGATGATACCACTGGGCCATTACCCCCATATGATAAAACTGATGCCGGTCAGATGCTTGGACCTTCCATCAGAATCAAAATGTCTCATTTTTCAACCATGTGTGGAGTAGCTAGAAGCGTATTTACATGGATTATCACTCATTATCATCCTCATTACTATCTAATATTGCCTCATAAATATGCAATTTCTCAGTTTCTCCCTCCTGCTGGCTAGAACCTAGATGCTGAGAACTCCTGACATGAAAATCAGACCAGTCACCTGGTAACTCCAGCTCACTGATTGCTCCTCCAGACCTCCATTTGGACACCAGCATCTCAGGGCATACCCATTGAGCACTAACCACACACACCCCATGTCCCTGAATCTTGGCATCCATCACATTCCAACCTCACTGCAACATCATGGTATATCGCTGACCAGTATACAGTCTACCAGAAGCCAAAAATGCAAAATGGACGATCCATCTTGGCCCCTTCCAGCGTCCACAGCATCACAGGTATCAGTCTTTAGTCAACTCAGTTCACTCCAGATGATACCAAGAAACGGTTGGAGGCACTGGATACCGTTAGGTCTGTGGGCCCTGAAGCATTCTGGCAGTGGTACTGAAGACTTGTGTTCCAGAACTTGCTGCTCTCTTAGTCAAGCTGTTCCAGTACAATTACAACACTGGCATCTACCATCCACTGTGGATATGGTGTTGGTGCCAGAGGTCCTGGGATATACCAGCAGTAAAGAGTACTTCCATTTATGGTGAGTGGGAGAATTGGGCAAGCATTAGATGAGCGGGATGCCTAGGGGTGTGATACCTGGCTAATGAGCAAGTTTGGGACAATGTTGAGAGAAAATTCACTAGCCTTCACAGACAGAAACCCTCCATGACATGTGGCAAAAATGACAGCCGATATACGGTAAGGTCTAGCCCTTTGTGTCCTCTTTGACAAGTTACTTTCCTGCCTATCTTTGTGCTGTCAGCAAACTTATTAACCATACATTCAATCTCCTATTCCAGATCATTTTGTAAAGTTTGTAAATGGTTCTCTTGCCTGGAACCTTAAATCTGTGTTCCCAAATCCTAGTATAATCTGCTAATGGAAGAATTTTTCTTTGTCTACCTTATCTAAGCCTGTCATAATCTTGTATACGTCAATAAAATTATCCCTCAACCTCCTTTTTTCTAAGGTGAAGAACACCAACTTTACCAACCTAATTTTCTAACTAAAATTCCCTATCCTTGCAACTACTCTGGTATATCTCCTCTTTCAAGACCTGTTCTGTTTTGCATCCACTTTCTTCCAGTGTCTTGACTTTTGACCTTCATGCACATATTTTTGTCTCTCCTCCTAATAATTTAGCTGCAAGGAGAATCTGTATACGAAAACTAGGTATTTTAATAACAGCTGCGTCATGGATCACCAACAATTTGGCACAATCATCCTTCACACAGCTGTTGCACTTAGATTATTTTATATTTTCTGATCAAGTTTTCCAACCATCCACCAAGTGGTTGAAGTGTTTAATATTGTTATAATTGTTTCTCATGGCAGAATTCAAGAGAAAACTCATTCACTATGGCCTCATCTATGGAAAAATGGTATCGATTATAAGAATCCCCTCTACAGACAAGACCATAGTCAGACTCAGGGAGTTCTGAGACCGCACACAGCTCCATCTAACTTCAGGTTAGTATATTGGCTATATATTTAATTAGGCCATACCTCATTATAGCCTTACAACACCTGAAATATGGGCAAACAAGAAACAAAGAACTTGCTTTTATCAGCAAACGTTTTATTAACTGGCAGAATTCTGGTTGTCAATGTAAAAACACATTAATTAATAGAAACTTAATGTAAGCATAGACACATCACTATTATACTTTATTTACAGCATATTATCGCTTTAACAACCATGCAACTTTGCCTTAAACAAAACTTACTGGTAGAGAGCCTTCTCACTTGCACCTTCAACTATTTGGACATCGTAGAGATCGTGATAATACAGTAAACTTCCAGTATTTCAGGTATTTCATCAGAAATTTCTGATGAAGGGTCTAGGCCCGAAACGTCAGCCTTTCTGCTCCTATGATGCTGCTTGGCCTGCTGTGTTCATCCAGCTCTGCACCTTGTTGTCTCAGTATTTCAGGTATATAATTTTTGCCTGTTTATCGAGAGTGCCAGTTCATAAAGTGCCAGTTAAAACAAACTTTACTGCCATTCATGCTCTCAGATCATTCTAAAGCACTTTATAGTTCATTAATTAATTTTGAATTGCAGTGACATGTTTAAGCTAAAAGTAAAACAGTATGGTGGCTCAGTGGTTAAAACTGCTGCCTCGCAGCACCAGGGACCCAGGTTCAATTCCAGCCTATGTGGAGTTTACACATTATCCCTGTGTCTGCGTGTTTCCTCCAGGTGCTCTGGTTTCCTCCCGCAGTCCAAAGATGTGCAGGTTAGGTGGATTGGCTATGCTAAATTGCCCATAGTGTATAGGAATGTGTAGGTTAGGTGGATTAGCCATGGGAACTGCAGGGACGTGGTAGGGGCTGAGTCTACCATAACCAACGACTCATTGGATGGGATGCTGTTCAGAGAGCTGGTGTGGACTTGTTGGGCTGACACTGTAGGGATTCTATGACGTAGAAGACAGTTTGCTTTGAACAACAATATGATGAATGACCACTTTAATAATGTTGGGTGAAGAATAAATGCTCGCCAAGAACAAAATTGTGTGCTGCCAACCAAATGGTGTTGTGGGATCTTTTATCCTCACCCTAGAGGAAAGTTTCGTCCTATATTAAATGTTTCATTCAGAAGATGGCACTTCTGCTAATATTGGACTGAAGTGTCAGCTTTGATTGCTTGTTTAAGTTCTAAAGCCTGTGACATTCTAAGTTAAACAGAATATTATAATTTAGAATTATTAGAAATATTTAAGTATTGAACATTAAAAATTCAGGACGAGATATTATTAAGCTGGAGAGGATTCAGAAGAGATTTATCAGGATGTTGCTGGTGTGGAAGATTTGTGTTGAATAAAGGCTGGATAGGCTGGAACTTTTTTCACTGGAGCATAGGAGGTTGGGAGGCAACCTTATAAAAGTTTATAAAATAATGAGGCGTTTGGATAGAGTTAATGGTAATTGTCTTTTCCCTAGGAGGGGGGTTTTCAAGACTGGGGGCACATTTTTAAGGTGAGGAGAGAGTTTTAAAAAAGACGTGAAGGGTAAGTTTTTTACAGAGGGTCGTTCGTGTGTGGAATAAACTTCCAGAGGAAGTGTTGGATATGTGTAGAGTTACAAAGTTTGAAAAACATTTAGGTAAGTAAATGAATAGGAAATGTTTGGAGGGATATGGGCCAGGAGCAGGCAGGTGGGATTAGTTTAGTTTGGGATCACGATCGGCATGGACTGGTTGGACCAAAGAGTCATACAACATGGAAATAGACCGTATGGCTCCAAGTAGTGATGGAGGCAGATTAAAAAAAAAGGAAGATATGGTAAAGGTAGGCAGTATGTGTGGACAGAAAAATGTTAATGTGGTCATCGACCTGAAAAGCTAATTCTGTTTCACTCTTCACACATGCTGTCTGACTTGCTGAGTATTTACAGCATTTTTTTAACTTTATCTCAGATTTCCAACATCTGTGGTACTTTGCTTTTGTGTAACTAGTGATGTTGAGCAGAGTCTAGCAGATTATTGCCTTACATAAATGGGTTAAGATAAATTTGTGACAACACAAAGCAAAAAACACCCCTGCAAATTCTAGATGGATGAAATAAAAACAGACAATTCTGTATATGCTGAGGCAGCATTGGTGAATGTTTCAGGTCAATGCTGGGATGTGAGAAATCAGGTAGTCACTGGTATATTGAGTTTATTTTCAACAAGATTATTTGGAAGAAACACATTGGATTAATGATCCAACACATTAATTTCCAAGATGGAGGTTCTGATGAAAGTTTGTTCATTTGAAGCATTAACTATATTTCTCTCTTCATAGGTACTGTTGAAACTGCTGCGTATTTCTGTTTTTAAAAATGACTGAATCTGTGGTTGCAGCATATTTAAACAATTTGTAAAATCTACTAAGTATGTATTGGGCAAATAGCAGGGTCTCATTAACAAGCTTTATTCTGTTTCCATGTAACATGGACATATTTTCCACCAGTGCCATGGTATCATAATTAGGAACTCCAGGCAACTTTCCAGAGATGCTGATGCCAACTGTAGCAGCCCTAAGTTGTGTTAAGGCTGAAATTACTTAATGCAGCACACTCCAGTGAATAAATATGGAACCTAGCACACTATTCTTTAGAACTGAGAACAAAGATTTTATAGTTGCAAATGGTTTCATAACCATTGATTTTCTTGCTTTATCCTAAGGTAATCTTTTTTGAGCTAATGTGAAAATAGAACGTGATTACACATGACTATCTGTAGGTTCTTGGTCAGTTATTTTGTTCTGATGTGAAGCAACTTGTTTTTGTAGCAACTTTGCTGTAATAAATTTTACGACAGCATAGGGCAAGGACAGACATCCTGCATGAATATTGGAAAATTGACTGAAAAGTTGACATGTAGGATTTCAGGTGAGTGGTTAATCATGCTGCTTTATTGTACAGGATTATTGTTCAATTCTAAAGTACTTTTCTTCAAACCAGTTTAACCTCTGTGTAACAGGACTTAAGTACAAATATTTTCCATTATAATTTCACTGATCAAAAGCTTAGGTTTGACTAGATTTGTTACTGCCATATATAAATCCTAATTCAAAGGCCTTGTTTCAAGCAGGTTTTGGAGAAGCATGTACAACGGATTTGAAAAAGGCATGCATCCTCGACAGTCTGTTACAGAATTCTTGATGGCTGTTAAGGAAGAAACTCAGCAGCTGGAAGATGAACTTGAAATACTGGAGGAGGTAATTTTTTTAAACTGATAAGTAACACAAGTAATCTACGTCAACAATGATGACACTTCAGATTTAGTTTAAATGTGGTTAGAGAGCAGAAGATAGTAGAGGGGGGAAAAAAATTGATTGGATAAAGGTAGTGTGCACTTTTCCATGGAATGGGATTGGAGCCATTCTTATTTAAGATAACAAAGGAACAGATGTCAAATTTCCTGATTGCATAAATTGTTTGAATGGGTAGTGGCAAATTCTGACAATGATTGTGAAAGACTGCAGATGGACATTGTTGGGCCAGGATAGGTCAATAGTGTGAAGTAAACAAAAAAGGAATAATGTATTTTGTAAATATAATATTTACACAACAGAAACAAGTTAGTATTTATGCTTCACTCTTTATGTAATGTGGTAATGCAGAAATTCAAAAGGCAAGCAATCCCCTGGAACAGATGGCCCACATCCTAGGTTCTAACAGAGCTGGGTCACGTGAAAGATTACCATCAGTTCATATTCTAATATTCCTAGTTCTATGGAGTGGTCCCAATGGATTGTAAGTTAGTAAGCATAATGCCATTTCAAGAAATGAGGGAGAAAGAAAACAGAGAATTACTAATCAGTTAGCCTGACATCCATTGAGGAAAACGCTGAAATCAAATACTAAGGAAGTGGTACTGTGGTTTAGAAAATCATTTAAAAGAAGAATTAACCTAGTAATTAAAAAAAAAATTGTTTGATTAGTCTGTTAGAGATAAAGGTGAGCCAATAGACATAACTTATTTGGGATGTTCAAAAGATGTTCAGTAAGGTGCTTCATAAAAGTTTGTTTTACAACATAAGGGCTCAGGGGAAGATATGCTAGTATGGTTTAAAAATTGGTTAAAGGATAGTAAAGCGAATAGAAGT
>NC_063332.1:70466519-70481562 GCF_021869965.1 Rhincodon typus
CAGCCTGCAGCAAACCACAGGCTCTGTGAAGAGCACTGACTCATGCTATTTTAGCAATAATGCACATATGCAGAAGACTATAACGGCTGCACATCTACTGGACATAATGGTTACATGTGCACTGAAACAGTGTAATGATTAGAGATTTGCAAACATACTGATTGCATAAGGAAAGAAAGGAATGAGGTGTTGTACTGAAGACTTCAAGCATAACTAAGATTAACTTGCATTCTGCAAAACATGGATTGGACAAATGGTTGAGTGAGTTTTATGCATATTTTCCACTTAAACATTGATAGGAATACAACATCCATGCACTCTTTTGATATTGCTTGACTGTTCACTAACAACCATTCAAGGAAACCACTGACAAGTATGTGGATGTACCTAGTAGAGAAGGAGCAAAATTGGACCTACTTTTGGGAAATAAGGCAGGACAGGTGACTGAGGTGTCAGTGGGGGAGCACTTTGGGGCCAGTGACCATAATTCTATAAGTTTTAAAATAGTGATGGAAAAGGATAGACTGCATCTAAAAGTTAAAGTTCTTATATTGGATGAAGGGCAATTGTGATGGTACTAGGCAAAAACTTTCAAGAGTTGACAGGGGGCAGATGTTCGCAGGAAAATGGGAAGCATTCAAAAATGAGATAACGAGAGTCCAGAGACAGTATGTTCTTGTTAGGGTGAAGGGCAAGGCTGGTAGATGTAGGGAATGCTGGACGACTACAGAAACCAAGGTTTGGTCAAGAAAAAGAAAGAAGCATGTGTCAGGTACAGACAGCAGATATCGAGTGGATCCCTAGAAAACTATAAAGGCAGTAGGCCTATACTTAAGAGGGAAATCAGGAGGGCAAAAAGGTGACATGAAATAGCTTTGGCAAACATGTTTAAGCAGAATCCAAAGGGATTCTACAAACACATTAAGGACAAAAAGGATAACTAGGGATAGAATTGGGTCCCTTAAAGACCAGCAAGGCCGCCTACGTGTTGAACTGCAGGAGATGGGAGAGACACTGAACGAGTATTTTGCATCAGTGTGGAGAAGGATGTGGAAGATAGAAAATGTGCGGAAATAAATAGCAACATCTTGAAAAATATTACTGGTGGTGCTGGATGCCTTAAAACACATAAAGGTGGATAAATCCCTGGGACCTGATCAGGCGTACCCTAGAACTCTGTGAGAAGCAAGCGGAGAGATTTGTATCACTAAACCCGCAGGTAAGGTGCCAGAAGACTTGAGGTTGGCTAACGTTGTGCCACTATTTAAGAAAGGTGGTAAGGAAAAGCCAGGGAACTATAGACCAGACAGTGTGACTTCGCTGGTGGGCAAATTGTTGGAGGGAATCGTGAGGGACAGGACTTACATGTATTTGGAAAGGCAAGGACTGATTAGGGATAGTCAACGTAGCTTTGTGCTTGGGAAAACATGTCTCACTAACTTGATTAAGTTTTTTGAAGTAGTAATGAAGTGGATTGATGAGGGTAGAGTGGTGGACATGAACTATCTGGATTTCAGTAAGGCATTCAACAAGGTTCCAAATGGTAGATTTGTTAGCGAGGTGAGATCACATGGAATACAGAGAGAACCAGCCATTTGGATACAGAACGGACAGGAAGGTAGGAGATAGAGGGTGATGGCAGTGGAGGGATGCTTTTCAGACTGGAGGCCTGTGACCAGCGGTGTGCCACTAGGATCAGTGCTGGGTCCACTGCTTTTTGTCATTTATATAAATGATTTGGATGTGAACAGAGGAGGTATGGTCACTAAGTTTGCAGACAACACCAAAATTGGAGGTGTAGTGGACAGCCAAGGTTACCTCAGAGTACAACGAGACTTTGATCAGATGAAATGACGGGCCAAGGAGTGGCAGATGCAGTTTAATTTAGATAAATGTGAGGTGCTGCATTTTGGTAAGGCAAATCAGGGCAGGACTTATACACTTAATGGTAAGGTCCCGTTGCTGAACAAAGAGACTTTGGAGTGCAGGTTCACAGCTCCTTGGAAGTGGAGTCACAGGTAAGTAGGATAGTGAGGAAGGTGATTGGTATGCTTGCCAATATTGGTCAGTACAATGAGTAAAGGAGTTGGGAGGTCATGTTGCGGCTGTACAGGACATTGATTTGGCCACTTTTGGAATACTGCATGCAATGCCGGCCTCCCATCTATAGAAAGGATGTTGTGAAACTTAAAAAGGTTCAGAAAAGATTTTTGAGGATGTTTCCAGGGTTTGAGGTTAGGGATAGGCTGAATAGGCTGGGGCTATATTTCCCCTGGAGCAGAGGCTGAGAGATGACCTTGTAGAATCATGAGGGGCATGGATAGGGTAAATAGGCAAGATCTTTTCCCTGTGGTGAGGGAGTCTAAAACTAGAGGGCATAGGTTTAAGGTGAGAGAGGAAAATATAAAAGGGATCTAAGGGGCAACTTTTTCACCCAGAGGGTGGTGTGTATATGGAATGAGCTGCCAGAGGAAGTGGTGGAGGCTAGTACGATTACAACATTTAAAAGGCATCTGGATGGGCATTTGAATAGGAAGGGTTTAGAGGGACATGGGCCAAATGCTAGCAAATGGGACTATGACTCTATTTGCACTAGGTCACTATATCATGGAAATCTAAACATAACTGGTGTCCATAAGACTAAGACTGAACAGCAGTAAGACATTCAGCCCATCAAGTTTGCTCCGCTATTCAACGAGATCATGGTTGATCTCAATTCTCAATTTCATTTTCCTGTCTTTTCCATAACTCTTGATTCCCTTACTGATTCAAATTCTGTCTATCTCAGCCTCAGGTATACTTATAGCCCCAGCTTCAACAGCACCTACGATAAAGAATTCCACAAATTCACTATCCTCAGCGAAGAAATTCCTCATCTGTTTCAAATGTGAAAACCCTTATTCTAATATTATGCCTGATGGTCCTAAATTCTCCCAGAAGGGCAAATCACCTCTCCTTATCTACCCTGTCAAGTCCCCACAGAATCTTGTATTTTTCAATACGACTGCATCTCATTCTTCCAAATTTCAATGAGCACAGGCCCAATTTGCTCAACATCTCCTTCCATAACAGATATCAGCTTAGTGAACCTTCTCTGGACTGTCTCAATGCCAGTATATATTTCCTTAGATAAGGAGCACAAAACTGTTCAGTATTCCAGCTGTGGTCTTCCTTGTTTTAGCAAGACCTACTTACTTTATACTTCATTCCCTTTGAAATAAAGGCCAACCACTGAACGTCAATGCTAGCTTTTTGTGCTTCACAAACAAGGACTGCCAAATCCCTCCGTAGTTTTCTGTTGTCTTTCTCTATCTGAACAATATTCACTCCTCTATCTTTCCTGCCAAAGTATAAACCTCTCACATTGAATCTCTTTTAATCAAACTTATGAACCAAGCAAGATGTGCAATGGAGTTCAGTTTCAAACCATGTGTGATCAAGTAGATGGTGGTGTCATAGAACCCATTCTAGACCCAGTTTTTACGAACATTTTTGTTGGTTCAATAAGTGTGTCTTCATTGTAATGACCTCTTAATCCCTGCATACTTCCAATGCATAGATCAAACATTTGCTACATTTGAATCTGCAGCTGCATCTAAGAACTGCCTTCCTTATATACCTTTACAGGTTCCTTTTCCTGATTAACCTATTTTTCTAATCAACCTGTTCAAAAATGTTATTACAAACTTCTGGAGTAGGTAGGATTTGAAACAAACTTCCTGGTCCAGGGGTAGAGACACTACCACAGCACCACAATCTGCGCTCAAATTCTCCTTTGAAATGGAGCAGACTAGTTTCCTTTCCTCAACATGATAATTAAGAAATCTACAATGTTTTCTACTACCATCGACCAGATGATTCCATTCAGAATAAGATTAGCACAAGATCGGTATCAGTATGATCAGAAACTTTGCGAATAGGGCTCTAATCATCTGCTCACTGTCTCAGTTTGATGTCAAGCCAGGATAACTGGTGCATCATACGACACTGTCCTTTGATTATTCACTGGGCTCAATCTGCCTGTGCTTGCAAAACTCAGAACTGCGCCCAACATTAGATACGATTCTGCCATTGAACAACATTTAATAAATAATCCCGACAGTGCTAAAAATGATGCCAGAAACCAATTTAAAAATATGCTTATGATGTGATGAATTATCACATGCTGAGACTTACATTTCTTCCACATTGGACACCAATTTTTGTAGCCAGAAGGAGTACATGTCCAAACATGGCACGTTTTTCATGGAGGAAAAAGCTCTTCAAACAGTAAATTCCTGCTGCAGTTCAATGGCAATGCCTTGGCCAGAGTCCACTTGCCCAGTTACCTAAGGCAGTCGACAGTTCCTGCTGTATCTCCACGCTAACTTAAGACTACTAATCAGCACTCTCTTCTCAAAAACGCATAAATAGCTTGTTCATTTTCAAAGTCAGTTCTACTGTGGTTCATCCTGATGACTGCTAAATTAAAAGGTTTGACTTCGTGTTGAATCAATATTTTTACTGCTTTTGTTTTTGCCAAAGTTTATTAGTTACTAGAAAACGGATATATAAATGGCTTTGGCCATGAGAGAAACATTTTAATATATTTCTCAAAATCTACAAAGTTTTTTATTCTTTCAAAATAGACAAAATAACCATCTTACCATTGCAACATAGTTGAATTTACGAATTACTTGACGTATTCTCTTCATCTCTTCATCCAGGTTACAAGCCCAGACCTCGCAGATTCTTTGGCTGTGATCTACTGTCGCCGCTGGCATGTTGCTAAATTCAAATCGCAGTCATCAAAGCACTACACTTTAAAGGTGGACGAGTAGTAAATGAGGAAGTCCAAACTTACTGCCTGACCTTCACTCTCAATATTTACCTTCAAAATATAAATTGACTAAAATTAGAATGTAGGAAAAAATGAAGCAACGAATCAAGAAATAGGACTTCAGTATCAACAGGAGGCTGAAATAATCTCTTCAAATTTCTGAAATTCTATTTAAAGACGGTAAATATTCTCCAAATGCAAGCTCAAAGTGAGTTCTTTTCATATGGTAGGAAAATGTGCTTGTTTATAAAAATGTCTCTCCAAAAGAAAATAATAAGTAGCCATAATAAATAAATAGTACAGAACTTCAGTAGTGCTGAAAAACAACTGTTTTTTGGTCTCACACCCATTAGAATAATTTACTGGAAAACCAATGTAACAGAAAAATGACATTTCTACTTTTGGAGAGGAAAGTGCTGAATGGTTGGCAAGTGGACACTGATTGGTTAAGGCATTGCCCTGAGAAGTGAACCAGTTCTGTTTGCAAAGAACAGAGCCTCATTTATTGATAAATGTAGTTTCTAGCAGATGCAAGTGTGCCACACTGCACACGTGAGAGACAATCCTAAATTGGCTGTCAGTGCAATGTTTCTCTCACACTCACACACATACACACACACACAGGAAATAGGGCCTGAACCATTTGTTAACCATAAAAGCCAGTTGTTGAATTCGGGTGCATCAAAACCATCCTATGTGGTAATGGCTTCCTTGACTAGTTCATTTCACATTGCATATTGTGCAAACTCATGAATGGGCATAAGGCCTCCACTTTCGATCTCAAAACATGCCTGATCTAGCTCAAAGGTTAATCAACAGGTAAACACAGTTATTTCACACTGCTACTATGCAGTAGCAACACAAATGGTTGCTACACATCAAGAATGGAACAGTCAAGCCAAAAAAAACTGTCTAACATGCAAATGAATGTGAAATACGAATTTCAATGCCAATATGATGCTAGCATATGTGCCAAAACAGATGGATATATGAAAAGGCAAATCCCTTTCACTGTTCCCAACAAGCAAAGTACTAACTATACCCCACAGAAAATGCTTGAAAAAAAACTTACAACAGTATTCAACATTTGGTGTGACTTCATGGTTGGACAAAATTTGTAAAGTAATCCTTAATGCATGTAGAATTACACTGACAATCAATTTAGGTGGTTTGGAGTACGCGCATACTGTAAACTACATTTTAATACAGCACTGTACTTCGCAGGCAGAAAACACACACACACAACGTGCCTATTTCAATTCAAAACAATAGCTGGTAACCATTCACCTGTACATTTCTCAGTGCAACACCCTGATCAATCACAGTCAACCAGCCTAGTTTAAAACTTAAACAATGCTTGGTTGTTAACTGTCAGTCATTAACTGAATGCTCCAAGGCAATGTCTCTACCATTCCAAGTCCACTTGTCAACTAATCAGCACTCTTCTCAGTATAAATTTTGTTCTTCTTATACTTTGGTATTTCTTGCAACGTTTCGACAAAATATGTACTTTTTCTATCAGTACTCAAAATAAATGAATGTTGTATTCAAATACTTAAAATATTTATCCAAAATCATAGTAATGGTTTCTGAGCTCTTCATAAATAAACTATAGGCAGGCTTTGCTTTTATTTTATCAATGATTATTTTGCAATATGTAACAAATAACTGGTGAGACAATTGCATTGGAAAATAACATAACATTTTATCACATCAACAAATAACTTAAGCATTAAAAGGTGCTTCACAGAAGCAATTAGAAAAGACGTTAAAGGGAGATGGCAAAGTAAATTGTTGGGCCCCAGAAATCAGTCTTAAATAAACAGGAGCTGTAGAGACAAAAGATGGAATTTAATTCCCTCCTCCACGGTGAGTTTTGGTGGTGGAGGGGCATCTAATTAGGCAGGAATGTAGGGGTAGAAACTCTACTGTATTATTGTCTCTATTCTTCTTAAGTTCACGACATATTATGCTATTAATGGAACAGTCAGATTCACGTAACAGAGCAAAAATTACAATGCCTTTTAAGTATAAGAGCTTTGCCTTCCTTGCTACAAGCAAATCTTTAAAAATACATACAAATACACTATTAATTGAAGAGACTTTTCGATTTCTCCAGTAACTGTCATTTCTGTAGTACGTATGCTGGTAAAATTCTGAGCAGTTTTACACTTGGAGTAATTATGCTTTCTGGTGCTGAACGTACAACAGAATTTTGTGCTAAGTTTCTCTATTTAACTGTAAAGACTTGAAATTTTCCTGGCAATTCTTTTAAATTTTTCTAGCCAAACACAAACAAACAGTGTTTTATATATTCTACTTCAAAAACAATAAAATTTATTTATTTCCCACAAATCTCATGACACTGCAAACCATCACCCTATCTCCAGCCTCCCAAACATGGCAATCTTCTCTGCATAACCATATTTTAATTTCTCCAATTAGGTGTTCATCCACAGCACAGCAGCAAAGTTAAATAACCAACTTCACAAATACAATCCTCTGATACTTTGATTAATGTGTATGTGTTTATCATTGATAGGCCTCTCTGCAGCTGACACTGTTGACCATGCCATTCCCTGTTATTGTCTCTCCATCATTGTCCAGTTCAGTGAAACTCTCTTACTCATCCACTCTAGCCCATCCCATTTTAACCAGAACAGTCCTAGCAATGATTTTGCTTTCTATTCCCATATTGTAAACTTAAGTCTTTCAGGGATCTGGCTCCATTGCGCCAGTTATCAAGACATTCTGTCCAAAATAACATTCTGGATGACCTACCATTCCTCTATTCAAAAGGTGGTAAGATCACAGCCATTGTCTTCGGTGTCTGCAACAAATTTTGTATGCTATCCAAGAATTCCAAACCCCTCCTTGACCACTATTTTAGGCTCATCAAGACTGTCAACTACATCTGCAATCTTTTTAAACATGAAGTCAGTTTCCAACCTCATCATCTCCATCAGTAATTTGAAAAATATTTCAGCAACATTTCCTAAACCCATGCATGACATCCATCAACTAGAAAGATATGAACTGCAAGTGCTTGGGAGAATAATTACCTTCGAGCTTTCCTTTAAATTATAGATCATCCTGACTTTATATATAGTGTTCCTTCCTCGCCGTTTGGTCAAATCTTGGAATTTTCTATCTAATGGCATTGGGAGTGTTTTCACCACAGACTGTAGCAGCTCAAAAAAGCTTTCCATTGCAAGCAGGAATCAACGCTAAGTTTTGGCTCCGTAATTTAAAGAAATCTTGAGAATAGATTAAATAGAGGGCTATAGCTTCACAAGAACTTTGCAAACTAGTCCAGGTCTACTGAGTTGCAACTTAAAAGACGATTTCCACTAAGACATTTGCTTAGTGTAAACAGTATAGTTTCAGAATAAAATTTAATAATTTTGTCAAGTTAACTACACTTATATGTTACAAAAGAACCAGACATCAAACAGAAACATTATAACTAGTAAGAGTGGGAGCAATAAATGACAGAATTATAAATAAAATTTCAAAACTACCAAAAAAAAATTTCCAGAACAGTAAATTCAAGCAAATTTTCAGACATCTTCAAACAATCAGATTTGTTGCAGCCTTATGTTACACTCAAACAAATACCTTTATGTAATTAAGACATCTCATTTGAAGTCATTGTCATATAATTCAGTTGCGTTTTCAGGTATCTTAAGAGACCATGTCAAAATTTTAAAAGCAAATTCTCAATGTGTCTGATGATATATATGTCTCTCATCTCCTAATACAAGCAACCATGACAAACCCAACAACAACACACTATATCACAAAACTGCAATATAATTATACATCAAATGGCTGATAGGTGCAAATTTTAAACATTTCACAAAACATTGCTGACAAGCAATGGTAGACTTTTTGAAAAGTTTCTTTTGGAGATTGAATTTAATCCTTCCCCATAACCAAACTGGCCCCTGCCAATGCAAATAATTTTCAGGGCTGACCGATGCTTTTCAATATCAATGTTGAACATTTAAACAGCAAAACTGAATGCTTGAATGTGTTGAATCTCAGGACTTGTTTATTTTAAAGCATACACCACACACGGTCTCGCCGAGTCAACTTTGTTGTACAATCTATTCCTAACATATTACAGTCATGTAATCTATAGGCATGCCGATTGCGGTCACGTTGACTACCTTTAATAACACACGACCTTAATAACTTTGGAAAGTTCCAGGTCTCATGAAACATTGTTTGTTATTATCTTTGAGACACGCGGATGGGAGTCGGGGAAGGGGTGGAATTCTGCCTCTTTCAGATAGTAGTGAAGATACCAAAACAACTAAAGCAGCAGCTCTAACAACGACGAACACAAATGTATGAGCGTTGTCGTTTGTAGGACGTTAGGTGTCTTTTTTTTTTACCTGCGTTAGACGGGAGCGGGCTCTGAGGACTCTTTAACTATTAAAACACAAGCCCGTCTCCTCAGTGCCTCAAGAACCCACTCGCGTCCTCCATTACGGACATCGCGCAACCCTCTGACGTCATCGAATCATGTGCATTCACCTTTCAACTTTTACCCCGACAAATCAAAAAGAAAGCAAAATTTACAAACAATTCCCGTGAGAGAAATTTGACTTCTGCGCGCTACAACAGTGAAGAATTTACAATCTGGCTCTTGAAGGAATACACTTTGTTTTGATGGGCGAGAGGTTGATGAGTCGTAGACGCGGATTGTGATGACGTTTTACACAGAGTCTGGGGACGCTTGGTGGTTGCCGGTTTCGTGTGCGCAGTCGCCGCTGGTTTTGTGGCCTCCAGCGGGTGGAGCGGACGAGGTTTGTCAGTTGTGTGAGCAACGTATAGAATGAGCTGTTCGGCGCCGCTGTGGGTTCGTTAGTGGTTTGTGTGCTCGGCAAGATGAACTGGATTTTCCCGTCGTCCAAAGGCAGCGGCAGTGGCTCCGGACACCTGCCGCCTCTCACCAGTTTACAACAGCAGCGCCAGCGGCAGATAGAGTCGGTGAAAAGCTCGCACAACAGGTAAGGAGGGGATTGTAAGAACTATCGATGCTGGAGTCTGAGATAACACACTTCAGAAACCTTCTGAAGAAGGGTCCCGACCCGAAACGTCGGCTTTCCTGCTCCTCTGATGCTGCCTGGCCTGCTGTGTTCCTCTAGCTCCACACTGTGTTATCACAGGTAAGGAGGGTCTGCGTGAGTGAGGGGCACGACCGGCGTCTTTAAATCCGCTTGTACTGTTGCTCACAGCCGTGCACAGAGTGGCTGCAGAGCCGGTCACAGTAAAGAGTAAGAATGTCCATTTGGAAGTGTTGGTGGGAAGGTCAGTCACCCATCACCTCTCCTGAAGTTTTCGCCTGGGTCTGTCTCGCTGCTTGTGGTAGAAGTGAGCAGTGTAACGAATGTATACGTGGTTATCAGTTCATAACGACGAAAAGCGAGACCTGCATCCTCCTCCATTCTACCCTGTGGTTTTGCCTGGTATTTTAAGTAATTAGGGGACAGACTATTCTGGATGTAATACTACGCAATGAGAACGTGGTAAATGAACCTGTAGGGAGGAGTGATCGAAATGCTATGGACGTTTCCATTATTTTGAAAACTACGTAGTTTAATCTGAAGCTCTAGTCTTCAATGTAACCTAACAAATTACGAAGGAGTACCAATAAACTGATAAAGGAAAAGAGAGATGAATATGAATGTAAACCAACAAAAAAAACCTTCAAAGGGTATGTTTGCAGGCAAAGATTAGCAGAAACTTTACAACAACTTATGTTAGGAAATAAGGAAAGTTAAGAAAAGTTAAATTGTTAATTTTCCTTGGGGATAGATGAAAGAGCCAAGGGACTATTAAGAATGAGAAACTGAAAGAAATTAAAATTAGTGAAAAGAAAATTGAAACAATCACTGGGACTGCATGTAAGTAAATCCCTAATGATCTACATCTCAGCCTGTTGAAAGAGATGGTTAGAGACACTCGATACATTGGTGACTACCTTTTGAAATTCTGCAGATTCTAGAAGGGTGCCTGCAGATTGGAAGGTTGCAAATGTCACACTACAATTTAAGGAAGGAGGGAGAAAATGGAATTACAGTCATGTTAGTTTGTCAGTAGCAGGGGAAGTATAAGGATCTGTTATAAAGGATGTTATTCTGAGACACTTGTATGGTTGGGGGCAATACAGTATAATTGACCAGAGCCAACATGGATTTATGAAGGTGAAATCATGTTTAACAAACCAATTCTACCTTGAAGCTGTCACTAGCACGGTAGGTAAATAAGAAGAAATGAATCTGACGCATTTGAATTTCTGAAGTCTTTTGATAAAGTCCCACAAAGGAGTTAGTAAACAAAATTGGAATACATTTGATGTGATATACTGGCATAGAACAAGAATTGGGTCATAGTCGCTTTGTCACACCCTGACTTATGGGGTACTATAAGGATCAGTGCTTGGACCCAGCTGTTCACAATCTTTATCAATGATTTGCAAGTGGAGAATAAATGTACTATTCCAAAGTTTGTAATTAACACAAAACAAAGTGGAAATGTAATTGAGGGTGCTGGGAAAGGGGATTCGGAGAGATTGGATAAATAGGCAAAAACACAATAGAAGGAATATCACATGGTTAAGTGTGAGGTTATCTACTTTTGTAGCTGGATTATCAGCCTTGGTATAGAGTGGCAGAGAGGCTTGAGTAGCTGAATAGTCTACTGCCTCTGCTCCTATGTAAAATGAGGGTGCTTTTTGCAGAAAATCTGTCATTTCTAGCTTGTTTTTAAAGAGCTCTAACACATTGTTAAAGATGGATTCAGCAGGCGAAGGTTCCTCTAATTATCTGAAAGTCTATTACATACATAGTATTTGCATGACTATAGCAATTGAAAACAAAATGATTACTTGACTAGTGGTGTTGGAAGCATAAAGAAGCAATAGTACTATCTGCAGTAGCTGTTTATAAAAATGACTGCCCTGTTTGTCAACGATAGTTTATTGTTAATTGGAGAGGAAAGGTTTTATAATTTGGAGAATGCGCATTTCAAGTTTTGGTTATTAAATTATTTGCATTATGTGTGCTTGCAAATATTGCATTTTTTCACAAAAGCAAATAGTTCATGGATGTTGCAGCGCTCCATTGCTCATGATAATTGGGAGTTAACACTTTTTGTTATAGGGCTGCACTGGCAGATGGTATTTAACTCCCTGAAAACACAAAAATACTATAATCCCTGTAGACAGTATGACAACCCATATGTTGATATCCTCTTTCACTTTCACTTAGTTGCTTGTGCAGTTTGAAACGGGAGGGCTTTGGGTTTTGTTGCCAAAATCCATCTAACTCCAAAGTTAAAATAATACTCCAGTCTTTGCAGAACCTCAGTCTATGTGTTTGCTTTGTTCAGAAACAAAAGTACTTCAATGATGCTCATGTGAACAGTACATAAAGAATTGAATATTGCTTAATTTTCTGGGTCATGTGAAATATGACTTTAAGCTGTAGTTTCACTTGTAAAAGTACATGCCTGACTTGACATCAAAATCTTGTGACCAGCTGCAAAAATATTTAGAGCCATGAACTGTGCTGTTATTTTATTATTTAAAACACATAGTCATAAAATGCACTGTCATTATTTGTTCCTCACTGAAACTCATTCGCGAGGAGTAGTTGCACATTTGCACTCTTTCAGCATCTGTTAAAGGAATAAATAGTGTACATTTTAACATGCTAAATTGTTAATTTAGCAACAGAAAATAAACAGCACAATTTTACTGAGTGGTTGCAGGGCCAGAGAGGTTCACGTAACAACTTGTGCTTCTGCCTAAAGAGAGCTATATGTTTTTTTTAAAAATACGTGATCCTGCACTTTTTAAGTAGAAATATAGAATAAATGAATGAAGTTAGGCTAAACCTTTTAAATCACTGGTGAGGCCTTAACTAGAATATTGTCAAACTCCGAACATCACAATGCAGAATGGTTTAAAGGCCTTGGGGGAGAGTGCAGAGCAAGTTCCCCAGAATACTTCAGGGGAGTTCGGTTATGCAAAGAGGCTAGGGAAGAATTCTTCTTGGATTGAACAAAATTAAGGGGAAATATAATAGGTGTTCAAAGTTGAGTTTTTGATAAACTAAAGAGGAGAAATTGTTTTCACTTGCACAAGGATGGTAACCAGAGGGTACAAACTTAAGCAAGTTGGGAAAGAATCAGGATAAATGAAATGTTTTAAATGCAGCAAATTGTCATCTGGAATGCTTAGCCATGAGACCTGTTGAAACAAGTTCAATAGTAATAGTTGAGAGAATTGGATGTATACTTGAAAGGAGAAAAATAGAATGGCTATGGGAAGGAGCAACGTCAGGAGTCACACAACACCAGGTAACAGTCCAACAGGTTTATTTGAAATCTCGAGCTTTCAGAGCACTGCTGCTTCGAGTGAAGGGAAGCACGCTGGCTCTGCCTATGGAAGACTGTTTATGTATAATTTTTATGTAATTATAGAATTTGGGGCCTAATCACATTTTTGATGATCGGACAGCTCCTTTTTGGGTTATAAGCTTATGCTAAGACTGTTGACACAGCATCTTGTATGATAGAAATGTTGACACGTATATGACATATAATGTAAGACATTCTATTCTTTAGCCACATAAAGCAAACTTGTAGGATAAAATTTTGTTTGCCTCCTTGGGACAAAGACGAGGGCTGGTTGACGGGCGGAGCCCATGGTCACATTGAATTAAGACAGGTATAAATATTGTCATGTATGGGCATGTTCCAAAAGTTACTTTGTTAAATATCAGAGATGATACTGTCAGCAGTTGCCGATGCCAATGTCCCTGGTACCCCAAAGGTTTGGGAGTTAAATTTAAACACAAAGATGCATAGGTAAGTGAATTTTGAAGTAAGCATAAGGAACTAACTAAGTGAAATAGATAGGGTGAATGGGCAAAGACCTGGCTAACGGAGTAGAATATGGGAAGATGTGAAGTTATCTATCTATTTTAGCAAAAAGAATAAAAAGAACCAAATTATCTAAGCGGTGAGAGGCTGCATCTCTCTGAGATGCAGAGAGATCTGGGTGTGCTAGTGCTTAAATCGGAGAGTGTTAGTAGACAAAGTACAGCCGTTAATCAGGATAGCTAACAGAATGTTATGGTTTATGGCGAGGGGAACTGAATGCAAGAGTATGGTGGCTAGGCTTCACTTATGCAGGGCATTGGTGAGATCACATCTGGAGTACTATGTAAAGCACTGGTCATTGTACTTATGAAAGGATGTTCATTTGTTGGAATTAGTTCACAGAATGTTTACTAGACTAATATGTGGAATGAGCAGATTGACCTGAGGAAAGGCGAGACAGGTCTGTACATTGCAGAGTTTAGAACAATTAGAAGTTACTTAATTGAAAACATAAGATCCTGAGGGGATGGGATAGGGGGTATGTTGAAAGGATGTTTCTTTTTGTGGGAGAAGCTAGAGTTACAAGTCATTGTTTAAAAATGATAGTCATAAATTGGAGACAAGGATGAGGAAGCATTTTTTTCCCCCCCGAGGGTTATAAGCCTTTGGAATTCCCTACATCAAAAGGCAGTGGATTCAGAGTCTTTAAATAATTTTCAAGACAGAGCTAGATTCTTGAATGCCACGTGAATGAAAGACAAAGGAATATAGAGTTAAGGTTAAAATCAGATCAGCCATAATCTCATTGAACGGTGGGAGAACAGGTTCACAGGGCCAAGTGGCCCACTTCTGTTCTTTGTTCATCTGCTAACCACTATGCTAACAATAGGGTGGGTTCGGTTCGGGCAGATTCCAGCTCTGAATCCGGAGAGTAGGCCCCCAAATGTGGCATGGTGTGGACAGGTGTAGCCAGGAACAAGACACTCTCGGCGGCAGAGCATGGGCTGGAAAGCCTGGAGCGGGACTCTGGCAGTGGAATAGCAGCGCGGAAGGAAAGTTGGACTCTCTAAGTTGACTTTCTTTATTTTATTCTGTGAATGGTGCTTATGTACGGGCGACGGTGTACACTTTTCACTACTTTTTATTTTGAATGTATGTTACAATAAAGGATATTCACTATTCAAAGTTCATATTACTGGAAATGTTATCAGTTGGCCTGCAAACAGGGTAAATGTCCAGGGTTAGTAGGAACTGCAGATGCTGGAGAATCCGAGACAACAAGGTGCAGGGCTGGATGAACACAGCAGGCCAAGCAGCAGCTTGGAA
>NC_063332.1:70481962-70491519 GCF_021869965.1 Rhincodon typus
AAATGTCCAGGGTGCTAGCCAGACTACCTTGTGCAACAACTTGGATTTAAGTAGCACATTAACATAGTGAAATGACTCGGTGTTTCGCAGGCATATTATAAGACAATGTATGGCAACAAGAAACATAAGGAATTATTAGGTCAGATGACCTAGAGCTTGGTTGATGTTGCAGGTTTTAATGATCGTCTTAAAAGGAGGGAAGTGAGGTAGGGCAGGGTATCCCGATCTGAGAACCTGAGCAACCAGGCAAATCTACCAATGGTGAAGCAATTCAAATTGAAGGTGCACAAGAGACCTGAATTGGAGAGTAGACTTGTGGGTTGTGGTTTAGAAATAGTTAGAAAGGGGGTGTAGCAAGGTCTTGGAGGTGTTTGAAAAAGGACGAGGAATTTAAACTGTGTTGTTTGACTTGCAGTGGTGTAGGTCAGTGAGCACAGGGCTAATAAGAGAATGAGACTTGCTGAGAGCGAACAGTCGTTAGCAGAGATTTGCAGGACCTCCAGTTAAGATGGTAGAATGTTGGAAACCAGCCAGGAAAGTATTAAAATAGCCAAGTTCAAAGTTATCGTAGAATCCCTACAGTGTGGAAGCAGGCCATTCATCCCATCGGGAGCATGCCAACCAGACACTCCCATCCTCTGCCCTATCCGTGTAACCCTGCATCTCCCATGGCCAATCCATCTAACCTGCACATCTTTAGACTGAGAGAGAAAACCGCAGTACCCAGAGGAAACCCCGCAGGCATAGAGAGAATGTGCAGACTCCACACAGATAGTTGCCTGAAGGTGGATTCAAATCTGGGTCCCTGGTGCTGTGAATTAACAGAATGACTGACTGAGTTTCAGCAGCAAATAAGAGGGTGCAAAGACATGGATTATTCTAAGAATATTGCAGTAATAGGGTAGGAGAAGGAGTCAGTATTTAGGGATTTGGTTTGGGACCAACTACAATGACTTTGAGCAGAAAGTTCCTTCAATTAAAACCAACCATTACTGGGTGTTATATTAGTAGACTGGTAATTCAGCAACAGTAAAGGATTTGAGAGATGGACATGAAGTGAAGGTGGGTGCTGTTGGTGTACAAGTGAAAATTAATGCTGTGACTTTGGATGATTGCCCAATATTGAGATGCCTTAGAGCGTTAATTTTCCAAGTCTTTACTGTATAGCTTGAGATTTAATTTAGCAGCTACTACAGCAACTAATTTCGCAAAACAAGTACAAGAAACGTGGAGGTCATGCCATTGAACTTGCATCAACAATTTATCTGCTGTGAAATGCACCTTATAATTAGTGTGTTTATAAAAATAAATAAGTATACTTAGGATGGTAAACTAACAATCACATGAAAGCAATTGAAAGAGCTACGTGGCCAAAAGGGTTCAAACAATTGATTAACACAATGTAAGTTACCTTCCCCTACAAATATGATATAACAATAAGTGCTTGGGGCAGAAGGAGTCCTCGGAGAGAAGTTCTCATCAAACAGACCTTTATGGGTAACAGATTTCATTGAGCAGTCTTCAACAGGTAGAAGATGGATCAGAAGAAGAGGAGAACGGGAAATCTTCACTGGGTTATCATCTTAGCTAATGAGCACTTTAACAAGATCCGTTCAAACTTCCTCCTACCATTTCATCTCGCCGTATCCAAATATTCTTCTATTTTACTTTCCTTCATAATCCTGTAGATTCCCATTGAGGTTATTGACTTGCTTGCTGAGCTGGCTTGTTATCATTCAGAGATTTCGTCACCATGCTAGGTAACATCATCAGTGAGGCCTCCGATGAAGCAATGTTGTTCTACTCCACTTGAAATTTATACTGTCCTTTCTGTTATGGTGAGTAGTGTCATTTCCGGTTTTCTGTGTGAGTTTGTATATGGGTCAAATTCTATGTTTGTTGATGGACTTGTGTGTTGAGGAGCATGCCTCCAGGAATTCCTGTGTGTGTCAATGTTGGGCTACTGTAGTTACGTTGTCCCAATTAAACTGATGGCCTTCATTGTCTGAGTGTACTGATATTAAGGAAAGTTTGTCATGTCGTTTTGCTGCTAGCTGATGTTCATGTGTTCTGATGGCTAGTTTCCTTCCTGTCTGTCCGATGTAATGTTTGTGGCAGTCATTGCATGGTATTTTGTAAATTTAACGTTGGTTCTGCATGTTGTGGGAATGGGGTTTTTAATCCTTGAGTGTTTGTCATAGAGTGGTTGTGGGCTTGTGTGCTACAATTATTCCTAGTGGTGTTAGGAGTCTCGTTGTCAGTTCTGATATGTTCTTGATGTAGGGCAGTGTGGCCAGTGTGTTAGGGTGTACTGTGTCCTCATGCTGTTGTCTGTTTAGTAGGCACCTGCAGATGAAGTTGCAGGGATATCTGTTCATAGTGAAGATTTTGTATTCGTGCTCTTCCTCTTTCCTGCATAGTTCAGGAGTGTTGCAGTGAGTGGTGACCCGTTTAAATAGTTTGTGGATGTTGGGATGGTTGCTGTGGAAGTTGAAGATTTGGTCAGTGTGGGTTGTTTTCCTGTATACTGAGGTTTGGAAACTCCATGATGGTCATACATTCAACTCTGATGTCTAGAAACGGAAGCTGATTGTTGTTTTCTTCTTCTCATGAATTTAATCTCTGCAAATACGTTGTTGATGAGGTGGTGGGTCTCTTCTAGTTTGTTGCGTTGAATAATGACAAATGTGTCATCTACGTACCAGATCCACAGGTTAGGTTGAATGTAGGGGAGGGTGGTGTGTTCTAGTTTTTGCATGACTGCATCTACGAAGAGTCCCGAGATGGGTGACCCCGTGGGTGTGCCATTGATCTGTATGTATACTTGACCATTAAAGCCGAACTGTGTGGTGAGGCACAGGTCTAATAGTTTGAGTATGTTGTCATTGCTGACGGACCTGCTGGTCTGCGTTCCTGCTTCCTCTAATAATGTGGCTGTCGGGTTTTTTTTTTTTGGATAATGGGATGTTGATTGACATGAATAATGCTGTGACGTCAAAGGATACCATAATCTCGTCGTCGTTGATTTTTATGTTGTTGGATGGAATGGGGTAATTCGTTGGCTAGGTGTGTCAGTCTCTGTTGTAGGTCCTTGGCCAGTTTATGTGAAGATGTCCCCGGTAGGGAGATAATGGGTCTGAGGAGGATATCTGGTTTGTGTACTTTAGGATGTCCGTAGAAGTGAGTGGGTGGGGTGCAGTGGTGTTCGTAGGTACTGTGATTTTTGGCGTAATTCTAAACAGTACGGACCAGCGGTGGACTACAACCCTAGAACAGGCCGTCACCATCAATCAACACGACCAAAACTAAGAAGACACACAAGCTACAGGAGAAACGTACCAAACGGATCCACCACAAAGACAAGGACAACAACAAACGGACACGTGGATAAGAAACCTATCCAGCAGACAACTCATGGAAACTGAGAAAGCTGTCCTATTATGCATACTGAATTATAACTAAAGATGCGAACAGAACAGACTTCATGGCCGGCCGCCTTGGAAACTGCGTTAAAAGACAACAGACTCACGGACGAAACATAACAAGTCATCCGACAAACTATAATCCCCACACTAAACCGAAGGAACTAATAGGACAACCTGAATACATCAGAGCGAAAAGCACTAGAAAAACTCTCAAAGACAAGAACATTATAATCCTACCAGCTGACAAAGGGCAAATGACAGCCAATGAACAAACCGGACTATGTTAAGAAAGCACAGGTATTGCTCGCAGATACTAACAGGCGGCAATAGACCCAACACCGCAGCTAGGTAATAGGATCACCCGGACACTGAAGAGACTAAAGGAATGCAGGACAGATAACCAAGGCGGACTACGTGAGAGTGAAACCAGAAGGCATGAACACCCCACCCCTCACTTCCTAAATTACACAAACCAGACACTGCCCTCAGACCCATTGTTTCCCTACCGGGCACAAACATTCCATCACCCCATTCCATCCACTCAACCCAAGAATTCCACAATACCCTCAAGAACATAAAAATCAGTGATGAAACAAGCCATCTTGGTGAGCAAGTCAACAACTTCACCCACAACCCGAGCTAAAAATCTTTGCTAAAACTTTCCCATTATATATAATATACTGTTATTAAAGATAGGAGACAAATGAATTTAAATATGAGACAAATTGAGTCTTTTGACTTTCTATCTTGAGTCATAGAACAAAAGTGAAAAACAACATTAGATTTAGACAAGATTACTTGGAGCACTGCTCTCTGTTTTGGTGCCTGTTATTGGAAGAATATGAAATCAATGGCAGAAGTGTAGCTTGAATTCACTAGGGTGATGCTGGAAATCAGGAGGTGGTTATGAACTGAAGCCTATAAAAATACAGATTTCTCCATTGGGATTAAGTACTAATTTCTGGAAAGATCTCAAATTATGATTGTTTACCTGAGTATCACTAGTGATTTTTCTTTTTCTTGAATGTTAGGAGTACAAAATGTTGCATTGAATTACAGGGGAGGTTAGAGAAAATTATTACATAATGTTATGGACCGGACCAGACCAGACTACACCACCTCAAAATGTTTTAAGGAGATAGCCTAACTTTTTCTTATTTTAAAGGCAAACATAAAGTGGTATGTTCCAGATGCAATTTGACTGGTCAAACTACTCTACATTAAGCAAAACATAATTTAATTAAAACACTATAATTAAAGTTTTGGCAAAGATCTGTAGCTTGGGTTGTGGGTGAGGCTGTTGACTTGCTCGCCGAGCTGGCTTGTTCTCATTCAGATGCTTCGTCACCATGCTAGGTGACATCATCAGTGGAGCCTCCGATGAAGCGGTGTTATTCTACTCCGCTTGGAATTTGTACTGTCTGGTCTGTTACGGTCAAGGACAACAACAATCCGGACACATGGATAAGAAACCTATCCAGCAGACAACTTAGAAACTGAGAAAGCTGTCCTATTACGCAGACTGAACTATAACCACAAAGATGTGAACCATATACAAACCCATACAGATCAAAACCAGAAATGACACTACTCACTGTAATAGAACAACATAATACAACAAAACATAATAAAACAAACAGTACAAATTCCAGGCAGAATAGAATAATATTCTTCATCAGAGGCTCCACTTATGATGTCACCTAGCATGGTGATGAAACGTCTGAACGAGGACAAGCCAGCTCAAGTCAACAACCTCACTGTACTTAAAATACAACAAAAGAAAGAGAACCTAGAATAACTTAACTATTGGAAAATTTAACAGAATAATCGATACAGTAACTATTACTAATTAACCTTTTCAATATAATAAAATCCTACAAACATGCCCCTTGGCAAAAAGGCAGATCAGAAAACAACAGATTTTCCCTCATTGCAATGCCCACAGTAGGAAGAGAAACCCCCGCTACTAGCTGTACCTGAGAGAGGGAAAGAAAAATGCTTTACTTCGTCAAGACTGCAGCAGCTTCTGCCGAATCTAAAAGGTTAAAAAAAATTGTAAGTCCTGGTCTGAGAGAGCTGGCCACACCCATCCAAGCTACTTGTTCCAACATTTCTAAAAAAAAAAGACCCCTAGGCCCCTCAAGCCGTTTAGTGGCTTTCCAACTGGACAGCTCAGTGCCTCTGTCTTAAAACATCTCTTGTTTAAAAAAAAACAAAGGCAGAACAAAATATAACCTCTTTAAAGCCACAGCATGATCACAATAGAAAGAAGTAAAGTTGTGGCAATCCGTTATTAAAAAGGGTTCCGTGAATGACATAGCTACTGACAAGGTGGTGGCAGGTGGAAATTGTTTCACAAAGGCTTTAAACATTATAATATGACTTAACTAGTCTAAGCTAAACAGCAAAGATTTAATCAGCAAACTGCTTTTTTTCTTTGCTATAGTGGACAACTAAACTTATTTACTGAATAAACATGTTATATTATTTGCCCAAATGAACATAATTTGTGTGCCTGTGTATATAATAGAGTCAAGAGTGAGATTTCAGTTGCATACTCCACGAGACCAAAAGCTGACAAGTCAGCAAGCATATGGTTACAGGCAACTGTTTGCATACAGGATTTCTGTCCAAAATATTTTAATTAGCAGTTTGTTATTGCTTTTGGCCTAATTTTCAAGCTGGCAAGTCTAATTGTTTGTTGTAATCTTATTCTTAATTTCAATTTTATTTATTTCTGAACAGTATAGTGGAAATACAGAAGGATGTGGAATACAGGCTGCCATTTACAGTAAACAATAAAACAATCAATTTAAACATGTAAGTATTTAAAGTACACATTTGAGATATTCATCTTGCGTAAAGTACATTATTTTTCAATCTTTTTTTCACTAGATTTTAATAGCTTTAACTTTCCGTGTTAGCAGCCTGTTTCTTGAAATGTCCTTTGAGGGTTTTAAATACTTCAAGCTTTTTACTTGATGAAACATGACATGCTGATTGGGTTGGAAGCTCTGACAATAGTTGTCTAAGATACCAACTGAGGAAAGGTTGAGTTTAGGTATTGATGTTATTTGATCAAATTGACTTTTTCTTTGATTAGCAAGCTGAATCTCTGAAACAAAAACAAAATCTAAAAATGTGACAGGGTCCGTCAAAATCAGTGGAGAGATGACAAATTTTGGGCGAAGTCCTTCAGAACTGAGAAAGCATGGGAAGGAAAGGAGATACTTTTTTGTTTTTATAGAATCCCTACAGTGTGGAAACTGGCCCTTTTGGCCCAACAAGTCCACATCGACCCTCTGAGCATCCCATCCAGACCCTTTCCCCTATAACCCACCTAAGCTACACATCACTGAACACTACAGGCAATTTAGTGTGGCCAATTCACCTAGCCTGCACGTCTTTGGACTGTGGGAGGAAACCAGAGTACCCGGAGGAAACCCACGCAGACACTGGGAGAATATGCAAACTCCACACAGACAGTCGCCCAAGGGTGGAATCGAACCCGGGTGCCTGGCGCTGTGAGGCAGCACTAAAGGTGGACAAGGATTAAAGCAAATAGTTCATGTGTTGAATGCCCTCCATCCTGCTTTTTTTTTAAATTTAAATGCAGTAGAAACTGTAAGATGAAGGACATCCTCTCCTCGACTCGGATGTACAGCATGGAAACAAACCCTTCAGTCCAACTCGTCCATGCCAACCAGATATCCTAAATTAATCTAGCCCCATTTGCCACGATTTGGCCCATATCCCTCTTAAACCCTTCTTATTCATATATCCATCCAGATACTTTTTAAGAGTTGTAATTAGACCAGCTTCCACTATTTCCTCTGGCAGCTCACTCAATGCATGCACCACCCTCTGCCTGGAAAAAGTTGCCCCTTAGGTCCCTTTTAAATCTTTCCCCCCTCACTCTAAACCTGTGCCCTCTAGTTTTGGATTCCGCTACACTGGGAAAAAGACCTTGACTATTTACCCCATCCATGCTCCTTGTGATTTTATAAACTTCTATGAGGTCACCCCTCAGCTTCTGACGCTGGAGGGAAAATAGCCCAGCTTATTCAGCCTCTCTCTATAGCTCAACTGTCCAACCCTGGCATGTCTTTGTAAATCTCTTTTGAACCCTTTCAAGTTTCACAACATCTCTCCTTTAGCAGAGAGACCAAAATTGAACGCAGTATTCCAAAAGAGACCCAACCAGTGTCCTGTACAGCCACATGACCTCCCGACTCTTGCACTCAGTGTACTGACCAATAAAGGCAAGCGTGCCAAATGCTGCCTTCACTACCCTGTCAACCTGCAACTCCACTTTCAAGGAACTATGAACATGCAATTCAAGGTTTCTTTATTTGGCAACACTCTCCAGGACCTTACCGTTAAGTGTATAAGTCCCGCCCTCGTAAACAGTTGATGTGTTAAGCAATAGAGAATTTTTTAAACGTCAATAGTTATAACAGCAAGAGATCCAGTGATTTGCAAAAAACAGGAAAAAAAAACCCTTAATCAGACCTTGAAGTTAGAACAGTAGATCTTTCAATGCTGAAAAGTGTTTACTTTAAAGTGAATTTCTCCAACTCTCAAATAGAAGGAAAAGAAATAAAAATGGAACTAAGCAGAATAGAAGAGACCCATTGTTTTTTGAAGCAGGATGAAAGAGAACTTTGTAACAATAAGTGCTCTTGTGCTGTAATAAATTAAATATTATTAAAATAAAAGATATTGGAATGTTGTTTTCAAGATAAGGGTTTTACAATCAATTTAGACTTGGACAATTTTAAACAGGCAAAAAGATCAAATAAAAATAATGTTTGCTCACCTTTTTTCACTTGTGAAGAAGAATCCTGCTCAAAGCTTTGCTCTGCCTTTTCTCCATTGGTATAAGACAATCTTATGTTTTCCAAGTTTTTAGTTTTTAACCATAGTTGTAGCTTTGTCAATCCTTTAAAGTAGTCCATTTTTAAAATGTGAGAAGCCATTGGAACATTTAATAAATTCCAAAAGGCAATTGTGGATTTTGATACTCTGCTTGTTTAAAAAATCAGTTTAACTCAACCAGGCCTGCCATCTGAAAGAACAAATGACTCTAGGATGTCAGGAAGGCGATAAATATATAATCGGTCACCATTACCTAAAATGTATGAAGAATGCTAATAGAAGTTAATATCTACATTTACACATACATGCACTGTATTTGTTTTTAAGTTGACATTGTGTAACATACAAAAATGGGTCTGTCTGTTTGTCTAAGCTACAATAAAATCTAGAAGAAATTAGTACAAATTTACTTACGAATATTCCTTCTGCAATTCTAGCTTTCTTCCTCCGCAGTTTCCACAAGAGAAGCCCGTGATCACAGTTTTCCCTCCAGTGAGGCACCATCTAGTAGATCTACATTCTGCAACATACGTGAAAAGCCCACTAATTACAAATGTATGTAGATAATTTCATTTTTTTAAACTCAAATTATTTGGTGAAGTCTATAATTGTTGTTTTTCATCGTTTTTATCTTTAAGTTTAGAAGACTTGTGTCTAGTAAATCGCTCTTTAAATAGGCATCAACATTGTGTTGCTCGCAGCATTCCAAGATTGTCCTTAACAATAGGGGCTTTTACCATTCAAGAGAAATGCATTATATAACAAGTAAAATTACTGAAGAAGTTAAAAAAAACATTGTAATTTAGTAACTCTTAACGAAGCCTTACTTTCTATGAGGAGATACAAAGATCCCAGGAGGCAACCTTCTGAAAGAATGCTGTATTGATTACGTATGGTTGGAGGTAGTGTGGGTGTGGAGGGGTGAGTTAGATTAGTGCTTGGGCCTTACAAAGCCATTCATTAAAAGTAAAATTGAAAAAAATTAAATAAAAAATGATTAAAGCAAAATGCAAAGAATTACAAAATTCTCAATTAAGTGCATAAAAAATCAACACAGAATCATTATAATAGTGAGTAAATTCTTGCTGTATAGCCACATTGCAAGCAATACCATGAAAAATCTTCAAGTGAGAAGCAAGCAAGTTTGGAGCAGGAAGTAATAAATATCTTCCAGCAATCACCTGTATTTTTGTACAGATAAGGTGGTTCATCTATCCATGGATCTCTACTTTTAATATAGCACTTTTACTGATT
>NC_063332.1:70492019-70515074 GCF_021869965.1 Rhincodon typus
AAAGGCCAAATGTCTGATGAATTCGAATCAAATAGCACAATCTTTTCATGGTTCTGCAATATTCGAGTTTAGTGCTTTCAAGCACCTGTTAATTTTTTTTAATATTATGAAATCAACTAAACTGGTATAGTTATTAAGATCTCATTAAATGAAAGAAAAGTAACTAGAAGAAAATGAATGAGCCATGTCTTTAATGTCCTCCGGATGTCCCAGTGCAGTTCTGTAGAAATGTAGTCACTGTTATTTTGTATACAAACATGACAGCCTATTTGCACATAACAAGATCCCATAAACAACAGTGAGATGAATGACAAGTTAATTTGTTTTGATGGCAATTATTTAGGGATTAATATTGGACAGGA
The DNA here is from genome assembly GCF_021869965.1 of Rhincodon typus. Taxonomy (NCBI): domain Eukaryota; kingdom Metazoa; phylum Chordata; class Chondrichthyes; order Orectolobiformes; family Rhincodontidae; genus Rhincodon; species Rhincodon typus. The sequence goes on from NC_063332.1 coordinate 70,492,382, forward strand.
CAATCACAGAACTCCCTGCTCCACTTCGAGGAAGTGACGTGGGATATTTTACATCCACGTGGACATGAGGACCGGACCTCAGTTTAACATCTCGCCTGAAAGATGATACCTTTGACAACACAGCAGTACCACAGTACTGTTTTAAAGTCACAGTCTCAAATTACGGATTGCGCTTTGAACCCATGGCCTTCTAACTTGGATTAGAATACTACCAATGACTTGAGAATCACATTTTATGACGTGCTGAACTCTAGAGATGGCATGCTGTACATTAGTAAAAGGCAGTTCTGCATTTTCAATTAATTTCTTGTTACAGTAATCTTAAAAAGTAGAAATAACAAGAGCCATTTAGATAATATTGTTACTTAGTCCCTCAATCAGGATCACGGAACCTTTTCTGTTAATTCCTGCATACCTCCCTGCTTTTTATTTTAGTTTGTGTGACATGAACAACACTAACAAGATTAACATTTATTGTTCACCTTTAATTGCCCTGAGAAGGTGCACTAGTGTTTTTTCCCATTTTTGAGTACTTAAACCCAAGTTAGCATTTACTTTGCTAGATGGAAGTGTATTCCATAAAGTAACACAACTCTGCTTAGAATCCTGTGGGCTGTTTAGACTTGTGTGGAGAGCCAAAAAACATTGTTTCCTTCAGTATTTTATGTGGGCTGTTTATCTGTTACAGTTCAATTGCTAAGCTGAATTATTTTAAATTTGAGGCTAACAGTTGAATTGGCCTTTAAAAGTACAATTCATCTGTGGGTGCATTCCTTGTTGTTAACTGCAAAGAAGAAAGACTGAATATGAAGACAGAGGAAAGAAACCAATTCTGAAATGATTTATCTTAGGGCTGCTACCTTGAACGGTTCCCTAATTTGAGAATTACAATTTAGAATTGATGGAGAATTACAAAGTGTTAAATGTACATTGTATCTTTTATTTCTGTTTTTGCTAAGATAATATATAACTACTTGAATTTGTAATGTTGTTCTTTATGCTGTGATGGTTTGAAATTAAATTTTTAGTGTCTCAATTGATGTTTGTGGTCCTGTCAAAAGTTTTTAACGTGTAAGCCTAATTCCTTCCAAATACTTCGACAGCTAGAAACTACGCTTAAATCATCATACAGTTTAATATATTGTGAAAAAACAATGATTTGGCAAGAATTGTTTTAGAAAGGCCACAAATGTTTTCACATTGTTTCATTTGGTTTTGAAAAGAGTGGTTTATTTTTGTTAGTAGTCTTTAACCGCATAGAGGTTCACATTTTTGGTCTTAACATTTAATGTGTAGCAATATCTTCTCTGCGAGGCCACTTGACTGAGCACATTGGTCATAAAAAGCACGCAGTATGAGTAAAATATAAAAGTACAAAATTTGATGTAAGTGGAACTAGGTGCGAAGGGGGAAAAAAAGATGTTGCTTCTTTGCCTCCAAAGCTTGTATGGTCTCTAGAACTTGTCAGAATGTGTTTCCAAATTTTTAGTAATCTGCTGCATTCTTTATGACCTGGCAATCATAAGGGCACAGATCTTGCCTTCTGACTACTGATGAGCATCTTGAGGGGAGGTAAGAAGACAACATCTAGGGCCTCATTGCTTTGGATATCCTGTCCTTGACTGTCTCACTGTATTAGATTCTGCTGAAAATATTCCCATATCACCGGTACTGCACAACTCCTGACCTCTGCTGTGTGCCATCAGAATTTTTTTTGTCAAAATCTTGAATTTCAAGACACCACTAATCAAATTTCATTACAACATTGTGACAACATATTGATTAATGCAGACAAAACATAACTACTTACCCTATAAAAAAAAACAAATAAACTGTAGATGTTGTTAATCAGGAAGAAAAACAGAAGTTGCTGGAAAAGCTCAGCAGGTCTGGCAGCATCTGTGAAGAAAAAATCAGAGTTACAAATCAAACCCTTCTGAGGAAGGTTCACCAGACCCGAAACAATAACTCTGATATTTTCTTTACAGATGCTGCCAGACCTGCTGAGCTTTTCCCGCAACTTCTGTTTTTATAACTACTTACCCTTGTGGTTTTCTTTAGTACCTGTCTAGTGGGTGTCTTTGTCACATTTGGTGCTTCAGCATAGTACTGTTGCAGTATTTGTAGGTCATGGTGGCTGGTGAAAGACTGCTGACTTTCATTGTGGGGAGACTGTAAGTGGCTGCTATGGACTGCACTACCTTGACATTGGAGCAGCAGTCTGGACATGCCAGTTGGGTGAGAGACATCAATTGTGGTTTGAGCACAAAAGCTGTCATCTTGAGAAGGGACAGCAGATTTATGAAACTAAGGAGCCGTGTATAGCACATTAATAATACAAACCGTCTGCTGGAGAAAAGATTGTTCGCCTGTTTTGAGACTGCATATACCTTTGAGCGCTCATATCCACAGATATAGCAGTTTGAGCATCTCTACAGAAAGCCTGTGCCTAGTCAGAGTCATATTTCTCTATATCCTTGACAATGACGACTGGCTGTACACTGACCTCAAAATTCACAAAGCATTTGTGTGTGCAACCCACCAGCTGTCTTTACGTTGTCTTATCAGAATTTTTATTTGAATTCTGTGCTGCAGAACTCATTTGTAACCCTACCCTTTGGTAGCTGGCACATGCACTATCCTTTCTCCTGTGTGAGCTGAAGCCTAATTGTACCTTGTGACTCATCTGCTGATCCCCTCTCTATATCACTGTCTCTTAAAATATGAACACTTCCCATGTCTGAGCTGGCAGCTGCAAGTTTCAGATAAAATGACAGTGCTTCTTTGTGGATACATCTCAATTCATTCACCCCCATCATCCGGCTGCACTGACTGGCCTGGAGACAGTTTCTGGATGCCTGAAAACATAAATGCAGAAGTCCAGAGTTAGGTTGAGTATTGCAGGGTAGGGGGAAAGCAAGAGTTGCTTGGTCACACTGTCTGCATGTTTGAACAGTTTTCCCTTATTTAAATTGTGTTCTCATAGTATGTTTTTGTTCTAGTACAGTTTGTAAATAAAGAACTTGCCTGAATAGCACTGCCTCCACTTTCATTTTAGTGCGGTCACAGTGCACATGCCAAGAAACAGCTTGTGATAGTATGTGTTCAGTCAATTTTTTAAATTTGAAATACAACGCCATCTTGCTTGCTGCTCCTCTCTCCCAGCAGCCCCTTCACTTCTCCTATTTGCTGCTTCCCTTTCCTGTTTCTTTCACTGCCTTGCACTCACTCGAACTAGTTCTTGGGAAATGGGTGTCAAGGGTGAAGAATTGAGGGGTTTGGGAGAGGGTTAAGGAGTAAGAGGGTTGAGAGAAGAAAGCAATGAATGGGACTAGCTGAAGTTTCGTCAGAGGGAAGTGTTTGGAAGTGGGTAGTGGCAAGTGGGAGGTAGTGTGGGGGTTGGGGGAAGGAAATGAGTGAGGGTTGAGATGGAAACTGTGAGGAGGAGGGAGAGGAAACAGCAAATGAGAAGCAGTGCTGCAGCACGACAGAAGTGACAAGTCTGAGGTTGAGAAGGTAAAATGGGAAGGGGGATTGATAAAGGGAAATGGTGAGTTAGAGGGGAAGGGAGGAAATGGCAAGCAGGAAGGATGGGGTCAGGAGATGGAAGTGCAAGAAAGGAGGAGTTTTGGGAGAGGATAGTGCAAGCAGGAAGGAGGCGTTCAGGAGAGCGAAGTGGCAAGTGGGAAGAAGGGTGTTAGGAGAAAGAAGCAGGAAGGAGTGGGAAGCAGGAGTAAGACAGTAAAGTTATGGGAGTGAGGAGATTGGGATTAGGTTAAAAGTTGGAACAATGTTGGAAAAAGGCAGAAGTGAACTAAATGGAGGGAAATGGGAAACAGTGAGCAGGAGACAAGTCAGGAACAGCAGTAAGCTGGGAAGAGAAGTAGAAAACTTGTCTGAAAATAGTAAATGTTCAAGATATTCAGTAAGTTTTAATCTAAAAGTTACAGGTCAAGAATCTTACCTAATGCCATTTTGATTGTGGTAAAAGTCTCAAGTGTTTTAATTTTGTACATCCCTTTTAAAAACACATTCGGAGTGCTATCTGGAACAAGTTGTACTTAGTTTAAAAAGCAAATCAGAGCGAAGAGTCATCTAGACTCTACGTTAGCTTGTTGTCTCTCAATGGATGCTGTCTGACCCGCTGTGATCTCCAGCATTTGCAGTAATTTGTTACTACTATTAATCCACAAACCTAGGTAATGCTCTGGGCACACAAAAATAGATTGCTTGAAAAGCTCGGTTGTGTTCATCCAGCCCTGCACCTTGTTGTCTTGCTTGAAAAGTTCAGCGGGTCTGGCAGCATCTGTGGAGAGAAATCAGATTTAACATTTTGGGTCGAGTGATCCTTCTTCAGAAGTGTCTGGGGACCTCGGTTCAAATTCTGCCATTGCAAGTAGTGGAATTTGAACTCAATTTTGAAAAAAATTAGAAATTGCATTTCTAAGCATTGTCAAATGTCAAAAAAACTCGTCTCGTTCATTAATATCCTTTAGGGAAGGAAACTGCCATCCTGATGTGATCTGGCCTACATGTGACACCAGACCTAAGGCAATGTGATTAATTCTTAATAGTTAATTAGGGATTAGACAATTAGGGATGGCCAATAAATGCTGGCCTAACCAGTGAGGCCCACATCCCATAAATGAATTAAAAACTTGGTTTAAAACAAAAGCTGCACAATAGGTTCTAATGGGGATCTGACAAGGTGCATACATGGAAATATATCATGATGCTAGTTGAGGTGGCCTAAATAACTTTACCAATAATCTGGTGCACCATCTCCTCCAATCGGTCAAATATAAGCAATCGTGCCTCCTCTCCCCGCCCCTGTAGAGTCTCTTTACAGGTTCCTCCGATTGGGTCTTACTTTACCCAGCAAGAGATATAGAAGAGTATCATTGAGTTTGTTTGGTTAATTGGTCAGAGCTGAATTCCCAGATGTATGCAGAATCTGAGAGATGTGCGTCTGATAAGTGCTTGCAGGTGATGTTGTGCATATGTTAGACATGAGCTGTGGTTGTTTGAATTTACAGATGGGGGAGCTGAGCATAATGTGAAGTTGGCCATGTGGTATGTAGGTGACGCTTTAGAAGATGCATTCACTGACCTTGACCATTTGTGTACAGTTATCGAATTTTTTGAAATATTGCAACCAGATCTTCAGACTCCTTCTGTTGACCTCTGCGTAGAGTGGCTCCCATTCTTTTTTCGGTCTCGGGAACAGAACCTCACCGTCTTTCCAACACCAAAACTTTCAGTGCTAAATTGAAGAACCAATTGGATTCTCTCACTCTCGCTACTCCATTGATGTTGTTTACTTGTTTGCTTTCTGAAACTATTTCAAGACCTGCAATTTAATTCCTTTAATATTGCAGGCTGCCTTTAATGTTTTAGCTTCACAGGAATGTGGATTCCATGTTGTGCCTGTTGCTGTTCACTGCTGAGGTGTGTGGTGCAGCTGTAGAACCAAGCAGATGGCACATGTTTTCCTTGCTGCCTGCATCACCTCAGTCATGTGGGGTAACTGCACATTCCAATTTCTAAGCCTGTAAATCAGCTTTGTTGGAGTTTTAGCCCTAAACTCAGCAACTACAGTCAGTCAGCTTCACTTTAGTGGTGAGAAAGCTTCTAGAATTAATAATGTGCAATGAAGTTGATTGTTACTTGGGCAAATATGGGTTTATTAAGGAAGCCAGCATGGATTTAATGAGGGGAAATGTGCTTAACTGTTTGGAGTTTTTTGATTTAACAGAGAAGGTTGATGGGAGTGACATGGTGCACGTTGACTTCAAAGAAGCATTTGATATAATGGCAAACAGATTTATGAACGAAGTGCTAACATGGATATAACATTGGTCGAATGAAACAGAATAGTGGCAATGGATATTTTTAGGTCTGAGGGAAGAATTCCTAGCTGTGTTGGGGCTCTGGCCAGATGTATATTAATTACCAAGAAGTTGTTACAGCAGCCACAATTTTAGCATTTGCGGATGACTCAAAACATGAAAGTATTGTTAGCCATGAGGATTTTGTGGAACTTCAAAATGATATAGAAAAATTATGGAAAAAGGTAGCAAATGGCAGATTAATTAAATTAAATGCAGAGAACTGTGAGGTTCCTTGTACAGGAGGAACACAAAGTATAAGCTAAAGGGAACAATTCTAGAGGGCCTGCAGATGTAGAGCTACTTGGGTACATGTATGCATACATCATTGAAGGTGATGGGGCAGGTTAAGAGAGTACTCAGCATACAGTTTCTTAAGCATTATTCGTGGTGCACAGAGTACTGCAATAAGGAGATTACAATAAATTTATATAAAATGCTGCATTGGTTTTATCTAAGGTATTGTGCACGTAACTGGGCACCATACTTTAAGAAGAATCTGAAAACATTAGAGAGAGTGCAGAAAGGAAAGATTGTCAATAATGATTCCAGGGATAAAGAACTTACTTTTGTAGGTAGATTGCTAGAAATTAGGACTCATTTCCTTGGAGAAGATGAGGTCAGAAGGAGATTTTACAGCAGTATTCAAAGGTGCCTGGGCAGACTACAGAAATTGTTGCCATTTGTGAAAGAATTCAGAATCAGCAGGACAGATTTCAGGTATTCGCAAAAGAAGTAATGGAGACATGAGGAAAATCTTTTTCATACAATAAATGGTTAAGATCCAGATCGTGCTGCCTGAGAGAGTGGGGGAGGCAGATTCAATTCAGATATTGAAGGGAGTATTAGATTATTATCTGAAGAGAATGAATTTGCAGGGTTACAGGGAGAAAGCTGGGGAATGGCACCAAGTGCATTGCTTATTTGGAGAGCCACCATTGATATGATGGACCAAATGGTGACCTTCTGTGCTGTAATGATACTGTTTATGAAACAAAATATGTTTTAGTCTTGGCTGAATTATCATTATGGTATGTAGGTGGGTGGGATCTACACAAGATGGACGGATTACACTTTAACACTAGTGTTAAAATTAGCTTATCAGCTGGATAGGAGCCTGAGAGGCGCTTCAGTTGGAGAAAAAGAAAGTTTTTTTTTATGGGAAATACAAAACATAAATGACAAAGATTAATTACAGAAGAAGGCAGAATTAAAGGCACTCGATGTGAATATACACAGCATTTGCAATAAGGCAGGTGTTTTTATGGTGCTAGAAGCAGTAAACAGGTAGGAATTAATTGCCACTACAGAGAAATGGCTGCAGAGCAACCAAGTCAGAAAACTGAAGGGATGGGATGAGTGTACTAATGATGGAGATTTCCAATTGGAAGAACAAAATGTAGAATCTGTGTGAAGCTAAGAAATAGGGACAACCAATAATTGGTTTGAGTGGTTTGGTTTATGGGCTGCCAAATAGTAATGACAATGTAGGGCATGATATAAATCATGAAATTGTAGGTGCAAATAGCAAAGGTAAAGGACTGGGTATATCTAATGAGCAGCAATACTGTGGAAGAAGAATGTCCAAGATTTGGAGCAATATGTTGAGAACCAATTAGGGAACAGGCTATTGCGATGGAGCGAGAAAAATGGAATTAAGAGTTCTTGTAAAATAAGTTTTTAAGTTTGATTAAAGATGTAGTTCCATCTAAGTCTGGGATCTTAACTTCATAATTGCCCTTGTTTGGATTTATATGGACAAAGTTGGCTTTTTTAAAAAAATTCTTCATTCAGGGGATGTGGGAGTCACTGGCACTTATTGCTCATCCCTAATTGCCCTGGAGCTGAGTGGCTTGCTAGGCCTTTTGAGGGCAATTAAGAATTAACTACATTTCAATGGATTTGGAGTTGCATGTAGGCCAGAACAGGTAAGGACAGCAGAGGTTGGCTGTGGTGAACTGAAAAACAGCATTGAAATCTTTGACGGTGGGTAATGAAAGGCTTGTGTAATTAAAGAATAATGCTTGGTTTACAAAAAACATGTATTCCTTTTTAAAGCAAAAATATCCAACAGGAAAAGCAAGACAGCTTTGGCTAATGAAGAATTTTAAAGAACGGTAGTCAAAGTTGCATACTTGTAAAGTTATCTTAAAAAAAGGTTGTAATCATGATGGCTTTTAACACGTTTCCAGACTCCGTGGTCATTGAGAACATCCTTCCTGCATTTACCCTGCCAAATCCTGTTAGAATTTTATAGGTTTCTATGAAATCGCCTCATTTTTCTAAATACCAGCTAGCATTAGTAAAAAGTAGTAGTGTTGGAGAAACTAATGGAACTGAAAGTTAACAAATCCCCAGGGCCCAGTGATTTTTATCCTAGAGTATGAAAGGTGTGATAGTGGATGCATCAATGATCATTTCAAATTCTGTTCATATTTCTGTGTTACCTACAAATTACAAAGTTGCAAATGTAATTCCTATTTAAGAAAGGAGAGAAATAGAGAACCAGGAAATAGACGGATGCCAGTGGGGGGGAAAAAAACTAGAAGCTATACATAACTACTGCATACTCAAAAAAAAAAATTCAAGAGATTTGGACAGGATGTGTGAATGGGCAAGAGCATGGCAGATGGACTGTAAGGTACATAAATGTGAGGTTATCCACTTTAGTAGAGGAACAGAGGTTCAGGATTTTTTTTTTAATAGTGAAAGATAGGGAATTGTGAAAAACCAAAAGAACTGTGGATGTTGTAAATCAGGAACAGAAACAGAAGTTGCTGGAAAAACTCAGCAGATCTGGCAGCACCTGTGAAGAAAAAAATCAGTTAACATTTCAGGTCCAGTGGAGGAAGGGTCAGATGCTGCCAGACCTGCTGAGCTTTTCCAGGAATTTCTGTGATTGGAAAATTGTTGCCCAAAGGGATCTAAGCATCCTTATGAATCCGTTTGGCAGACAAATGGTACTTTAAAGCCATTATTGTAAGAGGTTAGGAGTACAGGGGCAAAGAAGACTTGCTTTAATTGTATAAAACATTGGTGAGAACTCACCTTGATTATTCTGTGCATTTCTGGACCCCTTGCAAAAGGGAAGATATATTTCTCATGGAGGACAGTACAGGTTCACCATACTGATTCCTGTGATGGCACAATTTTATGAGAGATTGAGCAGACTGGGCAGTTTAGACGAATGAGAGGCAATCTCAGAAAATCACAAAATTCTTAAAGGGATAGGCAGGGTAAATGCAGAACAGATATTTCCTTTGGCTAGGGATGGGAGGGACTCTAGAATCATGGAATGCAGTTTCAGAATAAAGGGCAAGCCATTTAAGACCAAGATGAAGAGGAACCTTATCCCTCAGTGCGGTGAATCTTCGGAATTCTGTACCCCAGAGGAGGGTAGTCTTTAAGTAAGTTCAAGACAGAGCCTGATGACTTCTCGTTACTAGTGACATGAATCTTTTACTCAGTAATGATTTTACTGAAGTTTAATTTGTTTGCTTGTCTTATTTGTTTCTTCACTTCTAGATGTTCTTTGAAGATCACATTGATGATGCCAAATATTGTGGCCACCTGTATGGTCTTGGCTCAGGTTCATCCTATGTTCAGAATGGTACGGGAAATGCATATGAAGAAGAAGCCAATAAACAGCAGCCTTGACCGGAAATGGGGAGATTAATTTTTTGGGCCACATATACTGGATCTAATTTTTATCTGTGTCTGAGTTCTTTATGTTCACTAGATTTGTGCCAACTTCTTGGTCATTTTGACCTTGGTAAGGAAACTCCATGATCATATAATTTGCCCATTTGGTTCCAATGCAGATTTTCTTTAACAAAGATTGCTGGAGAAAGTGGGAAAAATAATTATCTGGATGAATTTTCAAGCAGTTATTTTCCCCTCTTCTTCCTAAAAGCATGCAATAAGTATCAACTGGTTATTTACCATTCCCATCTAATACATGGCACTTAAAATAAAAACAGGAATTTTAGCTATTCAGGATTGTGGACCATCGAATTTGCACTTTAAAGAGTGACTGGTTCCTCTATTTTATGGGAATTTTGCTGCTTCTTCTTCTCACAAGTGAGATGAGAAAGCCCAGAAACTTGAACTACTTCACACCATTGAGTTAACTGTTTATGGATTTTCCGTGCCTGCTGGCTTAGTGTGACAGCATCTCTGCTACCAGTTTGTGGTAACAAACAATATTACCGAAGCTCTTGTATTTGCTGCAGTTGAAGAAGGAGACCTGTAAGTGTTGCCTTACAATTTTTCCTTTTGACATCAATTTTTTCTGGGAATGCCTCCCATACACACAGTTCTAACATATCAGAAGTGCAGCTAGCTGAACCAAAACCAGCATCTGACATGCTTAGTGCTGCAGCTACTATGCCTGTTTGTACATGAACTGCATTGTTGCAATGAAATAAACCTTGAATGAGTTTAATTTCAATTTTAAAAACTTACAGTTTATACTGATCACACCCCTGCACTGATGTCATTGGTGCCAGATTATGTGATGTAATATTGTTTATGACAATGAGCATTTTTCAACTGAAGAATTTTCTGAGATTTTTAAAACATCAGCTTTATTATAAAATGTATATTTTCATTCTTAGTGGCAGTAATTACAACAATGCAGGAGCACCTCAGTTAACACCAAAGCTAGGCTTCCTCCAAAAAGTTTAAAGTGGCACTGTCCAATTTACATAGAATTTTTAACTTCACTTAGGGTTTTCTTTGATTAAATCCTTTTCAAACAAAATATTACAGAAATGTCATTTAACTGCATTTTAACCAGTGTTTTTATTTCTGACTCACCTTCCTGTCTACCTAGTGGAGTACCAGGCTTCAAATTCTCTCTTGCTCACGGCTGTGTTTTTTCTGTAGATCAGATTGCAGGAAGCACATGTTCACAAGTGAAAAACAGTTTAGTTTTCCTCTTTTGGAACACCACATTTTTTGTGGCTTAGCTGAAAACTGATAATAATCGTTTTAAGTTGCTGTCTGCTGAGATTCATGCCCTTGATTTGGAGAGATAGGCAATTCTTTCTGTACTAGCACAGTGCAAGGCTAGACATGCATTCTGAAATATTGGATTGTAATGCTGTTATGGCTTTCAAAGTGGCTGTTAACATGTACATCCCAGAATTAATGACAATTCATAATTAACACTTCAGTACCACTGTTTTACTTAGCATTTTACTTCTGTAGGATCAAAAAGGTGAAATTTTAAAAATCTTTGAAAAGCCAGTCTTGTCTTTTTACAGTATTGCAATTCCATGAGTAGCATTAAGTACGTACATCAACTAAGTGATGCTGGTTTTGATGCAGCATGACTTGCTATGCAACCCCTTTAGTACATTATATATGAGCTGTAAATACTATGTGATATATTGAGTCTTATGCATTGTATTCTGCATGCATCTAGAGCAGCTGAGCAGGAAGACCTGTAGCGATTAGCTGGTACTTGCCTCAAACCATCAAATGCATGTTGCAGAATTCAGTCCATCATTATTAGATTTCAACGAGCTTAGCGATAGGTCAAAATCCCCAGACCAATGTGACGACAATGTAATTAATGTGTTCTGTTCTTTCATTATGTTACAGAACTGTAACTTAATGGACCTTTTATAAAACAATTATGTGAAGACAAGGTATTATTTGTTTTTAAACCTTTTTGTAAATAAAGGCTTCAAATTTGTTTCTTACTTACATAAGGTCTGGTTGCTTGTATTTTTTGGTTCAAGATGCCCATCATATTTCTCGTGGTTCATTGGAATGAAATAAATCCTATTGTTTCCAGCCTAACCAGCAAACTGAACAGCACAAATTATCTTGTGTATTCCAGTTGAACTTAGGAAAGCAATTGCTTGTTTAGTGGCTTTCATTCCTTCACCTATTGTCTCTGTGACCTGCAAGGTGTAATAAGTTAATCAAAAGCAAATGGGTACTAAATATAATGTTCTAATTTATAATTCATATTAAGTCTCAAGCGTACCATTCCACATAAGATTATCTGTAGGATAGTTTCTTGTTTAATATTTATCTCATTTTAGACTTGGGTTAAGATCTAAATCTGAAAACTGTCTTTAGGTTATTTTATTTCTCCTATCATCATCAGCACCGTTCTCTGGTTGACCCATAGGAGATATTTCTACGGTTTCCTTCAGTAGTCTGCTCTGAATTAACGTCTGTTGCAACCCAAGAAAGTGTTACTCAGTCAAGAACAGTAAAAAAAACTGCTTTTTGGTATTGTTTTTTAAATTCACATGTGGGATGTGGGCATTGCTGGGCCAGCATTTTATTGACAGTCCCTAGATGCCCTTGAGAAGGCATTGGTGTGCTGCTGCCTTGAACTGGTGCAGTCCACCAGTGCTGTAGGTAGACCCACAATGTCATTGAGAAGACAAGTCCAGGATTTTGACCTAGTGACACTGAAAGAACGGTGATACATTTCCAAGTCAGGATGATGAGTGGCTTGGAGGGAAACTTGCAGGTGCTGGTGTTCTTATGAATTTGCTGTCCTTGTCCTTCTAGATGGTAGTTGCACTCATCCAGACTTGCAGATATATAATTATAAGGTAATTGTTCATGCATTCCCAGTGCCAGTTATCTTATAAAGTTTGTAAACTTTTAGTGCCAACTCTTTATCTTAATATTTAGTTTGAATATTATTACAGCAAAATCATCTTGGAAATATATGGCTTTGTTAGATTTCCTGCCACACAGGAACTTTTATGACATGAGATAGGTTCTTGATTGTCATGGGGATCATGGGTTAAGGGGAGAATGGGGTTGAGAAACTTATCAGCCACGATTGAATGATGGAGCAGACTCGATGGGCTGAATGGCCTAATTTCTGCTGGTATCTCTTATGGTCTAAAATAGAAACTAAGAATGAGAAAGAGCAAATGTCCTGGAAACTGTCAGTTACAGGAGTTGTCCTAACCCTAACTGATCAACGTGGGTTGCTTGTCTTGAGGCAACAACTACATTAGAGCTAAAATACTTTTTCTTGTTCTATATCTTCAGAACTTCCATATTGATGGCAAAGTCTTTGACAGTCTCAATTTACAACTGGCTTCAATTAATACCATGGTACAATGTGATTTTGATATTGGTCAAGTTATCTAACTTGTAAGATGAACTTCTCCAGGGTTGATTATATTTGATAACTCCATATAATAAATCGAGCTCTTTGCAGATATTGGCATAAGGGTGAGATCGGGAAACAGACGATTCCTTGCCTCAATGGTGACTACTGATAAGCAAAAGTACTTCTTGCAGCACAGTTTGCTTACTTTTTTAAACTGGAGATTCATGAGAAAAAAACGGACAAACAAGCCTTGCTTGAAGGTAACATTTACTCTAGATTTAAAATTGCAGTTCATTTATTGCACTAAAATTATAAGAGTATAAAACAATCACTTGAACAATCAATTCAGCGTTGATTGTAGATCTTCCTGGGCTACGTAGGATCACTTGATTCCAAGTTACTCCTTTCAAACTGCACTGCCAGTTTTTTTTGTATTATCTTTACCCTTTTTTGGATGGACATAAGTTGTTTCATTGACAGAACCTTACTGTCCAACACCAGTTCATTTAAATACCATGGGGTGGAAGCTTACATTATTAATTATATCCTGTGTTGTTCCTTATGAGCAGTTTTGTCACTCTTGTGAAATATCCTATTTCTAACCTTCAAAACAATTTTTAGGGGTTTTGTTCATTTTGATCTGTTAATTGTTATTTATGGTTCAGAACTCTTTATAATTGTTGTCTAATCCACTGTCCTCCTTTCTTTTCAAAATATTGAATCATAAAGTGCTTTACTATGGTTCTACATAGTAGGGTTTGCATTTCAGCAATCATCTTAAGGGTAACTGAAGGATTTAACTCTAATTCAAAGTGTGATTGCTTGTTGTTATAAAGGTCCTCTTAATAATCAGTAAGGCTGTGGGCATTGCACGCAGACACATTATTGCAGGACAGAGTCTAGTCTTCAGCCATGTTCTAATGATCCTTGTTAATGTTTGGTTTAGAAATGGCTTGCAGTAGTTTAAGGTTATTTTGAAAAGTCTGTGCTTTGCAAAACATGCTGGTACATAAAAATTGGTTAAGTTTTTGGCCAACTTGTATCAAACCTGTACTTCTTCAAACAAAAGCAAAAATTACTGGAAAAACTCAGCCGATTTGGCAGCATATGTGGAGCGAAAGCAGAGTTAAAATTTCAAGTTCAGTGACCCTTCAGAACAGTTTTTGTTTTGGGTGTCTTTGGTTAGTTTTTCTGTACTTCTACAAGGTGGATGCGATGGCTGGTTAATTTTTGAACTTCACCCATACTTAACACTCAAGATACTCAGTTTTTAAAATTATTCTGTTGCACATTTTAGAGATGACAATCTTTCACAAAATATATCTTGGAAAAAGCCCAACACACTTGCCAGCTATGAAAGGTGCACTCTTGCAACCGGTTATAAGTTAAGCTGGGTCTATACTGACGAAAATTTATCGAGAGGAAAATGGAATATGCTTACACAGGATGACCCAGCCATTAAGAGAATTCATCCTAACTAATGTGATTATTATTAAAAAATAGATATTCATTGAATCATTAATTAAAGAATGCAACAAAGTATCACTGATATTCGAATTTGAGCCCCAAATTCCAATGGGAATGCTGCTCCATAGGATCACTTGGTTGCAAATGTCTGATTTAAGAAACCTAGTGGAGCTTCTAGAAGGAAAACTGTTGGAGTAGATCAGAGAGCCACTTCAAAAGAAATCTAACTATTTCCTTAAATGGCCTACAAAGGAATTAGTTATTTGAAACTCTAAAATACGATTAAGAAAAAGAATTGGATGGATAAAGCAATAATTATATTAGTCTAACTCATAATGTGCTCTTGCCCTGATAATCATTATCCATTACAAATGCATTTTCCAAGCAGCCTCCAGGTGACCAGTAGGATGGAAAATCTAATGATATGGATGAAAACTTTTGTATTACATTCTGAGTTATGAAAAATTTGAGGGAAATCACTATTTGTTTCTGGGCAGTTTTCTACTATTTAACTGTTTTCATGCCCTAATACATTTGTAAACAGAAACATTAACATTAAGGAAAGACACTTTCAAAGTATTTGTAAAATGAGAAAAATTAAGAATTTTATTCATAGTCTTGAGAAAAAAATGAAGGCTTGTTAACAATCCTGGACCTTAAAATATATATTCAATAGCCTTAAGAGTTAGTTAAAGATAGCACATCTAGCATTAAATGTTTCATGTTTGTTCCACATTGTCCTGGGCATTATTTATTAGATATGTTGCTGGAGGCAAGATCATCTCTTAGTGTCTCCATCTATAATCGGCATGTGTAAAGGGATCTGCACTTCACATTCACAGATTATACTCCCACAGTTATGTGCGTTCTCTGCGAAGCCTATCATTTGTGTCAATATGAATCGATGCTCAGTTGGCCTGTGAGCAGAAATGCAAAAAGTTCTCACAACATCTGAATGTTTTGCCAGGATACTGGTTCAGTTATAAAGATTCATTCTGTCACAGTTATCAAGTCCATCACTGAAATTTTGACGTCAGATTCCAGAGGTGACTGGATCAGCATGTGGTGCTATTTGCTTTAAGTTTCAGAAGATGATACTGTGCAGAATACTGCATAATACTTCATACAATACAGTACTTCTGTCAGAAGTATAAATGCCACCATTTTCCAACACCTTTCCATTCTGAAGAGTCATACCAGATTCGATGTTACCTGTTTCTCTCTTTGTATGCTGCCAGACCTGCTGAATCACTCAGCATTTTGTTTGTTTTGTTTTTATTTGTGCAGTACAAACTTCATGAAATAAAGTACAGCCACTTACTAGCTGCAAAATGACTGAGACTGAGATGGAATTCTTGAGCCCATTATCTGTCCACCATATCAAAAATTGTGCCTGCATACACCATCCTCTCGCTCTTTCCCTTCACATCAGAATTACTTTTCATCTGCAGCCACATTTGTGAACATTAACTCATTAAAAAAATCCAGATTTTGCCAAAACTAATGTCTGCATGCATATTGTGTTAAAGCTATAATGTAAGGTGTGTGATTTATGTATATTTTAATATTTATTTTAGAATTGGGATTTTAAACTAGAGGCATGTAGGCTTTAGCCTGCATCTGCGAAGGGCGTTCACTTATTAAGTTGTATGGCTTTCTGATGTGGTTTGTTTTTAAAAGAAGTGGGAGGTATAGATCTTTTAGGCTAATGGGAATTTGTAAACAGTGTAGTGCAATAAAATAAACACAATTGTGGATGCTGGAAATCTGAAATAAAAACTGTGCTTGAGAAACACAGTGGGTCTGGCAGCATCTATAGAGAAAAAAAAGAGTTAACGTTTCTAGTCCAGTGAGCTTTCGTCAGAACAGTGTAGTGCATTAGACTTCAGTTAGAGGATCCAACATTGTATTTTTATTTTGGCTTGGGGGAAACACCCATAGTGTAGAAAGCCCTTTTGTTTTGCGTTTGCAGAAGTCCTGGTTGAAGCTGGTTCTGTAAAACAGTTTCTCCTGAAGAGAAAAGTTAGTTTTGAATTGCTAGGAAATAGGGTATCTCTGTGTTTTAAAGTTCTAGACAAGAAGTGTTTCATTAAAAGTTTCATAGCCTCTTCCTCAGCTTCAAATGAATCTATCAGATTCTCAAGACTTAGAATTAAAGCATCAATTAAGTCATGCCCTAAAGATGTGATAGAACCTTTCTCTCGTGTGAGTACAGTCCGTTCTGGTATAACATGATAGTTACATTTTCGTGCAATTTTGCATTATAAGAAAATTGCACAATAGCTGCGCCATTTCAACTAATGGGGCCAGAATCATGTTATAGCCAATACAGGTAAGGAAAGTTTGCGTTCTACAAATAGCGGTCTAAATTCTTCAGTCGTGTTAAAGCCATTTTGCACTGAAGAAATGTGTTATAGCGAACCAACTGTACAGTAAAGGTGTTGTTGGGATTGTCTCTTATGGTATGTTTTGAAATCTTTAAAATTGTCTTACATGTAAATACTTTGGCTTGTTATATTTGTTCATTTTTGTATAATAAATGCACAATGCTAACAAAAGAACAAGTTAATGTTTCAATGAAAAACTGCCTCATTAAAACCAAATAAAAACCCAATATGATCTATCAAGCCAGAGGAAAACTGCGCACACATGACTTGCCACAGAAGAACTTATATGAGCTTAGTATGATTTTTTTGCTCATACCTGGTTGAGCTTCAGACCAGAAGGAAGAGAAGTATAATCTCATGGTAAACGTACAGCAAGCAGCATTTCTGCCATTTGTTCTTTTCAGTCTGCCCATATCCCTATAGACAAATCTATTGCTCTCTAATTGCCACAATATATTGTCAAATTCTGCTGTCAATGACAAACCTTTTAAGGCAGAATGAGAACTACTGCTTAAACCAAGATGTTGTGTCTTTTGAGTTCTGTACCTGTAAGACTCAGAGGAAAAGACCACTTGCCAATAAGTATTAGCATTAGAAAGAGCTTAGAAGTTTTAATTTCATATCAACGGAAAGTCTTTCAAGCAGTTCAGTATAATGAGGGACGTACTTTGAAAACTTAATGCTTGGTAAAGTTATTAAACTTACTGCCTAATTGAGTTGCTACACTTGGAGGTGAGGCACGTTCCTGTGCTGTGACTGAAGAGGAGCACTACAAGCCTTTTCCTTGCATTCTGTCTTAGGTTTACAACAAACCAGCAGAAGTTCAGTGCATTCCTGTGAAAACTGAGCTCTGGAAATGCATCTGAGACTAACTAATCTTTTCAACTTGTTTTCAATCCTAATGAACTGAGCAGAGGCAGCTTGGAAGTGAAAATTCAACTGGGCACCTGTTTAATGAAAGTTCAGTAGTTTTGGCGCGCGTTGGATAGGCTATTACAGAAACCTCCAGGGTGGCATTCCAGACAACCTTCCAGTTTATTTTTAGTGATGTACATGTATGGTTCATTGGTTTTTTTTTTAAATATAAATTTCTTTGTAGAAAGGCTCTATGCTTATTAAATATGTTCTCATTGAAGCATACAGGATTCCTAAAGGGCTTGACAGGGTAAATGGTGAGAGGATGTTTCCCCTAAAGAGAAAGTCTCGGACTAGAGGGCATAGTCCTAGAATAAAGAGGCA
The DNA here is from genome assembly GCF_021869965.1 of Rhincodon typus. Taxonomy (NCBI): domain Eukaryota; kingdom Metazoa; phylum Chordata; class Chondrichthyes; order Orectolobiformes; family Rhincodontidae; genus Rhincodon; species Rhincodon typus. The sequence continues at coordinate 70,510,459 of NC_063332.1, forward strand.
CCAATTTAAGACTGAGATAAGGAGGAATTTCTTTTGAGGGTTGTGAGTCTATGGAACTTCATGCCAGAGTCCTTGTGTATTTTTAAGGCTGAGATGGATAGCTTCTTGATCAGTAGGGGAATTAAAGGCCGTTGGGAAAACACAGCAAAGTGGATTTGAGGAATGTTGGTTCAGTCATGATCTTATTGAATGGGGGAGCAGGCTTGAAGTCCACTCCTTTTGCTTCTGCTTCTAACAGAATTAGTACCATTTTAAACATGCAGTGAAAGCTAACCCAGCTGATAGATTGTGTATGTGATGGTTTTATGCTGTTGTAAGAGTGATCACAGCATGTATTTCCATCCATCTGGGTTTTTTTTTCCTTTTTCTTCCTCTTACTTTTTCCCTAAGATTTTAAAGTCTCTTTTAAAAAAGAAAACTTTCCTTGGAGCAGCTGAGACCTGGAGCAGAGCGCCTGAGGGCTAGAGTGGAGCGGGATTGGGAGCCGGAGCGGAGTCGGGGCGGTCATTGGACTGGGCAGTCAGCGGCTTACTAAGCCAGTTGGAGAACATGTGGAAGCTCCTGTGCTGAAACACTGCAAAATAATGTTTATCTGTAATTTGTTTGTCTGACTGTGATGTTTATCCTTTTAATTTTGACTTATTTTCTAACTTATACTATGAATCACTGTTAGGCGATGTAACTTTTTGTATCTTAAGATTTGTACCTACATACTTTGTACCTAAGATGGTGCTATGAGGGGTAACATTGTAAACTTTTAACGGTACTCAAGTACATAAATACATGTGACAATAAACCTAATTCTAATTCCAGACCACTGTGCAGTATCTCATGTCATTGGATCAGTCAGGGATGCGGTACATTTGGTACAGGACATTAAATCTACTCCACAAGATGGATGTGAGGACCTCTTTCCACATTTCACCTTTATGTCTCAAAATTATCTGGCAACCAAGGTATTTGTTGAGGATGGGATTAGTGTTGAATAAGTAGCTTGTTCAATTACCAAACAAATTTAGCAAAGGTGGTGGTTGAAAGGCAAGTTTTAAAAAAAAACATGAAACAAGAACTGCACATACCCAGTGGTCAGGATCAAAACATGTCTTTATGTTGGTTGAGTAGTTTCCAGCATTACAGAGCATGGCAGACAGCACATCAACTCCCATGTTTTTGTGATAATACAAACGCATCCACAAAATACTTCATTAAAATTCATTTTAACAACAAAATGCCACAGCCTACAGTGATTGCAAAAAACAATCAAAACAGAGCAACATTTTTCATTAACTACAAAATGTCTCACAATAACAAAAATAAATTGAGCTAGCTGAAATAATGGAGACCAACATGCTCAATTTGTCTTCACTGCTCTGTTTTATTTTCCTTTCAGAAGAAAGCTGTCGAGTCACATTAGAAAGGAAGGTCTTACATAATAACATGATTCTTTAGTATTAATTACATTGCTGTATATATTTTGTAGGTACCTCGTTTATTCATGAATCAAGGGGAGGTTTGGATATTAATAATGATTCTTTCTTGTTCTCCAACTTCTGTAATATTATCATGCTGTAAGTTCCACTGTTCTTAGGTAAACTGGGTGGAATGCTTCTTTGATATTAATTAGTTAAAAAATAATGGATCAAAATGTACATTTTACAAAAGCTTAGTATTTTAAACTTGGAATTTATAAGGATTATATGCATTTTAAAATTCATTTAATGTTAATTGTAGCTCAGATGTGTGTTACCCAGAAATTTGGGGACCTCTATATTTGGGTCTGCAGGACAATCCCTGCACCTGAATGGTGAAGCTCAAGGCTCTCTACATACTTGGTCATGAGCCTTGTTATGAGATCCTTATTATAATAGAATCAGTATGGGAGCAAGAGCCTGCCAGGAAGTGAAGTGGAATACAAGATTAGGTATATGGGTCTGTGGGCCAGGGATCCAGGCTTTGAACGCAGTTCATAGTCAGATGGTCAAAATTATATTCTGCTTGGGGAGGGTTTTGTCCATATAAGTCCGAATGCACGTAATGGAAACCACTCCTTGCTTGAACAATTTGAGTGTTCAAGTGGTACATATCTTTTCATTCTAACAACAAAAATATGGAAAAACAGATTCATAATGTTTAAAATAGTATAAGAAATAAGAGCACGGCATGACGTTCATACTCTGCCTTTCAATAAGATCATGGTTGATTTGATGTGGCCTTAATTCCACTTTACTGCCTGTTTCCCATCACTCTTGACTTTTGTCAATCAAAAATTTATTGAATTCAGACTTGTGTACATTCAATGATCCAGCCTCCACTACTTTCTAGGAGAAAGAATTCCAAAAATTAACAACCCTTCAAGAAAAAATTCCTCCTTGTCTTTGTCTTAAATGGGAGACTCTACTTTTGAAACTGTGCCTTCAAAAAGTGATCTATTGGCAGTGTGTGTATTTAATAACTACAACTTTGCAATAGAAGAAATTGTGAATGACAGATTGATGTGAAGTTTCATAGCTCTGTTTTTAGTGCACACATGGATCAATGCTCAGGATCATAAGTTAAATACACAGCTAGTCTCTATAATGAGGGCAATTCTGGAACTACACTATTAACATCTCGTGGCTGTACGCCATTTGTCCCACTAAGAAGTTTGATGCAGACTCCTCAGGGGTTGTTATTTAGCATGAAGGAGTCTTGTTTGTTATCGGATGTATCCAGACAAATTACTCCACCAACTAAGAACGGCCAGGCACCATCACCCACAGATGTGAGAAAAAGCTATCAATCTGACGGTCATTTCCATGTCAGGGACCCAGGCTTGAATTCCACCATGGCAGATGGTGGAATTTGAATTCAATTAAAAATAATCTGGAATTAAGAGTCTAACATTGACTATGAAATCATTAACAATTGTCAGAAAAACTCATATGATTCACTAATATCAATTAGGTATGGAAACTGCCATCCTTACCTGGTCTGGCCTACATGTGACTCTAGACCCACAGCAACGTGGTTGATTTCTTACTGCCCTCTGGGCAATTAGCAATGGGAAATAAATGCTGGCCTGGCCAACGATGCCCTCATCCCTTGAATGAATTAAAAAAAAAATGTCTGAACAGACTATTATTTAAATAGAGATGGACTTGGGTGTTCATGTGAAACAGAGTTAGCATGCAGGTGCAGCAAGTAATTAAGGAGGCAAATGAAATTTTGGAACAAAAACAATGCCAGAGAAACCCAGTTAGTCTGCCAACATCTGTAGAGAGAGAAGCAGCGTTAATGTTTTGTGCCTACTGAGCCTTCATCAGAACTAAAAACAACTGGGGAAGGGTGCAAAAGAGTATATGGAGATGGAGCCCATCAGAGAGAGAGAGAGAGAGAGAGAGAGAGAGAGAGAGAGAAGGGATAAGCAAACAAAGAAATTGCAGAAGATAAGCTGAAAAAGCGAAATTTGCTAGGAGGGTGCTAATAAGAAGTGTGAATGGTTGAAAATGGGTTGACTGTTTTGGGAGCAACCCACAGGAAACAGGATCTAGGTGTTGTAGGAGGGAAGAGGAGAGCAGAGTGCAGGAAATAGGGCAGATACAACTGAAGGCCCTGACGGCTGTGATGGGGAATCCTCAGTTGAGGAAAAAGGTGGACATTTCAAAGCCCCACCCAACACCACCACCACCATGGAATGTAGCATTATCAAAACAGATACGATTGTGCAACTGCAGGAATGGGATGAAGTCCTTACAGGGAGCAGGGTGTGAGAATATATAGTCAAGGAAACTGTGGTAGTTGGTGGGTTTGTAGCAGATATTCGTGGCCAGCCTATCCCCAGAAATGGAAACATAGATATCGAGGAAGGGAGGAGTTAGAGATGGACCAGGTGAAGGTGACAGCAGGGTGGAAATGGAATTGAAATTGATAAATTTTTCCAAGTCCGGGTGGGAGAGGGATTCAACACTGATTATGCCATTGACGTACTGGAATGGAATTTTGGCCATTATTGGGGATGGAAGTTTAAGAATAGGAAAGTCTTGTAAAGATTACAGGATTTTGGTGAAGTTGCACCTGTACAAAACTGTGTACAGTTTTGGTCCCCATGTTTGAGAAAGGATATACTGACATTCAAGGCAATTCAAAAGAGATCAAGAACAGATAAACAGGTTAGGCCTTTACAGTTTAGAAGCATGAGAGTCTTATTGAGACATACAAGATTTTGAGACTATTTTTTGACTAATGGAACCACAATCTAGGGGACATTATTACAGGATAAGGGGACACTCATTTAAATTGTAGATGTGAAGGAATATCTTCCCCAGAGGGTAATGAATGTCTGGAAATCCCTATCCCAGACAGCTGTGGAGGCAAGAACACAAAGTATTTAAATAGGAGGTAGATGGATTTTCGAAATATCAAAGAGTTGAGGGCTATTAGGAGACAATCACAAGACAGGAGTCAAGGCCCATCAGTCATGATCTTATAGAATGGCAGGACAGGCTTGAGGAGATAAATGTCTGACTCCTGCTCCCATTTGTTATGTTCTTCTACTCTTATGAACTGCTGCATCTTTTAGCTTAAGGATAATAGTAGAACGTCATCTGGTTGCCATGAAACAGGCAATGTAATTTGAA
>NC_063332.1:70515474-70520356 GCF_021869965.1 Rhincodon typus
TTCAGAAATGGAGAAGGGTCCAGACCCGAAACGTCAGCTTTCCTGCTCCTCTGATGCTGCTTGGCCTGCTGTGTTCATCCAGCTCTACACCTTGTTATCTCAGATTCTCCAGTATCGGCAGTTCCTAATACCTTGGTTTATTGTACCTTGTCTTTGTTTATTTTGCATAATAAACTCCTGTTTTATGGTTACATCCAAATCTGCAGCGTTGTGTGCTTGTGTTTCATTGAAAGACCATCTTGATAAAATCAAAAAAAAAGAACATATCCATCAAACCAGATTTTAGTCTGGGACCTGACCTGTCCTGGAATGACATCAGCTAGAATCGTAATACTCTACATTTTTAAAAAAAAATCATTCACAGGATGAGGGCATCGCTGACCAGGCCGGCATTTATTGCCCATCCCTAATTGCAAGAGAGCAGTTAAGAGTCAATCACATTGCTGTGGTTCTGGAGTCACGTGTAAACCAGATCAGATAAGAATGGCAGTTTTCTTAAAGAAATTAGTGAACCAGGTGGATTTTTTCCCAACAACTGACAAAAGATTTCTGGTCATCATTAGACTTCTAATTCCAGATTTTATTTTAATTGAATTCAAATTCCACCATCTGCCATGGTGGGTATTGAATCCAGGTCCACAAAACATTACCTGGGTCTCCAGATTAATAGTCCAGGGACAAAGCACTAAGCCATCATCTCCTCAGTTGTATATACTTCAATACATTCCAAAGCTGAGATTCCAACTGAATTTTTAGGGTTTTCAAGTTTATACAGAATAAGGATCCCTCCAATACCTACAATTGCATGTATTCATTCATAATTGAAATAGCAATGTTTTAAGGGGAGAATTCATATTACAGCTTCTACAATACTTATTGATAATATATTTTGACTCTTGTTGAGTCATCGACCAATATTTTGTTCCTTTTTTATAGTAATGTCATTCATTTTAAAGAATTAGTGTTAGTGATACAATCTGAAATCCTACACCATTGTTCAAAAAAATGTCTCAGCATAATGCCCCAACAGAAACTAATTTGGCAATTCATTTATTCTAATGGGAGAGTATCAACATTACTCATCCTGTCCACTGAGATCAGCGTTTCTGCCTTTATTTAAAATCCAGCAGTTCACAACCCTCAAAACTACTACTAATTTTATATCAATCCATGTGAGTGTGCTATAGTAACAATGAATGAGTACAAGTTTGTTTACTGGCCTATTTTAAAATAGACTTAAAAGAGGGCTCTCTGTATTTTGTTTTAAAATAAACAGCCAGACATTTGTGCACCTTCAGTAAAACCTAAATAGAAATCACTGTCACAGAATTCTAACTTTCATTGTACAGTGAAAGGCTTTCATCCTAGTTATCTCAGCAATTGTTCAAATTTATTTATGTAATCAAGTTGGAAAGAAAATAATAGATGTTTAACTTTTGAACTGCTAATGGGACATTGCCGAACATTATCAAGATCCAATAACTAGCTATTCTGATAATTCATTTCAAATTGCTTACACTGAGCTTAACATTAAATGAAGGCACTGTGAGGGGGCAATTTGTGCTTTCTCTACTCAATTCTTCAACAAAATGTGTGTTTGGTATTTTAAATCACTTTGCGTTGACCATGAAAAAAGCACTTCATATCAATTGTCCAAAATAATGTGCAAATGCAGCAAAGCACTCTTTGCATGCATCATTCACTTTGTTCATTCTGTTAGAAGACAGTTTTATAATGGTACAGATGAATTTTTCATACTGACTTAATGACTTTTATAGCAGGGGGAGGGGAAGTTTTGTTCCCCAAAAACTGACCACTGGCTTTTTTTTATGGGACCAGTTTGTGTCTACACAAATAAACTGAAAAGGATTGAATGCCACATTTGGACTATGCAAGCTGACATTACAAATAAAGCATTATACAGAACACTGCAAGTCTACAATATCTTTTCAAATAGCTGTACATTTTCCGCCTGCACCACTCTAGCCCTGTAGCTAACTACTGTAAGAAGCTGTGGCAAAATTGTAAATTATCTTCCACAGAAGACATTCAGGAAGCAATATCCCACAATATTGTATTCTTGCCACAAATCTTTGAAAAAAAATTCAATATGTGTATAAATGAAAGGCATATTCATGATATCTCTTCTTTTTTTCTCAGATGTCACTGCTTAATATTTAAACTTAAATTCTCTACTTCTTACAAAATCTTTAACATTGCCTGTTAAAGAAAGCAGTTAATTTCCATTAAGACTCAAAATGTTATCATATGTATTGCTCCCAAAGAATGTGCCTTTGTACATGTATGATTTGATCAAGAAATCAAGACAATAGTATGTAATGTAATGAACAATGATACAACCAGTCTCATTTTCACACAGTTTCAATGGGCAAAGTACCACATTTTTTCAGTAACCTCATAGCTTGCCCTGCCGCAATGCCAATTATCCTTGCTATAAATGTTTAAGCATGTTTTGTTAAGCAATACATTCAGAATAGAATTATATTCCCGTTGTACATTTAAGAGCGACTGGACCAATATGGTGTATGTGTTAAGCAGTGATTGTAGGAAAGCCAATTGGTCACGGGAATATTTCCTTTGGAGCATACCCACACAGGCACAGACATCTGACAGGGATGGTGGGCAGGTGAAGATTGGGATCTTGGAGAATGCTTCTTCCCAGAATTTCCTCCATAAGCAGCTGCACCTAGGGCTAATACAGATACAGTAGATATAGATTTCCATAGCATCACAATGGGGTAACGTTTTTGTCTTAAATAATCTGGTTGAGGCGTTACTTGCTCATTATAGAACCAGTCTGCACCAGATCACTTCTGAGCCGGTAAAGGCTGAATCGCAACCCATACTTCCAATTTTATTTGTGTTATTTGGCTCAGTTCAAAGCTAGCTAACAAAACATTCATTGTAATACAATATTTCCTATTGTTTATTATATTTTATCAACAATTTTAGTTTAACATTAGATGTCGTTCTCAATCACAGTAATAACAAAATACCATAAAAACAACATAGTGACAAAAATGCTGTTCCATTCATCAAACGGAACTGTTGAAGGGACGATTGCTGCTGGCATTTTGTGCAGACTGAGATGAAGGGGACCACAGTGACCAAGCCGACTCAATCATTGGAGAGATCCTGCATCAGTCTCCCAGCGATGGGAAATCATCCCCTGATTAAGTGGGGAAGGGCAGAAGGGGCTGGTATGAGATATCTGGCCAGTGGTGCTGGAGGTCATTTTCCAGACGCAAGCAGCGATTAATTTGAGTAAAATTGATGGAAGTGAAAATGCTTGAGGGGTGGTATTTCCTTAAGAATAACATAAATGTAACTTCAGCAGAAAACCTGGAGCACTGCTGTAAGTAGGTGAGCATTATACTGGCACTGTTTTGCTGGAGGCCCTGACTAAAATCGGAATAAGACCTGTAAAAATTCAGGGTCCAAGTCTGTATGTAAATTGAAAGAGGAGGCAGAATTTTCATAGATATCCATGCAACTTAATAAAAAAAAAACAGAAATTTTCATTGATTCCTTGTCAAAATTATAGCAGGCAACCAGGAGAACTCCACTTGAAATTCACAGCCCGAAATCTTAATATAGTTTCATGGTTTCAACAGGATGATACAATGATAATGAATACTATGTTTTCATTGAACAAGACTTATACCAGCTACTGAAACACCTAGACTCTATCAAAGTACTGTCTGGAGCACAAAATCTAGAGTTCTTAATTCCATTGCACAGCGATGTGTACAATTTGATAGAATTGATGGATGACTAAGGTGTTGTTCTATTCTTCCCAAATATTATAATAGACATGAACTAGTGATGAACAGCACATGTTATGATGTCATTTGTCATTTACTTACATTTGCCAGCTGTTACAGCTTTGCTTGAAATGTACCTAGGTCTCATTCTCTATAACCATGACAGGATTACTCATACCTATAAGTTAACAACCAATTAAACAGTCAGTCATATAACATGCAGTTTCATAGTGTCCCTGTAATTTTTAGTTACATAGAAATTTGCTTCATGTGATTATTATAGGACTTCTAATATCTCTCAACTTTATAGTTTACAAAGCAAATACTTGAGCAGTTTTTGAAGTCAGAGAAATTGACTACCATATATAGTGGTACAATGTCATGTGTGAGATTTATGTACGTATTGTAAGATCCTTTATTTTAGAGCTTGGGTTTTGAAGTAGTGGTTTGTGGAATTTGACCTGTGTCTATGAAGGGGTTTAATGATTAACTTGTAAGGCTTTCTGAAGCCAGAGTTTGTTAAACAAAAATCATTGAAAGTGGTATAGTTCTTGGAGGCTAATCAGGAATTGTTTATATTGAAGAGAGATTTAGCAGTAAACCAAAGTAAACAAAGTAGTGCTTTTGGCTTCTGTTAGAAGAATCAGGAATCGTGTTTTAATTTTGGCTTAATGGAAACACCTGTAGCTTGGAAATCCCTATGTTTGTAGAAATCATTGTTGACGCTGGATGTGGAAAACAGTTTCTCCTGAAGAAAGCAGATGGTTTAGAATTGTTGATAGGTTACCTCAGTGTAAGAGAGAAGTTGAGAAGAACTGTTTTTTCCACCCAGAGGATTTTGGAGTTTGAAACTCCCTACCTGAAAGAGTGATTGAGTCAGAAACTCTCAAAACATTTAAGCAGTACTTAGACATTCACTTAGTTTCCAGGGCAATGGACCAAGAGCTGGAAAATGAGATGAGTGTGGTCAGATCTTTATTCACCTCCATGGACATGGCCAAAGCATACAACAAACAAACAGCTGTAGGCCATTCAACCCCTCAAGTCTGCTACGTCATTCAACTTGATCACGAATGATCATTGAGCTCAATACGCTA
>NC_063332.1:70520856-70534138 GCF_021869965.1 Rhincodon typus
GAAGGGTCTAGGCCCGAAACGTCAGCCTTTCTGCTCCTCTGATGCTGCTTGGCCTGCTGTGTTCATCCAGCTCTACACCTTGTTATCTCTTTAGTAAGGATTAATGTCGCTTTTCGGTTGAAAAGATTTAACTAGTAAAGTGCTACATGAATTATTCTAAGATCTCAATTAGTTACTGTCTATATTAATGTTTTGGAGGAGGAGGTAGAGTGCAATTTTTCCAAATTTTGTTGACAGTACAAAAGTAGGTAGGAGGATATGTTGCAATCAGGATATAAGGAGCCTGGTAGGGGACAAAGATAGGTTGATTGAATAGGTGAAAAGCAGACAGATGGAGTTTAATGCAGTAAACTGTGGGGACATGCAATTAGTAGAAAGAATCAAAAAGTAGACAATGATATAAATCGAGAGAGTCTCTAAAAAAGTACAATAAAGAGAGTGTTATTGTGCATGAAACACAAAACATTGGCACGTAGGTGCAGCGAATAATTTTTTAAAATGGAATTTTTGCTTTTATTACTGGGAATTGGAGTTTAAAATTAGGGATGTTTTGTTGCATGCCTACAGGTTGTTGGGTGAGACTGATGCTGGAGTGTTGTGTACTTTAGTGCAGGAACAGGTCATATCTCACGCTAAGTGTTACAAATCAGTTAAAAAAGGAAATAGGTCAACAAAAGGACTTTCTTTCACCTTGAATACCGGAATTCAATCATTGTCAAAAAGGAACAGAACTACAGAATCTCAACAATCTGCAAAACCATGGTTTATAAAGTAAACTGTTCAACGACAAATATCAACTTTTGCAGTGAATGTACATTGCATTGGATGGAACATTCATCTATCTGCTTTTACAGTTAGGAGACTGATCCATTGCTTTTTTTTTAAAACGTTTATCTTTTCAGACTCACCTTTTATTTCTAATCTGTGTGTATGCATTTTGTGTTAATATGTCTTTTCATTTGTAATAATTAATAAATTCTCCTTTGCTAGTTTAAAACAGTTTGGTTCAGTTGGCTCAGTTTTAGACAAAGGTTCATTCCATTTAGGATCATAATGAACTGGGAATTACACTCATGGTGTAGTTGTATCACAGCCAAATAGGAAAAAAAAAACTGACCTCTTCCTGAGAACCTCTGGCAACCACCTGGAAACCAATATCTATTTCAAGCCTACCGACTCCCTAGAATACACCTCCTCTCACCCACCTTCCTGCAAGAATGCCATCCCCATTCCTAATTCCTTCATCTCCACCACATTTGCTCCCGAGATGAGGCATTCCACTCCCAGACATCCCAGATGTCCTCATTTTTCAAGGACCACAACTTCCCCTCCACAGTGGTCGAAAACGCCCTCGACCACATCTCTCGCATTTCCCGCAACTCACCCCTCACAACCCCTCCCTGCAATAACAACAAAAACAGAATCCCCCTCATCCTCACGTACCACCCCACCAACCTCCAGATTCAACGCATCATCCTCCGACACTTCCGCCATCTGCAATCTGACCCCACTACCAAGGATACATTTCCCTCCCCACCCTTATCTACCTTCCGGAGGGACCGCTCTCTCTGTGACTCCCTCATCCGCTCCACACTCCCCACTAGCCCCACCAATCCTGGCACCTTTCCCTGCAACCGCAGGAGGTGCTACACCTGCCCCTACACCTCCCCCCTCACCCCCAAACCTCCCACATCAAACAGATGTTCACCTGTGGTATATTGTATCCACTGTTCCTGATGTGGCCTCATCTACATTGGGGAAACCAAGCGGAGGCTTGGAGACCACTTTGTGGAACACCTACACTCAGTTCGTGACAAACGACTGCAACTCCCAGTCGCGAACCACTTCAACTCCCCCTCCCACTCCTTGGACGACATGTCCATCCTGGGCCTCCTCCATTTCCACAATGATGCCACCCGAAGGCTGGATGAACAGCACCTCACATTTCGCTTGGGAACCCTGCAGCCCAATGGTCTCAGTGTGGACTTCACAAGCTTCAAAATCTTCCCACCCCCGACCTTATCCCAAAACCAGCCCAGCTCGTCCCCGCTTCCTTAAACTGTCAGTCTCTTCTCCCACCTATCCGCTCCTCTCACCTCAACCCCCACCCCCATCTCCTACCTACCAGCCTCATCCCTGCCTCCTTGACCTGTCTGTCTTACCTTGACTGACCAACCCCCACCCTAACTCCCCACCTACACTCACCTTTACTGGCTCCATCCCTGCCTCCTTGACCTGTCCATCTCCTCTCCACCTATCTTCTCCTCTATCCATCTTCTATCCGCCTCCCCCCCTCTCCCTATTTATTTCAGAATCCCCTTCCCCTCCCCCATTTCTGAAGAAGGGTCCAGACCCGAAACGTCAGCCTTCCTGCTCCTCTGATGCTGCTTGGCCTGCTGTGTTCATCCAGCTCTACACCTTGTTATCTCAGATTCACCAGCATCGGCAGTTCCTACTACCTCTTCCTGAGAATGATTTGTTTTATCTCCTCTCATGAATTCTCTGTATACCTCTTACTATCTCTTTCTGATTTTACTTCTTGTCTGCATTTGTGTGTAGATTGCCTTCATCCTTTAGCTCCTCTATTATTGGTTTACTTTTCTTCTCCCCTTTCCTTTGTGACTTCACTTATTTCCTGTTACCATTGTAACCAGGTCAAAAGCTGAAATGTCACATGAACCAGTATTTTTTATTTATTCAGGAAAATTTCAATTGATCAATGTATACTGCAAAATCTTAAAAATCTTTTTGATATAGTCTTAGCAATGGTTACAGCTTCCACAGATGTTAATAAATTATCAGGAACAAAAACAAAGTTGCTGGAAAAGCTTAGCAGGTCTGGTAGCATCTGTGAAGGAAGAAAAGAGTTACTGTTTCGGGTCCAGTGACCCTACCTGCTGAGCTTTTCCAGCAACTTTGTTTTGTTCCTGATTTACAGCAGTTTTTTCGGTTTATATTTAATAAATTATCAGTTTCCGTGACAGCACTGCTTGTATTTTTGAATCCTTACAAACAATGAATGAATGAATGAATGACTTTATTTTCACAGATATCTAGAAAGATACAATGCAAAGTGTGTTGTCATCACAATCCGGCACCGTTTTGAGTTCAAAAAGAATAAAAAGAAATTACTTAAATACAGTTCAGCTTCTGTTCAAACTGGGTCTCAAACGCTGCTCCAGGCCTTCTGCAAGGTCTCTGTATGGTGTTCGAGGACTCAAAGAGTCCCCGTTCCGGGTACAGCAACAGTGAAGCTGATACCCCAGGAGACGCCGGCTCCAGTGCTGACACCATCAAGAGTCCCTTTTCCGGGCTTACCGCAGCCAGGAGTCCCTGCTCCGGGCACTACTAAAACCAAGAGTCCAGACTCAAGGCCTACCACAGCCAGAAGTCCCCACTCCAGGCACCAAACAGAGGGTGGGAATCTGAAATACATTGCCTTGGGCATAGTTGAGACAGAAGACCTCACAACTTTAAAAAGTACTTGGATGAGCTCTTGAAATGTCTTAACGTTCAAAACTAAGGAGCAAGTGGTGCAGATAGGTTGATGCAAACTCTTGTGTTGTATGATTTTATGACTCCATGTTTATGTGTGTCTTTGTATTTGTTATAAAAGCACCAAAAATAAACATCAAAGTAAAGAAATGTAGATACCATTACAATATTTCTAATTTTCTACTCCATTTTTATACAATTATTATAAAACCACAATGAACACATACAGTTACATCAAACAGGTTAGAAAAAAAAAGTAGTCTTAAATTTGACATGCCAATTTATAATAAAGATTTTATGCTTATCATTAGAAATAGTACCTACATTATTTAATTATATACATTTCAGGTAACAATTAAAATTTAAAACAGATTGTAAAAATATTTTATAGATTTTGTGCATGCAGGTTAATTTATCATTTGTGATGCATAAAATAATATTGCTGATGAAAATATGTTGCCTTGCTTTTATTCTGAACAGTAGTTTTCTTAAATCTAAATGAAGCAGAAAGTAATGTTACTTGGTGTTCTGAATGAGGTAACAAGGTAAATAAATCTTATATCAAGCTTCTGCTAAAATTATCACTCTTAAATCTCCTGTCAAATGATGACTGGAGGCTTTGGATAAATGGTCAACCTGTACTTCTTTGAACAACAGGAAGTAATATAGATGCTCATTTCCTTCTACTTGTTTTAAATTGTGAACAGCAATAACATTTTGTTTCAAGACTGGGTGTAACTAACAAGTACAGTAAAATATTAAAGCATTAAAAACCATTATATTGATCCTACAATTCTGCTCAAAGGTTACAATCAAAGACCAAAAATTGATCCAAGATTATGCTAGCATATGTCAAGAAAATGAATTAAAAATACAACTCCTCAGCACTTATCTCACAAATCATAGATGAAACTTGTTTGAAAATACTATGAATTAAAATTCAGATTAAGCAGTTAACATTTGGGTGGAAAATAATTACATGTCACACTTTGAAGTAGATTCTAAGAATGTCAAAGTAGAGAGTCTAATTTATCAGTTTCAAGTCTGGGAGATTATAATTGAATGTTCGGAGAATTATGGTATACTATTGTCTGTTGATTTGACCTGTCAGTGAATTGCAAGTAAAAGGCATACTCCAATCCAATGCACAATTCAATGATTTCCATATTAGAGCAGATGCACCACTTCTGACTTGGACATTTAATGAATAATGTAGGTTTTGTGAGCTTTGGTAGAATTACATATCGATAAAAGTTTGAATGATTGCCTAAACAGCAACATGAGACTTTAGAATCTCGCAGCTATTTTTAATTATTTGTAAAGTAAAAGGTACTCCTATGCATATCTACATTATGTAATGCTATGATGAGAAGTTTTTAATTGTCATCAACCAGAGTATTATACAGTACACAGATCTATACTGACACACATGCCTATCCTGATTTTATTTAATAGTAATCTTTCATTACTCTCAAACATACTTGTTGCAGACTTATTGAGCCTGTTCTGTTACTCTTTCCCTTTGGTGGATCTATTAATATTTCATCAGCTCTGGTGTGTAATGTGTGAATCAGCCTTTGTTCCTCCAGGTGGCTGTATATAAAGGTCAAATGCCCTGAGTTTGTAAGTGGTAGGCTGGTTGCTATACGTTAGTTGCCGAAAAGAGAGATAACCTCACACAGATCAGTCCAGTAAAACAAACCCAATGCAAAAATCTATTGCTATTTTAGCTGGATAACATCTATGAATCAAGTCATAATTTATCAAAGTCTAGTATTTTCAGTTAGTTTGCTTTGACATTGGACCTGATGAAAGCTATGGCAAGCAAACCTTTTTAAAATGCAATCATTCCTGCTAAGATATTGATTAGGGCATGGTAGTTTATTCTATGACATATCTCTCTTGTTGCAAGTTAACATGTCTACAAGAGTGACAAATATCTTTCCAGTACTGGATATATTTTAACACGGTGGTCACGTTTTTCATGCAGACTTTGTCCAGGTAAAGATAGAAAAAATGACATATATGTTAAAAACAAGATCAAAGATCTCATATATAAACAGAAACCGCAGCTGGATTGGGAGGAATGGCCCTAAAAGCATTTTGACTTAGAAGTAAGTCTGTGAAGCACTATGCCACCCTTAAATATTATCAGAATTCAGCAAGTTCTTCTTTCAAGATTTCCATAAAACATAAAAATGGCCTCAGGCAATACAATCACACTTCTGAGAAGGAGAAATAAATAGAAATCAGATTGAAATTCTCAAAAGCAAAACAATCAAATCCTTTTATTGTGCATTTCTGAAATCGTTCAATGTTGCACAAATAATTGTTGTTGTTATATTGGGCTATCATTGATTTATTTAATTTATGAAAATAAATGCACATCCTCCACAATTGAAGTATACTAAAATAAAATTATTGTTTAGAATGCTGTAATGCATCCCCATTACTTCCTTATGCAATTTCACAAGGAATATTCTTTGATCTTATTGCATATAGAATCTGACAGAAATTGCATAAATATAAACTTTTGCATTAACTGGAACAGGAATTCCCTTTCACCTCCATCTTCAGATTCCCCAAGTGCATGTGTTAAATGTCAAGCAGAATGTAGTCCTACTATAAATTCAATGACATAGTTTAGACAGATTAAAGCATAAATTCTTTAATTAAAAATATCTACACCATAGTCATTGTCAACATTATTGTAAATAAATAATCAAGACAGTTTTTTTTATACATTTAACAGCTAACTCATGGAAATAAAAAGTATGATGCCTTTATCAACAATGTTCAGTACAGTCTTGGTCCCAATGTGGTTAAAAGGACATACTTGCAGACAAGAGGTGAGAGGAACTACCTTTGACACCAACATAGTAATTGACCAACTCTGGCATCAAAAAGTCCTAACAACGCTGAAGTCAATGGGAATCAGAGAAGAATCTCTCCACTGGTTAGAATGCTACCTAGTATACAGGAAGATACAAGTGGTTGTAGAAAGCTAGGCAATTGCTGAAAAGTTATGCTTTTTACTTTTTCCATTCAGGACAATTTGCAAAAAACGAATGCAAAAGTAAAGGGAAAACAAACCTTATATATTTTGTTGGAACCCGGCAAACACCAGCTCCAGTTACTGGCTTGTACAGAGAGGAGAAGAATCTCTTTTTACCATAACCCACTTATCACTCTATTCACATGTTATGAAAGGTACACGTATGGCATATACGTTAGACAATATACGAGTAACTCGTACGTTTCCCCAATGAACTAGAACTTATTTGTACACCCACTAGAGTCTCCTGACACTCCCAAAGTAGTCACAAAATATAAAAACTAATACCCGTGCAGGATAACTGCTGTTGCTGCCAAGGACTGACATTGGCCAGACACTGTATTCGATGTCGTCACTACATCCCTGACAAGGGGTGTGCTTTTGCAAAGGTTGGTCTCTGGAGTTTTCTCTGGCTTCATGCCCCAAGGATCTTCTTTTATCCTTTTCTCTTATTTCTCTGAAATCATGTTGTCTTTTTCCTGTTGACTTAGGCTAATTCACTTATCGCACGTCTTCTCGTTATTGGCCCTGGTCCAAGGACTGAGGTAGCATTATCTCATTGCCCCTCGTCCAAATAAGGCTTTTGCATTGCCTCATCTTTCTTTTTGCAGAACTTGGTTGGCATCAAGTGGTTCCCACTGGCTCAGGCCAGCTCCTTGACCTAGATCATCTTCAATTCACAAGCCTTTTTTTTCTCTTTGTGTCAGCATGTTTTTGTATCTATTATCTCCTGTTAGTGACACTGACGACTGGCACCCCTGTCTCTATCTTTCTCTCTGTCCAGCCCCTGGTCAACATCTCCCAGTCAGCAATGTCAGTAGCTTGTACTTTTCTCTCTTTCTCTCTCTCTGCAGCCCCTGGCTAACAATTTTATAAGGAGAGAGGGCTGTTTGATTGACAAGTGGATTCCAATTGGTAGAGGCATTGGCATGGAGAATGCACGAGTGAAATGATGATTTGCAGTTAAATTTTAGGATGCGTGACCCTGACTGATCAAGATATTGAATCACAGAATGATTACAGTGCAGAAGGAGGCCATTTGGCCCATCGTGCTGAACTGGCAACTGTCCTGAGAAAGTAGCCAGGGAATGGTTGTCATTTGTAATGTTAAGATGAAACAGGCAAGATATGTATACATGTTATTTCTGTCTAAAAATAAGCAGGCTCTGGATATTAATATATGCAATTTCCCATACACAAATATGTCGCATGGTGAGCTTGTCAATATAATTCTTAGCACATTCAGGGTTATTTTGCAAATGATCCTGAAATACAGGATCATGCATAATAATGAACACTGTTTCCTGAATCTTTCAAGCAGAGGCTGGAAGATAACTGTTTACCTTCGAAAAAAGAAAAAATGCTGTGGATGCTGGAAATGTGAAACAGAGAATGCTGGGGAAACCAAGCAGATCTTATATCATCTGTGGAGAGAGAAATAAAGTTAACTTTTTGAATCTGGTATGACTCTTTTCAGGACAGTCACACCAGGCTCAAAATGTTAACTCTGTTTTTCTCTCCACAAATGCTGCCAGACCTTCTGAGTTTTTCCAGCATTCTCTGAGTTTGCTACAGTCTATACTTTGCTTATTATGAAAAGTGAAAAGGATAAGCTGTTGATACATGATCTGACAGGCTTGAGACGATGCAGCTCACATACCTAGCTTATTAGTATTGAAATTTATATACCACATTGCTCAATTGTGTGATAGATAGAACATCCTTTTTATTTAATAGAAGCATGATGTCAGTGGAGAATGCATGTTTGCTCATGTTGATACTGTATAGTTGCAGCATAAAACAGCCTTCACGTACCAACAAAACAGCATTCTCATAGGATAAAGAGGAGCAAATTACTGCAGATGTTGGAAGCCATACTGAAAACAAAAAATGTTGGAGATCACAGCTGGTCAGGCAACATCCAGGAAGAAAGAGCAAGTTAATGTTTCGAATCTAGATGACTCTTAGGTAGCATTCTAAGCAATGGAGAGATTCTCCTCTGATTCTCATTGACTTCAGCTGCCATGCTTCTGGGTGTTTAAAGTCATGGGTTTGGAAGATGCTATGAAAAGAGGCTCAGTGAGTTACTTTAGTGAACCTTGTAGATCATACTGAGCATTAGAGTTGAAGAAATGAATGTTAAAGGTGCTGGATCTTGTGCCTATCATGTTGGCTGCTTTGTCCTAGATGGTATTGAGAATTCTGAATACAATTGAAGCCTCACCTGTCCAGTCATAGATCATAGAGATATACAGCATAGGAACAGACCCTTCAGTCCAAATCATACATGCCAACTGGATATCCTAAAAAAAATCTGGTCCCATTTGCCAGTATTTGGTCCATATCACTCTAAACCCTACCTATTCATCCAGATGCCTTTTAAATGTTGTAATTGTACCAGCCTCTGCCACATACTCTGACAGTTCTTTCCATACATGCACTACCCTCTGCATGAAAAAGTTGCCCCTTAGGTCCCTTTTAAATCTTTCCCCTCTCACCTTAAACCTATCCTCTCTTGTTTTGGACTTTCCCACCCCGGGGAAAAGGCTTTACCTATTTACCCTATCCATGCCCCTCATGATTTTATTAACCTCTATAAGGTCACCCCCTCAGCCTCCAACGCTTCAGGGAAAATAGCTTCAGTCTATTCAGCCTCTCCCGATAGCTCAAACCCTCCAACCCTGGCAAAATCCTTGTAAATATTTCCTAAACCCTTTCAAGTTTCACAACATCCTTCCAATAGCAGGGAGATCAAAATTGCACACAGTATTCCAAAAGTGGCCAAACCAATGTCCTGTACAGCTGCAACATGACTTCCCAACTCCTATACTCAATGCACTGACAAATAAAGGCAAGCATCACTAAAAGTAGGATTGCAGGTGCAGCAGGTGATTAAAAAGGCAAATGGAATTTTGTCTGTCATTGCTCAAGGGATGGAGTTTAAAAACAGGGAGGCTATGCTGCAGCTATATAGGGTCCTGGTGAGGCCACACCTGGAGTACTGTGTGTAGTTTTGGTCTCCTTACTTGAAAAGAGATATACTAGCACTGGAGGGAGTGCAGAGGAGATTCACTCGGTTGATTCCAGAGTTGAGAGGGTTGGATTTTGAGGAGAGACTGAGTAGGCTGGGATTATACTCATTGGAATTCAGAAGAATGAGGGGAGATCTAATAGAAACATATAAGATTATGAAGGGAATAGGTAATGTGGAGGCAGGGAGGTTATTTCCGCTAGCAGGTGAAACTAGGACTAGGGGGCATAGCCTCAAAATAAAGGGAAGCAGATGTAGGACTGAGGTCAGGAGGAACTTCTTCACCCAAAGGGTTGTGAATCTGTGGAATTCCCTGCCCAGTGAAGCGGTTGAAGCTACCTCGCTGAATGTGTTTAAGGCAAGGCTAGATAAATTTTTGAACAGTAAAGGAATTAAGGGTTATGGTGAGTGGGCGGGTAAGTGGAGCTGAGTGTCAAAAAGATCAGCCATGATCTTATTAAATGGCGGGGCAGGCTAGAGGGGCCGGATGGCCTACTCCTGCTCTTAGTTCTTATGTTCTTATGTTATACCAAATGCCTTCTTCACTATCCCATCTACCTGCGATTCCACCCTCAAGGAACTATGAACCTGCACCCCAAGGTTGCTTTGTTCAGCAACAATTGCCTAGTTTCAATTTCTGGTCAATGCTAACCTCCAGGATATTGATAATGGGATATCATGTGATGGTAATGCAACTAACCATCAAATAATGATTGTTGAATTCCATCTTATTAAACAAGGTCATTGCACATTGTATAATACAAATGTTACTTGTCTGCTTGTCAGCTCAAGACTGGATATTATTCTGATCTTTCAGCATATGAATACAGACGGCTTCAGTATGTAAGGAGACATGAATAGTGCTGAATGTTGTGCAACCATCAGTGAGCATCCCCAGTTCTGACTTCATGATGGAAGAATGACCATTAACAAAGCAGCTGAAGTTGGTTGAACATGGGATACTTCCCTGAACTCCTGCAGGGGAGCCCTGGCATTGAAATGATTGGCCTCCATCAACCACAACCACCTTCCTCAGTGCTAGACGTGTTTCAACTAGCAAAAACATTTCCCTTGATTCCCATGACTCCAAATTTACTAGTGCTCCTTGAGACCTTACATAGTCAAATGCTGTCTGAATTTTTTGCATAAGAACAAAACAGCTCATTAAAGCTTACGGCTTTATGGAAAGAATTCTAGAGTTTGGGACCTAGGCAACTGAAAATGTAGCCATCAATAGAATGATTAAAGTCAAGCATGTGCAAGAGTCAAGAATTTGGGTCATCCCTCTAGATTGGAAAATTACATGTATCACACTGCTTTTAAGAAGGGCGAAAGAGGAAAGCCAAGGAATTACAGACCAGTTAGCTAACATCTGTGGTGGGGAACTTGTTGGAGTCTATGATAACGGATAAGGTAACTAAACAGTTCGAAAATTGTCAAATCAAGGACAGTCAGCATGGATTCATTACAGTTAACTCATCAATTTTTTTTGAGGAGTGACTAAGGTAGTAGACAGGGAAATCTCTATGTATGATGCTTATACTGATTGCCAGAAGGCTTTTGATAAAGTCCCGCATGGAAGTCTGCTGACAAAGGTAGAAACCCATGGAATTGATAGAAAATGACTGACATTGCTGGAAATTTGGTTGAGTGCAGCCAACAGAAAGTAGGAATAATGGATAGTACTTAAATTAGCAGGATGTGAACAGTGGTATCCCACAAAGAACTGTGGTAGGGCCTCAGTTATTCACATTATTTATTAACAACTTGGATGATGACATAGAAAGTTATATATCCTAACTTGCTGATGTCACGAAGTTAGACAGCATTATAGAAACTATAGATGATAGCATAAATTAAAAGGGATATTGTTGGGGCTGCTCATGCACAAAATGCCCAATGGCTGCCCAGGGCTAATGCAGCAGAAAATGGCTGACAGTACTTGAAGAGTGTGGGAAAGTATTTGATTAATATAGTCTCCGCAAGTAGAACAATAGTAACTCTGTATAATCAAAGTTGCGTAAATAAGATAGACTGTGCAGCTGCAGTTGCTTACATAGATTAGAACATTTCACACTAATTAGTTGTTTCTCTTGAATTACTTATTCAATCTGTTACAAAATTAGGAGTAGATCTTAGTTAAGATCCTTCACGTACTCATAGATATAGATTCTGAAGCAGCTATAGATGCACTTATATACAAAAAAATCACCAAAAGCATTAAAGGAAAAGATTCAAACCAGTTGCAGACAGCAAAAGTGGACCCCCTTATCATTACAGGGAGGAATGACAGAGATTAGCAGACATTGGAATGTGGATTGAATGACCACATTAAGACACAACTTGTTAGCCAAAGAATACTAACATTAGGTGCAACCACATAACTTTATTTGAACTGATCAAAAATCAATATTCCTTTGTATTCCCTGTAATGAGAAATTTAAAAGGTCCTGAAATAATAGGCAACTATCTAATCAATCTACAGTTAACATGGTGCAGCTGACAAATGTTAAGATGATTTACCCAAGAGGCAATTACAGAGGGATAACCAGCACAGCTGACCAATAGTAATCAAAGGGAACATGTGTGCTCTAAGCTTGAATTGTAAAAGTGAAGGCATTCTGAAGCTCTGTGTGTGCCTTTTTGCTATGTGCTGTAACCTAGTTGTAAATCACAATAAAGGTTACCTGACACCTACCACTGGACTTGGACTCTCATTAGAAAATATGAGATCTAACAGATATTGATAGATTAAGTGAATGAGCAAAGCTGTTATGGATGGAGTTCAATGTATGCAAGTGTGAAGTTATCCTTTTTAATTGAAAAATTATAAATCAGGGTATTTTCGAGCTGCTATGAAGTTAAATGCAGTGGATGTCCAAAGAGATTTAGGGCTTCCAGTATGTAGATCTTTAAAATGTCACAGTTACAGAAAATAATCAAAAAAACTAATGGATTCTAGCCTTTATATCTAGAGGGCTGGAATCATAAGATTGCAAAAGATATGTTGCAGTTATACAAAAAACTGGTTAGACCCCACTTGGAGTACTGTGAGCAGATCTGGGAGCCACCTTCGGAAGGATATATTGGCCTTGGAGGGAGGAAATGTCAGTTTAGAAGAATGGCACCTGGATTTCAGGGATTAAGTTATGAGGAGAGGTTATATAAAATGAATCTTTTTCTCTACAATTTAGAAGATTAAGGGGTGATCTGATCAAAGTCTTCAAGATATTAACAGGACAAGACAGGTAGATAATGATAAGCTATTTCCACTGTTTGGAGATTCCAGAACTAGGGGGCATAGTCTGACGATTAGGACCAGACCATTCAGGAGAGATGTTAGATTGCAATTCTACACAGAAAGGATGGTAGATGTTTAGAACTTTCTTCTGCAAATGGCAGTGGATACTGGATCATTTGTTAGTTTAAATCAGAGATATCTAAATTTTTGTTAATCAAAAGTAATCAGGGACAGGGTCAAAGGCAGATATACAGAGTTAGGCCCTAGATCAACCATGGTCTGACTGAATGATGGAATAGGCTCAAGTGGTTGAATGGCCTAATCCTGTTCCTATGTTCCTGTGTAATTGGACTGGAGAATGGAGAGATCTGAATGCTGGGGAGATTACAGAGATAGGGCAAGTTAGAGTTATGAACAGATTTATAAACAAGGACAACAATTTTAAAGTGGAGTTGCTATT
>NC_063332.1:70534638-70546630 GCF_021869965.1 Rhincodon typus
TCATATTCCACTTGGGAACCCTGCAGCCCAATGGTATCAATGTGGATTTCACAAGCTTCAAAATCTCCCCTCTCCCTACCGCATCCCAAAACCAGCCCAGCTTGTCCCCGCCTCCCTAACCTGTCCTTCCTCCCACCTATCCCCTCCTCCCACCTCAAGCCCCACCCCCATCTCCTACCTACTAGCCTCATCCCAGCCCCTTGACCTGTCCATCATCCCTGGACTGACCTATCTCCACACGAACTCCCCACCTACACTCATATTTACTGGTTCCATCCTCACCTCTTTGACCTGTCTGTCTCCTCTCCACCTATCTTCTCCTCTATCCATCTTCTATCCGCCTCCCCCTCTCTCCCTATTTATTTCAGAACCCCCTTCCCCTCCCCCATTTCTAAAGAAGGGTCTAGGCCCGAAACATCAGCTTTCCTGCTCCTCTGATGCTGCTTGGCCTGCTATGTTCATCCAGCTCTACACCTTGTTAACCTGTAAATTGGTTCTGTTTAAAAATTCAGGTGGGGCATGGTGGATCTCATGCTGAACTCATGTTCAAGAGTTGACTCATGAAGCCAAGTGAGCATTAGTTATTGACTGATGTCACGCTGTCTGCTCCATACTTCAGGAACTCACACATGGTGCATGGACTATCACACTAATAGACCCAGCAATTGGCAAGTGACTGGGAGTAGCCTTCTTCCCACCATCTTTCACACCAACCTATTTCTATAGTGAGGAAACTGCTGACACCATGGAATCAAACTTTATTGCCTTATCATTTCTGGTTCCTGAATAAATCTGAATAAACTTAAGGCCATCTATAAGTCTTTGCTTTATCTGTTGCCTCATGTGGATATCCACTTCCTGGTACATCATCTTCAAATTATGAACAATAAAACATGATGAGGAAACAAATGAGTCCTGTCAAGTTGCTTCTGATTTACATTCTTCACTGTATCATACATTATAGAACAGTATAGCACAGGAATGGGCCCTTTGGCCCACGATGTTGTGCCAAGCATGATACCAAATGAAACTAATCCCTTCTGCCTGCCTTGAGCCATATCCCTCTATTCTTTGCATATAATGTGCTTATCTAAAAGTCCCTTAAATGCTCATATCGTATCTGCTGTATCGTACCACCCCTGGCAGTGCATTCCAGACTCCTGCCACTCTCTATATAAAAAATTTGACCTTCACATCTCCATTAAACTTTCCCCCTCTCACTTTAAATGCATGTCCCTAGTATTATACATTTCTACTCTGGGAAAAAGATTCTGACCATCAAACCTATCAATGCATCTTATAGATTTTATAAGCTTCTATCAAGTCACCCCTCAGCCTCTGCTGCTCAAGAGAAAACAACCCAAGTTTTTCTAGCTTCTCCTAATAGCTCATACCCTCTAATTCAGGAAACATCCTGGTAAACCTCTTCTGCACCCTCTGCAAAGCCTCCACATCCTTCCTGTAATGCGGCGACCAGAACTGTATACAATATTCTGCGTGGCCTAACCAAAGTCTTATAAAGCTGCAACATGACATCCTGACTCTTGTACTCAATTCCCCAACCAATAAAAGCAAGCATGCCATAAGCCTTCTTTACCATCCCATCCACCTGCCTGGCCACTTTCAGGGAGCTACGGACTTGAACCTCAAGATCCTTCTCTACATCAATGCTGTTCAGACTCCTGCCATTAACTGGAAGGTATCAAGGACTGCAGATGCTGGAAGTTAAAGTCAATAAAACATGGAGCTGAAGGAGCTCAGCAGGTCAGGCAGCATCAGAGGAGCAGGAAAATTGACTTAGGCATCGGGACTCTTCATCAGGATTGGGGGGGTGGTGCGGGAAGAACTCAAAAATAGATAGAAGGAGGAGGGTGGGCCTGGGGGAAGGTAGATGGGATAGTAATAGGTGGATGCAGGTAGGGGCTTGTAGAGATTGGTTAATGGGAAGAGTGGGGTGGATGCAGGTAGAAGTTTGTAGAGATCCAGGTTTGAAACCTCCCCACCCCCAGCCTCATCCCATGTCCAGCCCTCCCTCTCATTCCCGCCTCCTTGACTGGACATAACCTGTCCATCTTCCTTCTCGTCTATCTGCCCCACTCTTCCCATTGACCAATCTCTACAAGTCCTTACCTGCACCCACCTATCACCATTCCACCTACCTTCCCTGCAGCCCCACCCTCTCCCTCAATCTATTTCTGAGCTCCCTTCCCCCTCTCCAGTCCTGATGAAGGGTCCTGACCCAAAACGTTGACTTTCCTTCTCCTCTGATGTTGTCTTACCTGCTGTGCTCCTCCAGTTCCACATTTTACCAAACCTGCCATTAACTGTATATTTTTCCTTAACATTTGATCTCCCAAAGTGCAGCACTTCAGTTTTACCTGGATTAAACTCCATCTGCCATTTCTCAGCCCATATCTGCAACTGATCCCGTTGTATCCTTTGAAAGCTTTCTACACTATCCACAACTCTACCAATCTTTGTAAAATTATCATTAAACAAAACCTGCTTAAGTTCTAAGTCAGCACAAGCCATATTTCTAATGCATCTTGCTGCATCTAAACTTTGTGAGCTAATGATTTTCTTTTGTTTGTGCAAAGCATTCGGCTCAAGAATGTTATTTGATAGTCATGTAGCACACTCTCACTGGTAATTATTTGTAGATCATCATTTTTAGAACAATCATAGTGTTCAATGTCAGTTCACCTCCAGTTTTGATCCACTGAGCATTCTCATTGAAGAAAGCATTTCTGCAAGTGTATATGTTTATTTCATATAAGACATTAAGAGTTAATATTTTTGGAATCTGATGCATAAATGCTAAAGCTTAAAACCTTTTCACATTTGATCCCTCCACATTTTTTGCATTTGCTTATCTCTGTGGTCAATATTACCCCAAAGAAAGAAAAACAGCAAAAAAAAATGTAATCTTTGGAAATGAATGTACTGGTTGAACAGAAGGACATTTTCAGATACATAAGATTAGCCAGAATGCTATGTGCCATTTGCGTGTTTTACCAGATTTCACTTTTGGGTAACTTTATAAAATTAAATAAAATTCAACTTATAGCAGTCCCTATCACAAAATTGTTGGTCCAATTCAATTTAATGCTCAGAAGCATAGACAAGAAGGTCAAGCAAAATTCAATATTGGGCCTCTTTGAATTGGACAGCAAGCTGCAGGCCCTAATAGGCCATCCTATCCCAGCCCCACAGCCTGGGCTTCAGAAATTTCCTCCCACTGTGATGACAATCCAACCCATATATAGGCCTTGGGGAACAGAGGGAATAGCAGAGAGAGGCAAGTCTGAACCAGCAATGACTTTGAGGAACTAGGAGGAGTTATATTCCTCTTCCAGGCTTCATAGGCTATCAAAAGACTTTTTCATCTGTTTTTAAGTAGCCTCCAGTGATTGCTTTAAGATGCGGAACACCTGGGCAGGGCAAATGCACACCTTAGGGTCTGGCCATTTGTAAATCAATTTTGTTCAGGATCCTATATTGCCTTCCAATTGATATATGCAAGGACTCAATTGGTATGGGAAGTATGTGGCCTCCACAGCCAACAGGCGTACGTCTGGAGGAAATCAGGCACACAAAATCACAAACTGGGCACTCCAACATTGATTTTCTGTCTTAAAAGCAGACTCATCTATATTGAATCTCTTCCCCCAATCTTTTATGTTCTGCTATTTAGTGCTGCATAGTGTAGTATTGCTCCAAATATATCACTAGCTATTATTGTCATTTATTGTTACTGCTTATTTTCTTTGGATTGAGTATATAAACAAAAGGTTTATGTTAGTATACTACACCTCAGAAAGCTCTCAAAAGCTTAACTCTGAATGACCATGAGCTGCAGTCAACTTGTTGCATAACACAATTTCATAAACAACAATTTGACAAAAAGGTTATTCCATTTTATGTGAGATGTTATGCAAACTTTAAGGATGCTTTGGTTTTTTTTTTGACTGAAAATCTTTACAATCAATCTGATGGATCTCAGTTTTCACCATCTCTAAATCACACTTACCTAACAATGCAGCTTAGACCATATATCCAAGTACTGGCATAGGGCTTTAACTCAAGCTATTTAAGTGAGAGGTAACAATTTTACCCACTGAGTCAATGTAACCCTGTATTTAAATTCTAAGTGTGTGTGGAACACAATATAACAGAACTCATTCTCATGACTTGTTTCAAGAATGTATGAATTCCTTCATTCAGTGCAAATACTGGGGTGCACAAGATATAATGCCAATAATTAAACAACTTCAGACAAGCATGCATAAATAATTATTTAGTAGTCATTTAATAATTTAATAATAATTAGAATTCCGTGCTGAGAAAAACAAAAGGTGTGCTAATCGAATGCAATTTTGCACCTAGAAACATAGAAGCTAAAACTAAGAGTTGACCATTCAACCCTTCAAGCTTGCTGCACCATTCAATATAATTATGGCTGATCATCCAACCCAAAGTCATATTCCCACTTGCTCTCCATACCTCTTGATCTAAAAATGCATTTATTTCATGAATATATTTGTGATTTGATCTCCACAGCCCTCTACAGTAAAGAATTTCACAGGTTCACTACCCTTTGAGTGAAGAAATGTTTCTTCATCTCAGTTATAAATGGCCTATTCTGTATCCTGAGACAGTGGCCCCAGTGCTATACTCAATGTCGGAGCAAAGTACCGCAGGTGCTGGAACCTGCACTGAAAACAACAGAAATGCTGGAGATCACAGCGGGTTAGAAAGCATCCATGGGGAGAGAGCAAGCTATCATTTCGAACCTAGATGAGCCTTCATCAGAGCTCAAGTGAGGTGTGGAGGGGGCAGCATTTATGCTATAGCTGGGGGAGGGTTTGTGGGGGTGGTAGTTTACAGTGTGCTGGTGGAGAAAAGATGTTGATAGTTCAGATTAAGTGATCGGAATGTGAGGATGGCAGAACAATGGTGTGTCTAACTGCCCGACTGGAAAGAACAGACAGTCCCACTGGGGTAGGGGAAGGGGGGCTGGGGGTGGGGTGGTGGTGTGGTGGGGGGCAGTTGGAAAGAAGACATGTTGACAGAGAATGTAACAGGTAAAGTTAAAAGAAAGGGAAGAAATGAGAGAATGTAAAAAGTGAAGTCATAGATCCATAGAGTAATACAGCATGGAAGCAAGCCCGTCAGCCCAAATTGGTCCATGCTGACCATGGTGCCCACTCAGTTAGTCCCATGTGTCCGCATTTGGCCCATATCCCTTTAAACCTTTGCCATCCATGTAGCTATCCAAATGCTTTTTAAATGTTGCTATTGTACCTGCCTCAACCACTTTCTCTGGCAGCCTATTCCATATACGCACCACTCTGTGTGAAGAAGTTGCCCCTCAGGTCCTTCTTAAATCTTTCCCTCTCGCCTTAAACCAATACCCTCTAGTTTTCAATTCCTCATCCCTGGGAAAAAGACGATATGCATTCATCCTATCCCTCATGATTTTATACACCTCGGTAAGGTCACCCATCATTCTCCTACGTTCCAAGGAATAAAGTCTTATCCTGGCTAACCTCTCCCCATAACTCAGTTCTACTAGTTCTGGCAAAACCTTCATAAATCTTCTTTGCACAATTTCCAGTTTAACTATGTCTTTCTTATCACAGGGTGACCAAAACCGTACACAATACTCTAACTAAAGCCTCACCAATGACTTGTACTTCTGTAACATAACATCCCAACTCCTGTACTCAATGCCTCAACCAATGAAGGCCAGCATGCTAAATGCTTTCTTCACCACTCTGTCTACCTGTGATGCTGCTTTCAACGAACTACGTACCTGTACTCCTAGGTCCATCTGTTCCACAACACTGCTCAGGACGTTACCATTTACTGTATAAGTCTTACCTTGGTTTGACTTTCCAAAGTGCAACACCTCACAATTATCTATACAGAATTCATTTGGCTTTCCTCAGCCCACTTCCCCATCTGATCAAGATCCCTCTGTAATTTTTGATAACCTTCTTCGCTATCAACGAAACCTCCTAATTTTGTATCATCTGCAAACTTATTAATCATGCCTAGTATATTCACATCCAGATCTTTATGTAAATAACAAATGACAAAGGTCCCAGCACTGACCCCTGTGGCACACACTAGTCACTGGCCCCCAATCCGAGAAACAACCTTCAACCATCATCCAATAATTCCTACCATTGAGCCAATTTTGAATCCAGTTAGCTAGCTCTCCCTGGATCCCATGCAACCCAACTTTCATGACTAGGCTACCATGTGGGACCTTGCCAAAGGCCTTAACAAAGTCCATATAGACAATATCCACTGCCCTACCCTCATCTATCCTCTTGGTTACCTATGAAAAACTCTAAAAGATTTGTCAAACATGACTTCCCGTATACAAATCCATGCTGACTATCCCTAATCAGACCTTGACTATCCAAACGTTGGTTGATCCTGTCCCTCAGTATCCTCTCTAATAACTTGCCTACCACTAATGTCAGGCTTACTGGCCTGTAGTTCCCTGGCTTGTGTTTGCTACCTTTCTCAAACAATGGAACAACATTAGCCACCCTCCAGTCTTCTGGAACTTCACAAGTGTCTAAAAATGAAGCAAACATCTCTGCAAGGGCCTCTGCAATTTCTTCCCTAGCCTCCCACAACATCCAAGGATGGACTTGATCAGACCCAGGGAATTTATCCACCTTAATGCATTTTAAGGCTGCAAATACCTCCTCTCTGGTAATATATATTCAGTCCAAAACATCCCCACTTGTTTCCCTTATTTCTTTAGCATCCATGCTTCTCTCCTTAGTAAACTCTGAGGAGAAATATTCATTAAAAATCTCCCCCATCTCCTGTGGCTCAATGCATAGACAGCTTTGCTGATCTTTAAGGGGACCTAGTCACTCCCTAACCAGCTCTTACTCTTAATATAGCTATAAACTCCCTTGGGGGATTATCTTTAACCTTATCTGCCAGATCCATCTCATACCCTCTTTTTGCTCTTCTGATTTCCCTCTTTAGTCTGCTCCTACACCTTTTATAGTCATTCTGGGATTGACTTGAGCATGACAGCTTTAACCCAATGTATGCCTTCTTCTTTTCCTGACCACAGCCTCAATATCCCCCATCAGCCAGGGATCACTAAACCTGCCGGCTTTTCCCTTCACCCTAACAGAGACATACTGTCCCTAGACTCTTGATATCACACTTCTAAAAGCCTCCCGTTTGCCTGTTGTTCCTTTTCCTTCAAACAGACTCAACCAATTGACCTCTGCTAGATCCTGCCTAATGGCCCCAAAATTGGCCCTGCTCCAGTTTAGCACCATAACCTGTGGAACTGTCCTATCTTTTTTCCATAACTATGTTAAAACTAAGGGAGTTTTGGTCACTGGACCCAAAGTGCTCTCCGATTGACACTTCAATCACTTGCCTGACCTCGTTTCAAATGAAGATGTCCAGTATTGCACTCTCCTGAGAAGGGCCCTTTACATATTGATTTAGGAAACTTTCTTGGACACATTTGACAAATTCCACCCTGTCTGGACCTTTTACACTTTAGGTCACCCAGCCAATGCAGGGGAAATTAAAATCTCCAACCAATACTACTCTATTATTCCTACAGGTATCTGTAATGTCTCTACACATCTGCTGTCTAATACCCGCTGGCTATTTGGGGGTCTATAATACAGTCCCAACAGAGTGACCATTCCCTTCTTGTTTCTAAGTTCTAACCAAATGGCCTCATTTGATGACACCTTAAGAATATCCTCTCTAAGCACTGTTGTCCTGCCCTACCTTATCAAGAGGGCAACTCCCCCTCCTCACTTATTTGTACTTCTGTCACGCCTGTAGCTTCTGTATCCTGGAACATTGACTAAGTAAAGTAAAGCTAAAAGAAAGGGAAGTAATGGGAGTTCTACATAATTTAAAGCTGTTGAACGCAATATTAAGTCCAGAAAGTTGTGAAGTGCCTAGTCTGAAGATGAGATATTGTTCCTCCAGTTCGCCCTATGACTCACTGGAGCACTGCAACACACCAAGGACAGGCATGTGGGCGTGCGAACAAGACATTGCATTAAAATGACTGGCTATGGGAAGGGGGCCAGTGAAGGAGTGGAACAAGGATTGTTCCACATACCCCATAACTGGGACTCATGTGGGACCCCATAGCCACTCCTGCCACAAGTCTGGTAGCTAGACACACCATTGTTCTGTCATTCTCACATTCCGATCACTTAGCCTGAACTATCAACATATTTTCTCCACCAGTACCCTATGCCCCACCACCCCTAAAATGCTCCCCAACTATAGCATAAATGCTTCCCCTTCCTCACTTCAGTTCAGCTCTGACAAAGAGTCATCTAGACTCGAAACATTAGCTTGGTCTCTCTCCATGGATGCTGTGTGACCCATTGTGATCTCTAGCATTTGTTGTTTTCAGTCTAAGGTCCCTCAACCAGGGAAAGCATCTAATCTATCCAGTCCATTTTAACATTTTATATGTTTTAGTCAGTTCTACATTCATCTTGCTAAACATTAATAAATTCAGGCCAAGTTGAACCAATCTCTCTTCATAGGACAGTCATGTCATTTCTGGTTCTGAGTTCTGAGGAAGGGTCACCGGACCCAAAACGTTAACTCTGTTTTCTCCTCCACAGATGCTGCCAGACCTGCTGAGCTTTTCCAGCAACTTTGTTTTTGTTCCTGATTTACAGCATCCACAGTTCTTTTGGTTTTTATTATGTCATTTCTGGTACCAGCCTAGTGAATTTTAACTGCACTCCCTCTATGGCAAGTATATCTTTTCTTAGGTAGGGAGACTCCTGCAAAGTATGGTGTTACCAAAGCCCTGCATAACTGCAGTAAGACATCTTACTTTCGAATTTGAAATCTCTTGCAATGAAGGCCAATATACTATTTCCTTCCTAATTTCTTGCTGTCTACTTTATTTGACTGGGGTACAAGAAACATCCAGATCCCTTATACATCCACACTTCCAAAATATATCACCATTTAAATAATACTCTGCCTTCTGTTTTTCACACAGAAGTGTCTCACTTCACTTTAGCCACATTGTACAGCATCTGCTATGTGTTTGCCCACTCACTCAACTTGTCTCAACCATCTTGGAGCCTCCTTGCCTTCTCCTCACAACTAATCTCATCCAGTTTTGTGTTGTCAGCAAGCTTGGAAATGTTGCATTTGGTTCCCTTGTCCAGACCATTCATACACATTGGAAATAGCTGGGACCACTAACTTAGTCCTATAGTTCCTCATTAGTCACTGCCTACCACTTGGAAAAAGACCAATTCATTTCCACTGTTTGTTTCCCGTCGGTCAACCAATTCTTAATCTATGCTAACATATCAACCCCTATTCCCTGTGTTTTAATTTTGTCCATTAAATTCTTATGAGGGACATTGTCAAAGCTTTCTGAAATTTACATCACATTCACTAGTTCATCCTTACCTATTCTACTCGTTATAACCTCAAATAACTCTAGGATATATGTTAAGCATGATTTACCTTTCATAAACCCATACTGGATTTGTCCAATCCTGTTAATGCTTTGCAAGTTTTCTGTTTTAATGTCTGTTACAATTGACTCTAACATTTTTCCCATGCTGGTGTTAGGCTAATCAGTCTATTATTGTCTGTTCTTTTGCCTCCCTCTCTTTCAAATAATGGGGTTACATTTGCCACTCTCCAATCTGTAGGAACTGCTCTAGAGTCTGTAGAATTTAGACTAATTATGAATTAAGTGAACAATCTGGTTGCAGTCTGTCTTTGAAATATTGTAAGTCTCTCGCAAGTTTCTCTTATTCTGATACAAAATCACTGTGTGTGTTGGAATTCTCATTATTTTTATGACAATCTCTAACCAGAGCTGCATCATTTCAATGAAATAAAAACATTAACAAACAGGAGAGTATCCTTTTATAACATGAATCTTGGCCATTTGGGAATCATAAAAGGCTGTACTGATCATTCTTGATTGCTATTCTCTGCAGCACTTCTTGTGTTAGTCGACTAGTTTTGTGATCAGGGAAAACCCTTGCAATTGCAAACATTACCCTTGTGATGAACAAACTGTTCTTTTATCTAATTGTACTACACAACAAGCACCACAAGATGAATAGAAATCAATAAATGCCTATGCAAATGTTCCCTCTAGAGGAAGAAGGTAGCCATGAACTGGAATGTGCTGTGTGTCAGTTTGCCTAAGCAGATCTAATACGTGTAAACACACTCTATGGTGCTGCTCCCAAGTTAGAAGGAAAGGAGCTATTTGGAGTTTTGGTGGATTATAATACAGCATAACATTATTACCTGCAACAAATCATCACATCAATAATTGGACAGATCTCCACATGTGGCTAGTTTTCTCTTCTCTTTCCTCTCTTTCACTTTGCAAATGTTCCTGTGAAGAGCCTCAAAATGCTTTACATTTTAAAGACGTTTTCTATATTGTTTTACTTTTGCTATTCATTTCCAAAGTAAGGGCATCACTGGCTAGGCGAGTATTTCTTGCCACACTTATTGCCCTCAAGAAGATGGTGGTGAGCTGCTTCTTGTCAATACATCCACAATGCCATTACGAAGGGAGTTCCAGGGTGTTAATCTAGTCACGGTGAAGGAACAGCAACATGGTTCCATATCAGGCTAGTGAGAAGATTGGAGAGGAACTTGCAGGAGGTGGTATTTCCAGGCATCTGCTGCCCTTGTCTTTCCAGATACCACTGGCCACAGGGTTTGGAAGGTGCTATTGTGGTGCCAGGATGGGGTAATATTCAAGCTGAGACTGTCCACTCCAGACCGGCCGCATTCTTTTTCTCTCTCATTTTTGTCATTCTTCTTTATCTTTTTCTTCGTCTTCCATCGCCGGGAGACCAGAGCCATGTTGGCAGTGACTCCTGGGTTAGAATCATAGAATCCCTACAGAGTGGAAATACGCCCTTCAGCCCAACAAGTCCAATAGGCTCAATAGGCCCAATACGTGGACTCCTAAAATCAGCAGGTGTTGGCTGCAGCGATGGCAGAATGGGGACTCCTGGCTGTGGTAGGTTTGGAGTGTGGACTCTTTTGGCAGTGGCAGATCGTCAATTAAGGTGGTGTCGGTGCCCGGAGCAAGAACCTTGCAGAATTCCTAGAGATGTGTTTAAGACCCTCGTGAAGAGAAACTTTCTTTTTATTCTTTTGTACCACAAATGGTGCCGGATTGTGGCAACAGGACAAGTTTCACTGTATCTCCCTGGATATATGTGACAATAAAGCATTCATAAATCATTCATCAAGGGAGCCTTGGTGAGTTGTTGCAATGCAGATCACAGTTGGTATATACTGCTGCCATTGTGTATTAAGGAAACTTAAGGGAACTGTGAGACATGATATACAGTGGGCTGCTACCCGTGCCACCAAAGTGCCTTCAATCAGTTTCCTTCTCTCTCTGATCCTTCCATAATATCTCAGTGTAGTCCCTGGTTCGACAACTCAGCTGGAGGGATCCTGCTCAGCAGTGGAGCTTGTTGGTCCTCGGGCTTTTGTCAGGTGACCTTAGGGTTTTAGTGTCTGGACGGCCCTGAAACAGGCAAGTGAACCCTTCATGGCTTGAATTTCCACAGATTGGGGGAGAGGAAGCAGACAGCATGTGAGGGACAACTTGGCCATTGCTGAAGGATTCTGACAGGAGATTTCTGAGGGGCCTGCATTTAGCTCCATCTCCGGCTGAGTGCCTCCCGTCTCTGCCCTGTCCCAGTTTGGGGAATGGGCACCTGGAGGGCACTGTAGGTTTTCTGTCACCATAGCAACGTAACTTTGGTCCTGAGGGCTAATGGAGTGAAGCTGTGTCTGCCTCTCCATGGCAGCCACCAATGGAGGCAGAAAGCCATTAACACTTGTTACTGAGACAACAAGGTGCAGAGCTGGATGAACACAGCAGGCCAAGCAGCATCATAGGAGCAGGAAGGCTGACGTTTCGGGCCTAGACCCTTCATCA
>NC_063332.1:70547130-70547659 GCF_021869965.1 Rhincodon typus
ACCTGTCTGACTCCAAACCAAAACACAAACAGATTCTAAATAAGGCCTCACACCTAACATGCATTGTCTGACCTAAAATATCACCTCTTCTTTACATTGAAAAAACCTTTAGTTCTCTCAGGACAGTGACTTGAAAGAAATTTGTGGATTTACATATACATATTAATTAATTAAAACCACCTAACTGATTAAAGATTTAGGTTTGTTTCATACATCCTCATCAGTGGTATGACCCTTTGATCTTTTACTTATAAATTCTATGTTTGATACTACTTTTCTCACTAACACCTGAAGGAGGAGTGAGGCTCTGAAGGCTTGTGTTTTCAAATAAACCTGTTGCATTATAACCTGGTACTGTGTGATTTCTGACCTTTCACTGGAGAATAACCAGACAGAAACAGATGCCAAATCAAAGGTAGATGTAAGGATATGCAATGAAAAGCTTGGCCAAAGAGATGGATTTAAGTAGGGCAAGTGGAGTGGAGTACAAATTAATTGTTAAACATCATATATTGTGTGACAACAAGGT
>NC_063332.1:70548059-70564781 GCF_021869965.1 Rhincodon typus
CTCTCATATATTGTGTGTCTGTTTTAAAAACACGGTAAATAGCCCAACAAAGATGGCTGCCATAATCATGTGGCAGGGCTGAACAATAACCTCTGTAAACTTCTTCAAAGTCAATGTCAGCCACATCAATCAACATCCATGTACCTCCTAATGTGTCTGGAATGCTAATTATTATGTTATAATCTGCTACACAGATAATCATTACCAAGTAAACCCCTTATACAGCAGACCTGCCAATTAAAGCCACCCGACAATCAGATGCATTGAGGATTATCCACCTAACCTCTGGTGTGGGCTATGGACATTTGGCTACCTGCAAGGCATGCCTTTGTCTTAATAGTAACAGTTTGTCCTACCCCAGGTAAACTTGGTCACAAGGCTTCCCATAATATTACATAGTCTTTTTAACTGTATAATTTTGAAATAGCTGGACATTTAAAGAGGTCAGAACTGCTCCATGCATCATCAACTGACAGAATCAACACCAATAATTCTGACTTGCAAAGGAAAAGCCTATAAAAAACAGCCTCCAACCTGTAGTTGTACACTCTACAAGTAAAAATCTCCTTTCATCAAAATAGTGAAGCAGAAATCATATAACATCAAAACTTCCTCAGAAGGCTTTCAACATGAGTTTTTAAAGAGAAACAGCTGCCTGCAACTCCTCAACTGCTAGCTAGCCAAGCAACCACCTTCACAAAGTAGTTCCATCCTTGCTAACCCAAACTGTGGACTTTTGGACTCTATCTCAATAGCAAGGTTATTGATAAACTGGTTTCCCTCAGTTGCTTTGTGTTACTACTTGAATAACTCCTTTATCCATTTTGAATCTGTATCTCCTCATGTGTTTGTTAATATATTTGTGCTGCAAAGTTTTCTCTACATCCATGTGTGTACAAAATACACTGTACTTCTAGTTTAATGCTATCATAGCATTATTGCAATTCTTGCAAAGTCAGTGCCCACAGAGGGTGTGGGGAAATATGCCCTCATCATTTTATAAAGAAAAGGAATATATTTAAAAAAAAATTTCTCGTGGACAGGTTGTGAAAAGAAGGAAAGTGGTTTGTTTTATAACACACAATCAGTGTGTAACAAGGGCCATAAAAAGAGAAGAGCACGTTTGAGAACTGGATAGACTTAGGAAGGGAATTCTGGTGCTTAGGGTCTAAATAGCTGAAAGCACAGCTGCCAGTTAGAGGGATGGCAAAGGGAATGGGTGATGCCTGCAAAAGACCAGGATTGAACATACATACAGTTTCAGAGTTGCTGGACAATTATAAGGCTGGAAGAAGTAGGGGTCGGTGCTGGGCCCATTGCTGTTTGTTATCTATATCAATGATTTGGGTAGGAATGTACAAGAAATGATTAGTAAGTTTGCAGAAGGTGGTACCGTGGGTAGTAAGGAAGGTTTTCAGAAATTGTAGCAAGAGTTTGGTCAGCTGGGGAAGTGGGCCAAGAAATGGCAATTGGAGTTTAATATAGATAAGTGTGAGGTGTTGCATTTTGGAAAGTTAAATCAAGGTGGGAGTTTCATGGTGAATGGTAGGGCCTTAAGCAGTGTAGTGGAAGAGAGGACGTTGGAGTTCAGGTGCACGGTTCTCTGAAACAGAATGCTGGGGATTTGTCATCAATCTGCTTCAGCGTGAAACAATGGTCAGGGAAGAAAATGGAACTGGCTGCATATGTGTGTGGTGTGGAAACAAAGACAATAGACAGAATCAATACAGTGTGGAGCTGCAGGAACACAGCAGGTCAGGCAGCATCGGAGGAGCAGGAAAGTCAACATTTTGGGTTTACACCCTTCATCAGGAAGGATGTAAATCCGAAACGTCGACTTTCCTGCTCCTCTAATGCTGCCTGACCTGCTGTGTTCCTCCAGCTCCACACTGTATTGACTTTGACTCCAGCATCTGCAGTTCATGCTATCTCTGTGTGACAATAGACAGAATTACCACTAGCAAAGGTGGGGATGGTGTAGGTGCAGACAGTGGAAGTTAGAACATCAAATTTCAGCATTCTGGAAACTTAACCTGGACACATTCAATCCTGTACTTAATATGCATGTATTTAGAGGAATTTGTGAAATTCCTGCGGGAGAGGGTGTCTGATTTTTAAACGGAATAAGACACATTCAACTCAGCACTCTGACTTTACATATGAACGAGGAGCAGAGGTAGGTCAAGCCTGATCGATCATTTTATAAAATCATGGCTGACCATTTCTTGTTCCAAATTCTATCCTCCCATCAAATATTTGCTATTTTCCAACTACTTCTACCTGTGAAGTTGCCAAGGATATATTATTGCCACTCCCCCCATCCCCACCAACTTTTGTATGAACGTGAATGGTGGGAACCTCAGAAATTGAAGATATTGTAGTAGTTTGTAAGGAGAGGGCTGAAATGTTTTACTGAAGGATTTGGATGATGAGTGTTCAAAGAGACTGCGAGAGTCCCTGATAGAGGAAATCCTTTATAAATGGTTCGGCTTACAGGATGCAAATATCAACATTCTGAGAAATTGTTGTGACCTTGTGAAACTGCTAGATTTGTTGAAGATGCCAGAATGAAGCTGACGTTTTATACATACCAAGGGCAATGATGGTCCATCTTCAAAATGCACCTGTTGAAACATAAAATCCTTGATTTTAATATCTTACAATACCAATATCTGATGAAATCCATTTCCTGTGTCTCCAATTGTACCAGTGAAGTTCACATGCTCTGGGAATGTAATGCTTAGCCCACACTCAGTTCTAAGAATTGCTAGATTGCAACATTCAATTCTCTCCAGCAACAAGGGAAAAGCTTTTTACAAGTTTACACTATGTCACTAAGGGCAGTTTGAAGGTCACTGAAGAGCAGTTAAAAGATTACAGACAGGTACTAAAGGTCTGTAAATATGTGAGTGAGATGGGAGTGTAGACTCCCAACTTAGGATTGATTGATTGATTTATTGTCACATGTACCGAAGTACAGTGAAAAGCTTTGTTTACGAGTGGTACAGGCAGATCACTGCAAGCAAAGGATATACAGATCAAAAAGATTTAGAGGCATACAGGTTACATTGCAGGTTACGTTATTTGAGTCTAGAGAGTCCATTCAACAGTCTGATAACGGCCGAAAAGAAGCTGTTCCTGAACCTGCTCGTGTGTGTGTTCAGACTTCAGAGGTTGTAGGAGATCATTATCAGGGTGCAATGGGTCTTTGATGATGTTGGCCACCTTTCCACAGCAGCGAGCCGTGTAAATAGAGTCCAATGGTGGAAGGTTGGCTTCCGTGATGGTCTGGGCTGACCACCTTCTGTAGTTTCTTACAGTCCTGGACAGAGCAGTTGCTGTACCAGGCCGTTATACACCCAGAAAGTATGCTTTCAATGGTGCATCTGTAGAAGTTGGTGAGCGACCTTATGGACATGCCAAATTTCCTGAGCCGCCTGAGGAAGAAGAGGCGTTGTTGTGCCTCCTTGACTTTTGCATTTACGTGGGAAGTCCAGGATAGGTCGTCGGTTATTTTCACTCTGAGGAACTCGATGCTCTTCACTCTGTCAACCTCTGTTGATGTAGATGGGGGCGTGTTCTCCTCCTTCCTTTCTGAAGTTGATGATCAGTTCTTTAGTTTTGCTGACGTTAAAAGACGGATTGATTTCATTGTGCCACGTCACTAAGTCCTTTATCTCCTTTCTGTATTTTGACTGGTTGTTGATTTTTTTTATATTATAGGGAGGTCAACATGAGTTCTAAGTGGGACACTCAGTGAGAAGAAGTCAAGAGCATTTAGATAACTCTGTGCTGTTAGAATTTAAGCCAAGGTATGGCAGTTTAAAAAAAAAAATCTCTTGTGGGATGCAGGCATCACTGACGAGCCAGCATTTATTGCCTATCCCTAACGGCCCTTGAGGACACGATGGTGAGCTGCCCTTTTGAACCACTGCAGTCCACGTGCTATTGTTAACCCATAATACCATTAGGAAGAGAGTTCTAGGATTTTGACCCAGTGACAGTGAAAGCACAGTGATTTATTTCAAGTCAGGATGGTGAGAGGCTTGGAGAGGATCTTGCAAGTGGTAGTGTTCCCAAGTATCTGCTGCTCTTGTCCTTCTAGATGGAAGTGGTCGTGGGTTTGGAAAGTGCTGTCTGAGGACTTTTGGTGAATTTCTGCAGTGCATCTTGTAGCTTGTATATACTGCTGCTTCTGAGCATCGGTGGTGGAGGCAGTGGATGCTTGTGGATGTAGTGCTAATCAAGTGGACGATTTTGTCCTAGATGGTGTCAAGGTTCTTGAGTGTTGTTGGAGCTGCACCCATCCAGGCAAGTGAAGAGTATTCCACTGAACCCAACTTCTAAATAGTGGACAGGCTTTGGTGAGTCAGGAACTGAGTTATTTGCTTCAGTATTCTTAATCTCTGACTGCTGTTGTAGCTATTGTGCTCACAAGGCAAGTCCAGTTGAGTTTCTGGTCAATGGTAACACCCAGGATGTGGGAAATTCAGTGCTGGCAACACCACCAAATGTTAAGGGGCCGTGATTAGATGGTCTCATATTGGATGTGGTCATTGCCTGACATTTGCGTGGCTTGCCACTTGTCAGCCCAAACCTGGATACTGTCCAGATCTTGTGGCATGTGAAATTGGACCGTTTCCAGTTTGTGAAGAGTCGCAAATGGTGCTGAACATTCAGCAATTACTGGCAAACATCCCCACCTCTGCCGTTATGATGGAGGGAAGGTCATTGATGAAGCAGCTAGACGGTTGGGCCTAGGACACTACCCTGAGGAACTTCTGCAGAGATATACTGGAGCTGAGATGACTGACTTCCGACAACCACAACCATCTTCCTATGTTCCATGTATGACTCCAACCAGCAGAGAGTTTGCTGCCTGATCCCATTGATTCCAGTTTTGCTAGGGCTCCTTGAAGCCACACTCAGTTGAATATGGCCTTAACGTCAAGGGCTGTCACTGTCACCTCATCTCTGGAATTCAGCTCTGTTAGGTGTTGCAGTAAGAGCTTAGGAAAAGTCCTTGATTTTATGAGAAATCACATGGTTGCCACTGACTGGTGAATTGTATGCAAGACAATCTATTTTACTGAATTTTGCCTTTGCCAAGGGTGTGTTTATGGGATGTTACTATATTGAAACAGTGAATTAGTAATAGCTAGTGTGTGTGTATATATAAACTTTGTTAGGCATTTTGATAGAGTTACACTTAACCCAATTCTTTTATTTTTATTTCATCTGTATTTTAACTGCTCCTAGATCTCATGGTCTTTGTTTTCTTAGTTTCTTTGAAGAGCAGTGGACATACAGCCACATATAATAACATTTATGAAATGTTTCAGATAATAATCAAGTTAAAACTACAGAAGAAGATGCTGAAATGTTAGAAATGTTACAAAATGAATGCTTACTTGTCACAGACTGAGCAGTGGTGACAGCGATCTGGCTTCACAAGTTGACATCTGTCGCAGTACCGAATCGCTTTGGAAATAAAGCTATATATAAGAACAAAAGTCTTGGAAAAGCTAGATATTTGTTAAAAACGTGTTAATCCAACTCATTATCTTTCCTTCATATCATCCTTTTGAAACTTGATTCTTATTCTACATAAACAGATATCCGTCATTTAAATAACATTTCTATTTGAGTGAAATGGTAAATTAGGGGATAAACAAACCGAAAGAACTGTAGATGCTGGAAATCAGAAACAAAAACAGAAATTGCTGAAAAAACTCAGCAGGTCTGGCAGCATCTGTGGAGTGAAATCAGAGTTAACGTTTCTGGTCCAGTGACCAGTTCTGAAGAAGGGTCATTGCATCCAAAACATTAACTTGGATTTCTCTCCACAGACTCTGCCAGACCTGCTGCGTTTTTCCAGCAATTTCTGTTTTTGTTGTTGGTAAATTAGGGGCGTGTCTTGAATAGGACTGTTGCTATTTTACATAAAACAAAGAACGGGCCCTTTGGCCCACAATGTTGCGCCGAATATGACGCCAAATGAAACGAATCCCTTCTGCCTGCCCTAAGGCCATATCCTTCCATTCCTTACATATTCATGTGCTTATCTAAAAGCCCCTTAAATGCCCTTATTGTATCTGCCATATTGTACCACCCCTGACAGTGCATTCCAGAATCCTACCACTCTCTGTGTAAAAAACTTGCCCCTCACTTCTCCTTTGAACTTTCCCCCTCTGACCTTAAATGCATGCCTCCAAGTATTAGACATTTCAACTCTGGGAAAAAGGTTCTGACTGTCAACCCTTTCTACGCATCTCATAATTTTATAGATTTCTATCAAGTCTCCCCTCAGCCTGTGCTGCTCAAGAGAAAACAACCTGAGTTTTTCCAACCTCTCCTTATAGTTCATACCCTCTAATCCAGGCAGCATCCATGTAAACCTCTTCTGCACCCTCTCCAAAGCCTCCACATCCTTCTTGTAATGTGGCAACCAGAATTGAACGCAATACTCTATATGTGGCCTAACCAAAGACTTATAAAGCTGCAACCTGACATCCTGATTCTTGTACTCTGTTCCCCGACCAATAAAGGCAAGCATGCCATATCTACATGCCATATCACCACCCTATCTACTTGCATGGCCACTTTCAGGGAGCTGTGGACTTGAACCCCAAGATCCCTCTGTACATCAATGCTGTTCTAGGTCCTGCCATTAACTGTATACTTTTCCTTAACATTTGATCTCTTAAAGTGCAGCAACTCACACTTACTCAGATTAAACTCCATCTGCCATTTCTCTGCCCAAATCTGAAACTGATCTGTATCCCACTGTATCCTTTGACAACCTTCTACACTATCCACAACTCCACCAATCTTTGTATCACCTGCAATCTTACTAATCCACCTATCTACATTTTCATCTAAGTCATTTATATATATTAGAAACAGCAGTGGACCCAGTACGGATCCCTGCCAAACATCACTAGTCACAAACTTCCAGCCTGAAAATCACCCATCTACCAGTACCCTCTGTCTTCTTTGGGCAAGCCAATTCTGAATCCATAAGGCCAAGTCACCGTGTATCCCATGCATTTTAATCTGGGTGAGCCTACCATAACAGACCTTGTCAAAAGCCTTATTAAAACCCATGTAAACAACATCCACTGCTCTACGCTCATTGATCACCTTCGTCACCTCCTCAAAAAATTCAATCAATTTAGTAACACATGATCTTCTCTACACAAAGCCATGCTGACTGTCCCTAATTAGGCCATGCTTTTCCAAACGTGTATAAATCCTATCTCTAAGAATTCTCTCCAATAGCTCCCAACCACCGATGTGAGACTCACTGGTCTGTAATTTCCCGGATTATCCCTATTTTCCTTCTTCAACAGAGGAACAACATTAACTACTCGCCAGTCATCTGGGGCCTCGCTAGTGGCTAATGAGGATACAAACATTTTGGTCAAGGCCTCAGCAATCTCCTCTCTTGCCTCTCTCAACAACCTGGGTTAGATACCATCTGGCCCTGGGGACTTATCCACCTTAATGTTCTTCAGGAGATCCACCACCACTTCTTTCTCGATCTCAAAATGCCCCAGCATATTAGCATGCTCCACACAAATCGTGTTATCCTCCATATCCTTTACCTGGGTGAATACCGATGCAAAGTACTCATTTAGGATCTCACCCATATTCTCTGCCTCCAAGCACAAGCTCCCTCCTTTATCCTTGAGTGGTTCTACCTTATCCTTATTTATCCTCTTGTTTTTAATGTATCCATAGAATGCTTTGGGATTCTATTTAACCCTACTTGCCTTGGTCATTTCATGGCCTTATCTTGCTGTCCTTATTCCCTGCTTGAGTACTTTCCTGCTTTCCTTATATTCCTCACAAGCCCTGTCCGATTTTAGCTTCCTAAACCTTACACATGCTTCTTTTTCCCTTTTGTCTAAATTCACAACCTCCCTCGTAATCCAAGGGTCCCTTACCTTGCCATCCTGTTCTTCCTCCTTACTGGAACATGCCGGTCTTGAGCTCTCCCCAGCAGGTCTTTAAACAGTTCCCACAGGTCAAATGTAGACTTGCCCGATAACAGCTCCTCCCAATTAACACTCCTTGGCTCCTGCCTAATACTGACATAATTTTCTCTCTCCCAGTTTAGTACCTTCCTGCAAAGTCCTGACTTATCCTTGTTCATAGCTATCTTAAAATTTAAGGAGTTGTGATTACTGTTACCAAAATGCTCTCCCACTGAAAGGTCAGTCACTTGGTCAGGCTCCTTCGTCAATTCTCAGTCCAGTATGGCCCTCTTCTAGTTGGACTATCCACATACTGTCTCAAAAAACCCTCTTGGATGCACTTAACAAATTCCACACCTTCTAAGCCTTTTGCTGTAAGGGAGTCCCAGTCAATATCGGGAAAGTTAAAGTCACCTGCTGTGACAGCTCTGTTTTTATTGCACCTTTCCATAATCTACCAACATATTTGTTCCTTGATCTCTCGGTGTTTGTATTTGGGAGGCTGAGAGTATAATCCAATCAGAATGATTGCACTCATTTTATTTTTGAGCTCCACCCACATTACCTCAGTGGATGAGCCCTCCAGTATGTCCTCTCTGAATGCAGATTAACATTCTCCCTGATTAATAATGCAACTCGTCCACCTCTTTTACCTTCCTCTCTATCTTGTCTAAAGAAATGAAACCCTGGAATGTTGAGCAGCCAGTCCTGACCCTCTCTCAAACAAATCTCTGTAATGGCCACAGCATCATCTGCCTTACCTTTAATACTCCTTGCATTGATATAAATACATTTCAGCACCATCGGTTCATATACCTGTCTCTGCCTGTCCCTTCTTTCTGATTTACTGGTCCTAACATCTACCTTCCCCTCAATCCCTCCACTTGCTGACCTGCTGCTCTGGTTCCCAGCCCGCTTCCACTCTAGTTTAAATCCTCCCGAGTGGCACTAGTGAACCACCCTGCGAGGATATTCGTTTCCCTCCAGTTTAGGTTCAATCATCTCTTTTGTACAGGTCACCCCTGCCCTAGAAGAGGTTCCAAT
Source organism: Rhincodon typus (assembly GCF_021869965.1). Classification (NCBI taxonomy): domain Eukaryota; kingdom Metazoa; phylum Chordata; class Chondrichthyes; order Orectolobiformes; family Rhincodontidae; genus Rhincodon; species Rhincodon typus. The sequence continues at coordinate 70,557,083 of NC_063332.1, forward strand.
GATCCTAGAACCTGAAACCTTGTCCCCTGCACCAGATCCTTAGCCATGCATACATCTGTCCTATCTTTCTATTCCTTGCCTCACTAACACGTCGCACTGTTAGTAACCTGGAGATTACTACCCTTGAGGTCCTGCTTTTCAGCCTGTTTCCTAACTCCCTGTACTCACTCTGCAGGACGTCATCCCTCTTTCTACCTATGTTGTTGGTAGCAACATGCACCATGCCTTTGGCTGCTCAGTCTCCCCCTTAAGAATTTCGTGCAACTGCTTGGAAACATCCTTGACCCTGGCACAAGGGAGGTAACACACTATCCTGGATTCGCAGACGTGGCCACAGAAACACCTGTCTGTGCTATTTTGCCTACCTTGTTTTAGGATGGTCACTGAACATGCTCAGTAAAAGCAAACTATTGTTTACTCCTTCTTTCTCTGACCATCTTGCTTTGCTTCTTCTCTCTCTGACCTTCTCACTCACTACCTCCTCAGTGGAAGAGGAGGAGCCGGAAGTGGGAAAGTCAGAAGCTAAGTTGAAAGAGTTAGTAAGTTAGGAGTAATTTATTAAAAGCTAGTAAGACTACTTTTGGACCAGTTAGGTTCAAAGCAGCCAATAAAGTTTTAATGTAAAAATTAAAGGTGCAACCCACCCTTTCTTACTAGAAAGTGATTTTCATTTAACACATTTTTATTGAGTATTCATTTTTAGGAACAGATTGGGAGTGCTGAATGAGGAATAGCTGCACCAATTTGTCCATTCTTTTACCAATGACATACCTCACTTTCTTGAAAACATTAAATCAACCACGACTTCATTAAAGTGCATTAAATCTCCTGTAGTGTTCAGGGATGTGGACCTTAGGTGGGTTATAGGGGGGATGGGTCGGTGTGGACTTGTTGGGCCGAAAGGCCAGTTTCCACACTGTAAGGATTCTACGAACTTCCTCCATTAAAATAGTAGATGAAGGGATTTCATATCAACATGTTGAGTATTTAAAATTATTAAATTATAAATTTAAAACAAAAGGAGTAATTATAATACAAGCAATGGAATCCAGTCTTTCACAACTAGAAAAATGTAACCTATAATGCATTCTTTGATCATAAATAAGAATGGTTGCTATTGTTGTGTTATTTCTGTATTCATTTCATAGCTTTGTTCCCACGTCCAAATGCTGTAGTAACATCTCAACAATTAAAAAAATCAATTTATATCATTTACTACATCATATAATAAAGTCACCATTCCTATCACCATCTAATACTAAAAATGTTAGACTACACAGTCTTGTACCCTCCTAGACAGTGACGTGGCACCACAGTATGTGATGTTCTGATACAAGGCTACCTGCCTCGCCTTCAGCCACTCTCTCTGTTCCATGGAGTCAATGTACTCAGTGTGTCATGTGTTTGCTGACATATTCTCAAAGGCAGGCAAGTCAAGCCAGGAATTTTTTCAACTCTTGTTACCTGTCTTGAAGATGACAATCCAGCCTACCATGTCTGACCAACCTGATAAAGTAACAGAGAGGGCTGATGGAGGTAGTGCAGCAGGGATGTTGATCAAGATTCTGAAAGGTATTTGAAACATTATCCTGGAATAGACATCATTGACAAATAGAAGAACAAGATATTAAAGGGCTGGTGATAACATTGATTTGTAATTGGCTAAAGAATAGGAGGCAGAGAATAAGGTGAACAAATGCTTTACTGGCTGGAGAGAAGTATGTAATGGGATTTCTGGTACCATTGCTTTTCTTATGACCTGAACTTGGTTACAGTAGGTACAATTTAGACATTTTTTGGTGATATAAAATTTCAGAATATGGTATATTGTCAGGAGAATAGACTTGAGATAAGAGACAGACAGGTAAAATGGACGGATACATGGCTGAGTCAACATAATGTGGTTACAGGTGAAGTGAAACACTTTAAGAGGAACAATGGAGAGGTAGAACAGTGCAATTACCAAGGGATTGAAAGAGTAAAGGGAAGAAATAGTCTTAAGTCAACAAGGTTTTAAAATGGTGAAATGAGAAAATAAGGCAAACCCTTGCAACTGTCTGATTAGGCTTCAGTTTGACTATTGTCTACAATTCTGGGCACCACACACATCAAAGCCTAGGAGGAATGGGGGAGATGGAAATGTTGGAGAAGGTGAGATTATTCTACTTAGAGCATAGAAGATTAAGAGGAGACTTTACTTCAAAGCTTTAAGCGTCTTTAATGGGCAAAGCTGGGAGTAATGATTTTCTCTGGCAAAGTGTCAATAAGCAGAGATCATGGAATTGGACAACTGCCATTGAGGTGGAGTGGGACTGAGGAGCATATTTTGAAAATACAGCTAGTCGTTAAGATCTAGCTATAATGCATGCTAATTGGAAACACAACTTAAATGTTAGTGTGCAGCAATTAATGGGCTTTAAATCTTCTCTTCTGTAACTCTTCAACAGAACTTTCAGGAGTTATCACTAATATGTCTTTGTGTCATTAGTGCACAATATTGCATACTTCACTGTTAGATTTGTGAGAAACTGACCATCTGTATGAAAGACATGATGATACATAACTTTTTGTACAAATTAACTGATGTCAAAGTAATGCATGGTGGATTATTTTTGCTACTTTATTCACATGTGGGACAAGGCCATTATTTATTGCCCTTCCATAGTTGCCCTTGAGAAGGTGGTGATTAGCTGCTCTCTCGAACCAGTGCAGTCCATGTGCTGTAGGTACACCCACAATGCCCTTAGGGAGGGAATTCCAAGACTTTGATCCAGCAACATAGAGCACAGAACAGTACAAGCCCTTCGGTCCACGATGTTGTGCCGAACTTTTACCCTAATCCTAAGGTCTATCTAACCTCCACCCCTACCTTATACTATCATCCATATGCCTATCTAATAGCTGCTTAAATGCCCCTAATGAAGCTGACTCCACTACCCTCTCCGGCAATGCATTCCATGCCCCGACCACTCTCTGAGTAAAGAAGGAACATATATCCAAGTCAGGATGGTGAACAACTTGGAGGAGAACTTGCAGATGGTGGTGTTCCCATGTATCTTCTGTGCTTCTAGATGGTAGAGGTCATTGGTTTTGTGAATGCTGTCTAAGGATCTTTGGTGAAGTTCTGGAGATAGTATATACTACTGCTACTAAGCATCAGTGGTGGAGAGAATGGATGTGGTGTGTGTGGTGACAATCGAACAGCTGCTTTGTCCTGGATGGTGTCAAGCTTCTTGAGTGTTGTTGAAGTTACACTCATCGCATTCCTGACTTCTACCTCATCTCTGGAATAATGGACAGGTTTGGGGAAGCAGGCAGTGAGTTAATCGCCGCAGTACTCCTTGTCTCTGACCTGCTCTTATAGCCATGTATTTACGTGGTGAGTCCAGTTAAGTTCTGGTCAATGGTGACAACCAGAATGGGGGATTCAGTGATGGTAATGTCACTGTATGTCAAGAGGCTATGGTTATATTGTCTCTTCTTACAGATGGTCATTTTTAGCATTTGTGTGACTCAAACACTACTTGTCACTTGTCAGCCCAAGTCTGAATATGCCTGCTTCAGAATCTGAGACATTGCAAATAATGGAGGAAATGACGAAGGAGCTGAGGATGGTTGGGTCGAGGACACTACCCTGAGGAACTCCTGCACAGGTGCCTTGGAACTGAGATGACTGACCTCCAACAACTACAATCATCTTCCTATGTGCCAGCAGAGAGTTTGCTCCCTGACTCCCATTGATTCCAGTTTTTCTAGGGCTCCTTGATGCCACATTCAGTCAAAGCAGCCTTGATGCAAAAGGCTGATACTCACACCTCATCTCAGGAATTCAACACTTTGTCCATGTTTAAACCAGGGCTGTAATAAGCGTGGACAAATTCAGTAAGGACAGCATGTGACACATTAAGCTGAGGGTTGCCACCTCATATGCTTGAGCTACATATTCCTGTGTTTGAATGGACTGTGTGAACTTTCTAATATATACTGCATACTAAAAGCCAACAGTTGCAAACAGCTAGAACTTAAGTTATAGAATTATACAGTCATACAGCATAGAAACAGGTCCTTTGTCCCACCATATCTATGCTGACCAATGAACACCTAACTACAGTAATCCCATTATGATGGCCTATCTTTCCCCTGGTCCTTATCTTGTGGTCAGTCACAGGATGTCACTTTGGACTTGTCAAAAACTGGCAACTCCAGTTCAGAAAGTGCATTCTTGCAAAGTAAAAATGAGAGATCTAGGCTTCAGCCCTGAGACAGATTTTATGAGTGTGCATTCTAAAATGCCGTACTCACATTAAGGACTTTCATTCCATGGGTGTTTGAATTGAAGGTACACCAAGAACACTGTTGTGCCAATTTGGCACTTACATTTATAACACTCTCACAAGGAAGCAGAAAATTACTGAAGAAAATTACTGGAATTGAAACATTAACTCTGTTTCTCACAACACAGATGCTGCCAGACCTGCTGACTTTTTCCAGCATTTTCTGTGTTTGTAGCAAAAAATTGCTGATTGAATCTACCTAATAGGATTTGCACTTTGGCTAAAGGAACAACCCTCCCGAACTGCTTTCTTTGCAGCCTTCAATCTCCCTTTCATCAGATACTTTTTCTGGTTTCAATATGCACTACAACCTAAATCCAGCTACTACGTTTTGCTGCTTACAACAATGCTTGCTGTTTACCTCCAGATAATGTTCTTGTGTAAATAGGTAACTCCTTAGCCATTCGTCTAAGGACTTCCTGTTGACCTTCACCTCGATCCTCACGTTCAATTTGTTCTCGGTCCGTATATGACAGATGGAACTGTGGATATAGATAAAGAGAAAGAAAAATAAATGTGTTTAATATTGACCAGCAAGCTTCTTTGAAATCTTATTTCCTTTCAGCTCAGAATTCATTTAATGTGGATTAGCTTGACCCACATCTACAACAGTTTAGCTTATGGTCTGAAATAGATAGCCTAAGAGATGCAATTATGAGTGACAGAATTGTAACTCTGAGAAATAGTTTTATGAATTCAAAGTTCTTATACAGCTGCTCTCAACATGCTCATCCATAGCATCCCTATATTAGTCTAGTTAACAACTGCGGTGGACTCCCACTCAGACTCATAGCTGAGTAGGCAAAATTCATAATTTAAAAAAAACCTGCTAACCAGGAAGGCTAAAAGTTTGGAAGATGGAATTTATTATTCATAATTTATTTCATTTCTTTAATTTTTAAATGTTTCATCTCCTATCAAAGCAATGTTGGAATTCAGAAACCCATTGATAGTCTTTGCATCAATGAAATACTATGGTAGCAATGAGAGAAAATATTATTTATGACCACAGTCCACCTTTACCACCATTTCAAAATGCCCAGCTATAACTGAGGGACTATATTCAGTGTTTGCCGTTGTGTCCATTGGGAAGTTCTAAAGCACTGACAGTTTGTGTGAATCTTGTGGAACAAGCGCTAATTACCAAAGAACAATTTGAAACATGCGGACAATCAAGCACCAGCATGACCCTATTGTTCCAGGAGTGTGGCTCATCTCACAAACTGACTTGCTTGTTATCATTGGGCAATTTGCTATTTAATCTGTCAGATTATTTGAATGATTTCCAATGGTCAGTTCTGGTTTTGATCAATTATACCATATTTTCAAATGGAAGATTTGGTGAGGGTTTTTATAAATTTTGTATTGGGAGAGGTTGAGAGTTAATTTTGTGACTGACAAGTATAAGAACTGGTGACTGGTGGTCATGGGTTTTAATGGCATTCTTGGAAGTGATTCTTACACTGTCAGCGCTTTTATTTCCTGCCTTATTTTTTTGAATTACTTTGGGTTTTTTTTAACTTGGAGGCTTTTCTAGCTTTAAGTATTTTTGCTGTTCTATGGCTGCTTTTGATGTTAATCAGGAGCTGCCAGTATTGGGGAAGATTAGCTTCAGCAGTGCTCCAGGGATCCTGGGACCCAAAGCAACTTTTGACTCCCACAATGCCATTGTGTTCTGTATCATACCTGAATTCTTTCTCTCCTGCCCATCTCTAACTGTTTTTGCATACTTGGATTTCTCCCCAGCTCATTTCCCTCATGTCACCCTTTGATCTCTCACTACATTCCTGCAAAAATCTCCACAAATAATGTTGGTCTTGCATGGAGGTGTGGCCTCTCTGGTGAAGGATAAAATAAACTACAGAGAGTTTTTTGCAGGGAAAAGGAAACAGCTAGAAGTTGAACTCCGTGTTTGAACCAATGACATAAATGGGAAAAGGGTTGGAGGTCCTAAAGTGAGTTAACAAACAAGGGAGGAAGTTAAACAGCAGAGGCGTCATGAGCAGTAAGCATCCCAATTTGCCCATTGCCATTTTCAGTATATATAGGAGCAGTGAAGCAAGACAGCTAAAGAAATGGGACAGAAGGTGAGATTTCAAATTCCTAGCAGATTGGGAACAGGTTCTGGAGCAGCAGGGACGTATACAGATGTTTAAGTTCACCTTAACTACAGGAATCCTTTTTTTTTTGCAGGCAGTTTAATAAATTGAGGTTGTTGAGGTTGGTTGGCTCGCCGAGCTGGTTTCTCGTTTTGCAGACGTTGCGTTACCATGCTTGGTAACATCCTCAGTGCAGCCTCTGATGAAGCGTCGGTGTGTTTTCCCGCCTGGTTTTTTAACTCTGCGGTCCGTTGAGATGGATTGCCTCACTTCCGGTTTTCCTTCGTAGTGGAATGTATATGGGATCGAGTTCAATGTGTTTATTAATAGCATGCTTCGTGGAGTGCCATGCTTCTAGGAATTCTCGTGCCTGTTTCTGTCTGTCCCAGGATCTTGGTGTTGTCCCAGTCGAAGTGGTGGCTCTCCTTGTCCACGTGGATTGAGATGAATGAGTATTGGTCGTGTCTTTTTGTAGCCAGTTGGTGTTCATGTATTCTTGTTAGTTTCCTTCCTGTTTGTCTGATGTAGTGTTTCTCGCAGTCTCTGCAGGGGATTTTGTAGATGACATTGGTCCTGTCCATGGCGGGGAGTGGGTCTTTAGTTCGGGTGAACAGTTGTCGTAGGGTTGATGTGGGCTTGTGTGCCACTCTGATGCCCAGCAGTCGTGGGAGTCTGGTGGTGAGTTCTGGCGTGTTTCTGATATAGGGTAGTGTGATGAGTGTGTCAAGGCATGTAGTCTCTTTCTGATGCTGTTCGTGTAGGCATCTTCTGACACAATTCTTTGGATATCCATTATCCTTGAAAACCTGAAAGAGGTATTCTTCTTCCTCTTGCGTAGTTCTGTGTTGCTGCAGTGTGTTGTTGCCCTTTTAAATAGTGTTCGTACGCAGCTTCGTTTGTGTGTGCTGGGATGGTTACTGTTGAAGTTCAGTACCTGGTCTGTGTGTGTGGCTTTTCGGTGTACTTTCGTTTGCAGTTCCCATTTGTCTTGCGCTCTACCATGATGTCCAGGAATGGGAGTTGTTTGTTCTTCTCCTCCTCTCTGGTGAATTTTATTCCGGTGAGGGTGTTGTTTATAAGTTTGTGTGTCTCATCTAATTTGGTCAGTTTAATGATGACAAAGGTGTCGTCTACGTAGCGTATCCACAGTTTAGGTTGGATTTGCGGAAGGGCAGTACTTTCCAGTCTTTGCATCACTGCTTCTGCTATGAGTCCGGAGATAGGTGATCCCATGGGTATCCCATTGATTTGCTCGTATGTTTGGCC
>NC_063332.1:70584781-70618090 GCF_021869965.1 Rhincodon typus
GGAGTCAAGTACTTGTAGCTTCTGTTATTAATACTTTAAATGTCTCAATGATTTACACTTTTATACGGCCTGGTAAAAGTAAGTCAAAAGTTATGGATGAATGATTTTTTTAAAAAAAGCCTTATGCCACGCATAACTTCTTTTTACTATTCTCTGGTTCTGTTTAAAATACATGCTGGGTATTTAAGTATTAAAGTTCCACAGGTTGGCATAGAAGGTATAAGGGACCATGAGCGGCATTGGATACATATCTATATTCACTTACATACTGAAGAATTCTAAACTGTTCCAGTTGAGAAGATGACACAATATGGATTAATTCAACAATATTCTGGGTAGTTCTAAAATAATTTGCGATATAATAGAAGATATCATTCAACCGTGGCAATATATTTACTAAAACTTTATGAGTAGCATTGATTCTTCAAGTTAAGGATGTATAAGAACCTGAATGGTAATTAGTATGTTACAGTTATCCAAGTACTTTTGAGCTCTGGGCTGTTAATTAATCAATTAAGTATTATAATTCATAATATCACTATTGATTTTAACCAACACACCTGGTAGATATGTAGTGATTTTGAATTGGATTGTAATTTTATTTTATTGTTGCATTGAAAACAGAATATAAATCAAATAGGGAAATTAATGACACTCTGACCTTAATTCACTTCATTCCTACCTGACAGTTCAGGACATATTCTGACACAACTTTTTATATTGTTAAATCTTGTATGATAAATAATTTAGAAATACATACTTACCTTTTTCATCAATATTTTTCATAGACACTGTCACAAAATGAAAGAGAGATAAATTAGACAAAAGCCAAAACAGGTTAAAACTTATACATCACTCAGAGATAGTAAGAACTGCCGATGCTGGAGTCAGAAATAACACAGTGTGGAGGTGGATGAACACAGCCGGCCAGGCAGCATCAGAGGGGCAGGAAAGCTGACATTTCGAGTAGGGGCCCTTCTTCCCCTGACCAGAGACGTCAATTTTCCTGCTCCGCTGATGCTGCCTGGCCTGCTGCGTTCCTCCAGCTCCACACTGTGTTACATCTAAAATTTATACATGTATTGTGTACAACATTTAGAACATTCTTATACTTTCTAGGGCAAGGCATCTCCCAACATGCCTTGTAAATTTTTATCCTCACACTCAGCTCGCAAGCAATTTGTGTTTTGAGTTCCTGTAGGTGTGAAGGCAGGTTCCCAGACTAAACTGATTGTTTCAGCATTACCTAGGGCTGTATTTTAGCCCCAGAGGTCCGTTTCTGTGCAAGCAGTGATGGGAGGAGGGAAGGGATGCTGGCTGGGAATGACTTGGGTTTATTGGGTAGCTTGTTGGCACTGGAGGACTTACTCTGCTGCTCCTGACTCTGTTTTAAAGGTGTTTACATTAAGGATTAAACCTTCTCATCTCTTTGCAGCAGTTGGATTTCCAGAGGCTAGGAAAATCCAGCCAAATCAAGTTAAAAATAGAATGACTGCTCAAATGAGGACATGCAGCCTTAGTACAATATTTAAATGCCCAATCTACTTCCTGTAAGCAACATACTTGTTTGCCCATAACCTATTGTTTTACAATTTCCTCACCTAAATATGAAGTAGAATGATAGATATTTTTGGGATCACAAAACTTTTTAATTTGTAAATATTTTTAATTAATTAACATATCATACAAGTTTTTTGCATGAGCCTGGAGCAAGATGCAGAAGCATGATGAAAGCTAGAGCCAATAGTCCTGGGCAATGCACTGAGATACAGAGTGATTATTGTACTTAAATGACTTTATGCCAGAATAAGTTCTTGTTGCTGTGTAGCACAGTAATTTCTTTGTAATGTTCCAATATTTCAAACAAAAGTCTCCATTATGTGAAATAAAGAAGGTATTTTGATCCATCATCTATATAATATCCGGACTTGAACCCTTTAAATGTTGATCTTTCCTGGGCATGTGTTACAATAGCTCACACTCAATATAGTAATGTTGCTTTCACACCAGGATATTGTTGTGTTGAGTTTCAAGCAGTGCTTGCTCCCAGATTTCCTATCTGCAGTTACACCAAACTTTACTATTCCTTTGTTGACCCTGAAATTTTGAGTTCTGCCATCTGCGCTGGTTATGAATTGAGGTAGGAGTTAAGTACATTTGTCGCCAAAGAACATTGAACATTCTAATTTAAATTATGACAACAGGAGATAATGAACAATCCTGGCAGTAATAAAACCGAAATGCCCATGGAGGCCTGGAGAATTGGAGAGGTTCAAGATAAAGGCAGAATGTTCTATCAGTTAGAAGCAGCCTGTGATGTGCTTCCTTATGTTTCAAAAGCAAATGGCTGGAGTGGGAGGAAAAGAAAACTTAGGCTAATTTTAACATTAGAACTGTGTGTTTTAGCCCATCTACCTTGGTGAAGAAGCCAAAGTCATTCTGAGATATCAGCTTTGTTGAACTGGAAGAAGTGGATGAGAGTGCCACATGAATATCCTGATCCAACACAGTGGATTTAGAGATAGTAGGAACTGCAGATGCTGGAGAATCCGAGACAACAAGGTGCAGGGCTGGATGAACACAGCAGGCCAAGCAGCATCATAGGAGCAGAGAGGCTGACGTTTCGGGCCTAGACCCTTCTGGTCACCTGATTGGCAGCCATTTTGTTTGGAGTGACAGAGTGAAGTACACAGATTGAGAGGGATTCTGAGGAGGCAGCAGCTCAGAGGAGCCTCACAAAAAGATGTAAAACTCTCTTTTCCAAAGGCTTCTGCAACTGGTCAGAGAGTGCACAGCACATGCTCTGAACAGTTTACCCTAAGCATCAGGGTTCTATGTATATTGGAGGATAGTAATCTGCATATTAAAAGCCTGCAAACCTGCTGCAAGATTACACTTGAAGGAAGTGGAAGCGATCACCCTGAAATATTCAGAGATTCACTCAGCAACTGAGAGCAGATATGACATTTGGCTTGGATTCAATACTAATTAGAAACATGGAGTCAAATAAATGTAACTGCAATGACAGAGTGAAGGATGGCACATTAAATGTTATGACAGAACCTTCTTGGCTATAGCAATTAGGATAAAACAGTAAGACAACCAATTTGGCAGTGTTTCGAGATGACTTAAATCCCTCCTAAGGGAGGCACTGGTGTAGTGGTATTGCCACTGAACCAGTAATGTAGAACCCCATGTTAATGCTCTAGGGAAATGGGTTCAAACCTCACTGCGACAGATGGTGAAATTTGAATTCAATTAAAAAAATTGTGGACTTTCAAAAAAAAATTTCTGATATAATGGTGATTGTGTAACCATTTCCAATTGTCATAAAAACCGATCTGGTTCACTAATGTCCTTTAGGGAAGGAAACTGCCATCCTTACCTAGTGAGGCCTACATGTGAGACCAGACTCTCAGCGATATGGTTGACTCTTAAACTGTCCTTTGGGCAATTAGGGATGGGCAATAAATGTTAGCCTAGACAGAGATACCCACATTCCATGAATGAATGAAAAAAACTGAGAAAATTAGAGGGTGATAAAATCAGCTATTATGAAATCAAAATCTTTGGATGATATCAGGTACACTCTCCTTCTCAGGTTTGTATCAAAGTAAATGACTCAATTTGTTCTATTCTCACTAGATCAACGATATCTATTTGACTTCTTTTGGTAGGTGATATTACAGTGTACCCATCAATGGTCAGCTTATGTGACAGATACATTTAAATTAAGATTGGATACAGAAATGAGAAATGAACAGTACATTTACAAACTTTACTGTCCTTGAACTGTGAAAACAATGAAGAATCAGGTGCTGTACCATGTTTATTCTTAATACTCGGTCATTCCCTTCCAATAAGGTGAAGCATTAACACAGGGCCACTGTTTCAGATCATGCACTTTGAAGGCTTCAGGCCAATTGAGAAATTGGGATCAAGCTCCTAACATTAATCCATATTGGAAGCTCCTGGCCATGTATCAAATTCCATCAAAGACATGACAAAGGATCATTGGCCTTTACTCAACATCCCCCTTCACACTAAGTCTTTACTCCAGTTCAACCTGTTCAGAGATGCGATGAACATCTTCAGACCAGGTAGAATTTGAACCTGGACCTCCTGACTCAGAGATAGGGGCACTACCACTGCACAAGAGCCCTCTAAAGCAAATCACATAAATCAAGCTGTTCAGACAGGTTATGATATGCATCTGGGGCAAGTCAGACTTGAACCTGAATCTCCTATACCAGGGTAGGGAACACCACCACTGTGCCACAATAGTCCCCAGTTTACAGTTGCTAAATATTGCTCCAAAGTGTATCCTGCATTAACTCAAGGTTTGGATACTTTTTAATCAATCTGTTCCAAGATGTTGCTACGTGCCCCTGAAATAAATAGAAGTTGAATTCTGGCCATCTGGCTCAGAAGTAGGGATTGTTCTGAACTGTTCTGGAGAAAGTTGACTGGACTTGCAACATTAACTCTGCTTTCTGTTCACAGATGCTAAAGATGCGCTGAGTTTCTCCAGCAATTTCTGTAATGGTTTCAGATCTTCAGCATCTGCAGTTCTTTGTCTTAGTCTGTAAGATTTTTTGAGGACTTGACAGGATACATGCAGAAAGGTTGTTTCCCCTTTTGGGAGAGTCTAGGACCAGGGGTTATATTCTCAGAATAAGGGGTTGTACATTTAAGACAGCGATGAGGAGGAATTTTTTGCTCTCAGAGGGTAGTAAATCTATGGAATTCTTTACCACAGAGAGCTGTTGAGGCTGGATCATTAAGTATATTCAGGGCTGAGATAGTCAAATTTTTAATCAGTAATGGAATCAAGGGTTATGGAGTAAAGGCAGGAAATGGGAATTGTATAATATCGGGTCAGACAGGATCTCATTGAATGGTGGAGCAGACTTGATGGGCTGAATAGTCTCCTTCTGCTTCTACATCTTCTGGTCTTATGTTAGTAAGATATCTTTGCAGTTTTGTCAGGGCTGCCAGGATTGGGTTTGGTATTGATGTTTCCAGTGCCTAGGCTGATGACAGGTGGTCCATCCAGTTTCACTCCTCTCCTTAGACTTGTTGTAGTTAGAGTCAACCATATTGCTGTGGGCCTGGAGTCACATGTAGGCTTGACAGGGTAAGGTCAGCAGAGACCATTAGTGAACCAGATGATACAAAAATGAATTTGGTGAAGAAAGCTATAGACTGCAGGATGATAGTAATAAACTGGTCAGGTGAGCGGAGAAGTGGCAAATGGAATTTAATCCAGTGAAATCAGAAGTAATCCACTCCGAGAATAAATAAGGCAAGGGACTTATACAGCAAATGGTGAGATGTGTAAGAGGAAAAGAAGACATTATAGAGTGTATGCCCACAGACCACTGAAGGTAGCAGGGCAGATCATTAGGACGGTCGAGAAAACATTTACAATACTTTCCTTTAATGGCTGAGGCCCAGAGTATTATGGGAGATTATGCAGAACTGTATAACATATTATTTAGACCTCAGCTAAAGAAAAGATTGCAGATCTTGTCACTGTATAATGTGACGAACACAATCACATTAGAGAGGTTACATAAGAAATTTACAAGAATGTTGCCAGGAATGGAGAATTTATAGCTGCATGGAAAGGCTGGGCTTGTTTTCTTTAAAATAGAGGAAGTTGAGGAGAATTAATCAAAGTATACAAAACATGAGGGATCTGGGAAGAGGGGATAGAGAGTACCTACTTCAATTTGCAGGTGGCATAGATTGAAAGCAATTGGAGGAAGGATCAGAGAGATGTTATAAAGTGATTGTTTCAGCCAAAGGGTGGTATGGGACCAGAGTTCTCTGCCATTAAAGGTGATGGAGACCAAACATCTCAAAACTTTTACCAGTAGATCTACAAATCAAAAACTGGAAGACAGAACTAGATTGGACAGCTCCTTTCAGGCTGACACGGTAATGATGGACAAACTGCCTCTTTCTATGCTGTAGTTCTTTTAAGGTTTCCATTGTATTGATATGCAGTGTCATTGTTTGCTTTTAAAGTCACGCAGTTCTTTACCTCTGAAATGAGAAACTTCATCAAGCCAAGATAGATAACACGCAGCAAAAAAAAATTGGCTTGGTCCCGAGGGTTTTGAAGTTCATCTTTAGCCAGCTAGTTATAAAGCCCATCTTCAGATATTTTGTACATGGAAACTGTCTTTATGCAGATGATTAATGCCTCTAATATAACCCATCAAATTAAAGAAAAAGTCAGTGATGCATGAAGTATTATAACAAAAAACAGTAAAATTATGTAAATTGTATTTTGCATTCATACATGGCAATATTCAAATATGCATAAAATGCAATAGGGTGGCACAGTGGTGAGCACTGCTGCCTCACAGCGCCAGGGATTCAGGTTCGATTCCAGCCTCAGGTGACTGTCTGTGTGGAGTATGCATGTTCTCCATGTCTGCATGGGTTTCCTCTGGGTTCTCCTTTTCCTCGAACAGTTCAAAGACAAATAGGTTAGATGGATTTTCCATTCTAAACTGCCCATATTGTCCAGGGATGTGCGGGATAGATTGGTTAGCCATTGTAAAGTCTAGGGTATGAGGATTGGGTGGGGAGGGGCAGTGCTGGTGGGGGCAGTGTCTGGGTGGGATGCAGACTTGATGGGCTGAATCACCTCTTTCTGCACTTTAGGGATTCCATGATTTTAGTGCATTGGACTTTGATGTTAATCTGAATCACTGATTTGAACAGTTCTCCATCATGGTGTGTGATACATATAATTAAGTGCAACTTTACCTAATAGACCATTATTAAGGATTTGTTCAAAATCCCAATTAACGTTCAATTTACTTGATTAAGGGAAAAATGCAGAAGCACACAAACTAAACTTTACAAAGTTGATTAGAATAAAGGTGAATCTTATTTAAAATGCCCCACAATGATGCATTGGAAATGTACGGCATAGGCCACCCCAAAACATTTCTTCTTATGGTGGCCAGTTACTTAACCTTTGGTGGCGAACTCAGATACTGTCCTGACATTCATTGATCATCCTCAGATGTGAAAACTGGTGACTTGGCAGAAATACTGAATTAATTCTGATGCCTAAGCAGGCCAGGGTAGGGGTTCTCTCCCTGGGATTTACCTCTTTGGAGCAAGGGAGATTGATGGGATATTTGATAGAGATGATTATGAGAGGTTTAGGTAAAGTAGAAATTAAAGTTGCTCCCATTCATGAATGGTAAAACAGCTAAAGACACACATTTAAAGTTTTTGAGCAAGAACTGAAACTGGATGTAAGGAAGAGCATTAATACTTGACGTGTGGGAACGAACTGGTACTTGCTGCTATATTGGTGCTTTAAGCGGAGACAGTGAATGAATTCAAAAGGAAAATAAATGGACACTTCAGGGAAAGAAACTCACAGGGCTAACATTGAGTATATTCTTCTCATTTTTTAATCTCATAAGCAGCGATTCCTGTTTTCACAGTACGCAGTCTACAGGAAGGAGCAGATGTATATCATTACCTGCAATTGGTTATTGACTTAGTCGAGAAGAATTACTTTTAATGATGAGTATGTTTCTTTCACTGGAAAATACTTTAATGATATGACTACCTGTATGTAGAAGACTGCACATTTCTAATTTACTTATAATTCATTCTGAATTTTTATACTCAATGTCAGACTATATTGACTCACAATGTTGGACAATACAATGACCATTCACGGCAGTACTCAGGCTGTAATGGTAACGCTTAGTGAGTTATGCAACTTAATCACTTATGTCCACACCCATATTCATTGCATCATAGAACAATACAGCAGGGGGCCATTTAACTCGTCAAATCTGTGTTTGCTCTTTGTTAGAGCTATCTAATTAATCCTAGTCCTTGGTCTTTCCCAATGACTATATGTTTCATCCACTCAATAGCCTTTTGAAAGTTACTTTTGAATGTTGTTCCACTAATCTGTCAGACAGTGCATTCTTGATTATGACAACTCTTTGTTAGAAAATTGTTTCCTCACGTCACCGTTTACTAAGCAATTTAAGTTGCTGGAAAAGCTCAGCAGGTCTGGCAGCATCTGTGGAGGAGAAAACAGAGTTAACGTTACAAATATATACCAGACCACAAGTGACACAAGAAACAAGAACAAAATAGGAAAAGAAAAATGGACCTGAAATTGGAAGGAAACCATAAACTGCTTCTCCTTTTTTTACTCTATCAAAATCCTTCATTATTTTGAACATTTCTATTAAATATCATCTTACAAGCGTCACTGCAAATGTCAGAATACAGTAATAGTGGCTGAATTCAATTTGCATATATGCAAGGTAAACTAATTCACGAACTAATATTGTGAAGTACCAGTTCCAGAACAATATGTTAAGGATTCAACCATGGAGCAGGCTAATTTGAGATTGGGTATTGTATAATGAGAAAGAGTGAATTAATAACCTTACTGTAAAGGAACCTTAGAGAAATAGTGACCGTAAGTTGACTGCATTTTACATTAAGTTGGAATGGGCTTATAGTTCTTTCTGAAACTAGGCTCTTAAATCTGAATAAAGGAAACTATAAAAGTTAAGAAGGGTAAGTTGGCTATAGTAGGAAAGTACACTAAAATACTTGATGGTTAAACAGGCAATGACTAGTATTTTAAGAAATACTAGGAGGTTTATAATACACACATGCATACACACACACATCTTAATGAATATGTACTCCAACTGATTACAAGCGTTGATGTGAAAAGACTGAAATCATGGAGATGGAGACAGGTATTGTTTACCATTGTCATTTACAACAGAAATCAATTTGCATTGTGTCGTAACAATCTGTAAATATATCAGAAATATTTGTACTGAATCAAATGAAGATGCAAGTGAAGCAACAATTGTTTCAGACAAACTTTCTAGTCTTTTTAAAAGTCTAATTTTAATGTATAATGAGAATAATCGAAGCTTAGAATTTCAATTATGCTGCATGTAGTTTTCAGATGCCTTTCAATTTCAAGGCCCTTATCTATTAGATTAATTGTAACACCGAGATACTACTCCAAATATATTTTATTACATGCCAGCCATCTGAGAGAAAGCTATTAAGGTGATATTTTGCAACAAGGTTGCTCCTGGATCTAGAAGATTACTGAGCAAACAGAAGCAGTAGGTAGTGTTGCTTCCGAATATAATGTGCCACTAGAAGCTGTCGATAGCAGGACATAAATGAAGATGCAGCATATGCTCAGATTCGAAGGGGCAATATTACAAATTGGCTCTACTTTGGTGAAAACTTTTTCACCAGAAGTGTACTTTAGGAACTTCCTATGATTTAAGTTTAATTTTCAGATACCTGAATTCCCAATACATATATCTGCCAGTGACAAAATTCTAATCCAAGAGAGCAAATTTCGAAAATACTGATAATATCATCATGATGTAGACTACTGTAAATCTCAGGGTCTCAATTTTTCACAGCTTTCCCCTTCTACATTTCTGTGATCATATTAGCTTAGTTATGCAAGATGCTCTCAATAACCAAACAAATAATCTGGTAAACATAAAGAACACAAACAGAAGTTGCTGGAAAAGCACAGCAGATCTGGCAGCATCTGTGAAGAAAAAATCAGAGTTAACTTTTCGGGTCCGGTGACCCTTCTTCAGTTTGTGTTCATGATTTACAGCATCCGCAGTTCTTTCGGTTTTTATTTAGCTGGTAAACATAAGATTCATTTAGCACTGCAGGTGGTGCTACAATTTACTCTAGAATCATTTCCTGATGTGAAAACCACATGAGCACTTGGTCAGGGATAAAACTCGCTCTGATAAATATGGATATCTGTCAGTAAACTCATGCTAGGGTTCATGTATTCAATGAGATAACAACCTACTGTTTGAACATCAGTGTGGAACTGAATATGATACAAGTACCAAAGACTAGAAAACCTAGCCCTGTTATGCTTCATTGTTATACATGTTGCACAACACAGTACATCAATATTCTGAAGCAGCATGCTGAATTTATGGAAGCTGTGAATATTCTACATGTTTGAACTCTGCTGATTTGGTGCAAGAATTCTCTCAAGCCAAATATATGTCATGACTTGCCCTTTCAAAAACCCACAGCAAAAGTCAGGTGGCGGATCATAATGTTAAATTTCATGATCACATGCTGACATTGCATGATTTTGGCACAAACTGTTTTGCGCAATTAATGTTGTCTCATTTGAAAATACTTTTTATAAAAGCAAAATGCTTGCAGTAATTTGGGATACAGTGCTGCCTTCTTTCGGCTCAGAATAGGCAAGAGATCAGTTTCCTGAGCACATATTCCAGCGCTGAGAAGTTAGTAATCACATTGTTTTTAACATTGCTGCATTTCTTTTAGACAAAAGCAGGAAATAAAAAAAGGAAAAAATGCCAATGTCTTTTATCTTGAAAAGAATTCTTGAAATTCTTTGGATCTTTGACTTTAGGAAAATGAATATTATGGATTGTAAGCAAAATACTCTGCAGTAGCTGTGCTACATTTCCCAAAGTAGGATGACCCCCAGGGTTGTGGTCACATTTATATTGTTAATATTATGTGTCAATATTAAATATTGTCCAAGATGGCAGCAGAGTAGCAGCTGTACAACTGATCTCCTGGCCTGGGGTTCATCTGTTTCCGTCTGCTTTCTTTGTTTCTTGTTTTTTACTTTTTAATTTTACTGTTTACTTTTGCTCTTCTTTTCCTTTGCTCTCTTTCTTTCTACTTCTTTTTCTCTTTAAAAGCCTTTTTGGCATCTTTGGCCGGGTGAGAGCAGGCCCGGCCTCCCGAGTGTGGGTGGCAGCAGCTGTCTAGGGTCAGCTCCTCGGCGAGAGCAAGACCGGCATCGGGGAGAGCAAGCAAGCCCTTGGGGAGCTCGTGACAGCAGCAATTGATAGATGTATACAAGATTATAAAAGGTTAAGATTAGGTAGCAAAGAAAAGCTGTATCCATCAGCTGATGGTACAAGTACTAGGAGAAATAGTTTATGGTTCTGTACAGCGAATACTAATTACTTAACACACTCTATGAGGTATTGGAAGCTGAGTGAATGGGAGATTTCAAAAGTAAATTGGATAGATGCTTGAAAGAAATTAACTTACAAGGTGATAGGGATAGAGAAGGGGAATGGGACTGATTGGAATGCTCTACAGAGATTCACCATTGACTCAATGGGCTGAATGGCCTCTTTCTGTGCCACAGCCACACAATGACTCAATGTATGACATAGTATTTAGATTCAACTAAATACAAATTCTGATAAAAATGGCAAAAGGTGAAGAATTTTGGTTTCACACATAATTTGACAAAATGCTGGAATCACCTAAAACTGTTAAACCACACTACTTTGCCTAAACCTACAATTCCAGCTTAGCTACACAAAATGGCCACTGTATGCGCTTACAAAACAATAGTCAGCCTACATCGAAGCTTGTAACTGCACGTGAATTGCTTTGGGATGTTTCCGAGACCTAAAGATCTCTTTCCTCTATTTTCATCACAGCCAACCTGACCCTGGGAAGAAGTGTATGCTTAAAATAAGTGTATGCTTAAAATATCATTACTAATATTCTTCACTTTGATGAGCATTAGAAACAATAGAATTTACCACAGTGTGTGAGTATACAGTCTATTGTTAGTATCGCTCTGAAAAGCAACAATATACAGTGGTAATAAATAGAGTAACTGAGACAGAGAATGAATGAAATAGACCATGTGCCAGTGGCTTCACCATAGATTAGAAAAATTTGAATTAATTCAGTAAGCCATTGCACTCACGTTGTTAATCTTTGTTAAGACAGTGTACATTGAGTATTAGCTAAAATCACAGCACAGAAATCAACTGTACCATGACACCTCTGAAAGAATAATGGACTGACTGTGCCTCTGTCTCTGCTATGAGCTTATTCCAAATCCCAGGGATGGTTTATTTATATGTTAGGAACAAATAAGATGTCAATAATTGGACTGGAAGTGGTGTCATTAGAATATTTGAAACTGTGATCCATAAATGGTCCTAAGTGGAATGTAATCACTGGCCAGACCATTTCTGGAGGATTCCCAGGAATTCTGAAGGCCTACCGGATGCACATGTTATCCAAAATGGCCACAGAACCAAAGCAGTGGCTGTTTCCAATTTCTAGCCCCTTCAATCCTGGCACACCCATACATCTACCTCAAACAGGAGAGGAATGTCTAGGCTTTTAAATTGAAATATTTGTCTCCATATATCTATCTTGAATCACAACAACTTGTTCCTAGGTTTTCTGCTGGAAAGCAATGGCTACCAAATGAGGTGTCAGGTATCACACTTTAGCCTGGTCTTCTCTTCCCAGTTTTCCAGCATCAACCTGCAACAGCTGCCCATTTCTGCCTGACAAGTACAGTCCTCTCCTGTACTTGTCGTCAACTAACTCACACAAAAGAAGACCTCAGTCCTTTAGCTAGGACTCAATGTCCAAACCTAGCATCATTTTCCTCCCAACATTGTCCACTTCAGTAACAATAACTTTTGGAAGGAGCATAAAATATTGAATCAGCCACTCCATATCCTGAAAGAATTTACTTTCCATTGACTTCAACAGAGAAGAAAGTTGGATGTATAACAGGAAATTGATCCAATATCATCATTTCAACAACAGCCAGAAGCTAAAATTATATTGACATACACCAAACAATGTCTATGTATTCTGCAAAAAAAAAAACCATTCTGCAAACACAAGAATCAATAACAGACGTTCATGTTCATTTACCAGTGTTATAAAACCAGCTGTGCCATTGCTAAGTCCATGTACCTAACAGTAATATGTCATTTACTTTTCAGCTGAGTCTGATGTCTCACACTAGATCATCATGGATTTTGAAGTAATGTAGCTAGATAAATAGTAAACATTTATTGTTTATCAAGATTGAAATGCTCTTCTTCCAAAGACATCATGAGGGCATCCTTTCCCAATTGGTAGCTGTATCCAAGGAGGTTTGGTAGTGGGAAATCTTCTCAAGACATCCCAGATGGTTCAGGCACATTGACATGGCACTTATGGAGTGCTCCTGGGATCAGAGCATGGACTTCATCTGTATCAATGAATTAGATATACGGATGGAAGACATGATTGCTAAATTTGCTGTTGACACAAGAAGTTAAGAAAAGACATTTTCAAGAGAACAAAGAATCTTCAAAGGGATACAGATAGGCTGCGTGAGTGGGCAAAATTTTGGCAGATGGAGTATTGTGTGGGAAAAATGCGAACTTGTCTACTTTATAGTAAGAATACAAGTACGGCATATTATTTAAATAGCGAGAGATTGCTAAACTCCATAGTGCAGAAGGCACTCAGTGTACTGGCATATGAATCACAAAATGTGTGTGTACAGCAGCTGACTAGCAAGGCAAAAGAATTTTTGACAGTTATTGCAAGGCAAGTTGAGTATAAAAGTAGTGAAGTGTTATTACAGATGTGCAGAACCTTCATGAAACTGTATCTGGAATACTATGCAGTTTTGTTATTTAAGAAAGGATATGATTTCATTAGAAGCAGTTCAGAAAAGATTCCTTCAAATTATCCTAGGATGAAGGGGTTATCTTATAATGAAATATTGTGAGAGTTGGGCCTGGGATGAGGGTTTGTCTTATGAAGAGAGATTGAGCAGTTTAGGCCTATACTCTCTTTAGATTTTAGATGACTGAAGGGAGAGTTATTTGAGACATTGCTGGGGCACTGAATAAATTTAAGGAAAAAAGCTGGACAGATGTTTAATTAGCGGTGTGTTGAAGGGTTATGGAGCGTGAGCAGGAAAGTGGAGTTGAGGCTGAGATGAGATCAACCACAATTGTATTAAATTGCGGTGTAGTCTTGAGGGACTAAATTGCCTACACTCCTGTTCCCAGTTCTTACGTTCTTATTTCCATTAGAATTTAGAATGTAAACACCATGTCTTTTTATTGCTCTTTATTATCAATTGTGGTCTGAAATGGGAAAATAAAAATCAACAATTTTTGAAGAACTGATGCACTTTTTAAAAGAAAGTAACTCAACACTCACTGTAAGGACTGTTTATATGGCTGCTTGTTCAAGCAGTAACAAAAGCCTAGTTCGCAGACAAGCTGGAGCCAAGGTGTGTGTACGAATGGAGTTTTGGCTGGCAATAAATATCTGATTGATCTGTGGACTAATGAGCACTTATCAATGATAAACACTTTTGCCTGCCAACAACTAAGTGATTGGCTCACAGGTAGCTGAAAAGATTGGAGATGTGATTATTCAGCAGAAACCATCAAACCTCAGGGGGAGAGGCAGCTATTTTTCCTCTGTAGTAAAAAAATTCTCAAGTCTGAGATAGTCATTTGTTTTCTCCTCAGCAGATGCTGTAACCTCTTAACCAGAAAGACAGAGTTTTTAAATGTGAACCAGCTGCCCTGTACCTTCTATAAGCAAATTAAAATATCTGGAGAAGGAGAATCAAGGAACAGCATGTCCTGACAAGCCAAAAGGACCATCTTCAATGACCCTGTGAACAGTGACCATTCTATTTGTAATAAATAATCCTTCTTGTTAAATACAGAAACCTTTTAAGTGCTTTTTATCAACCTGGGCACAAAAGATGGGTAAATTGGGGAATTTTGCATATTTTTATAAAACCTTAAACTATTGTGATGACTCCAGGAACAGTTATGTTTGATTTTCAGCGTAACAAGAATGATCTTATTGAAACATACAAGATCCTGAAGAAAATTGACAATGTAATTATTGAGAGCACATTTCCCTCAGTCAGTAGTGTTTATAACTGAGGGACACAATTTAAAAATTAGGGAACTCCCATTCAGGACTGAGATGATGAGAATTTTGTTCCCATAGAGGGCCACTAGTTTGTGGAATTCTCTTCCCCAGACCCGGAATAAGGGCTGGATAATTGAATATATTCAAGTCTGCTAGATAGATATTTGATCAACACTTAAGGCAAAGGTTACGAAGGGTAGGCAGAAAAATGCAGTTGAAGCCACAATCAGGTCAATCATGATCTTCCTGAATAACAAAGCAAGATTGAGGGACCACATGGTCTACTTGCGCTTCTAATTCTTGTGTGCTCTTGTTTTGTGCCAAATATTTAATTACATTTATATCTTAATGCAGTTTAAGTGTTTTGACATGTTCTAAAATTCTGTAGCTTCATTACTGCAATGATTAATAAGAATTTAAAGGTTCAATAGCCTAAAATGAATTCAAGTGTATTAATCCAGTCAACAGAAATAGCCTGTGACAGTGACTACATTAAGCCCCAAATGCCAAGCTCAGCTTTAGTCAACAGGATAAACTGGGGCTACAAAATACACAGTACATTCAACTGAAATAAACTGTAAGAGCAGGTAGTATTACATACTGAAGTCTAAATGGGAAATTAATTTCATTTTATGATTTATAGAATTCATTCTATAAGTTTTGTTGTTTAATATAAATTTTTAAACCATGTGTAAAATATTTCACATTTGAGTCAGATTCATTGAAACAGCAACAGCTGGCAGAATGGGGATACTGGATGCATTGCTGTAAATGACATTTAATATTAAAAAAACTTACAACAGACAGCATCCTACACATTGTTGTGCAAATAT
The DNA here is from genome assembly GCF_021869965.1 of Rhincodon typus. Lineage (NCBI taxonomy): Eukaryota > Metazoa > Chordata > Chondrichthyes > Orectolobiformes > Rhincodontidae > Rhincodon > Rhincodon typus. Next base: position 70,600,411 of record NC_063332.1, read on the forward strand.
CAAAAAAAGGATTGAAATGCACATGATTAAACTACTAAATTTATACTATTTTTGATTTCTTGCAATGCTCCACATTAATCTCACTCACATACACTGGAGCTTGAAAATTTCTTGAAAATGAAAACAAAGTCAATAAAAATAAATAGGGCAGACATGTGACAGCACCCATCTCTGCTTCAGCATGATTATTCTCTTTATATTCACACTGTAGCTGCAGCTTCTCCATCAGACAGTATTATGATCTGGATTACAGATAACTCCATGGCAACTGCCAATGTTGCTCAGCAACTAGTGGAAAGGAGATTCAAGACTGTTACAGATCATCACTTACTTCGTTTTTGATCAGCATTAAAAAACCCATCCAAAAGCAGTGAATATTATTAACTAAATACTGCCGATTTACACATCAGGATCAAATTTTAAACTTGGACTACAAATCTGTGGTGCTGCTGTGGTTCTTCAGATTTAAATTTTTCATAGTGTTTGAAACGTTATGTTAAATTTTACTGTACCAGCTATTTCAATACTTGTTTGTCAAATTTTGTACTTTCCACATTACTACATAATGCGGTGAATGTTTTATTTTGGAGCTTAAATATGACAATTGAACCATGTTATATGTATTTCAGCAACAGATAGCATTCAACATCAATTTCAGGTTTCATTCTAAATAAAGAGTCTAATTAGCAAATGAAAAGACACCTAAAGCTTTCTTTTGTATTTAGTTTTCCCATTGGGCTATCATAACATAAGGAAACAAATTGAATTATTAGCATCTTAATAGTTGCACTGGTTAAAGGGTGATCTCATCAAAGTCTTCATGATATTAAGAGGAAAAGACAGAGTAGATAAAGATAAACTATTTCCACTGGTTGGAGATTCTAGAACTAGGGGGCACAGTCTGAGAATTAGGGCCAGGCTGTTCAGCAGAGATGTTTGGAGTCACTTCTATACGCAAAGGGTAGTAGATATTTGGAACTCACTTCTACAAATGGCAGTGGATGTAGAATCAGCTATTAATTTTAAATCTGATATCCAAAAATTTTTGTTAAGCAAAGGTATTGAGGGACATGGACCAAAGGCAGGTACATCAATTTAGGCCACAGATCAGCATGATTTCATTGAATGGCAGTATAGGCTCGAGGGGCTGAAAGACCTACTCCTGTTCCAATGTTCCTACGGCTGAAGATATTGTAACAAAATGGTTTACTATTTATGTTCTAAAACACACCAGAGTAAACTGATCAAGTTTAAATTTTAAACAGCAAGACATGTTTATCCCACTAGGTTGCACAATGTGTGGCATTAACACTACATAGTTGCTATTGAATATGCAACAATTTAGGAATGAATGAGCAGGAGTAACAGTCAGTACATTGTGGCTACTCTGCCAGTGAACTGGATCTTGTTTGATCATCTACTTCAATGCCATTTTACCACACAGTCTCGATATTTTTGATGTTGCCAGAAGTGAGGTTAGAGGATTGCGCTGTTTCTCCAGTCACACTACTCCACAGCTTGCAACATAAAATAAGAATACCTTTCCCAGTTATTTCCCAGATGGCCTGCTAAATATCTTCCCTATATCAGTTTTTAAATAAAAAGATCAACCAGTTTTCCTTAATGTATGCAATTATCAGTTTATTATCAAAACAAAACTTATTCAATGAAGATACAAAAGCAGATTAACTTACACTTCCATTTTACAGATTGTGTATATGTTTATCTCTTAATAATAATCAAAATCTCCCACCCAAACACCTACACACATTCTTCAGCAAGTGAGAAAAAAATGGGCTTCTCTCTGCTGAGGTTCACTTTATTAATTAAAGCACTTTCTTGCCAGTAGGGTTCATCTTAAATACAAAAAGGAAAAGGCATAGAATGTTCCAAACTCTCTTGTTCTGGCATTAGTGATCAAGTCAGTAATCATGTATGGTTGTCTCTGGAGTCTTGCAAATACATCTTGCTTGAGAAATACAATCTTCAGAAGAACTTGCGGTTGCTCTTCCAGAAACACAAATAGGTTTCAATCCGAGCTCAAGAAGAAGGCTCCTTTCAGAAATTAGGACAGATTGGCTGGGCAACCCTTCCTCACAGACTTCTTGTTCCTCAACTACTTCCAGTTATCAGTGCACTCTCCTTTATTCAAACAGGATCAGTAGGGATGTTCAGCAGAACAAGTAGTTATCATGACATGTGATTTCGAGGAAGCGTTGTTTAAAAAATACTCCAGCATCCATGTGACCAATGACTTCTTTTCAATAAACCACTGCAGGTGTTTCCACAAAATTTGAAATAAATCAATCTATCCATAGTACTTCAAAACCCAAGTCCTTCAAATAATATTAAATGTGAAGGGTCCTTTATGACTTGCAAAACACCAAACCCCTTTTAAAATGAGTTTCATAGTAAAATGTTGACAAACAAAAATATAATGCCATATGACAAGTTGGTTAGCAATTTAGAAATGTTTGGGATTGATGGGTTCTGGGCAGCATGGATTAGAATTTGGCTAAAAGTTAGGAGACAGAGGGTAGGTATAGATTGGCATCACAGACAAGCTGAAAGTAGTGTTACCCAGGGATCGGTGTTGGGGCCCTTGTTTCTTCTGATTTATACAAATGACTTTGAGACGGGTGACGAGGGCAAAATCTCGAAATTTGCAGATGACACTAAGCTAAGAAGAATAGTCAATCGTGAGGATGATGCTGAGCGACTTCAGAGGGACATTGACAAATTAGCCAAGTGGGCAGACACCTGGAAGTTGAATTTCAATGCTGAGAAATGTGAAGTAATGCAATTTTGTATAAGAAACACAGAGACACAATACAGGTTTAATCGTACAACATTGAGGGAAGCACAGCAGCAGAAGGGCCTCGGGGGTCAAGTGCATAATTCTCTGAAGGTGGCCAGGCAAATTGAAACAGTTAAGGCTTAAAGAATCCTTGGGTTTATAAATAGAAGCATAGAGTATAAGAGGAAGGAAGTGATGTTATACCTATACAAATCATGGATCAGACCACATTTGGAGTATTGTGTTCTGTTTGGGGATCTTATTTAAGGAATAATGTTAAAGCCCTGGAGAAAGTGCAAAGAAAACTTACTAGAATGATACCAAGAATGGCGATTTTAGATACAAGAAAAATTTAGAGAATTTTGGCTTATTTTCTTTGGAGCACAGACAGTTAAGAGGTGACTTTATTGAGGTGTTCAAAATTATGAACAATTTTGACAGGGTAAAGAGGATATTTTGTTTCTAGTCATTGGTATGTCAGTAACTCAGGGCACAATTTTAAGATGGGCAGCGAGAGAGCTAGGAGTGATGTTTCACAGAAGTTTCAATAGAGAGCTGGATATTTATTTGATATGATTAATTTAGAGAGCCATGGAGATGGGGCTGGAGAATGGGACTAGCTTTTTTGGGAGCTGGTACAGACACGATAGGATGAATAGCCTCCTTCCGTATTATAACATTCTATGAAACTATATTTAATAAAAACACATTGCCACATACATTCTCATTCACTTTTTCCAGGTAACCTACAAAATTACCTCCAATCCCTTCCTAGCACTTAGTTAATTAAAACTAAATTACAATACTGACAAAGCAATGGTGATTACATATTTTTCCCATCTTTAAGTGACAAGGCTGTGACAGCAAACTCCACCAAAATAGTCAAGCACTTTGGAGTTTGATTTTTTTTCAACAAAGGCTGCCAAGTAATGAACAGTGTCTTTCTGCAACCATCATGGACATACATTAAAAATGTTTAAGAGCAAGTTGTAATCTTTGTTTTTCTTTTTCCATTGTGGAGTATTTCTTTTGATGTTCATTTAGGTTTTTGGACAATTATCTCAACAGATCCTGTATGCATAACTCATCATCTTGTATCAGAACCACATCCATACTCAAATCATTGACATCATTTGCTACAGAGAAGGGCTTGGCGAAACTTGGTGCAGCTAATACTGATTCATCAATCAAAATGGCTTTCAACTTCTCAAATGATACCTGGCACTTCCATGATCACATTACCTTGGATGTTCCTTTGGAGAAAATTCATCAATGCATTAGCTGTAGGGCTGAAATTTGGCACAAACCTGTGATATATATATAAAAAATTACCCAGACCCCAAATCTCATTACTTCCTCTATAATTTCATTGCAGGAATGTCCCACTATTTCTCATTTTTCTGTTCTTGGCAGCACCTGTCCTTGACCCATTATTTGATTAGGTAAGTTACTCACACCTTTTGCCGGAAGACCCAATTGTAATTTCCTAAACAAAACTTTGGTTTTCCACAGGGTACTCCCAACTTTTACTATATACCAAAATGTCAAAGTAATTACACAATTAGGCACGTACAACCATAAGACATGAACCAGATCATTTGGCCCTTCGGCCTGCTCCACCATTGAATAACATCATGGCTGCAGTTTGTATTTTGAATTCCACATTTACATCTACCTCCAATAATCCTCGATTTCCCTGCCTAACAAGGAGCTGTCCATCTTCGTTTTAAAAAAAATTCAATGACCCTGCCTCCACTGCCTTCTGAGGCTGCACAATCCTCAGACAGAAAAATATTCTCAACTGTATCCTCATTTTAAAACAACACTCCCTAATTCTGGCCTGACCCACAAGATGAAACAACTTTTCAACGTCTATCTTGTCAAGGCCATTCAGGATCTTATACATTTCAATCAAGTGACCACTTACTCTTCTAAACTCCAGTGGAAACAAGCCACTACTTAGTTCATTACTCTCTGGAAAGTTGCTGGTGCATTTTTTGTTAGCTTGAATGGCATCATGTGGCTTTGGAAAAGACCATCTGGTATGTCAATGCATATAATTTCATTGCTGATATGCTGAAAACTTTTTTAAAAGAGTCATATACTATTTAGAACATTTTTGAAAATGGGCAATAAATTGAAATCTTTATCTCACTAGATCTCCATAAGCAATCCATGTTGGGTGAAGAAATGGGTTAACTTCTTCCCCACTGCCTAGGAAGAGATGTTTCCCAAGGGAATTGCCTCTGGGAATTGAATTGACATATCGAAGATAGCAAGAATATTGTGGTATCCTGATTTTGTTTTCATCAAGGATCTTTAACATCCTGCTTGCCCAGGGTTGCGCAGTCTGCTAACATCCTACTGAATAAGGGCAGAAATCACACAACACCAGGTTTTGGAGCCTCTGAAAGATGGTGTTTTCAAATAAACCTGTTGGACTATAGCCTGGTGTTGTGTGATTTCTGACCTTGTCCACCCCAGTCCAACACCAGCACCTCCACATCATCCTACTGAATGGATGCTCAGAAATTGGTACAGCAATTAAAGGTACCAGCTTGATTTCCTGTTGTACTTTTCTCCCTATCTGGCACGTGTGACATGTAAAACATACTTAGAAACATGTGTCCAGTAGAAATACTGAATTTTACATGCTCAGATCTTCCAGATTCCTAAATGTCCTGCCACAGGAATTTCATGGATTAGATATTAATACTTCTTGACATATTTGGGAGGTAACAGTATCTGGTGAGCACCATTGACTCTTCATCTGCACATTTTTGAGCAGGTCTTCACTTCCTCATTAGAATACCACATTTCAAACGTCATTCTGAAACTCCCTCGGCTTCAACTTCAATTTGAGCCAATGGGCTACTTTGCTTAGCCCTATGAATGGCTTGATGAGCCGCGATCAGAGAAGATTTAGTAAACACTTCCTTCAGATTATCCAAATTCTGAATGAAAGTTTCAGATATCTAAATATTCATTTGTTGTGTCCATTTGACCTTGAACAAAAGAATTTGTTTAGCTATTGCTGGGATCGACACAGGATGAAACTTTCCTGGAACCTTTTCCTGCAACAGGTCTGTTTCCAGCACTGATGTTACGACCTTAACTTCTGCCAAATCATTTCCTAGGAGTAAGTCAACTCAATTTGCACATATGCTATAGACAATTCCTACCGTACTGGTTCAGACATTAGGTTACTCCCTAGGTACACCCTTTGCAATAGTACGGGTATATATGTCCCACTTACATCATTTACTAAAACCTTGGCATTCATATAATTTTCTGATGGAAAAGACATGCTTTTAACAGAAAGAGAGTTTGAGTGACCAAGCATAACTCTAGGTTTACTTGCCTTATTTTAGGAATAAGGAGATGCATTTCTTTTTGATAAAAATTCCCTGTAACTCTCAGGTACCTGTTTCCTCTCCCAACTTTAAGGAGTGTTTATTTGGTGTTACAACTACAGTCTATGCTACAGTTCTAAAAGCTCCTTTCTCGGTGCTGATCCTAGATACTCTGATAAATCCCACGGCTTTAGCCTATAACTTCATGCATTTTGCTCAAATATATCCCACCATGTAACAATGGAAACACTTGGGGCTTCAGAAATCATTCCCAACCTCAGCTTCTTCTTTTCTGCCCTGAGGAGTTTCAGGGCCATGCAAATGCGATGGGCCAAAGGGCCTTTTTCTGTGTGGCATTCCCAGCTGTCCTTTTGTGTCCCAAGTTACTTGCTTTCTATTTGCCCTCCCACCTTCTCTCCTTGTCAGGTTTGTGGGGATGACAGATAAAGGATTTGATATATGGCCCAGCTGCTTTGTGTCTTTGTTTCCAATCTTTGGCTTGCTACATGAGTTCCCTAAGAGTATAGGGAGTGATTTGAAAAAAATCTTCAAAGTGATTTTCTCCCCCCTAAGGGCCTCATACCTACTCTTTACCTTCAGTGCCTGTATCCAATGGTCAAAGTTATTTTGCTTCACCCTCTCAAATTCTGTAAAAGTCTGCCCAAGCTGCTTCTGGATATTCTGAAATATCTGCAAGTTTCAGGGACCAATTCACATGCACGACGAATAGCCTTTTGACTGATCTCAAATTATAGAAGCTTCCTCCGAAAGGAAGACACAAACATCATGACACTGCCTGTCAAACTGTTTTACATGAGCAATGCCCAGTTTCCTTTTGGCCACCTTTTTTGCTTAGCTAGTTTTTCTTAAGAAAAAAAAAAGTGTCAGCATCACTTTCATCAAATTTTGGGAGGGCTTGCACAAACATAAAAGCTCCCCACTCAGTCACCAGATGAACTCAGATTCTTCCCCTGTCAGAACGTTCCCTGGAATCAGATCCATTTATTTAGTTCCAGCATTTGGAGCCAGTATTCCCTTTCATTCTCCTTTTCTCTCTTCTTCTGTCACATGTAGTTCTAGTCCCAGGTTCATAAATACTCCTTCTGTTTAACTTTCTGCTCTCTGGCGTGCTCTTTCATAGACTTTCAGGACCTTCAGCCCATCGAATTTGCACCAATTTTCTTTGTTTCATCTTTCTGGAGTGCTTCTCTTCAAAATTCAAGTCTTTCATTTCCATTTTTAATTCTTATTTTTTTATTTATTTCTCTTTTTCGAGCTGGCCCATTATCAACTGAATTTTCACTAAGTCTTGCCGGGTTTGCTTTACTGTTCTTCCAATTTCAAACACTCAATTACTTTAAATATGCCTGGCTTTCTAACCCTACTTCTAACTCCAACTATGTTGCCAATTCAATTAGCTTAACCTTGGAAATTTCTTCCAAATATTCAGGCATAAATCACCACCTCCAGAAAAGTCCTAGCGTGAACAAAGCCATTTTAAAATAATACTGCCAAAGGAATCTTTTATAAAATCCTTTCCTTTTCTCCTTTCCTATTATGATTAGTAAGTTTGCAGATGACACCAAAATGAGTGGAGTTGCAGATATTGAGGATTGTCAAAGTTGGATACAGATAAATTGCAGACTTTGGAAGAGAAATGACAGATGCAGTTTAATCTGGAAAATGCGAGGTGATGTATTTTGGAAGATCAAATTCAGTTGCGAATTATACAACAAATGACAGAACCCTTAGGACCATTAACAGACAGAGAGATCTGGGTGTATAGGTCCACACATCTCTGAAAGTGGCAACACAGGTGAATAAAGTGGTCAAGATGGCATACAGCATACTTGCCTTCATTGGGCGGGGCATCAAATACAAAAGTTGGCACGTTATGCTATAGCTGTATAAAACTTTAGTTAGGCCATATTTGGAAAACTGTGTTCAGTTCTGGTCACCACAGTACCAGAAGGATGTGGATGCTTTGGAGAGGTTGCAAAGAAGGTTTACCAGGATGTTGCCTGGTCTGGAGGGTTTTAGTTTTGTGGAGAAGTTGGATAAACTCGGATTGTTTTCACAGAAAGATGGAGGCTAAGGTGCGACTTGATAGAGGTCTACAAAATTAAGACAGGCATAGATAGGGTGGATAGTTCAAGGCTTTTTCCTAGGGTGGAAAGGTCAATGACAAGAGAGCACAGGTTCAAGGTAAGAGGGGGAAAGTTTAGGGGAGACGTTTGGGGAAAATTTTTCACACAGAAGGTGGTGAGTGCCTGGAATGCACTGCCAGTGGAGGTGGTGGAAGCAGGCACATTAGCAATGTTTAAGATAAATCTTGATAGACATATGAACATTAGGCAAACAGAAGGATAGAAACCGTGTAAGGGCAATAAGTAGCAGGTCTAAATAATGATTAGAAATCAGCGCAGGCTTCATGGGCTGAAGGGCCTGTTCCTGTGCTGTATTATTTTATAATATTATTATTCCACCTTTATGTTACATCCGAGACCGGAGAAGTTCACTGTCACTCTGTTCCCACTATTTCATGGCCCACAACAAGAAATTAAAAGAAACTTTCCCAGTTACTCAGATGGCCAATTAAATACCTTCTCTATGTCAGGGAGATCCACTTGGCAAACTCCTTGAGATTTTTCTATGAAATGACATTCCAACGTAGATTTCCTTCTGTTACAATATACCACTACTTCCAAATTGTCTCAAAAGAGCAAACCTTTGTGCACCTTTGTGGTATTCCTGATATCACAAAAGACTTCAGATTTTGTGAGAGTCATGGAGGGAAAGGGAGAGAAGAGAATTAACCAATCTCACAGTCATAGACGAAAGGTTTCAAGGGGTTTTGAAAGTAGGTGAAAGGAACTAAGGCTGTTCCAGAAACAAAGCTTGCAATGGTCGAAAGGAGGAATTGGAACCAGGGAAAGTCCATTGATGGAGGAATGTGGCAATATGCAAGATTGACACTGATTATTAAAGTTGGGCAGGATTTAAATGCATGAAAATTCTCAAGTAAACTTGTAGAGACCCGGGTAATAAAAGATACATGGGCAGTATGGAAATGAAAGGAATGGTTGTCTTTGAAAGAATCCGCACTTTGAATGAGTTGAATTTGGAGGATTGAGGCAGTATACTATTGCAGTCAAACTATGAGATTAATGATGACACAGTTTTGCAGTTCAATGGCAGTAGGAGGAAAGTCAGGGCAGAAGCAGACAATGTTATGGAGGAAGAAGTAAGCAGTTTTCGCTCTGGACTGCAATATTTAAATTAAAACAAAATGTTTTTACAAATATTTTGAGGGTGGTGGGCATACTTTTTTCTAGTGATGAAACAAAAGATTGCTAAATAATTCCTTTGCACATCAGTCTTCATGGTAGATAAAGAAGAAATAGTATCTAAGATGCAAAGAAAACTAAAATCAAGGAGGGGAACTTACTAAATTTTACTACCAATGTTTGATAGTTTCCAACCAAAAGGATTAAAAGAAGGGGGGAGACAATCACAGATGTTTTTACTCACGATCTACGGATTCAAGAACTGGGTCAAAAAATTGCTAACATGATGCTATTAATTAAGGAGGGTAGGCAAATAAGTCAAGAAATCATAGTCATTAGTCTAACACCTGCTTTTGGGAAGCTACTAGAACCTATCACTAAGATGAAGCTTCCGAGCACTTTAATAAACATGAACTGATTAGAGCAAGCAGGCATTGATCTGTAAAGGTCAAGATGTTCTAAGTGAACATAGAACATAGAACATTACAGCGCAGTACAGGCCCTTCGGCCCTCGATGTTGCGCTGACCTGTGAAACCAATCTGAAGCCCATCTAACCTAAACTATTCCATTATCATCCATATGTTTATCCAATGACCACTTAAATGCCCTTAAAGTGGGCGAGTCTACTATTTTTGCAGGCAGGGCATTCCACGCCCTTACTACTCTCTGAGTGAAGGGGGCCTTACAAACCAAACAGCATTTATATGGTTAAATTGATTATTGGTTGCTAAGCTTACAGAATGCATAAGCAACTTTATTGCAGATGCACAAGTCTAATGGTTTATTCAGTAAACAATATCACAAACATCACTGAAGACATCTGCTGGATGACTGGTGCTTAGTACTTCTTTTGATCCAACAAAATTGTTCTGGGCAGACACTCAGTGCTGATGTTATTTCCACAACTAGAAAAACAATAAATTCCATAAGACCATAAGATGTAGGAGCAGAAGCAGGTAATTTAGCCCATCAACTCTGCTTTGTCATTCAATGAAATCATGGCTAATCTGATAATCCTCAACTCCATTTTCTTGCTTTCTTCCCCATAACCTTTGATTCCCTTACTTATTAAAAAAATCTCAGCCTTATAAGTCTGAGCCTCAACAGCCCTCTGCAGTAAGGAATTTCACAGATTCGCACCCTCAGAGAAAAAAAAATCCTACTCATCTCTGTGTAAAATGAGCAACACTTTACTCTGACATTATGCACTCTGATCCTAGACTCTCCCACAAGGGAAGCAATGTATCCACAGCTACCTTGTCAAGTTATAGAGTCACATAACACTTAGGCCCTTCAGTCCCACCAGTCCATGCTGATCATGATGCTAAACTAAACTAGTCCCACCTGCCTGCTTCCTGGCCCATATCCCTCTGAACCTCTCCTATTCATGTATCTATCCAAATGTCTTTTAAATGTAATTGTACTCACATTCACCACTTCCTCAGGAATTTCATTCCACATGTGAACCATCCTCTGTTTAAAAAAATTGCTTCATGTCTTTTTAAATCTCTCTCCTCTCACCTTAAAAATGTGTCCGCTAGTCTTGAAATCCCCATCCTAGGGAAAAGACAACTACCATTAACTCTATTTATACCTTTCATTATTTTATAAACTTTTACCGTGTTGCTTCTCAACCTCCTATGCTCAAAAAGTCCCAGTCCATCCAGCCTTTCTTCACAACTCGAAACTTCCATACCTGGCGACCTCCTGGTAAATCTCTTCTGAACCCCTCTCCAGCTTGATAATATCCTTCCTATAACTGGATGACCAGAACTGGACACAGGATTCCAGAAGAGGCCTCACCAATGTCCTGTATAACCTCAACATGACTTTGTGACTCCTATACTCAAAGGACTGAGCAATGAATACAAGCGTGCCAAATGCCTTTTTAACAACCCTGTCTACACGTGACACAAACTTCAAAGATGTGGAGGTGCCAGTGTTGGATTGGGGTGGGCAAGGTCAAAAATCAAACAACACCAGGTTACAGTCCAACAGGTTTATTTGAAAACACAAGCTTTCAGAGTCTCACTCCTTCTTCAGGTGTCAGAATTATGTGCTTGCACCCCTAGATCCCTTTGTTCTACAACAATGCCCAAAGCCCTACCATTAATTGTGTAAGCCCAGTTCTGTAGTAATCTTCCGTCAAACTGCGGTACAACAGACTCCCAAGCTGATATTTTTGTAAACGATTTTCTTTGCTCTGTGACAGGAGTGAACAGAAATTGTCTGGAGCGATTTCGCTGTGACAATGATTTCCTCCATTCCTTAATAAGATTACATATGTAATGGTGGTTATTCTGTATCATTGTTGTGATATACTAAACTCCAGTCCTACTGAATAGTACCAATCCTGTTGTAGATGACTCTGTGATTGTAACACAATTAGAAGTTGTATAAATTGTTTTGAAGTCTTGGAGAAGTCTCTTGGTTTACCAGTTGAGATTGTCTTCACACCGGTGTAAAATACAGGCTGTTTGACATTTGAATGAAAGACATTGTGTTGAGTCCTGATTTAAAATATTCCACAATACCACTATTTTTGAGTCATTGACATTGTAGATAAAGGAGTATTTATGGAAGTTATTTTTCTGGATTTTCTGAACACATCATATATCAGGTTTCACACAAAGGACTGTCAGCAAAGACAACAGCTCATGGGACCAAAGACAACCTTTTTTGACATGGTAGAGGATTGGCTATCTGGTAGTAGATAAAGTGTACCAGGTGCAACCATCTTCAGTTGTTTCATCAACTACTTTCCCTCCATAAAGTTGGAAGTTGGGATGTTCGCCGATGATTGTACAATGTTCAGCTCCATTCGTGATTCCTCAGATACTGAAGCAGTCCATGTTCAAATGCAACAAGATGTGGACAGTATTCAGGCTTAGGCTGACAAGTGGCAAATAATATTCATGCAGCACAAAGGCGAGGCAATGATCATCTCCAATAAGAGACAATCTAACCATCGCACCTTATCATTCAATAGTGTTACATGACTGAATCCCCTAATATCAACATCCTTGGGGATACTATTGGCCATAAATTCAAGTGGACTTGCCATATAAACACAAAGGCTACAAAAGCAGGTCAGAGGCTTGACTCATCACCTGACTCCTCAAAGCCAGTCCACGACCCACAAGGCACAAGTCAGAAGTGTGATGGAATGCTCTCCACTTGCTTCAGCAACACTCAAGAAGCTTGACACCATCTAGGATAAAGTAGCCTGCTTGATTGGCACCATATTCACAAACATCTACTCCCTCCACCACTGATGCTCAGTAGCAGCAGTGTGTACTATCTACAAGATGCACCGCAGAAATTCACCGAAGATCCTTCCAAACCCATTCAGAGATAGTAGGAGCAGCCGACGCTGGAGAATCTGAGATAACAAGATGTAGAAATGGATGAACACAGCAGGCCAGGCAGCATCAGAGGAGCAGGAAAGCTGACGTTTCGGGTCTGGACCCTTCTTTAGAAATGAGGGAGGGGAAGGGGTCTCTGAAATAAATAGAGACGGGGGGAGGTGATGATGGAAGGTGGATAAAGGAGCAGATAGGTGGAGAGAAGACGGACAGGTCAAGGAGGCGGGGATGGAGCCAGCAAAGGTGAGTGTAGGTAGGGAGTTGGGATGGGGGTCGGTCAGTTGAGGGAAGATGGACAGGTCAAGGAGGCAGGGATGAGGCTAGTAGGTAGGAAGTGCGGTGGGGGTTGTCAGTGATGTGGGAGGAGCGGTTAGGTGGGAGAAAAGAAGGACAGGTCAAGGAGACGGGAGTGAGATGGGCTGGTTTTGGGATAAGGTCAGGGGTGGGGAAATCTTGAAGCTTGTGAAGTCCGCATGGAGACCATTGGGCTGCAGGGTTCCCAAGCGAAATATGAGGTGCTGTTCCTGCAGCCTTCTGGTGGCATCGTTGTGGCACTGGAGGAGGCCTAAGATTGATATGTCGTCCAAGGAGTGGGAGGGGGAGTTGACGTGGTTCGCGACTGGGAGGTGTAGTTGTTTGTCATAAACTGAGTGTATGTATTCCACAAAGCGGTCTCCAACCCTCTGCTTGGTTTCCCCGATGTAGAGGAGGCCACATTGGGAACAGCGGATACAATATACCACATTAGCAGATGTGCAGGTGAACATCTGTTTAATGTGGAAGGTTTTCTTGGGGCCTGGGATGGGGGTGAGGGGGGAGGTGTAGGGGCAGATGTAGCTCTTCCTGCGGTTGCAGGGAAAAGTGCCAGGGGTGGTGGGGCTAGTGGGGAGTGTGGAGCGGACGAGGGATTCATGGAGAGACCGGTCCCTCCGGAAGGCAGATAAGGGTGGGGAGGGAAAAATGTCCTTGGTAGTGGGGTCAGATTGCAGGTGGCGGAAGTGGTGGAGGATGATGCGTTGAATCCAGAGGTTGGTGGGGTGTTACATGAGGACGAGGGGGATTCTGTCTTTGTTGTTATTGTGGGTAGGGGGTGTGAGGGATGAGTTGTGGGAAACACGAGAGACACGGTCGAGGGTGTTTTCGACCACTGTGGAGGGGAACTTGCGGTCCTTGAAAAATGAGGACATCTGGGAAGTCCGGTAGTAGAATGCCTCATTTCGGGAGCAGATGCGGTGGAAGCAAAGGAATTGGGAATAGGGGATGGCATTCTTGCAGGAAGGTGGGTGAGACGAGGTGTATTCTAGGTAGCTGTGGGAGTCAGTGGGCTTGAAATTGATATCAGTTTCCAGGTGATTGCCAGAGATGGAAACAGAGAGGTCCAGGAAGGAGAGAGAGGTATCGGAGATGGTCCAGGTAAACTTAAGGTTGGGGTGGAAGGTGTTAGTAAAGTGGGTGAACTGTTCGAGCTCTTCATGGGAGCACGAGGAGGCGCCGATACAGTCATTGATATAATGGAGGAAGAGGTGGGGGATGGGGCCAGTGTAGCTGCGAAGAGGGATTGTTCCACGTATCCTACAAAGAGGCAGGCATAGGTTGGGCCCATGCAGGTTCCCATGGCCACCCCCTTAGTCTGTAGGAAATGGGAGGAGTTGAAGGAGAAGTTGTTAAGGGTAAGGACGAGTTCGATTAAGCGGATAAGGGTGTCGGTGGAAGGAGACTTGTTGGGCCTGCGGGAGAGGAAGAAGTGGAGGGCTTTTAGGCCATCTGCATGGTGAATGCAAGTATATAGGGACTGGACATCCATGGTGAAGATGAGTTCATCCACTTTACTAACATCTTCGTTAATTGGAAATTTCAAAATTCAAGTTTTTGTTAGGTTGGTAGATAGATCGAGATGGATGAACAAAGTTAATGATTAGATCAACCATTATCTAACCGAATGGAGGAATGGCTTAGGCTGAATATCCTATTCCTGTTCCTACAAGTTAGTGTGGGGGAAAGCAGTGTGAGGTGTTTGAGCTGAATATCAATTCCTCATATTGCTTGTTCCAGTTTGAGCTGACAACGGAGGAGGAAGAAGGTGTTAAATCCCCTATTCTTAATATCTTATAAGTAGCTATAATAGCCTACATTCATGTATATAGAGCAGTGGCACCAACTGCTCAACTAATACCACAACAGTGCTTAGCCCCAGATTACCTGGAGTAATGCCATTGGAGATCTACTAAGAACAATAAATAGTGTATTTGTATGAAAGATTTGCCTCTACAGTATAGACAAGTTATAACAGATTTACAAGGCTGATGTTTTGATAAAGGTTGCAAGTAACAGTCATCCTGACTATTCTTTAGCACTTATGTGTTGAAAGATTACAATGTGAAGCTTTTTTTTAATCATTCAGCTTTGCTGTAACTCATGGTAACTGCTCATGTGTACGTTTCATCTGACAGAAATCAATTGAAGATTTGACCTCAAAGTAATAGAGCAGAATTATATTATCTCATGTCAAATTATGCTGTATACTGTGGTTCAAGCTGTTAATGATTTTTAAATCAGTACTTTAATAGAACATAGAACATAGAACATTACAGCGCAGTACAGGCCCTTCAGCCCTCGATGTTGCGCCGACCTGTGAAACCAATCTGAAGCCCATCTAACCTACACTATTCCATTATCATCCATATGTTTATCCAATGACCATTTAAATGCCCTTAAAGTTGGCAATATCTACATTTATGCATTTTTGAGTCTTAAATGCAGAATTTTTAATCCTGTGATTTTTATGATTTGAGCAACTGTTATCTTTTTTAATCTTCTGTGCTCCCAGCAATAAGCTTTGCACACAGAAGCATGAAGTATATCACTAAGTGAGGATTACAGATCAGTTATTATCAGACTTCAGACCATAGTTCAATGGCTGAACTACAGAGGAAGTGCTATATTGTCAGCGGTGACATCTTTCAGATGAGACATTAAACATCAAGCCCATCAAATGGATGCAAAATATTCCATGATATTATTTGAAGAAGACCACAGTAGTTCTCCTGGTATCCTGGTCAATATTTACCCCTCAATCGACAACATAAATTATTTGGTTATATGTTTCATTGCTGATCTTTGGCCATAAAGTACTTTGAGATATCTTGAACATGATAACTACTATATTAATGGCTTTAAAACTGCCAACTGTACTTCATGATGTTAAGGTATGTATATGCATTGTTTTATACAATATGTGAAGTAAAGGCTAAACTTTCATTAGCATTTGTAATTCTTTCATGCATGTCGAAAGTTTTCTTTAAAGAAATTTATTCATAGGGTCTCCTAATTCTTTCATTTTTGAAGACACTGGATTTATAATTCTACAGTCCAAAATAGATGACTATCCATTTTTCCACACTGAACAAAATAACCATTTCTTTTACCCATTCACTAAATTATATGATCAATGTCAAGGCAGACGCATATGAAGTGAGCCTGAAGAACTGCCAAAATGTTCAAGTTTCCAGGACTTACTGCATTTACTAGTCTGCATAACACTGCATTTCTGCAGTACTCAGTTCAGCCATAAGATGCTGCTACAGTGTTGTATCAGAGCTACAACTATAGGCCTAAAGTATTGCAACAGTGCATTATAAATATTTCCTTGAGTGTTGATCTTCATAAAAACTATTTAAAGGTGGTCTCCGGATTCTTCTCTTCACCCTCAGCTGAATGTCAATGTACCCGTGTATGTAGATATATGTGTCTGTACTGTTTGTACATGAACAAGTATATCCATTTATTCAAAAAATTTGATTTGTTACAAGTTGACTATGGGCTACATAACAGCATAAATCATTTCTCCAAAAATCAGATAAAGCACCAAGCAACTTCCTAAATAAAAATTAAAAATGTGAATGTTGGAAATTTACAAGATGCATTATCATCTGGAAAGAGAGAAGGCAGATTAATGTTCCATAGGGAGCCCATTCCAATGAAGAATCCACACCAAAAATATAAACCTATCTTTTCTCTTTCAGATATTGATCGGTATCTTATGAATTTTCAAGTTTATCTTATATATCATCTAAAACCTAACTACTTTTCTTTACAAATGCTGCCAGACCTGTTGAGCTTTTCCAGCAACTTCTGTTTTTGTTCCTACTTTTACCAAGTATTGGCCTATGTTATGAATAAAGTAACAATGAGATGCAATTAATTTTGCTACTTTTGTTGCGAAGTAATTCCAGTACTTTTAGTAAAATAGTTTGATGCATGTCATGAGAATCAAAATCTAATTCTCTATTATGAGCTCTCATTTCAATCTAGGCCACCTTGAGGTGAAATTAACTAAAACTATGAGCTTATTCAAACCGCATTAGGCGCCCGGACCATTAGAACAAGATTTGAAGCAATGGCAATACGAATGTGTGGATAGGAGTTGTACTTCCCCATCCAAAGCAACGTTCGTAGTTAATGAATTAGAATAAGACAATATCATATAATTAATGTAAAGTGGCCAATGCAATAACGATTCTGCGAATTGGTACGGCCCTTCTCCCATGCTAGGGACAGTCCTAAGGATGCTGAACTCAAAACCCCGCAACAATTTCCACCAGCGCCTTCACAATGTGGACCACCTTATTCTGTTAGCAACACAAACAATAATACAAAGATCGGTTCGATCTTTCTATCAGTCTAACGTGTATTATTAATAGAGGTTAATGTTTCGTACTGACTTTTGAAATGGGAATAGAAAATATTTGTGGTGGGTGCCCGATTGCTGGCGGCGGACACTCAAAATGGTGAGGAGCCATCGCCTATTTTCAAACAAAATGCGGTGGGGTTGGGGGTGGGGGAAAGAACCTGGGGGGTGGAGGGGAGAACGTGGGGGG
>NC_063332.1:70618490-70642558 GCF_021869965.1 Rhincodon typus
AGGGGAGCGGAGAGTGAACCTGGGGGGTGGGGAGAGGGGAGAGAACCTGGGGGGTGGGGGGGAGGGGAGCGGAGAGTGAACCTGGGGGGTGGGGAGAGAAGCTGGGGGGTGGGGGGAAGAGGAGAGGGGCCTGGGGGGAAGGGAGAAAGAGGAGAGAGCCTGGGGGGGTAGATGGTGAGAGAGCCGGGAGAGGGACCGAGAGAGCCGGGGAGGGGAGGGGGGGAGCTGAAGGAGGGGATGGAGGGGAGAAGATGAGGAGCCCCCAGAGAGCACGGGGAACCAGCGGAGTATGGGGAAAGAGGAGAGTGGGAGCCCGGGGACGGGAGGATGGGGAGCGGCGGTGGTTAACCCTCCAGCCCCCGGGGAGGAGATGCACTCAGGCCGGTAGTGCCCAGGGTTGTAGCTCAGATACACTGCGCCCCCCATTGAGCTGCACGGGGACGAGCTGCTGCTACCGACTGAAGCCCTTACCCACACACAGCTGGATGACATAGGCGTAGTAAGACCAGCAGGCGATCAGTCCGATAAAAAGGACGGGGATCCAGTACAGCACCCGCTGACACCTCCTCAATGTGCGGGATCGCGACGGCGCCATCTTCTCCAAAGCTGCTTCCCCGGCTCTGGGCTCTGCTGCTCGGGGCTGGGCTGACTGCAAACTGAGAACTGACTGACTGGAAGCTGCGGCCCGCTATCGCGACGTGCGGTCTGAACACTGCACAGCGCAAGCGGAGCGAAACACTGTCAGCTGGCAGTGCCAGCCCGGACATCACATGCCCCTTAATGGATTATATTAATAAAATATGTTGAGTGTAACACATCGTCTTAAAACAGAGCAGATATTCCAACAAACAGAATGATATTCACGGCAATCATATTTAATAAATTACCATTTAGAACTCGGGACTAATTCAGTTGGAATATAATAACTTGCTTTTATTAACACTGGCAATGCATGACCTGAGCTCATTTTACTGGCAAAGTCAAATACTTACTTTTCTATTAAATAAGATTACAGATGTTTACTGATGTGATTCATTATGTTTAAGGATATCCGTATATGAATGTATTCTGTTTTAACAATATAATGCTTTGACTATAATTAGATCCTGATTTTTGTCGCGCGATGGTTCATTTACCGATGATTAGGTGAACGAAACAAAAAAGTGATGGAGAAACTCAGCTGGTCTAGCAGCATCCGTGGAGAGGAAAAATGAGTTGCCAATAACAAGTCAGTGGATTCGAGACATTGACTTTCTCTCTCCACGTATACTGCTGGACCTGCTAAGCTTCTCCAGTAGTTGCTTTTTATTTCAGATCTCCAGCATCCACAGTATCTGGCTTTTAGCAGGAGAACGAAACCCAGTCTCCAACTTGTCATAGACTCCACCCTCACTCCACCACCACACCCCACCCCACCCCCCTGCCCCCCGCCAAAAGAAACAACTTTTGGGCTGCCAGTTTGCAGAAGGTAACTGTAACTAGCCGAAAACTTAAAAGATGGGCGGCTGTGAATGTTACAGCATTTCCTGTACTAAAACACACTATGGATAAGGCTGAGCAATTTCTAGTTGAAAGATTACTTAGTTTTAGTGACTCAAGGACTCATTGCTAACTGTCTGATCGCCTTCGTTTGGAAATCGTGTAAACGAGGCCGTTTGCAGCCAAGATTCCCAATCGAATTCAGAACTGAATGTCAACCTACGAATCCGATTATCATTTGAGACCGTTACACGTACTCATCAGACACGAATATCCCTACGCTCTTGCTGGCTTCTCATCCTCCATAAAACTTCAAATTGTCTCTTCTGTCTCGCAGACTGCTGCTTAGCCAACATCCCCTCTTCCCTGGGTTACATTGGTTTCTAATCCCCCAAATGCAGTCTACTGAAATGCCTCACTTGTCCATTAATCTCTCAATGGCTTCTTCCTGGTCTATTTCTATATTTTTCTCCCGGCTTCCCATCACTTTTTACATGATGTGCTTTTATAAATGCATGGCTTTACTTGAATTCTCGTACCCATGATAAAGCAAACAGGCTTAGAAATTTGACAGCACATTGTTCATGTTCTGAGGGGCAAACGCGGTGGGGTACTTCCGGATTTCCCGACCAGGCTCAGTGATTACAATTCGCGGGAATCTACTTGCACCACAGCAACAAAAGGAACGTTGCAAAGATGACATTTGATGGATCCCGAGAGTGGCAAAAATTAAAGCGCGATCAGAATGGAGCCAAGATGCCCTCCATCTGTTCACCAATACACCATTACTCTCACCTTCCGGAAGGAGCGGCACGGTGGCTCAATGGTTAGCACTGCTGCCTCATAGCACCAGGAACCTGGGTTCAATTCCATCCTCGGTTAGGATTAGAGTTTCTCAAGCGTGCTGTACCATTCAAGATCATATCCTTGATCCCCTTGTACACCAAAACTCTATTTATCTCAGGGTAGAGAATTCCAAAGATAGCTCCTGAAAGAACTTCCTCATCTCCATGGCCAATCTGTGAGCTCAACTCCACATTCCCATTTACCCCTGAAAACTTTTCAGCTTCTCGTTCCCTACATCTACCTTAAGAATATTCAAAGACTATTTCCACCATCTTTGCAGGAAGTCCAAAGTCTTACCACATTCAGTGAGAAAAAAACTGTCTGAAATAGGCAAGCTCTTATTTATAAACACTGATCCCTGGTTCTAAACCAGCAAAGGACCGACTGAATAAAAATCTTTCCTCATAAAACAGTCTCACCCAAGAATTAATCTGGTGAACTTCCACTGCACTAAGCTTGAAAACTGAAATATAAAGCCACTATTCATTAAAAGGAGGCACAATGCAAACCAGTAAGCCTCTCATTAAGAAAATGCTGGAATCCATTCTAAATAAAGTAATAATTGAGACATTTAGAAAACTTAAACATTTAGAAAATCATAATACATTCAACACGGTATAATGAAAGGAACATTGCGCTTGACAAATTTATTAAAGTTCATTGGGAATGTAGTAGGTGGATTTTAGAGAAAATATATTATTCACTTTGGAAGACTATAAAAGCAGAATATCATTTAATGGAAAAATATAACTGAATGCTGCAGTAAAGTGGGATTTGGGTGTCTTCATACATGAATCACAAAGAAGTCAGCATGCAGATATAGCAAACAATTAAGAAGCAATACAAAATGTTGGCCTTTAATGAAGGGAGGATTGAATATAAAATCCAGAAGTCTACTTGCAACTACACAGGCCATTGGGGAGACCATATCTAGAGTACCGCAATTGTTTTGATCTCCTTATTTAAGGAGTGTTACACTTGCATCGGAGGCAGCTCAGAGAAAATACACTAGGTTGATTCCTGGGATGAAATGGTTATGAGGAAAGGCTCAGCAGGTTAGGCCTCAACACATTGGAGTTAAGGTGAGTGAGAGGTGAGACTCCTGTTGGACTCTAACCTGATGTCATGTGACTTCTGACAAAGGGGACAAGGATAAGATGAGGATGGGGAGGGTGTGTATTAGGGAAGTGGAATTAGGCCACAGTCAGATCAGTCTGGATCTTATTGAATGGTACAGCAGGCCTGAGGAATTGAATGGGCCAACTGGACACGGAATTGGTGGTACAGAGTCATAGCCCACAGAGAATTGTATCATCTCTCTCCATTGGAGAGAGACAATTGATTACGTAAAGCTGGAGGGTTAGTACTCCATAGATATAGGGTAAGGTGGGATCAGGTCTCCAATGAGGACATAGAATTAACTATCATTCTTATTGATAGCATCAGGGAGTGAAATAAGAGCATTAACATAATGAGTGCTGAACATCTTACCTTGACAGTATAATTCATGGTTTTAGGTTATCACAGGACCCTCAAGCATCCTGCATAAGGTGGTACAACAGGAATACAACAACTGCTGAGAGGAGATCATACACTTTGATGATGTATGCCAATAGATTCATGCACTACCTCAGATACTTATACTTTGGTGGGATCAGTAAGGTTGACAGTTGGGTTTATGCCTGGTGAGTTGCACATCACAGGTTTGCAAGCGTACACGGTGAAGAAATATCCACAGCAGTGGACATTCCATTCTCCGCCTGCTGGATACAGACACTGATCTTGGGGGCTGTCGATGAAGAGGATATTTCTGGAACAGCAGCAAAGAATGCTCAGGGCTACATGGCTTGCAGAGATATTGAAGGAGCCTCTCTCAAGCATGAGTGCTGTGGTGTACACGCAACCAACTAGCTTCCCCATTCCCAAAACTGACCAGAATCCTGACCATACATGACAACATCCACAAACTACCCCGCCCCTCAACCTAATCTAACCATCTCCAGCCACCAACCTACATTCCCCCAACCATAACCAAGTACTTGTTGGTGTACAATTAATTTGTGTAAAAGAACAGTATGCCTGGATTCCTCTGAATGCAAGTTTGTCCAGTGTCTCACTATTCAAAAAAAAAATCACATTTCTCCACATCGTACTCCATCTGTCATGTTCTTGGCCATTCACCCACCTATCCATATCCTGCTACAGCATTTAGTTTTCTTCAATGTTTACTTTTTCAGATAGTCCTGTATTATCTGAAAACTTGGATACATTACACTTATTTCCTTCATACAAATCATTAAAAACGGATTTGTAAATAGCTGCAGCCCAGGCTATAAAAAGTGGTAAACTAGAACAAACAAATTCAGACCTTACCTCGATGACCAAAGAGACAGAAATACAGGAAGTTCAGAGGGGAACACTAAAAGGAACGAGAAGCAAAGAGACAGTATGAAGAGAATCTGGCAGCTAACATAAAAGGGAGTGCCCAAGTCTGCTTCAGGTATATAATTAGTAAACAGGTGGTTGTTGCTAGTGGGGTATTAGGTGATGGTAACTGCAACAAATGTCAAGGGGCAATGGTTAGATTGTTACTTATTGGACGTGGTCACTGCCTGGCATTTGTATGGCTCTAATGTTACTTGCCACTTTTCAGCCAAAGCCTGGATATTGTCCAGGTCTTGCTGCGTTTGGACATGGACTGCTTTATTATTTGTAGAGTCACAAATTGCTGAACGTTGTGCAATCATCAGCGAATGTTTCACTTCTGACCTTATGATGGAGGGGAGGTTTCAAACCAAATGAAATATTAAATCCAAAATAAAAATAGAAAGTGCAGGAAATACTCAGCAGGTCTGGCAGCATCTGCAAAAAGATTAGAGTTAACATTTCAAGTCAGGTATTGTTATTCTACAGAACTCAATCCAAAGTAGCTTAGTTCCTTGACATACTGATCTAGAAAACAATTTTGCATACATTCCATCAATGTGTCCTCACCACTATTTTTGCAAATTTGGATTGCTTGGTCTGTATGAAGATTAAAGCCCCTCATCAATACTGTATTATCTTGGTCACATTTCCTTTTAATTTCCTGATTTATACTTTGTCCTACACTACAGCTTCTGTTAGGGGACTTGTAAACAACACCCTCTAATGTTTCCTGACCCTTGCTGCTTTTTAGCTTTACCCAAACTAATTCTATGTCATCATTTTCTGAGGCAAGATAGTAGAAATAGAGAAAGAGAAACCAGGTTATTTACTTTCCAATTTTAAGCACTTTACAAATATGTCGCTAATGGCTATCAAGTCAAATCTATTAATTTCTATCTGTGCTATTAATTCATTTCATTTATTGTACAGGCTTTGCATATTCTGGTATAATACCTTTAGCTTTAATCCGTTTAAAATTTCTCTCATTTCACCTCTTTCTTTCACCTTCTAACCCACTGCTTATTTTTACTCTGCTTTCCTTGCTACTTTTGAATTTTCCCTTTCCTGGAGGTTTTCTTTATGTTTTGAAGAGGTTGTAGCACTGGAGAGAAAAGTGGAGGGCTTTTGAGAACAAATCCAGAGATCAGTACTACAGTGGCATGATTGTTGAACTCTAGTTTTGTTACATTCACACTAGAGGAGTTTTTTTGATATAGAATTGTTGTGGTTATTTAAACTACAGAGTAAAGGCATTTCTTTTCTCACAGCAATTGTTCTAATTTTCTGAAATATACATTCCATAAAGTAACAGGCAATTCAAAATAATGTGCATCAAGTCATTCATGTTATACTGGAGAATTTATTTTTCAATGTGGTCCCAACCACATCTTGGAATTCTATCCTATAGCAATCATAGAAATAATATTTACAACATAACAGTATAAATAGGTAGTGATGAAATCATTAGTTATTCTTAAAATTGATGCCAGTACTTCTTGAAATGTATTTCATCTTCACTGTCTACATGCAGCTTGGAATTCAAATTCTGCCTCAGTCCTGGCACTGTAATTTTTGCATCTATTTCTAAGTGTTGAAGATCTCCAGCTGTTTGGGAAAATACTGTGGATTTGAGAGTGTGCGCTTAATCACGGATACTGTAAATTTCAACCTGTCCCATGTAACCATAAGTTGTAGAATACAGCATGATTACTGACAGTGTGTAACAATCTTCTTGAAAAAGATCCTATATAACTCAGATGACATATTATGTGCATAAAATGTATGCATCGTGGAAATTAGAAACTTCACTCTGATCCTATCTAACAACAATATGTTTGTGCAAGGTGTAGAGCTGGATAAACACAGCAATAGTATTCTTCTTTAATACTCTTTCTTGGTTCCCACACCCTGCCAAGTTAGTTTAAAGCCATTCCATTAGCAGTAGCAATACACTCCACAAGGAAATTAGACGTTACTCTGTTCAGATGCAAACCATCTGGTATGTACAGATGTTAACTTCCCCAGAGCCAGTTCCAGAAATCTAAAGCCCTTCCACCTGTATCATTTTTCCAGCCACGCATTCATCTGCCCAATTCTTTTATTTCTGTACTCACCTGCATTTTTTTTTTCTGAAGAAGGGTCCAGACCCGAAATGTCAGCTTTCCTGCTCCTCTGATGCTGCCTGGCCTGCTGTGTTCATCCAGCTCCACACCTTGTTGTCCCAGACTCCAGCATCGGCAGTTCCTACTATCACTGAATATGTTTGTGCATTAAGGCAACCGCCCGTACAGACCAATCCCACCAAAAAAAAAATGAACAGAAACACAGGAATGGCAGGACAAAGTATTAAGAAAATCTCACAGCATTTTACATATAGTTGCTGAAGGAAACTGACATTTACATTTGAGCAGAAGAAGGAGACAGGATTATGTTGGGCTTGAAGAATGTGGTTGGAGATGAAAGGAGTGCATTCTTGAGTATGTAGCTGCAGAAGCAACTGCTTCTACATGAAAGATAAATAAGTTGGGGAAGTAAAGAAGAAAAAGTATTCAATTGAGACAGTGTTTTGGAGAGGGAGGAGTCAAAAACAAAAAATAAATAAATATTGCAAATTCAACAGCTAAGAAATATATATATATATAGGTAAGGGAAGAACAAAGTTATTTGCCCATTAAGCATGCGTTTTAAACTTGACAGATGTAAAGCATTGTCAGTACTTTCTGTATAATTAAACCATGGTATATCTTTCATTTGTTTGAATTTGATACATTGCTTCTGTAAATTTGTCGTATTAATCTCAAACAAAATGGTGTCATAGTTGCAGTCTTATGTGGTCAAAGTAACATTTTAAAAGTCTGCTGCAGGACCTGACTACTAGATTTATTAATCTAATGGTAAAGACGCCCTTAAAACATTTGTAAAAATAATTTGAAAATATATGTAGAGTCTAATCGTTAAGACACCACAAATTATCAGCTTTATGTATTGCATTGTTTGACATGCTAGTCTTTGTTTCTTTCAAGTATTAGATAGTTCTTTCAAATTCACATAGTTTTCAAGGTGGGATAGTAGTTTCTGTGAAGAATGATATTTTTATATTTTGTGAATCTCAGTATAGCAGACCAATGAAATGGTTTTTAACCATGTGATTAAGTCAAAACACAATTTTAAATACAACAAAATATAGTTGCTCTATAGTTTTATTATTGTCTTTAAAATACATGATACATTCTGCAAATAATTTTAAACAAGAATTATTTGTCTTTTTGAAAATAAGAATGTATTGCTTGATTCTAATACGTAATTGAAGCTATAAAAGTCTATTTTGCAGACTGTTTTTCACACTGAACTTTGAATCATTGATTTAACAACTGCACTAATTGTAACTGTGATAGCTGTAGTATCCCATTCTGAATTAGAACAATATATTTAAATGCTTATTATATGAAAAGTATATTCATAGGAAGTACACATCAACAAATGAATTGCAGAACAATCTCTATCCTAATACAATAAATGTGAAAAGTAAATGGAATGGAGCGTATTTCAGAAAAAAAGTAAGTTAACAAAAGTGAAGCTTGCTTTGAGAAGGTACCAACACGATTGTTTTAAGAATTAACCAAGATAGTATGCATTGACAGCTATCGTTGAAAGGGAACCAGTAATTTGTCAATATTCTCTTACAAATTATTTTCAACATTCAATTCCTTTCATGATTTGAGTTTACATAAATTGCATTGAATTACAGTCTACCACACAAAAACAGGCTGTTCAGCCCAGATGGTCTAGCAATATTTGTTCTCCACATGACTATCTTTTCACTCCTTGTCGTCTAAACCTACAAATAAATCCTTCTAAATAAAAACTGAAAGAACTGCAGATGCTGTAAATCAGGAACAAAAACAAAGTTGCTGGAAAAGCTCAGTAGGTCTGGCAGCATCTGTGAAGGAAAAAACAGAGTTAACGTTTCAGGTCCGGTGACCCTTCCTCAGATCCTCCTGAGGAAGGGTCACCGGACCCGAAATGTTAATTAAGTAAGTCCTTCTGCTCCCTTCCCCTCCATATTCTCATCTAGCTTCTCTACAAATACATCTATGCTATTTACTTCAACAGATATAATAATAAATAATTTGTATTGAGAAAACATTAAAAAATTGGATGTTTCTAATAGTTTGCAGGTCTAGTTTTCTCATCACAAACCAAATACATCTTAAGATTAATGTTCAAAAGCAATTTTGTCTACATTTTTAACACATTATGCTAGCTGAAAATATCAAAGTCTTGAGTGATGAGTGGATATGGTGCTCATGTCCACATGAAATTGTGTATCACACTACTTTTCTTGACTACTCATTCCATAGATTGCATTATGAAGATTTTCAGCTGAGGAACAAGGCGTAATATACAGAAAAATCACACGTGCTTGTCATTTCTATCACATACAAAGTAGAAAAATTTGAGCAGTGCACAGAAGTTACTATAATGCAGTAATGTTCCTATTAATCAAATAAGGTTAAGTTTTTGCATAAATCTACCTTACCAGTAAACACTAAACCTTAAATTGGGGTTTTTAATGCTATATTCCAGATCATCAGAAGTAGCATGCTTTACACTTCCTTCAAAGTTGCTCAAAAAAAATGTTCATTTTCTAACATGCATGTTTGTAGAAACCTTTCCTGTCAGGCCCTTTGAACACCTGTGTTGAAAAAAATGAGAAAATTAAGTTAAATAACATTTATTACCTCGATATTTGACTGTTCCAATGCCTCTTACTGACCCTTCATCTACTATGCTCTGTTAACTGGAGTTTAGCCCTTTGATACTACATGCCGTCAAATGCAGCACTTTTGTCTTAACTCTGCTCTGGAATTAAGCTTTTTTTGTTCATGTTTGAACTAATTTTCAGTGAGGACTGGTGTTGAATGGTCCTGGCAGACTGAAACTTAGTAGGTTATGGATAAGTAAATGACACTTAAAAGCTCTGTTGGCGGACTGGCACATATAATAGTGGGAATTTTGATGGAGGCCGAGATGATTCATCCACTTTGCAAGGATCTACAATCAGAAATCCTAATGTTCAGCCAAGTCTTCTGTGGTGATATACTTGGCTTTGCTGTTATTAAGGCTGGGGATGTTTGTGGAGGCTCCTCCTCTTTGATGTTTAAGCATCCACCATCGTTTATGGTGAGATGTGAAAAAATTGCAATGCTTTGTTAGGGTGGAATCATTTAACTGTGTTAATAGCATGCTGTTTAAGTTTATCATGAATATTTGTCCTGTGTTGCAGCTTGACCAAATTTACACCATGTTTTTGGTATACTTTGTGCCTCTTCTGATATCCTAGGGATGGGCAATAAATGCTGGCCAACCACTGATGCCAAGTGAATTAAAAAAAAACTTCTTTGAAAGTTTTTCATGGGATGTGGAGGAGTAGGCGATGGCCTAGTGGTATTATCGCTAGACTATTAATCCAGAAACCCAGCTGATGTTCTGGGGAGAGAGATAGTAGGAACTGCCGATGCTGGAGAATCTGATATAACAAGGTGTAGAGCTGGAAGAACACAGCAGGCCAAGCAGCAGTAGAGCAGGAAAGCTGACGTTGCGGACCTAGTTCTAGGGATGTGGGTTCGAATCCCACCACGGCAGATGGTAGTATTGGAATTCAAAAAAAAAAGTCTGGAATTAAGAATCTACTGATCACAATGAAATGATTGTCGGAAAAAAAACCCATCTGGTTCACTAATATCCTTCAGGGGAGAAAATCTGCCACCATCACGTGGTCTGGCCTACAGGTGACTCCAGGCCCACAGCAATGAGGTTGACTCTCAATTGTCCTCTGAAATGGCCTAGCAAGCCACTCAGTTGTACCAATTGCTACAAAGAATCAAAGAAATGAAACCGGCATCGACCTAGGCACCAGAAAAGACAATGGCAGAAACAGCCCTGTCGACCATGCAAAGTTCTCCTCACCAACATCTGGGGGCTAGTGCCAAAATGGGGAGAGCTGTCTCACAGACAAGTCAAGCAACAGCCTGACATAGTCATACTCACAGAATCATACCTTACAAACAATGTCCCAGACACCACCATCACCATCCCTGGATATGTCCTGTCCCACCAGCAGGACAGACCCAGCAGAGGGGGCAGCACAGTAGTATACAGTCGGGAGGGCGTTGCTCTAGGAGTCCTCAACATTGACTCCGGACGCCATGAAGTCTCATGGCTTCAAGTTAAACATGGGCAAGGAAACCGCCTGCTGATTACCACGTACCGTCCTCCCACAGTTGATGAATCAGAATTCCTCAATGTTGAACAACACTTAAGGAAGCACTAAGGATGGCAAGGGCACAAAATGTATTCTGGATGGGGGATTTCAATGTCCACCACCAAGAGTGGCTCGGTGGCAGCACTACTGATCAAGCTGGTCGGGTCCTGCAAGACATAGCTGCTAGACTGGGTCTGTGAGGGAGCCAACAAGAGGGAAAAACATACTTGACATCATCCTTACCAATCTGCCAGCTGCAGTTGCATCTGTCCATGACAGTATCAGTAAGAGTGACCATTGCACAGTCCTTGTGGAGACAAAGTCCTGTCTTCACATTGAGAACAACCTCCATCATGTTGTGTGGCACTAATCACTGTGCTAAATGGGACAGACTTCGCACAGATCTAGCAATTCAAATCTGGGCATCCATGAGGTGCTGTGGGCCATCAACAGCAGCAGAACTGTACTCCAACACAATCTGTAACCTCATGGCCAGGCATATCTCCCACTCAACTATTACCATCAAGCCAGGGGATCAACCCTGGTTCAAAAAAAGAGTGCACGAGAGCATGCCAGGAGCAGCACCAGGTATACCTGAAGATAAGCTATCAACCTGGTGAAGCCACCAAACAGGACTACTTGCACGCCGAACAGCGAAAGCAGCAAGTGATAGACAGAGCTAAGCGATCCCACAACCAACGGATCAGATCTAAGCTCTGCACTCCTGCCACATCCAGTCGTGAATGGTGGTGGACAATTAAACAACTCACTGGAGGAGGCTCCACAAATATCCCCATCCACGGTGATGTAACAGCCCAGCACATCTGTGCAAAAGGCTGAAGCATTTGCAGCAATCTTCAGCCAGAAGTGCCAAGTGGACAATCCATCTCAGCCTCCTCCAGTGGTCCCTAGCATTACAGATACCAGTCTTCAGCCAATTCGATTCACTCCACGTGATATCAAGAAAGGGTTGGAGACACTGGATACTGCAAAGGCTACCGGCCCTGACAACATTCCGGCAATAGTACTGAAGAATTGTGATACAGAACTTGACCCTACCCCTAGCCAAGCTGTTCCAGTACAACAGTGGTATCTACTCGACAATGTGGAAAATTGCCCAAGTATGTCCTGTAGATAAAAAGCAGGACAAATCCAACCCGGCCAATTACCACCTCATCAGTCTCCTCTCGATCACCAGTAAAGTGATGGAAGGTGTCATCAACAGTGCTATCAAGCAGCACCTGCTCAGCAATAACCTGCTCAGTGACGCCCAGTTTGGGTCCTGCCAGGGCCACTCAGCTCCTGACCTCATTACAGCCTTGGTTCAAACATGGACAAAAGAGCTGAATTCCAGAGGTGAGGTGAGAGTGACAGCCCTTGATATCAAGGCTGCATTTGACAGAGTGTGGCATCAAGGGGCCCTAGCAAAACTGGAATTAATGGGTATCGGGAGCAAATGCTCCAGTGGTTGGAATCATATCTGACACATAGGAAGATGGTCATGGTTGTGGGAGGTCAATCATCTCAGCTGCAGGACATCTCTGCAGGAGTTTCTCAGGGTAGTGTCCTTGGCCCAACCATCTTCAGCTGCTTCATCAATGACCTTCCCTCCATCATAAGGTCAGAGATGGGGATGTTCGCCGATGATTGCACAATGTTCAGCACCATTCGTGACTCCTCAGATACTGAAGCAGTCCATGTTCACATGCGACAAGATCTGGACAATACCCAGACTTGGGCTCACACATGGCAAGAGACATTCCCACCACACAAATACCAGGCTATGGCAATCACCAATAAAAGACAATCTAACCACCGCCCCTTGACATTCAATGGTGTTACCATCACTGAATCCCCCACTATCAACATCTTGGGGGTTACCATTGACCAGAAACTCAACTGGACTCACCACATTAACAGAGTGGCTACAAGAGCAGGCCAGAAGCTGGGAATACTGCAGTGAGTAACTCATCTCCTGACTCCTCAAAGCCTGTCCATCACCTACAAGGCACAAGTCAGGAGTGTGATAGAATACTCCTTACTTGCCTGGATGAATGCAGGCCCAACAACACTCAAGAAACTTGACACCATCCAGGATAAAGCAGCCCGCTTGATTGGCACTACATCCACAAGCATTCACTCCCTCCACCACCGACGCTCAGTAGCAGCAGTGTGTACTATGTACAAGACGCACTGCAGAAATTCATCAAAGATCCTCAGACAGCACCTTCCAAACCCACGACCACTTCCGTCTAGAAGGATGAGGGCAGCAGATATATGGGAACACCACCACCTCCAAGTTCCTCTCCAAGTCACTCACCATCCTGACTTGGAAATATATCGCCGTTCCTTCACTGTCGCTGGGTCAAAATCCTGGAATTCCCTCCCTAATAGCATTGTGGGTCAACCTACAGCAGGAGGAATGCAGCAGTTCAAGAAGGCAGCTCACCACCACCTTCTCAAGGGCAACTAGGGATGGGCAAGAAATGCTGGCCAGCCAGCTACGCCCACATCCCACAAAACGAATAGAAATAAAAGGCTTGCAAGGTCAGCAGCTGTTGCCCATCCTTACCTGCCTTTGAACTGAGTGGCTCACTAGGTGATTTCAGAGAGTAGTTCAATCACTTTGCTGTGGGCCTGAAGTTGAGTAGATCTGACCTTGCAAGAATGAAAAGAATCTCCTCCCTTAAAGGATATTTGTGAAGCAGACATTTTCACAGCAAGAGACGATATTTATGCATACGCAATTTGGGACTAGCTCTATATTTCATATTTATCAATGGAGGTCAAAAATCTACCTGCTGCTGTTGTGGGATTCAAACTGTTATGGACCAAACCAAACCCCCTCAAAAGATATATTAAGAAGATAGTCTAGACCCTAACCTTCTCTTATTCTAAAGGTACGTGTAAAGCATTGCATTCCATGTGCAATCTGATGGTCAAACTATGAACTTTAAGCAAAACACACTTTATTTTTATACTACAGTTAAAATACAGACAAAATAA
The DNA here is from genome assembly GCF_021869965.1 of Rhincodon typus. Lineage (NCBI taxonomy): Eukaryota > Metazoa > Chordata > Chondrichthyes > Orectolobiformes > Rhincodontidae > Rhincodon > Rhincodon typus. The sequence continues at coordinate 70,632,514 of NC_063332.1, forward strand.
AAAGAATTGGCTTAAATATAACTATTGAAATACTTAACAGAATAATAAGATATAAAGATCTGTATATATTATATAAAGGTATGGTTATAATCTACTACTAATTATCTGTTCCAATGTCATAACATCCCATAAACACACCCTTGACAAAGGCAATTTCAGAAAAACATTGCATCACATGCAATTCTAGTGGCAGGTAGAAAATCCCAGATTTGAGCTGTAACAGAGAGAGGAATAAGACCTTACACATCTAGTTTCAAGATCACAGCAACTGCAGAAAGGTAAAACTAAAAATCCTGGTTCTGTGGGAGCTTGACCCCATCCACTAAGGCTGCTTCTATAGTTCCATCTTAAAAAGAAAACACAAGGCCTCACAAGCTGTTTACTTAAATGGCTTCGAGCAGACTGCTCAGCATGTCTGTCTCAACCTTTTTTCATAAATAAAAAACCCGGGACCAACTACTCCTCTTAAAGCCATAGTATTGTCAACCCATTTCCCAGACAATTAGCTTCAGCCTGTGCATTACTCGTCCAATGACATCCCCAACGCCCAATGATCTCCTGGACTCCTCACTGTATCAGGTGGAGTGAGGGATATGCCAAGCCATAAGATTACAGATTGGGGTAGAATACAATTCTGCTGCTGCCAGTAGTCCATACAGTTTCTTGAATAGAGGTTTGAACTGCAATGTGTTTTGAAATGATCTTGTGTAATGTGGTGGTTATGCCATAAAATATTGTACAGGGTGCCTTTAATATAGAAGCAGACTTTCATCTTCACGACATTGTTGTGGTCACTGCTACCAAAACTGTTACAGATAAATGCATCAGCAACAGGTATCTCAATGATTTGGTGGTCAAGTAGGATTTCCTTTTGTTGTATCTCTGACTATTTATTGCAGGTCCAGACTAGCAGCTATGTACTTCAGTTTTCAGCTAATTTGGTGAGTAATGTTGTTACTGGGCTTCACTGGTCATGACCATCGAAACACTTCACCCAGCGTACCTTTTGTGCTATTGCTACACTGGGTGCTTCTTTCAAGTGGTGATGAATATGAAGAAGTACAAATCAATCAGATAAGGAAGGGAGGCCATCAACATAAGATTTCCTTGGCCATATTTAACCTCAGAAGTCACACAAAAACAGGTTATAGTCCAACAGGTTTATTTGAAATCACAAGCTTTTGAAGCACAGATCTTTCATCAGGTGGAGTGAAGAGTAGTACACAGACACATACTTTATTGGTAGACAGATGAAAAGATTGTACAATGGTGTGAGTGGAGTGTTAACAGGCTGAATAATAAGTCTCTGCAGGTGATCAAAAGTATCAGTGTGACGTGTCAACAGCAGAATAGCAAGGGAAAGGATGACCTATAATTTGATTCATTGAGGCAGAGAGATATTAAAAATAATGTGGTGCTGGAAACAAACTAAATGGCTAGAATAATGATTGGTTAGTCCCTCAGCATGTGACTTTTATACCTAAGTAACAAGTAATCTAAAACTGTGCAAACTAATTAAGGTAGAGAGACTATAAGTTATCAAGGTGATGGTGTCATAACAAGACAGTAAGGAAGATAGTACATTTTAGTATGGTTACATGTAGCACGAAATGAACCCAAGATCACGGTTCAGACTGTCTTCATGGGTACAGGACTTGGCTATCAGTTTCTGCTCAGCGATTCAGCATGTTGTGCATCTCGAAGGCCGCCTTGGAGGACGCTTACCCGAAGATTGGAGGCTGAATGTCCTTGACTGATGGAGTGTTCCCCAACTGGGAAGGAACATTCCTGTCTGGCGACTGATTTCCAGGGCAGAAATGATCAACAGTTAGTTTCTATCCGGTGTGTGGTGGATGGGAAACTGCATATCAATGAGGTGAAATAGCATAATAATGAGGATGTTAGCGCGTGTCTCACCATGTCTTCAACACCTGAAAATGTGACTTGTTGTTGGACATCTCATGCAATTTTCCCCATTTTTCTTGCCAATGTCCAGATCATTCAAAGGCTGGGAAGATTCTGCCCCAGGTTGCTGATAAAGGTGATCCAATAAAGCATATTTTCTGGGTAGAGGGGCAAGGAACATCAAGCTCAGTGAAAGAACTCGACACAGTTAAGAAACATCCGTACTTCGAGTCATTAGGTTTCCTTGACCTCCCCATTTGAGGGACCAAATCAGGCTGTCAATATGGGTTTCAATTACATTTCAACTGGAGTGGAACATGACACATCTGCTACTGTACATTGTATACCATTGCAAATCATTCTTTGCAAACTTCAAGATGTGCTTTTTTTTTAAACAGGCCAAAAAGATTATAGTTCTGCATCATTTTCAAGTCTTCAGCAGAGGGAAAAGCAAGCGTGACAAACAGCTCTCAAACCTTTAGGATCTAAAATGCGTGGTAGCTTTTGTAATCATAATCTCTTCTCAAATGCACTGTGTGTTTGTCAGAGTGTGCATGTGGGTGTGAGTGTGTATATATTTGGGTGTTTAAATAATGAACATATTTCTTTTAGACAATACTGGTCATTCATCTGGTCGTGACAATTACAGCACTCAGGGGTTAAACACTTTTGTTTTAGAAAAGCACATATAAACACTCTTTGATCATTTAAGAGGTGGGATAACGAAACTGTATCACCATATCAGTTGCCTGTCTGTAACACCAGACATACGATTTTCCTTAAATCAATCCAAAATTAGTTGATGCTCCCAGGATTCATTGTTGCTCTTTTCTCAGCTTGCTAGCAGTGAGATATTCTTTTCCCAGAGAGTGTCTCTCCCTCTCTAGCCCAAGCCAGCTGACTATTTCATACTTATTTCATCTCACGATGAATTTGGACCTTTTCCATTTCAGCACAAACTCCATTCCATGTGCTGAACCATTGAAACAGATCCAGGCAGATGAAAAAACATTTGATATCCTGCTACATTCTAGGAAAGCCTGCAAAGTGACCTTTATGAGGTTTCCTCTGCACCCTTCCCCATGGCAATATGAATCATAACCGCCTAGTATCTAAGTTGAAATGATAATCAGATTTCATGATAACCCAACTCTAACATTCAAACTATATGGACAGTTAAAAGAACTGTTTAGGCAGTTCAGTTAAACTGTTGCCACTTAAGGATGGATCAGGAAAGAGTAAATACAAAAGTAATATGAGAAAACATTTTTCATCTAACAGATGATTAAGATCTGAAATGCACTGCTTGAGGAGACAGGTTCAATTGAAATATTCAAGATTGAATGAGATTGTTACTTGAAAAAGAATAATGAGCAGCGTTACAGGAAAAGGCAGGATAAAGCTAAGAGGTGAGGAAGTGGCGTGTGGGTAGGTGTTGCATCTTTTACAGTTACAGGGGAAGGTATGGGGCTGGGGTTTGGAGGGGAATGTGGCATGAACTAAAAAGTGGCACGAACTAAGGAGTGTCGAATGAAATGGTCTTTGCAGAAAGCAGAGAGGGGTGGGGAGTGGAAGATGTTCTGGATGGTAGGGTCTAATTGGAGTTGGCTGAAGTATTTGAAGATGATACACTGGATGCAGAGACTGGTGTGGAGGAAAGGGAAGACAAGGGGTCCTTATCTTTATTATGTTTGGAGGGGGGATTGGTGGTTAAGAGCTGTGGAGTGGGGAATGGAGGAGGCATGGTGGAGGGCTGTCTGGATGACAGAGGGAGGGAAAAGAACGTCGTTTGAAATAGGAGGACATCTGGGATGCTTGGGCAAGGAACATCTCGTCAGAGCAGATGTGACGAAGATGGAGGAATTGGGAAAATGGGATGGAGTTTTTGCAGGGTACAAGGCGGGAGGAGGCATAGTCCAGGTAGCAATGGGAGTCTATGGGTTTGTAGTAAATGTTGGTCAGTAAACTGTCGCCGGAAATGGAAACGAAGAGGTCAAGAGAAGGGGAGGGAGGTGTCTGAGATAGACCAAGTGAATTTGAGGGCAGGGTGAAAGTTGTTAGGACAGTCGATGAACTGCTCCAGTTCAGCTTGAGTGCAGGATGCAGCGCTGACGCAGTCATCGATGTAATGGCGGAAGAGTTGGGGAACAGTACCGCTGTACGTACGGAAGAGGGACTGTTCAACATAACCAAAGAGGCTGACGTAGCTGGGGCCTATGCGAGTGCCGACGGCAACCCCCTGGATTTGGAGGAAGTGGGAAGAATTGAATGAAAATTTATTGAGGATGAGGATTAATTCAGCGAGGCAGAGGAGGGTCTTGGTGGGGCCGGGTGGCTCACTGGATGGGTTTGTTGGAGTTAAAATCTCAGGGCCTGCAGGCCGTCCTTGTGGGATATAGACATGTATAGGGATTGCACGTTTTTTGGTAAAGATGAAGCACTGGGGGCCAGGGAACTGGACATTTCCGAAGTGGTGGAGGGTGGGGTTTGTGTCCTGGATGTAGGTGGGGAGTGCCTGGACCAAGGGGGACAGAATAGAGTCGAGGTAGGAAGAAACGAGTTCGGTGGGGCAGCAGCGTGCGGAGATGATGGGTCGGCCGGGGTAGCTGGGTTTGTGGATCTTGGGGAGCGGGTAGAACAAGGCAGTGCAGGGCTGGGGGACTATAAAGGTTGGAAGTGGTGGAGGGGAGATCATAGGAGGTAATGATGTCATAGACAGTGTGAGAAACGGAGGTTTGATGGGCCATGATGGGGTCATGGTCAAGGGGGAGGTAGGAACACAGTGCTGGAGAGTTGGCGTTCGGCCTCTGCGGCATAGAGGTTCCATCTTTCAGACTGCCACCGCCCTGCCTTTGTCTGTGGGTTTGATAGTGAAACAGGGAGGTGGGGGGGGATTGGTGCGGAAAGAGTGGAATGCTGCATGTTTGGAGGGGTTGAGGTTGAAGTGGTGAAGGGGGTGGAGAAATCAAGGTGGTTGATGTCATGTTGGCAGTTAGCAATAGAGGTCCAGGGCTAGTAAGAGACCGTGAGAGGGTGTCCAAGAGGAGGAGGAAGGTTGGAGGTGGGAGAAGGGGTCCCTGGAGGGTGGTTGGGAACCTTTATTGAAGAAGCAGCTACAGGGACATAGTTACCGCTAAGAACGAAGGCTGTTGAGTGACAGTAAGGAAAGGGAAGGGAAGGGAAGGAAACAGTCAGTGCAGGGATCCCCTGTGGTCGTTCCCCTCAACAATAAGTATACTGTTTTGGATATTGTTGCGGGGGACAACCTACCAGGGGTAAGCCACAGGGACAGAGTCTGGCTTTGTGGCTCAGAAGGGAAGTGGGAAGAATAGGAGAGCAATTGTAGTGGGGGATTCAATAGTTAGAGGCACAGACAGGCGGTTCTGTGAACACGAACAAGATGAACGGATGGTATGTTGCCTCCCAGGTGCCAGGGTCCGTGACATCTCGGATCATGTCTTCAAGATCTTTAAGGGGGAGGGTGAGCAACCAGCAGTCATGGTACACATTGGTACCAATGACATAGGTAGAAATAGGACTGAGAATGTGACAAACGAGTACAGGGAGTTAGATTGGAAGCTGAACTCCAGGACAAACAGGGTAGTTATCTCTGGATTACTACCAGTGCCACGTGATAACGAGGTAAGAAATAGGGAGAGGGTGCAGCTAAATACGTGACTACAGGGCTGGCGTAGGAGGGAGGGCTTCCATTATGTGGATAATTGGAGCACATTCTGGGGAAGCTGGGACCTGTAAAGTAAGGACTGGGTTGCACCTGAACCAGAAGGGCACAAATATCCCAGGAGGGAGGTTTGCTCGAGCTATACAGGATGGTTTAAACTAGATTGGCAAGGGGGTGGGGAACCGGATTTGTAATTCAGAGGATGAGGTATTCAGCCTTCCAACAGACACAACAGGGAGTGAGTTTGTTAATAAAGAAATGTAGTCGATGGAGCGTAATTGTGGACACAGGGATGGTTTGAGGTGTGTATACTAGAAGTATAGAAGTATCAGAAATAAAGTGGATGAACTTAGAGCATAGGTCAATACTTGGAACTACGTTGTTGTGGCCATTACAGAATCTTGGGTAACTCAGGGGCAGGAATGGTTGTTGAAAGTTCTGGGATTTAGATGCTTTAAAAGAAATAGGCAGGTTGGCAAAAGAGGCAGGGGAGTGGCATTGCTAGTCAGGGCTAGTATAGCAGCTACTGAAAGGCAGGTTGAGAATGATATGTCGACACAGTCAGTTTGGGTTGAGGTCAGGAACAAGAAAGGAGCAGTCACTTTGTTGGGGTTTTTTTTAAAACAGACCTCCTACTAGTTGCAGAGAAGTGGAGGAGCGGATTGGGAGGCAGATACTGGAAAGGTGCAGAAGTCACAGGGTTGTAGTCATGGGTGACTTCAACTTTCCAAAAATTGATTTGAAACTTTTTAGTTGTAATAGTTTAGATGGAGCAGATTTTGTCCAGTGCGTTCAGGAAGGATTCCTGACACAGTATGTAGATAGACCAACACAAGAAGAGGCCACTTTGGATTTGGTGCTTGGCAACAAACCGGGCCAAGTGTTAGATCTGTTGGTAGGAGAACAGTTTGGCGGTAGTGATCATAACTGTTACTTTTACAATAGTCATGGAAAAGGATAGGTACATACAGCAGGGTAAGGTTTATAACTGGGGGAAGAGTAATTATAATTCTGTTAGGCAAGAACTGGGTAACATAAAATGGGAACAGATGCTGTTAGTGAAGAGCACTATGGAAACGTGGAGATTGTTTAAGGAATGCATACTGTGTGTGCTCGATATGTTTGTCCCCAGCAGGCAGGGAAGATGCGGTCGAGTGAGGGAGCCTTGGTTCTCAAGAGAGGTCGAAAGATCAGTTAAGAGGAAGAAGGATGCTTATATAAGGCTTAGGAAACAAGGATCGGAAAAGGATCTAGAGGGATACAAGTTAGCCAGGAAGGAGCTGAATAAAGGGCTTAGGAGAGCTATAAGGGGGCATGAGAAAACCTTGGCAGATAGGATCAAGGAAAACCCCAAGGTTTTTTTTACACGTACGTGAGGAACAAGAGAACGACCAGAGAAAGGGGAGGGCCGATCAAGGATTGTAAAGGGAATTTGTGCACGGAGCCTAAAGAGATAGGAGAGGTCCTTAATGAATACTTTTCTTTGGTATTCACAACTGAGAGGGACCTAGTTGTAGGGGAGGGCAGTGTGAAACAGGCTGGCAGGCTAGAGGTGGTCGATGTTAGTAAGGAAGATGTACTGGGAATTTTGAGGAACTTGAAGATAGATAAGTCCCCTGGGCCTGATGGGATTTATCCAAGGATTTTATGGGAAGCGAGGGTAGAGATCACAAGGCCTTTGGCGATGATCTTTTCGTCCTCACTGTCCACGGGAATAGTGCCGGAAGACTGGGGAGTGGCATTCCCTTGCTCAAAAAAGGGAATAGGGATAACCCTGGAAATTACAGGCCAGTTTCGTCTTACTTCAGTGGTGGGCAAGTTATTAGAAAGGGCTCTGAGTGATAGGATTTATGATCACTTGGATAGGCAAAGTTTGATTCGTGATAGCATGGATTTGTGAGGGGTAGATCATGCCTCACAAACCTTATTGAATTCTTTGAAGAGGTGACCAAACACGTAGATGAAGGTAAAGCAGTGGATGTGGTATACATGGATTTAAGTAAGGCATTTGATAAGGTTCCCCATGGTAGGCTCATGCAGCAAGTAAGGAGGCATGGGATAGGGGGTAATGTGGCAGATTAGATTCAGAATTGGCTGACCCTTAGAAGACAAAGGGTGGTAGTGGACGGAAAATATTCAAGATGGTGCTCAGTTACGAGTGGTGTACCACAAGGATCTGTTCTGGGTCCTCTTTTATTTGTGATTTATGTAAATGATTTGGATGAAGGAGTGGAAGGGTGGATTGGTAAGTTCGCAGATGATACAAAGGTGGGTCAAGTTGTGGATAGTGTGGAGGGTTGCTCTAGGTTAAAAAGGGACATTGATAGGATGCAGAGCTAGGCTGAGAAGTGGCAGATGGAGTTGAACCCTAAAAAGTGTGAGGTGATTCATTTTAGAAGGACAAATTTGAAAGCAGAATACAGGGTTAACGGAAGGATTCTTGGCAGTGTGCAGGAGCAGACAGATCTCCGGGTTCACGTTCACAGTTCCCTGAAAGCTGCCACCCAGGTGGATAGAGTTGTTAAGAAGGCGTAAGGTGTGTTAGCTTTCATTAATAGAAGGATGGAGTTCAAGAGCCGTGAAGTTATGTTCCAGCTGTACAAAACCCTGGTTCGGCCACATCTGGAGTATTTTGTCCAGTTCTGGTCGCCTCATTACAGGAAAGATGTGGAAGCATTGGAAAAGGTGCAGAGGCGATTTACCAGGATGTTGCCTGGAATGGAGGGAAGGTCTTACGAGGAAAGGCTGAGAGAGCTAGGGCTTTTCTCTTTAGAACGACGAAGGATGAGAGGTGACTTGATAGAGGTGTACAAAATGATCAGAGGTATAGATAGAGTGGACAGCCAGAGACTTTTTCCTAGGGTGGAGATAGCTATTACGAGGGGGCATAGTTTTGAAGTGAGTGGAAGTAGATATAGGGGAGACATCAGAGTGGTAGGGGCGTGGAACGCATTGCTGGAGAGGGTAGTGCAGTCAGCATCATTAGGGGCATTTATGCGGCTATTAGATAGGCATATGGATGATAGTATAAGGTAGGGGTGGAGGTTAGATAGACCTTAGGTTTAGGGTAAAAGTTCGGCACAACATCGTGGGCCAAAGATCCTGTACTGTTCTATGTTCTATGTTTTAAGACACCATGCAGGTGGATGCAGCCGAAGAAGAGCTCCATCTTGTGGCAGGCATGGAACTCGCTGAGGTGGGGGTAGAGACTTAGAGATCAGGGGGCAATGGTGAATATGCAGCAAGGTTCTGGAGTGGGGAATTGGGGGGGGGGGGGGGGGGGAAGGGGGGGGGGGGGGGGAGGCGGGGGGGGGGGGGGGGGGGGGGTTTGGATGATGGGGGGGTGAGGGTTGTGGGAGAGAGGAGAGGTGGAGTGATCGGGTATATTGTGGGGGTGGACAGACGAGGAGGGAGAGGTGTGTTGGCTACAGGTGGGTAGTAAGACCCAGGAGTGACCCCGGGGATAGGAGTCCGGGGGTTAATTGGAGAGTGGGTGGAGTCTGAAGCAGAGGCGAAAGTTGCAGGGAAGTTGAGGGAGGTCCCAGTCCTCAGCGGAATCCAGAGCAGCATTTGAGGAGTTGTGCGGACCAGAGATGGAGGTTGAAGGTGAATTTCTGTGGGTCTTGGTCGATGACTGTGGAGGCTTGGGTGCCGGAAATGGCGTCAGACTGGAGAGGCCCAGTGCTGGATGAGGTCTGCATGTGCCTAATGATGGCAGCAGCATGGGGGGCCTGGAGGTGACAGAAAGAGGGCGCAGATTCTGAGTAGTGAGCCGGTTCTCCCATTGTAGGTGAGTAGAGGACAGTCTTGAGAACTTACAATTTTTAATGTCCGATATGAAGCAGAAAAGCTGTTTGTTGAGCGTCTGGATTATGAAGAGTACAGGTCCTCCGCAAGTTTGGGAAAGGGAGGCTGTGAGCTGGGGGAGGGATGAGGAGAGGGAGTGGAGGTGCCAGCACATTGAAGAGAGGGTTGAGCGGAGAATCCAGAAAGAGAATTGTTTCTGAAGGCATCGGAGGTGTTGAGTATGGAGCATCGAAAGTGGATCCAAATTTTGACGGTTTAAAATTTACCTGTAGGCCTTGAGGGTTGAGTTGGTTGTGAAGACAGGAGCTAAGGAAGGTCATGCGGCTGTAGTAGTGGGTTTGTTTCACAGTGTGATCGAAGAGCTGAAGGGGTCCTAGCAGTGTGGCAGTGAGAAAGGGACTCACTGAGTTCATGTCTGAGGGAGGCAGAGAACTTCCCATAGTGGGGTATCCTTTGAAGAGACCTCGCAGTGGTATAAACTTGGTTAGAGACAAAAAAAGTACAGATGCTGGAATCCAATGTAGACAAACAGGAGGCTGGAACAACACAGCAAGCCAGGCAGCATCTGGAGGAAAGGAGAAGGCAACGTTTCGTGTATTACCCTTCTTCAGGACTGGATATTGGGGTAGGGGGAACTGCAGATAAAGAGGT
>NC_063332.1:70642658-70777191 GCF_021869965.1 Rhincodon typus
GGGTAGCAGAATGGTGGTGATGGGTGGATATCGGCGGTAGGTACGGCCTGGTTGGTTGATGGGAGGGATGAATCTAGTTGGTAGCTGGAATGGAGGGTCAGTAGGTGGAATGGAAAGGAGGTGGTGGGGCTGGAAAGGGAGCCAGGGGATGGGTGGGAAGGTTATTTGAAATTAGAGAACTCAGTGTTAAGTCCTCCGGGCTGTAGGGTGCCCAGGTGGAAGATAAGGAATTGGTCCTCAAATTTGGGATCTGATTCACTGCAACCCTGGAGGAGGCCAAGGATGGACAGGTCGGAGGGAGGGAGGGGCTTGTTGAAATGGGTGGTGGCCAGAAGATTAGGCTAGCTATTTCGGGCCAGGCGAAGCTGCTCGGCAAAGGGTTTGAGAGAAATATGGGCCAAATGCTGGCAAATGGGACTGGATTAATTTAGGGTATCTGATTGGCATGGGTAAGTTGGACCAAAGGGTCTGTTTGCATGCTGTACAGCTCTTTGATGAAGTGAAATGCTCAATCAGAGCACCAGTACAGCCACAATAGGCCAAATAGCTTCCTCCTGCAATGTAATAAGTCTGTGATTCTGTGAACCCCATACTTTCAATGCCTTTTGGAGACTCAAGGATCTAACTGTTGCAAACTCAGGGACTGTTGTCAGTGTCCCCAACTGTGAACACCTCATATCATCACTTCAGTAACTCAATTTAGATCTTCCTTTAATCTTTAACCACCTAGGCCTGTTGTCAAGCAGACTTCAGGTCACATGATTCCTTCATTTTCACCTTAAAGACACTGTACCAAAACATAATTTTATAAACCTCACAACTGTAACAATACATCAGTTGACTTCATTGAAACTGCATATTAAGAAGACATTTTTGAAATGGGAGGTGGTTTTAATCAGATCAGAAAAGATTGATTATACTGAGAATGAGTAATAAACTGTATCTGAAAGCAAGTAATTTGAATAGTATATTTATCCTAAGTCTGCAGCGCAGAAGATTGTTTATGCCAATCTGCAGAGGGAGAAGTTGGCAAAGAATAATAAAATGCATGTCCTAAATCAATTGTGGACATCTAGGAAATGCAAGGTAAGGAGACAGATGTCTAAAATAGCTATAGGAAAATACATGCAATGCCTACAATGTAAAATACAGCATCAGATAATTCACCAAGGCTTCTTAAACAGCAACTTCAAACCCACAATCACTACCATCTAGAAGGACAAAGGTAGCAGATACATGGGAATGCCACCACCTGCAAGTTCCCCTCAAGTCACTCACCATCCTTGCTTGGAAATATATCATTGTTCCTTCAGTGTTGCTTAGTCAAAATTATGGAACTCCCTCCCTGACAACATTGTGGGTGTATCTACACTAAATAGACTGCAGCAGTTCAAGAAAGCAGCTCACCACCATCATCTTCTCAATGGCAACTAGGAATAGGCAATAAATTGTCCTGTTTGTTCTGTTACAATCTTCTCTCTGCTACCTCAAGGTTCACTAAATGTTCTACTACACAGCCTTCCACCAAAGCTCATGGTCTACCACTCCCACTGATATGCTACATTTTCGCTCAACCTTGTTACGCATCCCATCTATCCAGAATCCTATTCTCTGCACCTCCTATTTACTCACAAGGGACAGCTCACCACTTTTCTTGCACCACCACCAACTGCTGTACTAGCCACTTTCATCCCATTTAATCCCTGCTCATGTCTCATTCCAGGAGAAAACACCCTAAAACAGGACAGAGTGGCCAAGGCAGAGGCTGGTGTGCCCAATATTCATCTGTTCTATGGGGAGAGAATCCTTGCCTTAGCGGGAGTGGATTGTGCCTACTTATGCAGTGTGTAGATCTCCATATCTCAGCAACCAAGTAAGATTCATCGTCAAATGCTGCATTGCTCTCCCATAATGACTGCTAGATTAATTTTAAACATGCAGAAAGCTTCTCCCCATATTTCACAAAACATTCGCTCTCTTGCCTTCTGATGGCACAAGCGACACCCTCACAGTGTCTGCCCTGAACAGACCAGTGCCTCTGGACATCATCTCCTCTACCTCAAATACTGACGACTATGTGGGTACTTTATCTAGATTAGACTCGGCGGGACATTCTAATGAGCACATGACTGGTATGCCTCTGTAGCTAGTTGAACAAGTAATGTCCCAAGACACGGGCACTCAGAGGACTGCTGGAGATAAGGCACTTACTCAGCCCCAGGCAGGAGAGGAACGTATATTGTCAGCCATTAATAACTTCATTAAAATGCACAAACTGATACAATAGCAACAGCCAGTTTGTTGGAAATGTACAGCAAACAGGATTGACGTTTGGAGACATCTACGCCATCTGTCCTGTGCTGGTTCCAGCACATGTATATTTGGTTGTCTCTGTAAACGGGTTAGTGACTGCCATGGAGAGTTAGCTTCAGCACACACTGTCCGCTGAATACGTGCACAGACTTACACACCATCACTGTAGCCGTTGGCGTGTAGCACCAGTGGCAAGGTAAAAGGAGCGCAAGGGACCTTGAACATACTCTAGGTTCCTCACAAATAAACAGGGATGGTGCCAGTAAGGACTCAGTCACATAAAGGCGCCCCCGCATCCCCCACCCCTCACCCCTACCACTCCCCGGAAGTCTCCCCTCCTAATACGCTACAGAGGTGCCAGCACATTCTTACCGTCACCGTGCCTGCAAACCTCAATCTTGTAGATGTACAAGTCAAGATGGGTGATCCTGCATCTGGGAAGGACACGCTCAGCATGACTGGCCATCTAGCCACAATGCTCATGGGGTCATTCACCTAAACATACAAACAAACCAACAGGGCAGGCTCCCTCCACCCCAGCTGCAGACCCCAGAGCTGCACCCCCATGCAGTATGAGGGAAAGGAAAAAGAAAACTGTATGGGGCACATAAAGCACATGGGTGACACTTTATTGTAAATAGAATCTCACACTTGTAAAAATATGTTCACTTTTCACAGTAACCTGTGCGATATTGTCATTTTGGCTGCAGCTACAAGAATATTAAGTAGAGAAGATAGTCATCATTACTGCTACACAATGCTGTAAAAGCCTTTCTGAAGGACAGCTAATTTTTCTGTAGCACCTATTCTAGCATAAGACTTCATAATTATTAAATAAGGGACAATCTGATATTTTGAAGGCTTCCATCAGTTTGTAATGTTATATTTTGCTTAACAAGAGGCAAAGGAAAGAAAGAACATTCGCAGATGGGAGTTAACTGGGGATGCTTGATTCTCCAGGATCGAGACATACAACAATCAGTAAATGATGACTTCTTTCGATTCTATCCCGTTAAAAATGATTGTCATGTCCTGTTCGTGGTGCTGCAGGTGATGAAGCTGCACCATAGGGTGGTGAAGATAATGATCCATTTGATGAACATCCTTATGTTCCTAATTGGTACAACGCTGTGGCTCATCACTACCTATCACATATACTTGTTGCATCCTCCAGTTTTCTGGAGTAAATCACACAAGGATTATGTCGTACCTTCAGTTTGTACTATACTGCAAAGAACTCCCAGATCAGAGAAATCATAGGAACCTCATGAAGGTGTTGCATTGCACACACATTGGGTCTTATGACATGACATTCTGACTTCTACTTTTGCACATTGAATGCTGCTGACACAGGTTTGTTCATACAACTCATTCAGTAGATCCACTGCCCCTCTCTCATCCAGACAACATTCCATCGAAGAATGAATGTGGGTCTCTTGCACTTTTTCCACATCATGATGCTGGAAACTTTGGATTAGGAGGCTGTTATACATCTGCTAGTGGATGATGCTTGTCCTAAATTTCCAGATGCCTTGGTTCCTCGATTTTTGTAAACTCTCTTTAGCCATTGGGCATAGAGACAATAGCAGCTGTTGTGCCCGGATCATAGAAAGGCAGCACTGCATATAATGTAATGGTGTGGACGCTTTAACTCTAAGGAGTGAGGTAAACCAATCCTGAACCTTGTGAAGGCTATTAGACCTCGCAACATGATTGTGAATTGGGGAACCTACATGAAACTTAACAGCCTAGCTGACATATTTCACCTTCACAGCCATTACGAGGACTGATTTGTAATGATCAATGCTATTGTCAAAACCATAAGCAATAGGAACAAAAGTAAGCCAATCGCTCCTTCGAGTCTGCTCTGAATTCAACAGGATCATGACTGATCCAACATTTCTCATGTTCACTTTCCTGTATTTTCCCTATAACCCTCGAACATCCTACTAATCAAGAACCTATCTGTCTATCTCAGTCTTAAACGTACACAAGTATTCTGTCCCTGCTGCTCTCTATGGCAAGGAGTTCCAAAGATACTCAACCCTCAGTGAAGAAATTCCTTCTCATCTCAATCTTAAATTGACACCCATTTATTCTGATACTATGCCCCCTGGTCCTAGACTCTCCCATCAGAAGAAACATCTCAGCATTTACCTTGTCAAACCGCTTAAGAAACCTTAACGTTAGTTCTGGCCAGGACTTAGCTGGTCACTGCATGAAGTTTGCATCCAGAATTATGCAATTACAGATCGTTTTAACGTCAACTGTGCAAATACTTAATTGATGCAATTGGACTTTGAAGGACCTCTGATCACTCGCAAGAAAACACTCTAATTTGGAGAAATAAAAACACACTGCCTATTCTGTGTGGTAGAAGCCATTTTTCATTTTAATTACACACAAAATTCAGATGAGAATGGAAGGCAACACAAGTTGCACTTCGTAGAGTGAGACGCAAATTCAGATTGTTAATCTGCGAACCCCCAAAACCTCATGTTCCTTTCTACCTTGCACTCCCTGTCAATCTCATCAAGCATGAGTCTTCCCATATTCCCGCCCAACTTTTAATTTAAGTAAAAACTGAAAGAACTGTGCATGCTGTAAATCAGGAACAAAAACAGAAGTTGTTGGAAAATCTCAGCAGGTCTGGCAGCATCTGTGAAGAAAAAAATCAGAGTTAATATTTTGGGTCCGGTGACCCTTCCTCAGAACTTAAACAACAGCCCTGAATAATGACTGATCAGATTCCAAAGCATATCTGTGCAGCTTCAAAACTAACTTCCTATGAATCACTGGAGTTGTTGCATTGGACTGCAGGACTGACTGCTTCCCACTCCTGGACCGCAAAGATATGCAGCTCTTGACCCTGAACGGTAAACTGACCATGTCCGAGCTCTCAGACTGATACTGAATGATATCCTTGACTTATTATGCTGGTACCCCCCTGACTGACAACCATCTCCCCAGAGCATGAGATATGGTTATTTGACTGAAGCATTTTCAGTGCATAGCCATTTAAGCTGCTGGTACATGCTGCAGGTGCGAGACTGACGTACCTCAGTTTGTACATTAATCTGTTCACTCCAATGATTGATCATTCCTGGCAAACATGACAAGCTGCATGGCTTCAGGTCTGCAATAAAGTTCCTACTGAGCTGACAATGTGCAAAAAAGCAATGCAGAGATACTGTGAGCATCCAAGTAGGTGCAAAGTGAGTGAGTGCTAAGAAAGCCAGCTAAGAGCACAGAAATACGTCCTGTTCTGACGAATGAGACAGGTGCCTGTCCCTGCATGAAAAGTGGCCTGGCAGCAGCACTGTACTGTAAAGCGTTGGTGAGCTGCATACTACAGCATTGAGGTGGTGAACTGTTGTGAGTTGGAGATATGCCACAATAATATGTGGGCTTGGTGCCAGCCTTGATGGATGGAGGGTGCAGACAGTCACTGCCCATGGAGTGTGACCTGAGGTGTTGTGGAGCTCTGGCCAAGTTGGAGGCCTGAGGAAGATGCCAGCAAGTTACACTCAGCAGGCACCTGTTCGGGCCCCATATGTTGGGAATTGTCACTGTCTAGTTTTTCTCAATTACCTGGGGAAATAGCAATCTGGACATAAACGAGGAAAGGTTAAATAATAATGAGATGTTAATGCATGAAAATAGCACCTTGTTACTCACTTGCAAGATTCTCATTTAACTGTTCAAAGCTTAACAGAAAAATCAGACTTTCATTCCTTAACGGTGAGAATCTAATTTTTCCATTCTTGCCGTACCATTTCCCACATCATTTAGGGGCTAGGAAAATACAGCCCAAGGTTACTTTTAAGCTGAGTATAGAAATTTGGGGAAACAATGGCTATTCATTAGATTAACTAAAAGGAGCTCATAAATTGATTGCTTGCCTAAGTTGAAGAGTTTTTTTTTAAACATCTGGCAACATAATAATTAAAATCATTGACTGATATGCTACCAGCATCGAAGTAAGCAATTTGAGCAGAACTGTAATTCAGTTCCTTTGTCACAACTTGAAGAGTCTTTTCTGAATCGCCAGGCAGACTGTCAAATGTAGAAAGCAATTCCAATTTGAGGAATATTCGGAAGCACTGTTCTGATCCTAATGCTTAATGAGATTATGGCCACACACTTAACCAGAAAAAAAACCTTTGATGGAATTGCATTGTACATGTCAATGGTAAGTATCAGAAATCACACGACACCAGGTTATAGTCCAACAGGTTTATTTGAAAATATAAGCTTTCAGAGCCTAACATCTGAAGGAGGAGTGAGGCTCTGAAAGCTGGTGTTTTCAAATAAACCTGTTGGACTATAACCTGGTGTCATATCATTTCTGACCACATCCATCCCATTCCACATGGCACCTCCACATCAATGGTAAGTATGTTAGCCAAACCACGAAAGTATCACTTCAATAAGAAGCAAATTACAAATTCAACGTACTTATCTGGTGACAAATTCTTTCTTCAGGCAAACTTTGAAACTTGGATATCCCTGTGTAGACTTGTAGCCCTATTGAATGCAAGATAGAAAAAAAATGCTGTAAGTGGTGTACAAGTTGTAGATTTAATGAACTCTGATTATAATACCTTAAAAGTTAAATGTACATTATCCAATTTGGTAACTTCGTAGTAAATATTAGATTAGCAAAATCAGAGTTAGTGGAACTTGTATCTTATTTTGATACAATACTTTGGTAAAATTATTGTCATATAAATGAAAAATTTTTAAAAGAATTCTTTTAAAATAATGTAAGTTAGCACTTGAAGTTGAATCTTATTAGTGTGGAAGCAAATCCGACTCATGCTGTTATACTGTGATTCAGACTGAACAACACAGCAAAGGACCAAACACAGGATGCTGGAGAAACTCAACAGGTCTGGCAGCATCTGTGGAGAGAGAAAGAGCTAATGTTTCTTCAGAGCTGCTGAGTTTTTACCAGGACTTTCTGTATTTATTTCAAATTTCCAACATCCGCGATATTTTGTTTTTATGATGGCAAGGACTAGCCACTTTTACTAAGATCACTAATACTAATTTTTAAAAATTAATTCTTTATTAATTCACAGGATGAGGATGTCACATTTAGGCAGCATTTATTGCCCATCCTTAATTGCCCAGATGGCAGTCGAGGGTCAACCACATTGTTATGGGTCTGGAGTCACGTGTAGGTCAGACCGGGTAAGGATGGCAGTTTCCTTCCGTAAAAGGGATTAGTGAACCAGACAATCGGGAACGGATACCTGGTTATCATAAGACTCTTAATTCTTGATAGAAAGTATGGACCACTTTTCCATACAAAACAAAAATTGTTACTTCTTATAAGCAATTAGACAACAGCTACAGATAGGCACATATAAATTATTGGCATATAACTACCAATTAAAACCTTGATAAACTGCCTATCTCACACACAGACAAACAAAGAGTGAAAAGTGATTATCAGCGAAGGTAGAAGCAACCGGAAAGTCAATTCAGTGGTCTTTGCTGCCTGATTCGAATGTTGAGATTATCTTTCTTTGGCTAGCCTGGCCCTCAGCGTTCTGTTGTCTTTCTTTAGAATCTTCCACTGGTTTGTAAAAAGATCAGAATGATTGATTCACTTGGAAAATGTCTCTGATTGATCAACTGAAAAGTCACAGCAACTGCTATCACCGTCACTGTAACCCATTTCCATTTCCAATCTGCTCATCTTCACTTGTAAACAATTCCTTGGCTCCTGGTTATCTACACATTGCAGGAGCCCACAACAACAAAAGCAGAGTACACAATAGGTATTGGGGCATTGGGACCCATACAAACTGGACAGGTTACACCTGGGCAGGACCAAGACTGATGTCCTTGGGGGATACTTGGTAGAGCGGTTGGGAGGGTTTAAACTAGTATAGCAGGGGGATGGGAACCAGAGTAGAGTAGTTGATGAATAATTTGAGGGAGAGGTAGAAACCAAGGCAAACATGATGAAGAACAAGAACAGGCAGGGAAACGCTGCTGAAAAGAGCAGGGGAGTTGGTCTGAAATGCATGTGTTTCGATGTAAGAAGTATAACAGGAAGGTAGATGAACTGAGAGCTTTGGCTAGTACTTGAAACTATGACATTATTGCGATTACACAGATTTGGCTGAAAAAGGGACAGGGCTGGCAGTTAAATGTCCCAGGATTTACATGTTTCAGGTGGGATAGAAAGGGAAGTAAAAGGGGTGGAGGAGTTGCATTACTGGTACAGGAATATCTCACAGCTGTACTGAGGGAGAATACATCAGAGGATTCATGCAGCGAGGCAATAATGGGTAGAACTCAGGAATAGCAAAGGTGAAATCACAATGCTTGGGGTATATGACAGGCCTCCCAACAGCCAGTGGGAGATAGAGGAGAGAATATGTAGACAGATTTTTGAAAGGGACCATTCAGGAGGGTTTCTTGGCACAATATGTAAAAAGTCCAACCAGGGAAGGGGTAATACTGGACCTGGTTTTGGGAAATAAGCCCGGTGAGTGAAGTTTCAGTGGGGGAGCATTTTGGGAGTAGTGACCATAATACTGTGAATTTTAAGATACTCATGGGCAGGGATAACGGCAGTCCTCGGTTGAAGGTGTTAAACTGGGGGAAGGCGAACTACAATAATATTGGCTAGGAACTGGAGAATGTTGGTTGGAGGTGGCTGTTTGAGGGTAAATCAAAATTGGACATGTGGGAGTATTTCAAATGGCAGTTGATAAGAATTCAGGAGCAACACGTTCCTGCGAGAACGAAGAATAGGTATGGCAATGT
This sequence comes from Rhincodon typus, assembly GCF_021869965.1. Lineage (NCBI taxonomy): Eukaryota > Metazoa > Chordata > Chondrichthyes > Orectolobiformes > Rhincodontidae > Rhincodon > Rhincodon typus. The sequence continues at coordinate 70,651,758 of NC_063332.1, forward strand.
TATATGAAACATGGATGACCAGGGATGTTATAGCCTTGGTCAAAGAGAAAAAGAAAGCATACATAAAGTCTACGAGGATGGGAACTGACGAAGCACTTGAAGTACATACGGAAAATAGGGAAGAACTTAAACAAGGAAATAGAAGGGCTAAAAGGGGTCATGAAGAGTCATTAGCAAACAGGATTAAGGAGAATCACAAGGCTTTTTAGAGATATATAAAAAAGCAAGAGGGTAGCCAGGGAAAGGATTGGCCCACTCAAGGACAAATGAGGGAATCTATGTGTGGAGCCAGAAGAGGTAAGTGAGGTCCCAAACAAATACTTTGTGTCAGCATTCATCAAAGAGAAGGAATTGATGCAAGATCTCAGGGAAGGGTGTGTCGAGTTTCTGTGCCGAGTTGCTATTAAAAAGGAAGAGGTGTTGTGCGTCTTACAAAGTATTAAGGTAGATAAGTCCCCAGATCCTGATGGAATCCATCGCAGAATATTGAGGGAGACAAGAGAACAAATTGATGGAGCACTGACAGCCATGCTTGTATCCTTGTTTGCTATAGGTGAGGTCGCAGTGGATGAGAGAACAGCCAATGTTGTCCCATTGTTTAAGAAGGGTAACAGGGATATTCCTGGAAATTACATGCCTGTGAGTCTCACGTCGGTAGTAGGGAAATTATTCGAAAAAGATTCTCAGGGACAAGATCTATAAGCACTTAGAGCAAATGGACTTATTAGTGATAGACTGCATGGTTTTGTGCAGGGGAGGTTGTGCCTCACTAACTTGATCCAGTTCTTTTGAGGAGGAGGTGACAAAGATGATTGATGAGGGAAAAGTGGTTGATGTTGTCTACATGGACTTCAGTAAAAGCTTTGACAAGGTTCCTCATGGCAAACTGGTACAAAAGGTGAAGTCACATGGTATCTGATATGAGCTGGCAAGATGGATAGAGACTGGCTTAGTCACAGGGGTTACTCGGTAGTCATGGAAGGGCAAGTGAAGAGACGGGAGAAACAGATGACTAAAGAAAACTGGGGAGAAAGAAAAAAGGAGAGATGGAATTATTAAAACCTAAGCTCCAAAAAGATAGAGAACTAGGACAAAACATTGTTAAACAAGAATTCAGAGTAAAGGAAGAAAGAGGTCGTAAAAGTGGATGATTCTCATTCCATTAAGGGGTTTGATCTTACAAAAGAATATAGTGGAGGATGAAAAGGTATTTTACCTAATTTAAGAAGGTAGCTAGACAGATGAAGTGACCTAAAGATGTTTGGACAGCCACATCTATGGATGTGTCTGCCAGTTTGCCAGAAGAACAATCTGCAGAGTACAAAGCAGTAGAAAAAGAAGGCAGTACTCCGTGCTTATTGTCCTTGAAGCTTATCAATTAAAATTTAGGGCTACTAAGAAAGAACCTTAATCAATCATTTTAGAAGTTGTAAGAGGACAAGTGAGGTTCAGCTAGCAACAAGTAGCCTGTGGCCTGCGGAGCTGTCATGACAAAAGTTTCCTGCCTACCAATAACATTATTAGGGCAGGTGAACAGCACGTGTGGGGGAAATGGACAGTCAAAAGTCTTTTGGACCTTTGCTGCTGTTAAAAATACCTAAAGCTTGAAGAAAGCCAATTTATTTCCCCTCACCGGTTTCTGTAAGCTTTTAACAATAAGTCAGAGACTTTATAAGTTGTGAACCTGTGACTGTGTGCCTCCTGAAGCATAAGTGCCTGGAGATGAGAGATTGAGAAGTAGCAAGCAAAAGGAACATCTCAGCGAACCCTGTGTACAAGGGCCATTGAACTACCTTCCCAGTTTTTCCCTCCACTAATATCTATGTCTTTTTTTGTCTGCCTGTGCCCACGTGTTGGAGGAGTGTTATAAGGGATTAGAGTTTTAACTAGTAAAGTTATGTGCTGATGATTCAAACTTGTTTATCTGTAGCTAGAATCTATTTTTGTAACAAATCATAATTCTTCATACGTACAGAAACCTGGTCCATGATTTCTGTTAACCTGGGTCTAACAGGACAGGTAATTTGAAGAATTTGACATACTCTTATAAAATCTATTTGTGCTTCACAGATGAAGACTGCAAGCTACTCACAAAGAAACAAAGCTGGAACCTTGCCATGTTGAATCAAACGTTAACTGCACAATAAACTATACAAAAGTAGCAGAATTCTATTCCAAAGGCACTCCAATGCACTATGAAAGAGAGTGGACATGTGAGCTGCCCATTGTATAGCCCCTAGCCTTGAGTGTCGGTGCATACCCTTGTAAAGCTGGCATATAGAATGAACCTTTTCCTGCAGTGAACGCTGATTCCGTACTTGGTTTAGCTCAGTTGGTTGGACAACTGGTTTGCGATGCAGAATGAAGCCAACAGCATGGATTCAATTCCCACACCAGCTAAGGTTACCATGAAGGATTCTTGTTCTCAACCTCTTCTCTTGTCTGAGGCATGGTGACCCTTGGGTTATACTACTACCAGTTATCTCGCTCTATAGCGAGAGATCCTATGATCTGGTAAGCCTATTGTGACTTTACCCTCATCTTGTGAGGGAGAGTAAACGTGGAATGATATGTGCAGGTCAGGAATTAAGCACATTCACTGCACATGTTTAGCCTTTGTACTGCCAATGTTAAGGTGCAATATCTTAGCTACAGTCCTCAACATGATGTTTCATGCATCCCTGACATTTGAGGTTATCAGAGTTGGCTGCCTGAGAGATGAGCAATGTTTGCCCACTACAACTACTTTCAGCCAAAGGATATCTCAAGAGGCTGCTCATCTTTCACATGGGTGTTACTTTACAAGGTCCATCAGTGAAAACTATACTATGGAGACACCATAAGTGTAAGTAATGGTATAGTTACAGAAATGAACATTATTTTTCACCTGAGCCAGCTATGCCCTCAGTAAGTTTTCTTCATGCTTTTCCTGTTATTGCCTCCAAGGGCAGTTGTAACTTACGCAGCTAGGGTGGAGAGAGTCTGCTTTGTAGTTGGCTCTTTTGCCTGGGAAGACTTGGGATATCATCACCTGGTACAATTCAGCCTAGGGGGCCCAATTTTGCTGACAGCATCCTGTCTAGCTGGAGGCTCATCCTCCTCCACTTGAATTCAAACAAAGAACAGTACAACACAAGAACAGGCTCTTCAGCCCACCATGTCTGCACCATGATGCCTTGGTCCAATTCCATCTGCCTGCACATGGTAAATATTCCTCTATTCCCTGCGTGTTCACGTGTCTGGCTAAATGCCTCTTAAACGTTGCTAATGCATCAGTTTCTATCAGGCACCTACCACCCCATGTCACAAAAGTTGTGCCACACATCTCCTTTAAGCTTTCCCCCTCTCACCTTAAACCTTGCCCACATCACACATCCTGGCTCCAAAAGTATTTGGCATTTCCACACTGGATTAAAAAAACACTCCAACTATCCACCCTATCCTTGCTTCTCAATTTTATATACTTTTATCAGGTAGCCTCTCAGTCTGACACTCGAGCAAAACCAACTCAAGTTTGTCCAAGAGACAGTAAGAACTGCCGATGCTGGAGTCAGAGATAACATAACGTGGAGCTGGAGGAGCACAGTGGGCCAGGCAGCATCAGAGGAGCAGAAAACTTGACGTTTCGGGTTGGGACCCTTCTTCAGAAGTGTTGAAGAACTTCTGAAGAAGGGTCCTGACTCGAAATGTCAACTTTCCTGCTCCTCTGATGCCGCCTGGCCCGCTGTGCTCCTCCAGCTCCACATTGTGTAATCTCAAATTTGTCCAATCTCTCCTCATGGCCAATATGCACCAATCCAGGCGACATTCTAGTTAGGAACAAATTACTGCAGATGCTGGAATGTGTACTGAAAATAACAAATGCTGGGGATCATAGCGGGTCAGACAGCATCCATGGAGAATGAACTAACATTGAGTCTAGATGACTCTTCACTTCAGCTCTGGACTCGAAACTTTAACATTCTAATTATCTTATTTTCCACCCTCTCCAAAGCTAAAACTATTAATTTTTAATTCTTCACACTTCAACACATTGTACTCTATCTGTCATCTTACCGCCTACTCACTTAACCTGTCTAAATCCCTTTGCAGCATTTTGTATCCTCCCCATAGCTTACATTCTGACCTAGCTTTGTACGGTCAGCAATTTTACACCTAGAGAGTAATGTATCTCAGTCATTTAGATCATAAATAGTTGAGGCCCAATCACTGATGCTGTGACAAAGTCTGCCAACTTGCAAGTGTCCCATTTATTGCTACTCTGTTTCCTGACTGTTAACCAATTCTCTCTGTGCTATGTTACTCCCAACAGTAGTTAGCACTGCTGCCTCAGCACCAGGGACCTGGGTTTGACTCTGGCCTTGGGCAACTGTCTGTGTGGAGTTTGCGCGTTATCCACGTGTCTGTGTGGGTTTTCTCCAGGTGCTCTGGTTTCCTCCCACAGTCCAAAGATATGCAGGCTAGGTGGATTGGCCATACTAAAAATCACCCCATTGTGTCCAGGGATGTGCAGGTTAGATTGGTTAACCATGGTAAAACCCCACGTGGGGGTCACAGGAAGGGGTGGGAACGTGTGCGAACGTGTGTGCATGCAAACTCGATGGCCAAATGACTGCCTCCTGCACTGTAGGAATTCTATAATTCTATGATTCTCTATAAGTCTTTATCTTGCTCATTACATTGCTTGGAAATCCAGTTACACATCTGCTTCCCCTAATCCACCTTACTAGTTTGATCTCAAAAAAACCTCTAACAAATTTATTAAATACAACTACCATTCTGTAAAATCATATTGCCATTATTTGATCATATAATAGTTTTCTATGTGCTCTGTTAAAACTTCCTTAATAATAGATTCCAGCTGATGACTGATGTCATAACTTTCACAAGTTTCAAAATCTCCCCTCCCCCCACCGCATCCCAAAACCAGTCCAGCTCGTCCCTGCCTCCCTAACCTGTTCTTCCTCCCACCTATCCCCTCCTCCCACCTCAAGCCGCACCTCCATCTCCTACCGACCAACCTCATCCCGCCCCCTTGACCTGTCCGTCCTCCCTGGACTGACCTATCCCCTTCCTAACTCCCTACCTACACTCACCTTTCCTGGCTCCATCCCCGCCTCTTTGACCTGTTTGTTTCCTCTCCACCTATCCTCTCCTCTATCCCTCTTCTATCCGCCTCCCACTCTCTCCCTATTTATTTCAAAACCCCCTTCCCCTCCCCCTTTTCTGATGAAGGGTCTAGGCCCGAAACGTCAGCCTCTCTGCTCCTATGATGCTGCTTGGCCTGCTGTGTTCATCCAGCCCTGCACCTTGTTGTCTCGGATTCTCCAGCATCTGCAGTTCCCACTATCTCTGATTCAATTTTAACCCCTCCAGTTTCCTGTTTTCTCTCTCCCATTTTTCTTAAATAATTCAATTTTCTAACCTCCGAGAATCTAACGATGCCCGTCTAATCCCCACTGAAATACACCATTTCCCTTCCACTGGTATTTAAGCAGCCACTATCATTGGACTTTTCTCACTATCAGGCACTCAATATCAGATCAAGGGACATGGCAGCAGGGAGGGTGGTGCCCTTTCTTATAAGACGATAAGAAATAGGAACAGTATTAGGCTATTCGCTCCCTCAAACTTGCTTCACCACTGCCACCTACTCTCCTCAGCCCATGGCCCCTTTCCCATCAATTGCCATCCTGCACCCACAGGGCTTGCATTCCTGACTGATCCTGGGCTTGTGGTTACGCAGTGCTGCCAAACACTGATCAAACTGATCCTAGGTGGATTGGCCATGCTAAATTGCCCGTAGTGTTCAGGGATGTGTAGATTAGGTGGGTTATGTGGGACAGGTCTGGGTGGGATGCTGTCAGAGTCAGTGTGGACTTGTTGGGCCAAAGGGCCTGTTTCCACACTGTAGGGATTCTACGATTCAAACAATGATTGCCAGCAAGTTGTACAAATGCCTATTTTTGACACAATGTAAACCAAACAGGGAACTCAGTCATTGGATAACTACTAATTTCACCCCAAATAGTAGTTTCTGGAAGCTTCCCCACTATGGAACCACTGCAATTCTCCAGTCTTCTAGCACCTCCTGAGTTTGGGGATGACAAAAATTATGGCTAGTACCTCTGTAATTTCGATTTTCACTTACTTCAATTTTATTTGATGCATCCCATCCATTCCCGGTATCTTATCCGGTTTCAATAACCTATCAATTTAATGAATAACTTTCTTGCCAATTCACATGACAGAACTTCTTCCCCTGTAAAACATTAAGTTAATTCATCAACTATGCCGCTTATGTACAAGTGTAAATCCCCTATCTGGTCCTTAAACAGTCCTACTTCTCTTTTTACTATTGATATGGGTAAAGACGACTTTGGGATTACCCTAGATGTCAGCCACAAGCTTTTCTTAATCTCTCTTTGCTTCCCTAATATGCTTTTTTCACCTCCCCCTGAACCTTCCATACTACTGTTGGTTCTCTGTTGTATTTTATACCCGACCCTGTCATAAGGACACTTCTTAATCTCAACTACTATCTCCTTTTTCATTCAAGGAGCTCTGGAATTGTTTGCCCTCTCTTTCCCTTTTGAAGGAATATTTCTTAACTATAACTTACCATCTCCTCTTTGAAAGTAGCACATTGTGTAGCGACAGAATTTCCTGTCAACATTTTGTTCTAGTCTATCTGACCCAGCTCTAATTTTGCCCTGTTGTAGTCAGCTCTCCAAGGTGAATTATTCTTACATAGAATCCTATTGTTCTTTGCTATCATAAACCTAATCTTGTGATACAAAGACCAGTGTCTTCTAAACGTTCTCCTACTGACACTTGATCTACTTTGTCTACCTCATTTGCATGAACTAGGTCTAAAAATACACCATTTTGAGTTGAACTGGACATCTGCTGATGTAGGAAATTTGCCTGAACATAATTTAGGAACATTTGCCATTATGCGTCCTTAAATACTACCACTGCGCCAATCTACATTTGGGAAGTTAAAGTAATCAATTATCACCACTCTGTAATGTTGCAATTTTCTCTTTTTTTTTATAAAACAGAATTGCTTCTCTATCTACTTCCCACTAGCTGATGGTCTATAGAGTACACCGAGCAACATAATTTTATTAGATAACAAGGTGTGGAGCTGGATGAACACAGCAGGCCAGGCAGCTCAGAGGAGCAGGAAAGCTGATGTTTTGGGTCTGGACCCTTCTTTAGAAAAACATAATTTTATTGTTTATTTATGGGGTGTGTGTCACTGGCTGGCCAATATTTATTGTCCATCCTAGTTGTCCTTGAAAAGGCGATGATGAGCTCCTTTTTCAGCTGCTGGACTCCATTTGTTGCAGGTAGACCCACAATGCCTTTAGGGAAGGAATTTCAGAATTTTGACAACACAACGCTGAAGGACCACCAATATACTTCCAAGTCAGGATGGTGAGCAGCTTGGAAAGGAATTGAATACTTCTTGTTCCTTAAATCGAGTCAGATTGATTTCATACTTAAATCTTCTGGGCCATCCCCTTTCTCCAGCATTCTGATGTTTGATTTAACCAATATCAACACCCATCCTCTTTTCCTTCCTTGAGCCACATCCGTTATCACCACATGATATTTCCACATGGTAATCTGTGCATGTGACACCTTAATCTTATTTACAATACTGCATGCATTCACATACATATGCATTAACTTTGATTTAGACTTCATTTCTTTCTCTCTTACTCTGACTTCAGCTAATGATTTTCTATTCTTTATGCTACTACTATCAGGCTTTCCAAACATTTTGTGTGCAATAGTATTCTTCTTTAATACTCTTTCTTGGTTCCCACACCCTGCCAAGTTAGTTTAAAGCCATTCCAATAGCAGTAGCAATACACTCCACAAGGAAATTAGACGTTACTCTGTTCAGATGCAAACCATCTGGTATGTACAGATGCCATCTTCCCCAGAGCCAGTTCCAGACATCTAAAGCCCTTCCACCTGCATCATTTTTCCAGCCACGTATTCATATGCCCAATTCTTCTATTTCTGTACTCACCTGCATATGGCACTGGAGCTAATCCAGGGATTACCACATTTGAGGCTTGCTTGCCGATTTTCTATCTAGCTCCCTAAATTCTGATTGAAGAACTTCTCCCCTTCCTATTCAAGTCATTGGTACCAATGTGAACTAAGGCTTTTGGTAATTCAGCATCCCTCAGAAGAATGATGTCACACAGCAGTTGCATAACAAAGAAGAAAAAAGAACAAAGAACAAAGAACAATATAGCACAGGAACAGGCCATTCGATCCTCCAAACCTGCACCAACACAATTTGCCCTTCCATACTACAACTGTCTTCACTTACAGGATCTGTATCCCTCTATTCCCTTCCTATTCGTGTATTTGTCCAGGTGCTTCTTGAATGCTGCTATTGTGTCTGCTTCCACCACCTCCTCTGGCTACACGTTCCAGGCATTCACCACCCTTTGTGCGAAAAACTTGCCACTCATCTCTTTTAAACTCCACGTAACCCCACACCCCAACACCTTGAACCTGTGTCCCCTAGTAACTGACCCTCCATCCTGGGAAGATGCCTCACACTTTCCACTCTATGCATGCTATTCACAATCTTATAAGCTTCTATGAGATCACCCCTCAACCTCCTGCGTTCCAGTGAAAACAAACCCAGTCTATCCAACCTTTCTTCATAGCTAAAATCCCCCACACAAGGAAACATCCTGGTAAACCTTTTCTGTACCCACTCCAAAACATCCATGTCCTTCTGGTAGTGCAGTGACCAGAACTGTACGCAATATTCCAAGTGTGGCCTAACTAAAGCTCTATAAAGCTGCAGCATAACTTGCTTATCATTATGTACAATGCCCCTTCCAATGAAGGGAAGCATACCATAGACACTTTCTACTACCTTATCTACTTATACTGCCACCTTCAGCGATCTGTGGACCTACAGACCCAGATCCCTCTGCATTCTTTACCCTGTCACCTAGGAGGCAACATGCTGTCCTGCAGTCATGTCTACAAACACAGAAAATTGTCTGCTCTTATAACTAATGGATCCCTTTCATCATTGCTCTTCCTTTCTTCTTTCTCCCCTCCTACACAGCCAAGTTGCTTGCGATGTCACAAACTTGAGTCTGACTACACTCTCTTGAGGAAGCAATATGTTAATCACCTTCCAAAATAGAAGACTGGTTCGAGAGTGGGTCCCTGGGGAACTACGACATGAAATGCACGTTTGTCTTGACTGCTTGGTGGCCACCCATTCCTTTCTGCCTCCAGGCCTTTTAACTGTGGTATGACCACCTCTCCGAACATGCTAACCATGTAAAGCTCAGCTTTGCGGATGTGCCACAGTGATTCCAGCTGCTGCTGGCGTTTTGAAATCCAGAGCACAAGTTTCTGCGGCTGCCAGCATTTTCTGCACAAGTGGACATCTAGGACACGGTATGGGTCTATAACTTCTCACATATCACAGGCCAGAGATTCCACTCCATTGAACTGAGCTTCCATATCTTAAAATCATTTACCTTACATTAGCTTTACTCTGATGTGAATTACTTACATTACTTTATTATATTGACTCTAGCTTTTCTTTACCACTGGGGATTCTCAGCTAAATCCAAACACAGCTACTTCTTTCAAACGATACACCTCTCTAATTTACACCAATTTAAAGACAATCCCCAGTAGACATTTTGTGCCAATGACTTTATAGATTTTCTGTTACGTCAATGTTGCTTTAATCAGAGAGAGAAACTCTTAATTACGTGGGCATCTTAGATTTTTATGTTTACTTGTAAGGCAGCATGTTTGAAATAGTAATTGATAATTAAACCACGAGTTAGTTTGTTCAGTAATCTGCATATTGAACCATGCAGTTGAACAGATTGTTGGAAAATAAAATGGCAAAGAATGAGTTCTATGCTGAGGACCAGACAGGCAAGCTAAACCCGAAAGACTATATTCCACATTAGTTGCCAACAGATGATCTTATTAGCTATGAAGAAAAGGTTTCTGATCAATATCTTAATTACATTAGCCTAAACACATTGCTATACTGGCTGATAGAAACAAAAATAAAAACAAAATAAATTGAAGCTTTGCAATAATGTATAATGGCTACAGAATCATTAAACTGGAAAGAGATGACTGAGGAAAAGTCTATGAACAAAATCTCTCTAACAAAAGTCTTCATAATGTTTAAAGTGAGCTCAAAGTTACAACCACATCTGATCTCGTGTTATGCAGCAACTATATTATCATACCTCACTGAGGAATGTGTAGTCAATACAGAACATGAAGGTCACCAGGAAACTGACAATACCAAACAACTCCTTTGGGAAAAGGTATGGTCCCTAGGTAATGGTTGTCAAAGTAAGTGGAGACTGAAACATGGAATTCAGAGCTATGCCTGATTTCCTTTCAGTTAACAGATCTCAGCCTTCCAAATATACTAAGCTCAAACCTTTCTTTCACCTCTGGGTTGATTCTGCCTTGCTAAGGTCCCAGGTGTAGCAATGAATGTGCGCTGTGGAATTCTCAATTCCCTCAGTGGTGGAAGTCCTGTTTGCACATGCTCTGCTGTTGGTAACTGTTTGCAATCCATGTTGAAAAAAATAGGCTGGGGTGTGAATAGAGTTGGAAAAGTCTCTCACTGCCATCCTACTTCAAAGAAGAAAATTATGGCTGTTAATGCAACATTGCTCAACTGTTACATCTCAGAAGGGGAAACAATCTAATTGAACAACTGTAACCTGCTTTTAAAATGCTCAGAAACAAAGGTGTTAAAATAGACAACTGTTTCAAGACTCAGTGCAGCACAGACCAAATCTTGGATCTTGTGTTCTGAGCCACCATAGTAAGATTTAAATAAAATGCAACTCCCACGTACGTAAAGACAATTATTCTGAGTCATAGAATCCCTACAGTGTGGAAACAGGCCCTTTGGCCCAACAAGTCCACACTAACTCTCTGAATCCCCCCCTCCACTGCCGACTATCCCTGCAGTTCCCATGGCTAATCCACCTAACCTACACATCCTTGGGCTCTACGGGCAATTTAGTATGGACAATCCACCTAACCTGCACATCTTTGGAATGTGGGAGGAAATGGGAGCACCCAGAGGAAGCCCACGCTGACACAAGGAGAATGTGCACAACTCCATACAGCCAGTCACTCGAGGCTGGAATTGAACCCAGGAATTCTGGTCCCTGACCCTGTGAGGCAGCAGTGCTAACCACTGAGCCACCATGATTTTGGGAATTCTTTCCCAAATGCAACAAACCCAAGAATGTATAAGCTATTAAAATTCTGTTTTATTAAATTCTTGTTTTAACTTTGACAGACATTTTAATACGAGTATAACCCAATAGATGGCAGCAAAGTTTACTGAAATTGCACTCATTTTCAGTAATACTCAGCCCAAAAAATGCTGTCGATAAAACGTGGAGCTGGAGAAGCACAGCAGGTTAGACAGCATCTGAAGAGCAGGAAAGTCGATGTTTCGGGTCAGGACCCTTCAGTCGACTTTACTGCTCCCCAGATGCTGTCTGACCTGCTGTGCTCTTCCAGCTCCACATTTTATCAACTCTGACTTCCAGCATCTGCAGTCCTTGCTATCTGCTAGTCAAAACAATCTTGTAACTGGTCAATGAACAGTGTCTGCAATAGAAAGATTTACCTGTCACATGTTGCGGTGCCAACTACTAAAATCTCCTTTCAAAGTCTAAGGGCCCATCTTACTAGCAATGGTAGAGGATGAACAACTACTGAGTCATAATGAGAAGTAGCACTTGTGTTAACAACAAGTCATAGTTTATTGTATGATAGAAATAATGACCAGTTACATAGGCTAATTACACTGATCAACAGGAACCAGAGATGGAGTTTCCTGCTAGACTCCTCCAGTTCTTCACCCAGGACTATGTGACATCATCAGACTGGATGGAACTTAATGCAGTTTCAACATTAACATTTTCAGAGCTTATACAACATCAACCATGTCTGGCAGCATCTGTGAAGAAAAATAATCAGAGTTAATGTTTCAGGTTTGGTGACCCCTCCTCAGAACTGATGGTAGCTGGGAAAATGTTGGTTTATTTGCAGAAACTAGGGAGGGGGATGGGGTAGGGAGTTAGCAATAAGATAAAGGATAGAGCCCGAAGAGAGAGAAGAGCAGTTGGATAGACAAAGGAGTTAATGACGAACTGGCTAGGAGGGTGAATAGCTGTTAACGGGGACTGTTAGTGACTAACAATAGGTAGTATGTAATGGCAGGCTATGAGATAACATGGCCTGATGTGTGGGGTATGGGGTTAGGACATGGGACAGTCTAGGCCCTAAAATTATTGAACTCGATATGGAGTCTGGAGGGGTGCAGGGTCCCCAAGCGGAAAATGAGGTGTTGTTCTTCCAGCTTGCATTGAGCTTCGCTGGAACTCTGCAGCAAGCCTGAGACAGAGATGCTGGACAGGGAACAGGGTGGTGTGGTGTGTTAAAAAGTGGTAGGCAACTGGAAGGTCAGGGTCTTTTTTGCGAGCAGAATGTAGATGTTCTGCGAAGTGGTCACCCAGTCTACACTTCATTTCCCCAACGTAGAGCAGACTACATTGTGAGCAGCTAATGCAGTACAGTAGATTCTGTGAAATGCAGGTGAAGTGCTGCTTCACCTGGAAGTATATTTGGGCCCTTGGATACTGGGGACAGAGGAGATAAATGGGCAGGTGTTGCACCTTCACTGGTTGCAGGGGAAGGTGCCATGGGGCTTTGGGGGCGGGGGTTAGGGAGTGAAAGAAGATTGGACCAGAGTGTCCCAGGGGGAACGGTCCGTGCGGAAGGCAGACAGGGGGAGGGGAATGCATATCTGGTGGTGGCATCTCGCTGGACTTGGTGGAAATGGCGTCTGATGATCTTTTGGCTGTGGATGCTGGTGGGATGGTAGATAAGGACAAGGGGAACCCTATTGCTGTTGTGGGAGGGAAGAGAAGGGGTGAGGGCGGAACTGTGGATGATGGGTCAGACCAGGTTGAGGGCCCTGTCAACAATGGTGCTGGGGAATCCTCGGTTAAGGAAGAAGTTGGACATTTTGGAGGCTCCCTTGTTCAGATGGGTTGGCTGATATTAATTAATACTTATCACCGTGTTAAAATGATACTGAAATTATTTCTCTTGACTTTGAGATGAGTTTATTGCTTATCTATAGTGCAAAGGCAGGAACCTCATACTGCCAAATGCAATTAAACTGAGAACTGTCACTTTTGTGAAGCTAACGGTGACACAGTGCATCTCTAACAGCAAATCAATTTTCACAATCGATACACATCTGTCCTTGCTTGAGGTTGCTGTGAAAAATAACAGAGACTACTATCACCAGGCTATTATTTTTAACCATTTTTGGGCTTATGAATATTGTTTGCAACAGTATCTCCTACAAGAGCTCATTAATTTGACATCCATGATTGGAGATATTGGCTCGAATTTTGTGGTCAAGGGACAGCACTTTCCACTGACTTTGAAGAAAACTGCTGGAAAAGTTTAGCGGTCACTAATTTCACAATTCAAATGCAACTTTCAATCTGATGCATCTGTATGATCTAGGAACAATGTTCTCAGAAAATAGCACATAAAAAGTTGAAATTCATGTTAAATGTTAGGAACAGTGGAAGGGATGATAGGCACACATCTTTTCTTCCTTCACATACCTCTTGACTAAAAGCATATTTAAAAAAAAATGTTTTAACTCCAAATGCTTTAATTGTCAGTAATAAGCAGATGACATGTTTTTCTAAGAAAATAAATATTTATTATTCAACAGCCAAATATATACCACTATATACACACTCAGGAAAGGATTACATTGATAGAAGCAGCCACATAGTTATTTCTTATGATTTCAATATTGCTTTGTTACATTTGCTTTTCCCTCTGGTGAAGGCTTAAAACAATGCAGATCTGTAGTCTTTCTTGGCCACTGAAGTAAAGCTCCAGTAATTTAGAAGAATGGATTTGCTGTTATATATTTGCTGTAACAGAATTATCTTAGTATACGCCACTTAAGCTACAATTCGTCAGGTAGAAAGTTCAACTCAGGTCTGAAGAAGGGTCACTGGATCCAAAACATTAATTCTGATTTTCCTTCACAGGTGTTGCCAGACCTGCTGAGCTTTTCCAGCAACTTCTAATTTTGTTCCTGATTTACAGCATCCGCAGTTCTTTCGGTTTTTATTTATGTTTCAACTTGGGTCTCTGTCTAGATGTGGCGTCAGAGGAGATGTTTTTGGTAGCGCTCTTTTTTTCTGTTGACATAGATGTTTCTGCCTGCCTGACCAGCATATACCTTATTAAAACCCTAATCAGAAACCTTGTGTCTGTCATGTGTCCAAAGCATCTCTTTTGATTGTCCTCATAAATAGTTTCTGATAGTTAGGCACATTGTCTGAAAATAGACTGCAGATATCATTCATCCACATATCATCTTCATTAAATAGAGCTTTACATGCATTGCGCTGGTTTGAAAATTTGTAATTAAAGAGGATACAGCAGTACTTTTAATTAGTTGGAGATATGAAGCCACCACCAAAGGAAAAGAAGTTTTAATTACTTCATCACAACTTATCCAGATATGAAAACTAGCTCAATGTGCTCATAGTTCCATGTGCAAGGAATCAATCATTTCACCACCCAAATTCTTTTTGTGGCTCTGGAAAGTGTCCAAGTTTATATTTTATGAAGTCATGCTTAATAGTTCATAAAATCATTTTGCACAAGTGTAACTAAAAGAACTCATTTTGTTTTGATTCCATCTCCAAAAACCGCAACAGCACAGCCGGTGAACAAGGGCATCAATGACATCAACTTCCACATTTCCCTATTTAATTCCGTATCAATGAACATCAGATGTTGCTGTCAATTTCATCAAGTAATGGTGGGAGATGCCAACAGTTCTGCTAACAATTACAATTGCAAATTTTGGACCAGTGTGCGTCTCCATCTGACTACTATTAACTTGACCACACAATACGAAGCAGAAACTATTACACCTAGTGTCATTAACAATCCGAGAGATTTTGATCACTAACTGCACCACTGATATGATGCTCAAACATACAGATACATTGGAGGGACCAACTTAATATCCTCTCTGGAGCACAATAATATGTTAAAAATTACACAAAGCCCCAATAAATTGGAGTTACTAGATATACATGGCCGCAACACTGCAAAGAGCTGCTTCATCAGGACTTAAGTGGCCCTGGCAAAACCTAAACTGAGTGCCAGCAAGCAGGTTTTATTGGATGACATGGCTGCTTTTGTGCCAAGAATTGCTTTTCTGTTTACTCTGCTTAGACATCCTCTAATGCAACACTTGATGCTAGACTCATATGTAAGTACAATCTGTAACTATGTAGGTACCGCATTACTTGCGCAAGTTTCTATTATATGCTAGTCCCAAAATAATTGCTGGAAATTCAAGGTTGCAGAATTCTGCATAGTGGTCTTAATTCATCTATAACAAAGTACAAACAATGATTTTAAATAATTTTGCTTATATAAATCTTAGAAGCAGCACAAAATATTTGGTATAATAGTTAGTATTCTACCAAAATGAGCACAGGAAATCTCCTTAAATTGAAATAATATGAATACCACTTCTGCAATGTGATAATGTGCAAATTTATGAAGCATTTTAAAAATTGTCAAAGCAAATAGTGTACTAAACAAATTCTAAAAGTTACTTTGCATCTGTTCATGGTGGACTGCCCATTTAAATAGGCCCTGCTTTCAATGGACGAAAGATTTAAAAACAACATAGTTATTTACTGTGACTAAATTTTATAAAGGTATCCTTGGAAGTTTAAACATTAAATAGTGGTCTGTGATAACACTGGGCTAATCCAAGAGTGCTACTGTTTACTTCAGCTACACGTGCTTGGCATTCTAGTTGTTTTCAAATGCATTAAAGATGTAATATGTGTTTTTAGATTGCAAGATTCTAAGGTAATTATCACCTATTAAGTTGTAAAGATAAGCAAATATTCTTTCAAAGCAATCTGCCATTAATCTTTTATAAAACTATATGTGCTTACCCTAAATCCTCTGTGCAGTCGATCTTTCATAACACCAATGAATTCTTTGTAACTTAGTTGATCATCTTTGTCCACATCAAAGATTTTGAAGACTGTATTTACCAAGTGTGAAGAAAGCTTCAGGCCTGTAGCCACATATACAGCACGCTTGAACTCATCTGGATAAACATGCAAAAGCATTAAAAGTGAGATTGTAAATTGCAATTCAGAAAAGCTTAAAGTTGAGAACCTTTTTACACTTTTTGATCAAGTTAGAAACAAGAATTTTAATAATGTCTTCTCTACCGAAATACACTTAAAACAATAAAAGCTAACTTGCAGAATTATATGGACTCTAGAAAGGCAACCTTTTCAAAAGTTATATTGTATACACCACATCTACAAAAACATGACTTGAATGAGTAAATGATTTATCGAAAAAGTGATGTCTGTGATTTAAAGTATTAAGAATGACTTCAATTCAAAGATTTAGTCAATGAGTAACCCTTTGGAAAGTGATACAGCTTGCTTTTTTGTTTTAGTTAGTGACAATTTTCTAAATACACAAGTATTTTTCATATATGTCTACGACAATCTACTATCTAATACCATATAAACTCAAATAATGGTTGAAAATATGTAAGTTTTGATGCCTATCGTTTGGCCAAAAATGATTTTTCATAATTTTTTATATATCTCATGCATGAGATGAATCCTAACCCTTAACTCCAAAGCTTTTGCACTTATCACCTGCACACCACAGAAGTCAAACTTGCCCTGGTTCAAATCTACTTAATAGAATTATTAAATAGGGCACCAATGAAGGTTGCTCTTCAAGTCTTGTGTCTTCATATGCCAACACATGATGTCAAGCCTACCACCTCACTGATGCAAGCACCTACCCTCCAATCTGCAACATGGTATGACAAAGAACAGGAAATGCACAGCCCAGTTCAAACTTAAAGGTATTAAAATTACATAGTAGACTAATTGTATGGCAGCTAGAAAGTTCAAGATATCAGAAAAGAATGTTAGTGATCAGAGAAAGCTCTCTGCACAGCCTTGACTGATGCCCAAGAATAAATGCTCAAACAGAAAAAATACCTAACAGGTGGTCGATATTAGAAAACAAAGTTGCAAAACACATTTTTAAAAATTGCCAGAATAGACTTTTTTTCTTGTACATCAGCTGAATCTTTGCCCAGAAATAAACAAGAAAGCTGGATTTCAAAACCAGTCCCAATTATCCACCAGATTTATGAAGAGAAACAATTTCACACTGCAACAGAAAACCAAAGTATCACACCGTCGTCTACCAGAATTCGATGATAGGTCTATCGGATTTCAGCAGTATATATCAAATATTAGCAAAATAATGAAAATAGATTGGCCTATATTTGTTAAAGGGGAAGAGTCTCCATGATTTTTGGCATGTCAGCCAGCCAAAGGTGAGCAAAAATGAGCAGCAACTATTGTCAAATCATTCAAGAAATGTGGGATACCCAATGCACCTGATGATATTTGTTTGCGGAAAGATATGGATGATTACAACATAACTGCTGAAGATGATGAGGTTGATGATCCACATTACGTTGCCACTCAAGGAGGAGATTGGGATCAATTACTTGATTCTGAAGGTAAGGAGGGTGATTATTTGAGGTGGCTTGGTAGTTCACAGTGCCAGGAACCCAGGTTCAATTCCAGCCTTGGGCGATTGTCTATGTGGAGTTTGCACTTCTCCCCGTTGTTGCGTGGGTTTCCTCTAGGTGCTCTAGTTTCCTCCCACAGTCCAAAGATGTGCAGGCTAGGTGGATTGGCCAAGCTAATTGCCCATAGTATCCAAGGATGTAGGTTAGGTGGATTAGCCATGGAAACTGCAGGGATGGCGGGGGGCGCGTGAGTGGGATGCTCTTCAGAGAGTCGGTGTGGACTTGTTCTGCTGAATGGTCTGTCCCCACACAGTAGGGATTCTATATGATATGGATTTTAATACAAGTTCAGTAAAAGCTCTGCCACTAATATTCTCTTCTATACTGTGAAAAAAAGTGAATGAAATTGTCTAAGTATATATGGCTTTTGCTATTGATGAAATTGATAAATTTAGTATGCAGAAATTAATGTCTCTGTCCTTGAAAGTTATTATTTAATAAACAAAAATACTTTTTGACTCCTTTCCACTAATTCTGGCTGTGGGGTTTGACAGGAGGATAGGTAGCATGAGCAGTCTCTGGTGCGACAACTCTGCAATAGCATTGTGAAGGGAAATGATGAATTTCAACCTCTAAAATATTACTTGAGTAAGAATTGATGCCTTATTTTTTAAACTAAAAATTAGCCTTGGAAGCTCTACTTTTACATGAAGATACTTATTTCCTCACAATTCACTGCCAAATCTTATATTACTGTGGAGTCAGTCAAGTGATGCTTTACATTCACATCAGACCATCATTCTCTTCATGACTGTTTCACCCTCCATCTACCGCATTCAGGACGTGAACCAGATAACCTTAAGAAAACTATAAAACAAAATTTAGTCCATGTATTATGTGAAAAATATCTGTCAGAGAGATTAAAATGGTAAAATCTACAAATTTGACTTAGCAGAACTAGCATTGAAAATAGAGCCGAAAACTAGCTAAAAATGGGATCAAAATATTTTATGATGTAACAATCTGAGGAACAAAACTAGGCAAATTAAACAAATGCTTACAATATCAATGGAACCTGTAAAGCTCAGCTAAAAGGCATTAAAACTGACTAGGTATAACGCGCATTTATGCTAATAACCCAAAATAAGTAAGTAAATATGCAAAGCAGACTTTGAGTAAAGCCTACTTTGCTAATCAAAGCACATAGCTGAAATAAGGTCATGAGCAAAAATAATTTTCCAATGAATTTGTCCTTATGAAAACACTTAGAAATGAATACAGTAGCATTATACAACTTCGCTCACCTTGCCCAATTGATCGATTTGCAAAATTATACATCTGCATTGCAATGGCAAAGTCCTCCAAGTTATTCAGGAATTGAAAGAAGGATCTGAATTCATCAAAAGTGATGCCCTAAAATGTAAACAATATATAAGTATCAAGTGAAACATTCTGCAACTCAAGTAGAATATAGATTTCAATTAAGAGACCTATAATTGTAACTGATTGGGCACTACATTTGATTTATTGTTGTGGGGTTCCATAACTAACACTTCATGTGTGATATGACCTAGCAATAGAAGGTTAATACTAGACTTGATGATCACTCAGAGCGAAAAATCTTTGAAGGTCAGCAAACTTTCCACAGATTAGGTCAAAGATTCTTTCACCTGCTCTTTTCAACACAATGAAGCTGAAATAAAGTTTTGGAAAAAAAAGCACTCTTTAATGAGTGCCAAGTACTAATTGTTTACTTACAGCATTCAGGCAACTTTTAGTGTCTGTAAACATTGCCGCCTAAGGCAGATCTTTTGACTTTTGACACTAAGTAAAAGATTTGCTCATGTCTGTCTGAAAATTTTAACCTTTAGAACATTGCACAACTTCACCTACTGCCTATTTACCTTCCGAAGGCAAGAAAAGTAACTAGATCCCAAGAAAAGCAACTTACCTTTCTCATAGAAAATGGAAACAAAAAATATTACACTACAAAACCTAAGTAAATGGAAGAAATCATAGACAATGTCTTCATCCAGTATTTTTGATATGACCAAGTATTATTGTGAGCAGAACAATGGCTTACTAACTTTTATATCAATAAAGTTTCATTCCTGTATTCCACATCATATTATTTCTTCCACATGAATGTTTAAAAACTATTGTAGTGCCTTCAGGGGCAACATTTTACTAAATTTTAAAACAAACATGCATTTTAACACCTGTAGATTTCTTTAAATGAAGCATCATCTTCAGTTGAGGAATAGGCAGTCAACTTGTTCCTGGTTTTTGAAGAATACTAATAAACTCAAATTGAACTTTCCCAGGCCTGCAATGGCAAGCTTAGAGGCAATGTTGCTGGGAAAATAGAGGGGAGCTGCATGGGAGTGGGTGCCCAATATGTTCCCACCCTCAGGGAAATTTCCTTTTGTTGGGGATCTAGATCATCTACGCAAACTGTGGAGGCTGACAGCCAACCGAGTTGATTATGGATCCAACTAGATCTAATTTTGCAGATGTACAAGTCTTTTGCCACTGGCAAGCTGGCCTACTGCAAATGAGGACACTGCCATCTCCATAGAGGCAGCCATTCTGCAGCAGGCTGAGGGATCATTGGAGCTGGTGGATTCATGCCGTGGCAGAAAAATACAATCTAAATCATAAACCTAATGCGTTTTTGCTCTGTTTAAGGGACTGAAAAGCTTTGTCTCTAATTAAATGTTAATCCGTTTTGATATGTTTTAGTCTATCTCAGCAGCACTTGCCTCTCCAGGCAAGATTGCTGAAGATCTAAAGTTACTGGATCTCTAAATGGGCTCTCATCATTAATCAACCTATTTGCCATCTTCTGGAAATGGCCTGTTAGGGGATTCTAACAGGACTACTGCAAGATCAGGATAGCTGCTGGTGTGGACTACGGACCCACACCTGACCCAGATATCGAGGTACTGAAGCCTGTAGGAACATCTAGTCAGAATTGGTTCAGTGTTTGCCCTCTTACCTCGGAATTAGAATTAAAATCCCACTCTAGGGGGCTGAGCACGTAGCCATAGCTAAGGGAGTGCTGTACTGTTCGAGAATCATACAGCAAAGAGGCCCTTCAGCCTATTGAGTTTGTTCACCAAAAATAAATCACTTTTTTGATGAGACATTAAATTGTGGCTCCATTAGTTCTTTAAAGTTGATAGATGAAGACACGAATTAAGAGCAGGAATAGGCCATTCACCCCTTTAAGCCCGCTCTGCCATTCAATAAGATCATGGTTAATCGAATTGTGGCCTCAACTCTACATTCCTGCCCACTATGGATACTTTTGACTCTCTTCTTAATCAAGAATAGAGGCTGGTAATCTCAGTTGGCCAAATGGCTGGTTTGAGATCCGGAGTGATGCCAACAGCGCTGGTTCGATTTCCATACCAACTAAGGTCGCCCTGAAGATTCAACCATCTCATCCTCTCTTGCCTGAGGCGTGGTGACCCTCAGATTAAACTCATCATTAGTCTTATCTCTCTAACAAGAGGGCAGCCTGATGGTCCTCTAGGACTATGAAGACTTTCATCATGAATATATCTACATCTGCCCTAAAAATAATCTATGACTTTGCCTCCTTCTCAGGAAGGGAGTTAAACGTAAAAAAATTCAAAAGGTGAGAAGGTTACACTAATGATACTACTTAATAAAATAGACCAATTTCTCGGTCTCCATCTTACACAATGTACATAATCTAGTCTAATATTATAGTATTAATGTTTGGGATCTTGTAAGCAAATTGATAAACACATTTGCCTACTTTACAATTGTGACTATATTTCAGAAGTACTTTATTGACCATTTCAGCACTTCAAACTTCAAGCCAGCCTGACAGCCAAGACTTAAGAAAAAATTAGTTTGTTTGCATAGGCGTAGAAGAGTGTTGAACTGGATTTACACCTCAATCTCAATCTTGAGAATGCTAGAATACAACAGCAGGGATGTACTGCTGAGGCTGTATCATGCACTGGTCACATCAGAATATTTTGGGGTGTTTTGGGCCCCACATCTAAAGAAGGATGTGCTGGCTTTGGAGAGGTTGAGAGAAGTTTAAGGCAGAAATGACAGTTGGATCAGGTGCATTTGAACATAGATTGAAGATGGCCTAGAGAGGTCCTTGGTTCTCTGGGACTTCGTCCCATTACTCTATTCAGTATTAGGCCCTCTAGTCCTCAATTCCCCACAAGTCCACATGTCAACTTATGTCCCAACCCTTCCCAATATATTCTACTTCCACGCCAACACATGCTTCCCACACATATAATCCCCACATAAAATGAACCAACTTATGACTCCCCACCCATCCACACTGCCCCTTACAGCTG
Organism: Rhincodon typus; assembly: GCF_021869965.1. Taxonomy (NCBI): domain Eukaryota; kingdom Metazoa; phylum Chordata; class Chondrichthyes; order Orectolobiformes; family Rhincodontidae; genus Rhincodon; species Rhincodon typus. Next base: position 70,673,835 of record NC_063332.1, read on the forward strand.
GAAGGTGAACTTAGTCCCTACTCATGATACTCCATATATCTATAGATCATGTGTCAACGCATAGCCAGCTCTGCACCAATTGCTCTTACATCCTCCGTGTCAACTTATCCAATATCCATCAGAGGCAGAGATAGTAAGAAGAAGGGTCTAGACCTGAAACGTCAGCTTTCCTGCTCCTCTGATGCTGCCTAGCCTGCTGTGTTCATCCAGCTCCACACCTTGTTATCCACCAGAGGCAAATATCAGAAGCCATGTTATTTATTGGAGAAAGTTCATGAAATACAAAAACCTTTCTCATTCATGAAATCCCAATTAATATATTTAAGTCCACTTGGGTGCTCAAGCCCTTTATGAAATATTTCTATTCATAACCTCACATCAAACACAACTAATCCTTTAACAACCTATCTGAACTTTCAAACTATGACTTTATAACCTCCCCACTGTTATAATTATAGGTTATGGAATGCAACCAATTCATATGCATGATAGTACTTAGGGTTATGGCAACAAACATCAATTGAAACTACTAGAGTTTTTTTCAACTCTTAAATTCAGGCAGACAGTTTTCTATTCAATTATTAACAGGCTTTCTATTTAAATAACCCAACAGCTTTACAGTTCTACAGATCCTATCTACCCTTTAGGGGCATTTCCACAGATTTGAAATGTCCACACTGCAGGATTATACAATTGCTCCAGCAGAAATGGGCCCTGCTGACTTTGGGTTTCTCATGGTAGATTGGTTAGCAACATTGGATCTCATGGATTCCATGGGGAGCTAGCCAACTGGATACAAAATTAGCTGGAAGGTAAAAGACCAAGGGTGATAGTACAGGGTGGTTTTTTGGGTTGGAGGCCTGCGACCAGCAGAATGCTGCAAGGATTGGTGCTGGATCTACCACTTTTCATCATTTATATAAATGATTTGGTTGTGAAGATAGGTATGGTTAGTAAGTTTGCAGATGACACCAAAATTGGTGGTGTTGTGGACAGTGAAGAAGGTTATCTCAGAGTACAGTTTTGATCAGATGGGCCAATAGGCCAAGGAGTGGCAGACGAAATTTAATTTAGTTAAATGTGAGGTATTGCATTTTGGTAAGGCAAACCAGGACTTATACAGTTAATGGTAGGGTCCTGGGGAGTGTTGCAGAAAAAAGAGACCAAGGGGTGCAGGTGCATATTTCCTTGAAAGTGGAGTCGCGGGTACACCGGGTGGTGAAGACAACATTTGGCACAGTTGCCTTCATTGGTCAGTGCATTGAGTATAAGAGTTGGACACCATGTCGCGGCCATACAGGACATTTGTGAGGCTCTTTTTAGAATACAGTGTTCAATTCTGGTCTCCTTGCTATAGGAAAGATGTTGTTAAATTTGAAAGGAGGTTGCCAGGATTGGAGGGATTGATTTGTAGGAAGAGGCTGGGGCTGTTTTCCCTGGAGCGTCAGCGTCAGGGGCTGAGGATTGACCTTACAGAGGTTTTTTTAAAACCAGAGAGGTACGGATAGGGCAAATAGCCAAGGCCTTTTTTCTAGGATGGGGGTTCCAAAACTTGAAGTAATAGGTTTAAAGGTGAGAGGGGAAAAATTTAAAAAGGACTTGAGGGGTAAATTTTTCACGCAGTGGGTGCTGTGTGTATGGAAGGCATTCCAGAGGAGGTGGGTACATGAATAGGAAGGGTTTACAGGGATATGGGCCAAATTCTGGCAAATGGCACTAGATTTATTTAGGATACCTGGTCAGCGTGGACAAGTTGGACTGAAGGGTCTGTTTCTGTACAACTCTATAACTTGTGGGAATCACATCATGACAATCTATCCTCAGAAAAGAAGTGGGAGGGTGGGGACTTCCCCTGCAATATCTATGAATCTGCCAAAGCAGCCTGTAGTCTCTGCAAATTTGTAGGTGCACTTGTCAACTAGGTCCAGAAACAGGAGAACTCAAACACAGTTAATGCGTTGTTTTGTGCTGCCTACTGGAGGATGAATATTGCCTAGGGTTCAAGGCAAACTCCCAGCTCTTGTTTGAAACTGTGCAATGAAACTCTTTATTCTTTATGCCCATCTGAACAAAGGTCAGTTTACTGTCTCATCTCAAAGATTACACCTCTAAAACACACGTATTACTGCAACGAATAGTCAGCCTGAATAAAGTCCTAGAATAGGTCTTAAACTGTCAATCTTTTTAATCGGCGATTAAAGAACTATTAATGAACTAAACTGACAGTTATTTCCTAATAAATGTGAGGTAATATTACATAATTGCAAAAAAGAAAATGGATAAGCAAATTCAAAAAAATCAGAAATGAGATAATGATTTATGAAAATTGGGAACGGAAAACGCAGAGCAAATTTTCTGTTTTAATATGAACAGTTTCTGATAAATTTTGATCAACATAGTGGCCAATCTTCAGGTTTCATTATTGCAATAGATATCAATTTGGACAAGTGATAATATAATGGGTTCTTAATCTGACTGTAGTTAATTAATTGTACATAATTATAGAAATTCAGGTTACTTCCACTTATTTCAATTCTGGCATTGCATACCTTAGTGACACTATGATCTGAGTGTTGGTGAAAGAAAGTAATGCTCTTGGGGGTGGGGAAAATGGGAAGGGAAGACATTCTTAGGCATCTAGGTGTGTGTGAGCAGTATTTAATTGGTAAGACTTCTGAGTATACACAAGCCACAGAAAAATAGACACTATGAAACATAGTTGGAAAGGGAAAACTAATTTTTGAGGGGTGAAGAAATCATCTACAAGAGAAGTAAAATGATTCTATTAAAGAGACAACTTTGATTCTGTTATTGGAAATTGATTGCTATCAGAACTTGGTTCCATATTATACATTGATGTCATGCGTCAGATGTTCGCAATATCAAAATGAAATAACATATAAATAAAAATTTAAAATACTGTATGCCACATTAAGTACAAAAACTCAATTCAAATCAAATTTAAGTAGTTTACTACAAAAAGAACAGAATTCTAATAGTGCTACATTTTCTAAGATGAGGCTACATAGTTAGGCAATGCAACTAGTATGCAAAATAAACAGATTTTTCTGGTTTCACAAATTTAACTTTCAAAGCTGCTAACATGTAGCAATTTAAAGCAGATAGAATGTTTGCAAGTTTTCAAAGAAAGATTAAGCTGATCCTTCTATAAACAAAAACAGAAGAAATATATCCAAAACATCCCACACCTGAAGGCTTACTTGTAACACCAGCTCTATTGATTTGCATTGATGCAATTACTTACCACAAGATTTTTCTATTGCGCAGATACACCACTGATAACAGACATCTGTTATCAACAAATGAAGTGATGAACAATAACACTCTACTATTCTCAGTGGTTTGAATTCTTTTAAAATCTCTCTTCACCTAATGATAAGCATCTGACATCAATAAACTTAATGACTGGCCAATTAAATCAATGATTTGATTTTAAAAGTGGTTTTTAAGGACAATGTTTAGGTTATTCTGTTTTAGAGAGTGATGAAATGTGTTTTTGTAACATGAGATTTTCAGAGTATAAGGACTGCATCAGAGTACCAAAATGGATTAAAAATATATTTATTTCTGCTCTTGTTTCTGATAATTGATAAATGGACAGAAGGCTCTAGAAGAGTACAAAGAAAAGGATTATATAATGTGGGACTCTATGGCTCAAAATACAATTGCCCAGTAGAACAGCTGGAAATGCTATGCCCACAATCACTGCACTGCTTTGCTTTCTTTACATTTTCTCTACTCCTCCTCAACAGTTTAACACATTCCAATCCCCAAAGTAAGGTGGTATGATCAATGAATCATTCTGCTTCATTTGCCAATCTATCACATGCAAAAGAAATTGAAACCTATTTTTGTGATTAATTTTTAACATTATTGCACTGGTCTTACTTCACTTTTACCAGACTTTTTAATAATTATTCAAAAAGGTCAGAAGACAAGAACAGACCATTCAGCCCCTAACTTCTCGATCATTCCTAAATACACTTTTTTTTTCCGAATCTTAATTCCATGATTAATTTTGCATACATTCACACTTTTATTTCACAAATAAACATGTCTTACTTTAAAATTTTCAATATTGATCCATGGCCTTCTGGGCAATACATTTCACATTCATACAATCTTTGGTTAAATTCCACTGTTATGTTCCATTATTCAGGATTCCTCAAATACTGCAGTCATTCATTCAAATCCCTTAATTAGTGAAAGATCTCAATCAGGTCATACTTTAACTTGCTAACTTCAGGATATAAAGTTGTATTATATTTTACTGTTTCAAAGTACTAGACATTTACTTGGATTCAATATTGATGGCTATTTCAGAATGATGCTTTACATGTCTAATGTAAATTTCGCAATATCCTAAAATCAAATGAAGAGCTTTCTTTTTAAATTTTTGGTAACTAAAACTGGGTATCAATGGCTAAGCCACGATTCATTACACATCATTAATTGCCCTCAAGGTGGTGGTGGGAAGCCATCTTCTTAGACTGCTGCAGTGTATCTTGTGTGCCACCACACCCAGCACCTTTCCCTGCAACCACAGGAAGTGCTATACCTCCCAAATCACCTCCATTCAAGGTCCAAAGCAAACCTTTCACATCAGACAGGAGTTCACCTGCACATCCGCCAATTTGGTCTACTGTATCCGCTGCTCCCATTGTGGCCTCTACATCAGTGAGACCAAGCGTAGACTTGGAGACCATTTCGTACATCATCTGCGCTTTGCACGCAACAAATGACAACACCTTCTGGTCGCCAACCATTTTAACTCCCCTTCTCACTCCCTAGTGACATGTCCATCCTGGGCTTCCTCCAGTGCCACAAATGACACCAACACCTCATATTCCACCTCGGAAGCCTACAGAGCGATGGCCTAAACATGGAATTTACCAGTTTTAAAATCTCCCACCCTGACTATTTAGGCCCTTGGAGGTGAGCAGGAAGGTGGTGAAGGGGCAGGTATTGCACCCTCTGTGGTTACATGGGAAGGTGTCGGGGGAAGGGTGGGGCAGTGGTGTTAGTGGTCGAGGAATGGGCGAGGGTATCCCGGAGGGAACGGTCCCTGCGAAATGCAGAGGGGGGAGTGAGGGGAAGATGTGTTTGGTGATGGCATTTTGCTGGAGTTGTCGGAAATGGCAGAGAATGATCCTTTGAATGCAGAGGCTAGTGGGATGAAAAGTGAGGACAAGGGGGACCTGATCACGCTGTTGCAAGTGATGGGAAGGGGCAAGAGTGGAAGCACAAATGACAGGTCACATGCGGTTGAGGGCCCTGCCAACCATAATGGACAGAAAACCACAGTTACGGAAAAAGCAAGCCATGTCAGTAGCGTCTGGCAGAAGTGTGGAGACAAAGCAGAGTTAATATTTCAAGTCCAGTGACCCTTCTTCAGAACTGGTAAAATAGCAATGATATAACATCTGTCTGTGACATGGTGGAACTGGACTGAGCAGAGCAGATGGGTCTGGCTTCCAGACTGGTGCCACCATTGTTGGCGATAAACTGTGTCACAGTATGTGCTGATCTTTACATGTAATGATGTCATCAGGTGAAAAGATCCAGGGGAATCCCATTCAGGAATGTGACAGGGTGGCCAAAATGACACAATCATGTGAATACGAGAATGATAAAACTGGCAAAAATGCAGGTGATTTTGATTACTACATCATTCAGTCTACACCAGCAAAACCTGAACTAGCTTTCAAGTATAGATTGGAATTTAAATTCTGCCAGTTGGGAGAATGGGATTTGAACCTGTGTTCAGAGCATTAAGCTGGGCCTCAGGATAACTTGTATGATAACATGATAATAAGCTCTGTCCCTCCTAACTGTTGTTCCATGACTTGAGACAGTGGCATCAGTTGTCCTAACCTTGGATTAAATCTGTCATCTTAAATTCTTTGTAATTTCCAGTGCTTTCTTTATTTTTGAAAGCATTCTTGAGATCTAATTTTTCAACCATGTTTGTCTCTTAATTTCTGTGCATTTAAATCACACCCTTATCAAATGCAAAGTCCTTTCGATTTTATTAAGGAGAGAAATCTGATTTAAAGTACTTTGTCTATTAAATACAGAAAAATATTAAATTTGATTTTAAAATCAAAGATTCTACCTTCCTTCTGGGGAAAGATTCTACAGATCACAAATGCAAAACCAACTACCTTCTCTTCAGGAATTCTTTGACGAACAGACTCCAGATAAGTGCTTGTGTTGTCTACATTTGTATAACGTAGCAGAATACGAGCAAAATCCTCTTCACTAATTGTGGTCATGCCTTTGGAGTATGAAAGGAATTCAGTTTCCAAAATTTCAGTCTGAATATTATCCATGAACCTAAGCATTACAAAGACGAATAAATGAGAAATCACAAATCAATTGTCCTTATAATGTAAAAAATTGATTGGTACACTTTTTGGAGTAGAATAAAAGTAAAAATTATTAAAAACTATAGTAGTTCTGAATAGGATACATCTAAATGAGGAAATTGAGTCAATTGGGTAAACACTTTCTTAAAACTGCTAGCGATTTAAAGTACATGCAAACATACTATCGTTTACAATGCATTACAGTGCATTTGCCAGCCAGCATTCAAAATACAATTAATAATGCATTAATAATGCAAAATACAATAATTATGCTTAATAACATTAGTGAAAAATAACGGAATGGTAAGTAACTTCTGTTGTAAGCATGAATTAATGGATAGAGCAGGTATGTTTCACAAATAAAAACAGAATTGATGATGTGTAAAAGAAAAGGCACGAAGTATGGTTCTAGCATGGAGCCTACAGTCAGAGGCTACTACTTACAGGAGGCCATTCAGCCAATCAAAGCATGCTGTCTCTACAGAATCTAGTCAGTCCTCTTCCCTCATTGTATCACTGCAGCCCTGCAATTTTATTTCCCAAAGGTCCAATTTTCTTTTGATATCAATTAATCATCACCACTTCCATCTCCTATATAGGCAGTTAGATCCACATCATTCCCAGAATCTGCATATGATATCAAAAATCAGACACCACCAGGTTATAGTCCAACAGTTTTATTTGAAAACACAAGCTTTCAGAGTCTTGCCTGAAGAAGCGAGACTCCAAAAGCTTGTTTTCAAATAAAGCTGTTGGACTCTAACCTGGTATTGTGTGATTTCTGACCTTGTCCAGCCCAGTCCAACAGCGGTAGCTCTGCATATAATAGTCCTTATTCAGATTTGGTCTGCATTCATTACCAAAACCTTAAATATGTGTTCCATGTCTTTGCACCTTCAACTAGTAAGAATAGCTTTTCATTATCTACTTTAATGAAACTTCCCATAATCTTGCTCAAATCTCAATTTCAAATGATCTATCAAATCTCAAATGATTTCAGAAAAATCAGTATAATGTATTAGTGCAGAGAAATTGTTTGACCATTTAGATGAAATTCTGTATAATTGTAATCTTTTGCCTTTTACATAAGTGTCCATACCAGGAGAACAGTCTCTCAACTTTGGAGTTAGTACATAAACTTTTGTTTTTGAAGATCATCTCATATCTAAGGCTTCCAAAGTAGCTTGCAACAAATCGCAAACTGTAAAACAGTCATAAATATAATCAGGAGACTGTGTCCCTGGAGAAGGAGCACGCGGTGTCCACCAAATCTCTTGACGTCTTTCGGGAGAGGTGGCATTGCAGGGTGTGGGGTGCTTTATTTCCCCCTCCAATTCTATTTTAATTTGATCCCTACCCTGCTCTTCACCTTTCGGTCACATAGGCATTGCCCCCAGGGGGCTCTGCTTGCTACTGGTTCTTTGGTTACATGGGTGTTTTTCCTGGTGGTGCACTATCAATAAAATTATTTACACATCTGGATGTTTTTTTACTCAGTAAGAACACCAGGAGGTTAGAATCTCCTCAGTTCAGGCGACTGACTCCGAGCTGGCTGACCACAGCCAGTGTACTGTAAATAAAGAGTGACTTGGGGATGGGATACCGACTTCTGTGCAGTTATTTCATGGGTCAGATGAAAGATCCCAGATCCAAAACAATGGCTGGGGTCTTGACAGTCACTGCAGCAATAAGCCCTGATAGGTAAAAGAAATATAACCAGGAGATTCCCTCCCCTTCACTCTTTCTTCCACGTAGGCATCGCCCCTATGGGGTTGTGCTTGTCACTGTTTTTTTGGCCACACACGTGTTTTTCTTGGTGGTGGACTATTAATAAAGGTATTTACACAACTGGTGTTTTTCACGTGTTCTGCACCTACAAACACCTACACACATACACACAACATGGGTGGTGGGGAAATGAGCACTACTGCTGTATGGCAGTTAGTTACAAAAGAAAAGCAAAATAATTTAAAAAAAAACAGCAGACTGGAATCTCCTCAGTTCAGGTGATTGACTCTGAGCTGGCTGGCCATAGTCAGTTTTCTGTGGAGGAAGAAGCTTGGTGGAGGATTGTGCTGTGAGCTCAAGTCTCCTTTTGGCTGTATTAGCCTTCTATTTTAACTGTTGCTGCAGCCTGGGCCAATTCTGCTGTCACTGCTGTCGCCTAGGCGCTCTAAGAACTGGGACCGTTGCTACTGCTTGGGCCTATTCAGAACGGAGATTGCTGTAGTTGTTAAGGGAGCACCCACCAGAAGACCCCCGGAGCATCTGGCAGCCCCAAAACATTGGGCCTCAGCCACATTTATGCCGGCATGTCCACAGCCTTAGGTTCAGCTGCCTCAGCCCCGGCCGCAACCCCATTCCCCTTTAGGCTCCTTACCAAGGGTCTAGGCATTATCGCCTACTCGCAGCCAAACATGACGAGCAAGGCCATGGCTAGTGTGGTCAGCCCGCTAGCCATTATTGCTGTGGCCAAGATGCATGGGAAGGCCATATTTTTCCTGCAGTCCAAGCAGGCAGTACACCTGGCCATGTGAAAGGGGCTCACCGTGGGCAGGACATATTTTCCTGTTGACCCTCTGGAAGTCATGGCCCAGAGGATCGTGATTTCCAACGTCCTGCCCTTTATTGCCAGTGAGCTCCTCCGCCCCCACCTACAATCACTGGGGGAAATCCGGTCAGGTGTTACATTGCTCTTGCTCGGACGGAAGGTCCCTGCCCTTAAACATGTCTACTCCTTCCAGAGCCTGGTCTTTATTTGTTTGGCCTGGGAGGACGTGACTGAGGGCTCATTTGCCGTGATCCACGATGGCGCAACCTACCATGTCTTCTGGATGGCGGACGACATATAGTGCCATCTCTGCTGAGAGGTAGGGGCATGTAAGAAAGGACTGCGCCACCCTGAAGGCTGACTGGACCACACCAGGTGGCACTGCTGCACCCACTCCCCCTGCCTCCAAAGCAACACTGGGAGCCCCACAAGTGGGGCCCAAGCCAGAGGTCACCGTCACCGTGGCCTCTGGTGGGGAGGTGTTGGGCATCCAGCCAGTAAGGCGGCATGGGGGAGAACTAAGAGCCTTGGGGCCTCCCCCATGGCTGCATCCCCTTGGGCTCCGAGTCCAACCACCACCTCACAACACCAGACCTTGGGGGTTCCAAGCCTGACCCCGTCCAGTGTTACTGGGCCCCTGCCAAACAAAATCGGACCTTGGGGGCTCTGTTGCCGGACCCCATCCTGCAGTGCCGAGACTGGGGATTCCAACCCAGAAGCTAGGCCCCTGCCATGCCGACTATCATTTGACAGCCATGCGCCAGGGCAGGAAGTGATGCAACTGGCATTTCCTGCCCTCACTATGCCCCCTGCCTTCCCACAGCCAATAGTGTTCCCGGAAAGGCTGGAGGGAGGGCCTTCAAACCCCCTGACCACCAGGACAGGTGGGGGAGGGGAGGCCATTACAACAACCATCACAAGATGTGCTACTCCCTGCAGGGGGAGGACTTTCCCTGTCACATGGGTAAATCGTCATTCCTCCCTGGGGGTGAGCCTGCGGCGTCTCCTGCCTCTCCTGTACTACTGCCTGACCAGGCCAATGCCCCTCCCACTGCTGCACCTCCACTGGCCCCCAGTGATGAGCCAGAGAGCCATGCAGGCCACTGTGCAGGCACTGTAACTGAAAGCCCCGCTGGGTCTTGAGCGGTAGAGAGCAGGTAGGTGTTTTCCTCCCTCCCAGACTGTTTTCCTGGGCCCTCTAGCTCTGGGGAAGTACCATTTCCCCGAGGACCTGGGCGTCCCGGTGTTGGGAGAGGAGTGGGGTCGAGTATCTGCTGCCTGATGACCCAGACCTAGAGCGGACCTCAATGGAGCGCACCGAGGACGTTCCTGCCAGTGATCCTAAGAGGATTGGAACCAGCTGGCGGCTCAGGACCAGCCCCCACACTAGCCATGAGTGACGTGCTAGCCGACAAGGATGATCACCTGGAGGAGGGTTCTGGCTCGGTGGTGGGTGCTGGGGACAACACGGATTCTGTCTCCAGTGAGGTTTTAGACTTCCTAGTGCCTCACACCAAGCTCTGGGACTTTATAGAGGGTACGTGTGGTTGCCATGATAGAGGATGGCTGGCTCTCGACTGTTGGGAAGATTTTGAGCTGGTCTTCCGGTCCAACCACGCTGCTCGTCATGCACCCGAGCTAGACCAGAATGAAAGGTGGCAGTTTAGAGCGTTCCTTGTACTCACGGGGAGGGGAAGGGACCTGTTTGCCCCACCCCCATCCTCCCAGTAAATGTTTTTAACAACAGTTTCACTAGTTGTGGTTACACACTACTACTGACAATGTAGACTTCCATAGTCAGCCTCAACATGAATGGCAGCAGGGAGTCACAACACAGACTCCAGAACTTCTCAGTCCTTTGGGATGGGAAGTACGTGATATGCTTCCTGCAAGAAACCCGTACCACTTCAGGAGACAAAACCACCTGGCTCCTGAAGTGGCAAGGAGGGGTCTGCATGAGTCACCTCACCCATAAATCCGGCGAGATGGCTATCTTGTTGGCCCAACGTTTTCAGCCGGAGATGTTGGGGGTCAAGAAGCCTGTGCCAGGCCGTTTGCTTCACCTGACGGTGCGACTGGGAGGCACGGTGTTTCACTTTGTGAACGTCTATGCTCACTTGGTCAGGCCGAAGCAAACGCGCTTCTACGGAGAAGTGTCCACTCATTTCGCCACCATCGACAAAGGCCAGTGCGTTGTCCTCAGTGGGGTGTGGGGGCATTTTAACTGCATCCTTGAGGACAGGGACCACGGCGGTGCCTGGTTTGGCATCAGGCAGGAGGTTGGGGGATTTGGTCAAGTCTTTTGATCTGGTGGATGTCTGGCAAAGTTTTCATCCTGACTCCATCGCCTTCACCTTTGGGAGGCCTGGGGTCGGAGCGTCGAGGATCGACTGTCTATATATTTCACGGGCGTACGCCTCCTGTGTTCCGGTGCCCTCCATGCAGCAGGTGCTGTGCACGGACTATCACCCAGTGTGGGTGAAACTCCTTCCGTTCGGCACCCAGCTCAGGTCCGTGTACTGACGTTTTAACAACCTGTTGCTGGAGGACAAGCAGCTCCTGGACTCATTTTGTTGGTTCTGGGCCAGCTGGAGAAGGAAGCAGGGGGAGCTTCCATTGCTTGAGGCTGTGGTGGGATGTGGCCAAGTCTCACATCCACCTCTTCTGTCAGGTGTACGTGAGGGTGTCAACAAAGAGGCAGAAATCCAGGATCAAGGAGTTGGAGGGGGAGGTGCTTGACCTGGAGTCACGTCTCAGTCAGTCCGATGTAGACCCAGCCCTGCGGGGGGTATAAGAAGAGAAGGCCACGCTTTGGGACCCACAGCTCGTCGGGTCCTGGGGTGCGTACATGAGATCATGGATCTGGCTTCTCCAGGACCTGGACCGCAGCTCCCCCTTCTTCTACTCTGCTGGAAGAAAGGTGTGGCATCCATCAGCAGCTCCTTGTGCTGCTGGCTGATGAAGGGTCCCTCGTATCAGATCCACCACCAGGAAAACACCCATGTGGCCAAGGAACCTGTGACACACAGAGCCCCGGTAGGGCCAAAGTTTGTGTGAAAGATTAAGTGAAGGAGAGGGTAGGGACTAAATCAAAATAGAATTAGAAGGGGTAATAAACCACTCCACACATTTCCCCACAGTGCCTACCTCTTTCTAGAGGCATCAAGAGTGTTGGTGGACACCACAATCTCCTTTTCCAAGGACTCCCAGGCTCACATGTAACAGGAAGACGGGCAGACAGTCAGCAGAAATAAATCCCTCCCTGGCCCACTGCCTGGACCTGTTAACAGCCAGCCTGGCCACATCCAGGAGCAGAGCTGGGAGATCCTCCGACCTGCCCGCTCCCCTTTGCACCGGGTGCCCAAAGAGCAGAGCATGGCGTTGAAGTACAACCAAAAACAAAGGAGAAGGTCTTTGAGATAACTAAACAGGGGGCACAAATGCCCACAACCAACATAGACATGGTTCACGGACTCCATGGCACCGCAAAAAAGACAGGTAGGCGAAAGGGGTGGCCATGGGTACCCTCATGGGCCTATGCTATGCCTGCCTCTTTGTAGGATACGTGGAACAGTCCCTCTTCCACAGCTACACTGGCACTATCCCCCACCTCTTCCTCCATTACATCGATGACTGGATTGGTGCTGCCTCGTGCTCCCAAGAGGAGCTCGAACAGTTTGTCCATCTTACTAACACCTACCACCCCAACCTTAAGTTCACCTGAAAAAAAGCCCCACCCCCACTTCCTACCTACACTCATCTACTGGCTTCATCCCTGCCTCTGACCTGTCTGTCTTCCCTCCCACCTATCCATCCCTCCCTCCTCACTGACCAACCCCCATCCCAACTCCCTACCTACACTCACCTTTACTAACTTCATCACCACCTCCTTGACCTGTCCGTCTTCTCTCCACCTATCACCACCTCCCCCTCTCTCCATTTATTTGAGCCGCCTTCCCCTCCCCAATTTCTGAAGAAGGGTCCAGACCGGAAATGTCAGCTTTCCTGCTCCTCTGATGCTGCCTGGCCTGCTGTATTCATCCAGCTCCACACCTTGTTATCTCAGACTCCAGCATCAGCAATTCCTACTATCTCTGAGTGAGTTAGGCTGGGAGTCCGTGAACCACCGCAATCTGTAGTTGCACGGGACTGCTGCATGCAACACCTTCCACCTCAGAGCCCCAAGGGGAAGAGGGAGGACCCTTTCAGTCACCGACATTATCTGACTGTGGACACAAAAAGATCCTGCCCTAGCGAAACTAAAATAGTTGGTGGTAGGTAATGGAGGAAACCAAAGGGCCATCGCAACCAGGTTGGGACCTTTCTGGACCTGGCATGAACAATTCAACGTAGGGGGTGGCATATTACTATGGGGACCAAGCGTGATTGTCCTGAGCAAAGGTCGCCGCCAGGTACTGGCCAAACTCCACCAGGGTCATCGAGGTGTTTCCAAGATGAAGATGGTGGCAAGGAGTTATGTTTGGTGGCTGGGTTGGATGCCGACATAGCTGCGTTGGTGGGACAGAGCTATGACGGCCAATAAGGACAAAAATTACCACCAGCAGTGCCTCCACATTCATGGGAATGGCAGGGTAAACCCTGGACTCGGCTGCATGTCAACTATGCTGATCCTTTCATGGGATCAGTGTTCCTGGTCATTGTGGATGTCCATTCAAAGTGGTTGGAGGTGCATAAAGTTTATTCGGCAAACTCAGGGCTAATGATTGAGAAGCTGTTAGCATCGGTTGCAAAACACGGACTCCCTGAAATATTGGTCACCGACAATGTGAAGTCATTTACCAGCAAGAAATTTGAATATTTCCTAAAGTCAAATGGTATTCTGCACTTAAGGACAGTTTCATACCATCCGTTGTCCAATGGTCTAGCAGAAAAAGGGGTCCAAACACTGAACGCAGGTTGAAAGAAGCAGCCTACAGTGTCAATTGATACCAAGCTGTCCTGGTTCCTGTTCCATTATAGGACCACCCCACATGCAACAATAGGGAGAGCTCCACAGAGTTGCTGATGGGGAGAAGACTCCACACCAGAGTAAACCTGATTGGGGGGTGTGTGTGGTGAGAGTGAGAGAGAGAGTGAGAGTGTGAGAGAGAGACAGACAGACAGAGAAAGAGAAACGGCAGCAGGAACGCCAATGCTGGCTAGATGCCACCTCTAAGTGAGACAGGCAATCTAACTCAGGGGATGAAGTCTGGCGCTGGAACAATGGGAATGGCCCCGTATGGGTATGAGCTGAGGTTGATGCAAGGTCAGGTTGCATCATTTACAAAGTTCAGGTAGTGAGGTTGTCCTGAACAAACATGTGGATCACCTGAAAGCTGTTTCCTTGCAAACAGGGCAGGAGCACAACGTACCTGGCTCCTCAGAACAGCCAGAAAACCATAGGCTTTCCCCCTTCTGTCTAGTGTCGGACAAACTTCAGAGTCCAAGATGGGTGCAGCTTTGATACCGTTAAGGCTGGGAGAAGAGGAGAAAACTCTTCCAAGTTGTTCTGAACACAAGAAGCAGGCTACAGTCCAGTACATGCCGCCTGTGTCAGAGTCTGAATCAGAAGAACTGGACTTGGGACAAAAATGTCGCAGGAAAAGCTACAGGCCAAAGATGGATGTAGTAATTGGAACCAGTTTGACCTTGTTGATTACAAGATTGTTGATTGTCCCAGATTAACAACCCCAATTAAGAAAGTCCTGGCTGACCAATATAATCAGGAGATTAGAATTCCTTCAGTTCAGAGGACTGACTCCAAGCTGGCTGGCCACAGTAAGCGTACACTGCACAAGCAAATAAACGGTGACTTGGTGACGGGTTACCAGCCTTTGTGCAGTTATCTCTGTCTTCCAAAATTATGAAAGATTTTATTGAGGTAATTTTGAAAACTACTTTTTAAGGCTCAAATCAGTTACAGGAGGACATTTAGCAAGAAAATGTTAGGGGCCCTAAGGACCACTCCTACTAGTGTCTTCCTTCCTTGTTATTTCTTACCTGCACCTATATAAATTCTGTAAGGAAGGTTGGTTAAAGTTCTCTATATGGAGGACAGTTTTGCCAAAGGCAGACATGAATATATCTTTTAGGATATATGAAGCACAAGAAGAGACACTGCAATGTTAATATCAATATGAAGATACAACACAGACAACAATTAGATTCATTTTGGATTGTTCAAGACTAAGATGGACTAAGTTCCTTCTTGATGTGCATTCACTTTCATGATTCTATAAGCTGGTTTTGTACCTTCGTTCAATCATGTTTGCTGTCACATGATCTCTTAAAAATCATCTACCAGGCCTCTATGCCTTTATCAGTCCAGGTCATCTCAAATCAAATTTATAGAGCTTACAGCATGGAATCAGACCCCTGGTTCAACATGTCCATGCCGACCAGATATCCTAAATTAATCTAGTCCCATTTGCCAGCATCCCTCTAAACCCTTCCTATTCATATACCCATCCAGATGCCTTTTAAATTTTGTAATTGTACCAGCCTCCACCACTTCCTCTGGCTGCTCAGTGCATACATACACCACCCTCTGCATGAAAAAGTTGCCCCTTAGATCCCTTTTAAATCTTTCTCCTCTCACCTTAAACCTATACCCTCTAGTTTTGGACTCTGCTATCCTGGGGAAAAAACCTTGGCTATTCACCCTATCCACGTCCCTCGTGATTTTGTAAACTTCTACAAGGTCACCCTTCAGCCTCCGATGCTCTAGGGAAAATAGCCCCAGCCTATTCAGCCTCTCCCTAAAGCTCACACCCTCCAACCCTGGCAACATCCTCATAAACCTTTTCTGAAACCTTTCAAGTTTCATGACGTCCTTCCTAGAGTAGGGAGACTAGAACTGAATGCAGTATTCTATAAGCAGCTTAACAAATGTCCTGTACAGCTGCAACATGACCTCACAACTCTTATACGCAATGCACTGACCAATAAAGACAAGCATACCAAACACCTTCTTCGCTATCCTATCTACGTATGACTCTACTTTCAAGGAACTATGAATCTGCCAAGGTCTCTTTGTTCAGCAACCTTCCCCAGGATCTTACCATTGTGTACAACCTGCCCATCTGATCAAGATCCTGCTGTACTGAGGTAACCTCCTTGGCTGTCCACTTCACCACCAATTTTGGTGTAATCTGCAAACTTACTAACTAATATGTCCTACGTTCACATCCATATCCTTTATGTAAATGACAAAAAGCAGAGGACCTAGCACCGATCCTTGTGGCACACTGCTGGTCACAGGCCTCCAGTCTGAAAAGCAACCCTCCACTATCACCCTCTGTCTCCTACCTTCTGCCAGTTCAGTATCTAAATGGCTAGTTCTCGCTATATTCCATGTGATCTAACCTTGCTAATAAGTCTACCTATTTAAATTTGCTACAAGAATAGCAACAAATAGCATCAATTGTTATCAATCAAATTTGTATATTGCAAAGCTTCCTTGTAACATATATGATAGCTAAATTTCCTGCCTCTTGCATCTTGATAAGACAGTTTCTAGTTCTACTAATGGGAGAATTAACTCTTTTTAGTTCATTTTGCTCCTTCAACTTTAACCACAATGATAACATCAAAGTAAAGGGAAAGGTTTTACCAGCGGTTTGATGGCAAAACTGTCAGTCATTTGCTGCCATTATTCAACTGAAACTGACAGCCCCTTCTGGAGTGCACAGAATATGGAAATTCGGAAGTTGCTTAGCCACTAACTGCAAAGAACAAGTAACTATTTCTCAAAAGTTTCTCCCATTCAGTTTCAATGCGCTCCTAGTAACAATGACATTCACACGATTACAATTAGATATTTTCCAAGCTCTTGAGGCTTCATTTTGCACTTTTAGATAAAAATAGCGGAGCTTAATATTACTTAAATGGAGAAAGACAGCAGAAAGCTATAGATCAGAGGGACATGGAGGTCCTGTGGCATGATCACAAAAAGATAGCATCCAAATTCAGTGAGTATTATGAAAGGCAAATGGAATGTACTCCTTTGTTTTAAAGGGTTCAGATTATAAAAATAAGGAAACCTAGCTGAAACTACACAAGGCACTAGTCAGACGACAACTAGGATACTGTGAACAGATTTAGGCCCCTTAACCAAGAAAAAAAATATACTGGCATTGGAGCAGTCCAGAGTAGGTTCACTAGGTTGATCCCAGCTGTGGAGGGATTCTATAAGGAGAGTTTGACTAGGTTAGCCTTGCACTGGAGTTTATAAGAACAAGAGGCAATCTTACTGAAACAAATAAGATTTTTAGGAGGCTTGACAAAGTAGATGTGGAGAGATTTTTCCCTTGTGGGAGATTCTAGGACTAGATGGTATAATCTCAGAGCATGGGCACCCATTTAAGATGAGGATGAGGAGGAATTTCTTCTCTCAGCAGGTAGTGAATATGAGGAATTCTTTTGCCACAGAGCTATATATAGGCTGGGTATAGTATTAATCCTTAAGTATATTCAAGGCTGAGATTAGCAGACCAATAATGTAATCAATTGGTATGATGAAAGGCAGGAAAGTGGAATTGAGGGCTATTGGATCAGCTATGATCTAACTGAATAGTGGTAGACTTGATGGGCTGAATGGCCTTCATCTGATCCTATATCTCCGTTTCATATCTAAAAATAAAACTGTTAAAACATCAAAAAACTATAAACATGTTAAATATAACATGAACATCTGTAACAAAAACAAAGTTGCTGGAAAAGCTCAGCTGGTCTGGCAGCATCTATGAAGAAAACATCAGAGTTAACGTTTCGGGTCCGATGACCCTTTCTCAGAACTGAGGAAGGATCACTGGACCCGAAACATTAACTCTGATTTTTTTCTTCACAGATGCTGCCAGACCTGCTGAGCTTTTCCAGCAACTTTGTTTTTGTTCCTGATTTACAGCATCCACAGTTCTTTCAGTTTTTAACTTGGTGAATATCTGAAAGCTGGGTAATCACTAAATTAGCAAGCGTAATTAAATTTATGAAGACTTTCAATTGATGACTTACTTATAAAAATCATTAAAATTCAGCTCAGCTTTGCCTTTTCTTCCAAAAAAATGCACAAGTAATGTAGTATCTACAAAGAAATTTTCTTCTGCACGCTGGAACAAAACAGATAAAAATGATCATAGTCACATGATGCTTTAAAAAGTTTCTGGTCTTAAAATTTATCACATTTTTAAATCCATTTGTAAATCTACATGTTAAGGCTTTTTGTTGGAATCAAAATTCCCAAATTTAATCAAAACACTTCCCCAATGGAAGTATCAACTTTATAAAGTAAATATGTCTCTTGATATATTGCACTCCTAACTGGTGAGTCTCATCTAGCACCTCTCCCATACTCCTGTTTATCTCATAGACAACTCTTCTCTCATCTCCATCTTCTGCACCATAATATTTTAAGTCTTTTTCTATTTTCCACTGAACTCTCTTCTCTCCAAAGCTTCAAAGATTTTTGTTTACACGCTCTACTAAACCACGCATTCATTTTATGTTAAAATAAAGACTTGGAGTCATAGAGATGTACAGCACAGAAGAGACTCATTGATCCAACTTGTCCATGCTGACCAGATATCCTAAATTAATCTAGTCACATTTGCCAGCATTTGGCCCATATCCCTCCAAACTCTTCCTACTCATATACCCATCCAGATGCCTTTTAAATGTTGTAATTGTACCAGCCTCCACCACTTCCTCTGGCAGTTTATTCCATACATGCACCACCCTCTGCATGAAAAAGTTGTCCCTTATGTCCCTTTTAAATCTTTTTCCTCTTACCTTAAAGCTATGCCCTTTAGTTTTGGACTCCCCCACCCTATTCACCCTATCCATGTCCCTTCTGATTTTATAAACTTCTATAAGGTCACCCCTCATCCTCTGACACTCCAGAGAAAATAGCCCCAGCCTCTTCAGCTTTCCCGATTGTTCACACCCTCCAACCCTGGCAATATCCTTGTAAATCTTTTTTTGAACCCTTTCAAGTTTCACAACATATTTCCCTCAGCAGGGAGGCCAGAATTGAACACAGTATTCCAAAATTCAAACTTATTCTTTCAAAACGACAATTTCTTACTTTATTCAATCTTCAATTTTTCCTTCAATCTGAAGTGTTTTATAGTTCTCATTGAGCTACCTCTCAATTTTAGATGCATCTCATCCATTTTATTTTTAAATTAGTGTTTTCACAATCGTTTATTCCACCAACATTTGTATGGGATGTTTACCATTCCCTTGCATAACTTCTATCCTCTTGTCCAACAGTAATGTGGCCTGGATAAAGGGAAAATCATGATCAAATTGTCCTAAACATTCATGAAACACTGGCTAGATCTCAGTTAGACTACTGAGTTCAGTTCTGCGCACCATAATTCAGGAAGAATATCAAAGGATTTGGAGAGGGTGCAGGAGAAATTTACTAGGATTGTAGCAGGGATAAAGAACTTCAGTTACATGGAGACACTGCAGAAGCTGTCTTGGTCGCCTTAGAGCAGAGAAGATCAAGAGGACATTTCATTGAAGTATCTAAGATTGCAACTATTTTGAGTGGAAGTAAGGAGAAACAGTTTCCGGAAGGGTCAATAACTGAAGGATTAAGGTAAATTGCAGAACACCAGAAACAAAATAAGGACATTTTTAAATGAAAAAAAAATACAGCAAGTTTGTTGTGATCCAAAAGATGCTGCCTGAAAGACTGGTGCAAGTTCATTCAAATGGCAACTTTCAAAAAGGATAGGAATAACAAATTATGAAAAAACAATTACATATCTCTAGAGAAGAAACCAGGGTGGGGCCATTTGTTTACTTCACCAAAGCTGGCACAGGCTGAATGGTATCCTGCTGTGCTGTCATTCTGTGATTCTAATATGAGTCAAAACCATTAATTGCTGACAGAAAAATATCAAGAAACAAAATTATCAATTGAAGAGAGTGAAAATCTGGCAGCTGGATAAAATTGATACCTGAAGCTAAAACAAAATAGTTTACTTCTGATTTTTGGAACCTAATACAATGAGGAAAATCAGGAGCAATACAAAATGGCACAAACATATTTTTAAAAATGCCAACTTAAGTAAACGTGGTTAACAAGGTAGAAAAAAAAGCTCAATTTAAATTCAACCGCATCTGTCTCCATTTCCTTGAGCTTGAAATATCAAAGTGAAATCGAGCTAGCAGATAGCAAGTGCTTTTTACAGCACTTTTTGACAGCCAGTTGCAGAAGCAGAAGTATGCTTCAAACTCCGCCTCCTCCGCCCAATCTCACGTAAACCTGTGGCTTCTCTTCAGAATGTGGGCTTTCTTTTGCCTGTCACAATTGATAATATAATTGAATATGCAAGGAATGCAGGGATATGGACCAAGGGCAGGCAGAAAGGTTTAGTTTAATTTGGCGTCATATTTGGCACAACATTGTGGAGTGAAGAGCCTGTTCCTGTGCTGTACTGTTCTATGTTCTATTGCTGCATAAATACAGCTGAGTTGCTCTTGCAAAGGGCTAACATGGAAACAATGAGAAGAATGGCTTCCTTCTGTGTTGTAACCATTTTAAGTAATAGTAGGACAGGTGACCAAAAACATCATTAAAGGAAGTAGGTTTTAAGGAAGACGGAGAAGCAGAGAAATGGATAAGTTAATTGTGGGAATACTAGAGCTTAGGTCCCAGGTAGCCGAGTACACAGTCATCACTGGTGGGGCAATTAAAATTGGGGATACACAAAGGGCCAGAAGTGAAGAAACACAGGAGGGGTAATACAGTCTCAGTAGAGACCCCTAACTAATTTATATAAAAATCATGAGATCCAAAATAACAGTTATTTACTGAAAGAATAAATCACAAGATTCTGCAATTTGAAACAATAATTCTTACTATACAAAACTCAAAGCAAACACCAATACTTTTTAAATAACTCCCTGACATACAGGATCACCTTGCTTTAAACAGGAATTAACACACAAATTGCAACTGATTATATACTATAAATTTCACACTAAATGGCAGATAATTAAGCCACATCTTACAAATTGCCTCATTAGTCCACACCATACATAGGCAAGAAATTCAGTCATAAAATCCTTTACAACTCTTGTCTCAAAAGCGTACAGCTCCTCTTTTCAGAATTAGCCAAAAGCAGCACAAGACCAACCCTTCCACAAGCACAGTCTTCATCAAAAATGGAATGCATCTACAGAACCCCCTCAACTTGGTCTGGATGGTTTAAATAACCAATATTATCATCAAGTACCAGAAACAGCTGCTGGATCAAGATGCTATTTGCTTCAGACTTGCCCGTCATATACCAATGGACTCAAACTGCTACTAAAGAACTTGGATGGCTCCACATGCCTTCATGCAACCTAAACCGATTTTAGTTTACTCAAATTCTGGTTAAACACCTCAGTTTTAGTTTTGATTCCATTATAAACTGAGGGGGTCAGGTTCTGATATCAGTTAGGGCCTACTTCAAAAGTTACAAACTCAGAATCTCCAGATTCTATCTCAGAGATCCTGAAGAATGGTGGCACTGCAGGAGGTTGTTGGAGAAAGGAAGGACAAGGCCAAGAGTGTTAATTTAAAAATTAAGGCATCACTAGACATGGAGACAATGCAAGCCAGTAAGCAGACTATCCCACTGTTGACACTGCTGGCAACTCCAACTGTCCTTGCAACACCAAGGCAGGGTCCTTCACGATTCCTGGATCTAATTAGGTCCAGGGACTTTGGGCTGCATTTTTCTTCCAGAACACAGGGAGTGGTTTTAGGGTGTTGGGATTTAACACATATGCAGATGGCAAGGTGACTTTCTTTTTAGGAGATGCCCTAGATGGGCAGGGGGCACCCTCCAATGACCCTTAATTATTTAATTGCATATTTTGCTGCTGATTTGGTATCTGGCATCCTCCGTATTATGGTAGTAAGCTTGGGTGGGAAGGCAGTGAGCTAAGCAGCCTACCTATATTACAGGATACACCTACACAAAACACCCAGAGGAGGCGAGTAATATTCAGCTCATGAAGTCAGAAGCTCCTTTCAGAGTCAAACAGAACAAGGTCGTGAATGGTCTCATTCAACCTCAGAGAGTGACCAGAGACAGCATACGTTTGGGGATTAGGATCAGTAGGCATCATACAGTCGAGGAGGAGAGCACACATCCGGAAGGAGGCAGTGCCCGGGTGAGTATATATTTTGGGATTTTGGAGCAACATGGGAATTTTGTGAAAAAGGGAAAGAGGTGCTTTTTGTTTACTTTTTTGGCTCATAATTTGTAAGATATTTTTAAACTGGATAAATTGAAAATCAGGATCGGTATGGGGTGGAGGCATCACAAAGCACAGACTGACATCACAGGAAAACTACAAGTTCATTAGTTGGCAATAGCTGTTAATATTACTACATATTGTAGATTAATTTCAGATTGAAGACAAATAGGAGATATATTTAGAGATTACAAATGAAAAGACCTGTAAGAATTTTTAAAGAAATCAAATGAACAACTAATTTCTTAACTAACATCTTTTAAGATAGCGGCAGAGTAGCGGGGCTGCGTGCAGGCTCTTGAGCAAAGACTCGTCCACTCCCATCTGTTTTCTTCATTTTTTCGTTTTTGCTTTAGCTCTTTTCCTGTTCTGTTTTCCTTTATTTTTCTTTTTTTTTTTAAAAAAAGCCTTTTGCAGTGGGTGAATTGGCGGCATCAGAATGACTGCAAGAGTGAGGCATGCGTGGAATGGCGGCAGCCTTCCTGCAGTTGGAGGTGGCAGTGGGCACAACTCCTTCCAGTGACTGGAGGTGGCAGCAGCAGCGCCAGAAAGGACGCAACTCTTCCAGCGCTCAGGGATGGCGGCAGCATTGGCAGTGTCAGCAAAGCTCACCTAGTCATCGGAGGCTATAGTGTCAGCAAGAACGTGGCTCCTCAAGATGATGCTGAAGAATGGCGACTGTAGACTTTTCACTGTATGCATGTACTCCTATTGTGAAGTACACATGACAATACAATCTAATGTGAGGGGTTCTTTTTCAGGTTGGTGACCAGTGGGATTCTACAGGAATCAGTGCTACTCCCCACCTATACTCACCTTTACTGGCTCCATCCCCGCCTCTTCGACCTGTTTGTTTCCTCTCTACCTATCCTCTCCTCTATCCATTTTCTATCCGCCTCCCACTCTCTCCCTATTTATTTCAGAACCCCCTTCTCTGATGAAGGGTCTAGGCCCGAAACGTCAGCCTCTCTGCTCCTATGATGCTGCTTGGCCTGCTGCGTTCATCCAGCCCTGCACCTTGTTGTGCTAGGACTATAACTGTTTACAATATATATTAATGACTTGGAGGAAGGAAGCGAATATACTTCAGATATTTCTACAAGGGGACAAAAATAGGTGGAATGGCAGACTGCGAGATAGATGCAGTTCACTGAGAGGTACTGATAGGTTAAGTAAATGGGTAAAACATTGGCAAATACATTATAATGTGGGAAAATATGAAGTTATTCAGTTTGGAAAGTAGAGCAAAAGAACAGTATTATATAAATGGAGAAAAACTGCAGAAAGCTGCAACAGAAGGGACTTGGAGGTACTTGTGCATAAAATGCAAAGCTAACGCACAGGTGCAGCAGGTAATCAGGAAGGCAAATGGAATGTGGGCTCTTATTTCAATGGTAGTAGGAACTGTAGATGCTGGAGAATCTGAGATAACAAGGTGTAGAGCTGGATGAACACAGCAGGCCAAGCAGCAAAGCTGATGTTTCGGGCCTAAACCCTTCAGTTTCTGAAGAAGGGTCTAGGCCTGAAACATCAGCTTTCCTGCTCCTCTGATGCTGCTTGGCCTGCTGTGTTCATCCAACTCTACACCTTGTTATCTCTTATTTCAATGGGGTTGGTGTATAAGAGTTAGGAAGTCTTACTGCAACCGTACAAGGTACCGGTGGAGTACCAGCTGGAGTACTGAGAGCAATTTTGGTCTCCTTACTTAAGGAAAGATATCATTTCATTGGAAGCAGTTCTGTGGAAGTTCACTCGGATGATATCCAGTAAGGACGGACAGTCTCATGAGCAAAGTTTAAACAAATTAGGACTCTACTTACTGGAGTTTAGAAGAACGAAACATGATCTCATTAAAACATACAGGATTCGTAAGGGGCTTGACAGGGTAAATGCTCATGGGACAGTCTAGGACCAGAGGGCATGGTCTCAGGGTGCCAATTTATGACTGAGATGATATGGAGGTGCTGGTGGTGGACAGGGGTGGGAAAGGTCAAGTGATGAAGGAGCAGTGCTCCAAAAGCCTATGATTTCAAATAAACCTGTTGGACTATAACCTAAGATAACAAGGTGTAGAGCTGGATGAACACAGCAGGTCAAGCAGCACCAGAGGAGCAGGAAGGCTGATGTTTTGGGCCTAGACCCTTCTTCAGAAATGGACTATAACCTAATGTCGTGTGACTTCTGACTATGGCTGAGATGAGAAGGAATTTCTTCTCTCAGAGAGTTGAGACACTTTGGAACTCCTTGCCACAGAGAGCTGTGGGGACAGAGTCCTTGTGTAAATTTAAGGCTGAGATAGATTCTTGATCAGTAGAAGAATCCATGATTACAGGTACAGGGCAGAAAAGTGGTCATGAGAAGTGTCAGATCAGCAATGATCCTACTGAATGGTTGAGCAGGCTCAAAGGGACAAATGGTCTACCCCTGTTCCTATTTGTTATGGTCTTGTGGTCTTCTTAATGAATACAGTTGAAATGCAAATAGAAGACAATGGTTTCAATATTCCCAATTGCTGCTTGGAAGTAATATCTGCTTATCCAAAAAAAAACTCTGGATGGTGGAAATCAAAACAAAATCAGAAGTTGCTGGAGAGACTCAGCAGCTCTGGCAGCTGAAAGCAGAAGAGAGAAAGCAGAGTTAATGTTTGCGATCCAGTCACCCTTCTTCAGAACTGACTGTAGCTAGGGAATAGGAATGTGCTAGAGCGGGAGTGGGGGGAGGGGGAAAAAGAGTAAATGATAGGTGGAGATGGAGCCCAGAGAGAGAGAAAAACAGTTGGTAGACAAAGGAGTGAATAAAGGTCAGCCTGGGAGAATAAGTAGCTGCTAATGTGGACTGTTAGTGGCTGACAATTGATGGTTTGTGGTAGCAGCCCATGTGATGACAAATTTAACTCTTCCTTCTGTGCACAGATGCTGCCAGACCTTCCGAGTTTTTCCAGCAATTTCTGATTTTGTATCTGTTCATACAATACTACAGAGCGGACAAGCAGCGTAACAGATCAGAAGCTGTGGATTCATCGATCCCCTGTCCCATGATCACTATTACATATCCAATCCCAACCATTGTCCCTACTGTGCTTTACCACAACCAGCATTCATCCCATTCTGGAAGATGGCAGGAAACTTAAATAAAAAATAACAACGTAGTCCTCTGATTAAGTTTACCAGATCTTTGGCACTTCCTGATTTTCCACTTTGCCAAAACTAGCCCTTGCTCCCAAACAACTCACTCCTGCACTCTCCCTCAGCCAAACAGATAGGAATTAGAGGATAAAAACCAAAAGAACTGCGGATGCTGTAAATCAGGAACAAAAACAAACTTGCTGCAAAAGCTCAGCAGGTCTGGCAGCATCTGTGGAGGAGAAAACAGAGTTAACGTTTTGGGTCCGGTGACCCCTTCCTCAGAACCCTTTCCTCAGAATTAGAGGATAGATTTTTCTTGGGTAAGGTAGTATTTCGGCAAATTTGGCATATTGGTGGAATAGCCTAATCAGTCATTTATAAAGGTTTAATGTCACTTCCTTGATTTTGTACTCTATGCCTCTGGAATGGCAAATGTAAGTTGTAAGCACAAGCACTGATTTTTAAATGTCTCTTAAAGTGGTGCCAGTCGTTGGGCAGTGAGTAAGTTTGATGCATAACTTGCCAGATTTTCCAACAGTGTAAATACAAAGCCTCCATTCTTCTCTACTCTGAATTCTCCAAGTTGAAAATATTGTGTGAAGCCTACGTTACTGCTGTTTGTTATAGAAGGCAAAACTACTAGGTGACATCTTTACTGAAATCCCACTTTAAACCCAGTAATGGCACTTTTGAAAACTTCATACGATGCTCCTCTGCAATGGAACAACTAACAAATGGAAATGGGCCTGTGATTACTGCTTTCAAAAACACTTGTGATATGGTGGAAACAAAACAAACTTTAACTGCAATAAATTGTACAATGAAGCCAATTAGGATTTTGAATAAACTAACATGCAGTTGTATGTCATGCGAACAATTTGTGGCCTGCAAGATTACTGTTAAAGGCATAGGCCATGTGTTGCACATACTCCTGTGAAGGTGCAAGTTGCAAGAATGTAAGCATGCTTACACAGTGAATGAGTAAAGGAAAGGAAAGTGATTAAATTTAATCAATGACTTGAGCATTTTTAACATCTGGCTCCACACCATTGTAGTTGTCCTTATGTAATTTTATTTTAA
Source organism: Rhincodon typus (assembly GCF_021869965.1). Classification (NCBI taxonomy): domain Eukaryota; kingdom Metazoa; phylum Chordata; class Chondrichthyes; order Orectolobiformes; family Rhincodontidae; genus Rhincodon; species Rhincodon typus. The sequence continues at coordinate 70,700,240 of NC_063332.1, forward strand.
AGTCAGCTTCTTATGGCCAAATTCCACTCCAACTCCATTTACAAGTTTGCTAATGGCACCATTGTTGTAGGTTGGATCTCAAAACAACAACGAGACAGAATACAGGGAACAGATAGTGTGTTTAGCAGTTTGGTATAAAGACAACAAACACTCCATCAACATCAGAAAAATGAAGGAGCTGGTCATTGACTTCAGGAAGCAGAGTGGAGGCCGCACCCCTGGCTGCAATGATGCTGAGGTGAAGATGGTCGAAGGCATCAAGTTCCTGGGAGTGATGATCACCAACAATCTGTCCTGGTCCACCCATGTCAACGTGACAGTTGAGAAAGCACAACTACTTCCTCAGGAAGCTAAGGAAATTCAGCACATCCACAAGGACTTTTATCAATTTTTATTGATGCACCGTAGAAAGCATCCTATTTGGATGCTTCACAGCATAGTATGACAAATGCTTTTCCTAAGACTACAGGAAACTACAGTGAGTCATGAACATAGCCCAGCCCGCCATGCAATCAAGTCTTCCGTCTATTGACTCCATCTGTACTTCCCACTGCTTCGGGAAAGCAACCAGCATAATCAAAGGCACCACACCCCAACCCCGGTTATACGCTCTTCCACCCTCTTCTGTCACGCAGAAGATATAAAAGCTGTTCTTGAATACATGTATGAATGGATTCAAGAACAGCTTCTTCCCCGCTGTTATCAGACTTTTGATAGGACCTCCCAAATGTTAATTCTGATCTTTCTCTTTGTTATAGCTGCAGAGGATGTGCAATGTATTCTGCACTCTGTTCTGATACCCTGATTCACTTTGTATGATACGATCTGCCCGTGTAGTATGCAAAACAACATTTTTCACTGTATCTCGATACATGTGACAATAATAAATCAAAAATGTGAGCTAATTTAAAATGGCCAATGTGATTTATCTGCACATGCACAGTACACATCTGATGTCATATCATTCGTGGAGAGAAAAGAAACGCTAGCCTTTTAACACAGGTCTGGTAAGTGATATCAGTTACACGGCAACCTTAGCTCACTGTTTGCTCCTCTAGACCTCCATTGTGAACACCCAGCACCACCATCTCAGGGCATGCTCCACAGACAGACTGCATGCATGTCCATGGCTACTGGCATCTGACATGTGCCAACCTCAATGCATCATTAAGGCACATCTCCAATCCACCTACAGTACATTTGTACGCTTCAATATTGAACTTTGGAGTGCAATGACACGTCTTATTGGAATGCTGCTGCTGGAATATTTTACATGCAGCGACGGGTACCCTGATCATGGATTGGACTGGGCTCCTGGCCTGCTCTTAGCGCTCGCTTGCTTTTTACCCACTTTGGCATGCACAGCATCCTTGCCTTGACTTCTTGTGCTTTATCCCCTAAGCAAAAACTAAGAGTCACATTAGCCTTGCCTTGTCTTTCAGCACAAACACAAAGCTTGTTATGATTGTCAGCAGTCATCACGGGATAAGGCATGTTGCTATATGAAACAGCACAGTATCAGTGTTACACTTGCATCACATGCTAGCTACGGAAGCAGCAAACACACTGCATGTGCTTCTAACAAACGGCCACGTCTCAAAGTCTAAGGGGGGCAAGCCTTCTGTCAAGTCCTTTAGTTAGGGGGTCCTGATACAGTAAATCAAGGGCAGCCTCTTACTATCATATGAGGGGTTTAGGTATGGTCAGTTAGCTGGCCGCTCAGAAGTGGTCATGGTCAGAAGGTTCTTGCCTTTAACAAATTGGGGAGGAGGCCACCATCAATCCTGTTAATTCAGTGCAACTAGTCATATGAAGACAGTTGGAAAGCTGTGGATATCAGTAAGGTCACTCATTCTTCCATGCTGTCCAGCCATGTTGCTCAAGGGAGTGTGCCACAGTCTGTCCAAGGGTCTGTCCATTAAAAGTCAAGATGAGGGTGACACTAGTCCTGAGAGACGAGAGGAATGGACAGAAAGAGCTGGTGAAATCAATGTTATGAATGGGGCAGAATGCTGGAATGAAAGGGCATTAATTATGAAAGGGGAGGGATGTAGCTCAACAGTAAAGTCAGGGAGACAACTCAGCATTGAATGGGAGGGGCCCTCATTGACAGTCTGCAGCACATTGGTTTTGATGGTGAGGGCTGGGGCGTGAAAACAATATATTACTAGATCTGGGATGCTCATTAGATATGCCTGCGGCTTTGGGGTGGTTAAGATTGGGACATAAAGATTTAGATAGACTCTATCCCCTCCCCCAACCCCCCCACCTCCTGTCGGGTATTCACCATCCCTCCTAACCTTCCGCTCTCCGATGCTGAACGCTCTGTACTCAGCAAAGGCCTCAGCTTTATCCCTCTGCGTCCCCACCTTAATGAATTTCGGGCACGACATGACGCCGAACTGTTTTTCCGCCGTCTTTGCCTCTGTGCTCATTTCTTTGGACAAGAGTCCTCTCCCCGTCCCACAGACCCCTTTGCCCAACTCCAACACTCTCCCTCCACCCGGATCCCTCCCTCCGGCCTTTTACCTGCACTCGATCTTTTCATTGAGAACTGTCGACATGACATTAGTCGCCTCAATTTCACTGTCCCCTCAACAAATCCAACCTATCTCCCTCCGAACTAATTGCACTCCGTGCACTCAGATCTAACCCTGACTTTGTCATCAAGCCTGCCAATAAGGGTGGTGCTGTTGTTGTCTGGCGTACTGACCTCTACCTTGCAGAGGCTGAGCGCCAGCTCTCGGATACCTCCTCCTACCTTTCCCTGGACCATGATCCCACCATGGCACATCAGGCAATTGTATCCACTACAGTTATGGATCTCATTTCATCCAGTGATCTCCCCCCATCCGCTTCCAAGCTAATAGTCCCCCAACCCTGCACAGCTCGTTTCTACCTCCTGCCAAAAATCCACAAACAAGACTGTCCAGGCAGACCCATTGTTTCAGCCTGCTCATGTCCCACAGAACTCATCTCTTCCTACTTTGACTCAGTCTTCTCCCCGCTGGTCCAATCCCTACCCACATACATCCATGATTCATCTGACACCTTACGCCGGTTTCAAAGCTCCCAGTTTACCGGCTCCAGCCACCTCCTCTTTACCATGGAGGTGCAATCCCTTTACACTTCCACTCCCCACCAGGAGGGTCTTAGGGCTCTCTGCTTCTTCCTGGAGCAAAGATCTGAACCATCCCCACCCACCACCACGCTCCTCCGCTTGGCCGAGCTTGTCCTCACCCTCAACAACTTCTCTTTCAACTCCTCTCATTTTCTTCAGGTAAGAGGGGTTGCCTTGGGTACCCGCATGGGCCCTAGTTATGCCTGTCTCTTCGTGGGGTACATGGAACATTCCTTGTTCCAGTCCTATTCCGGCCCCCACCCACAACTCTTTCTCCGACGCATCGTTGATATCATCGGTGCTGCTTCCCTCTCTCGTCTGGAATTGGAAAACTTCATCAATTTCGCCTCCAATTTCCACCCTGCTCTCACTTTCACCTGGTCTATCTCTGATTTGTCCCTTCCCTTCCTCGACATTTCGGTTTCCATTTCTGGGGATAGACTGGCCACTAACATCCATTACAAACCCAGTGACTCCCACAGCTACGTGGACTATACATCCTCACACCCCACTTCCTGTAAAGACTCCATCCCATTCTCTCAGTTCCTCCATCTCTGTCGCATATGTTCAGATGAGGCCAACTTCGACAAGGGAGCCTCCGAAATGTCCACCTTCTTCCTCAACCGAGGATTCCCCAGCTCCGTTGTCGACAGGGCTCTCAACCAGGTCCGACCCATCTCCCGCACTTCTGCCCTCAGCCCTTTCTCTTCGCTTCCGCAACAGCGATAGGGTTCCCCTTATCCTCGCCTACCATCCCACCAGCATTCACATCCAGAAGATCATCAGACGCCATTTCCGCCACCTCCAGACACAAATTTCCCTCCCCTCCCCTGTCCGCCTTCCGCAGGGACCATTCCCTCCGGGACACCCTGGTCCACACTTCCATCACCCCCAACACCTCCCCCACAGCCCTACGGCACCTTGCCCTGTAACCAGCGAAGGTGCAACACCTGCGCATTTACATCCTCCCTCCCCAGAATCCAAGGGCCCAAACATACCTTTCAGGTGAAGCAACACTTCACCTGCACTTCTGAGAATCTAGTCTACTGCATTCACTGCTCACAATGTGGTCTCCTCTACACTGGGGAAACGAAGCGTAGACTTGGCGACCGCTTTGCAAAACATCTAGGTTCTGCTCGCAAAAAAGACCCTGAACTGCCTGTTGCCTGCCACTTCAATGCACCACCTTGCTCCCTGGCCAACATCTGTGTCTCTGGCTTGCTACAGTGTTCCAGTGAAGCCCAACGCAAGCTGGAGGAAGAACACCTCATTTTCCGCTTGGGGACCCTACAGCCCTCCAGACTCAATATTGAGTTCAATAATTTTAGGGCCTAAACTCTCCTATGTCCCAGCCCCCACCCCACACACCAGGCCCATTTACCACATAGCCTGCCATTACACACCCCCTGTTGTTAGTCACTAACAGTCCCCATTAACAACTACTCACCCTCCCAGCCTGATCGTTAGTAACTCCTTTGTCTATCCAACTGTCTTTCTCTCTCTTTGGGCTCTATCCTATTGTTCACTTCCTACCTCACCCACCTCCCTATTTTCTGCATATAAACTGACGTTTTCCCAGCCACCATCAGTTCTGAGGAAGGGTCACCGGACCTGAAACGTTAACTCTGTTTTCTCCTTCACAGATGCTGCCAGACCTGCTGAGTTTTTAAAGCAACTTTGTTTTTGTTTTAGATAGAGGGGTTGGGTGTGGGACTCAGCAAGTTCAAAACCTATGGGGTTGTTGGGGAGGGCTACCAAGAAAGAATGTGTACATTTGGGAGTTCACCAGCCAAGCCAAAAACTTTCTGTTGAAGGAATGATCACTGTTTCCTTACATCATGTGGAAAATATCAATAACAAAATAGCAAAATATCAAATATCAATGGAGATAAAAATTGCTGTGACCACACCTGGGGATGGAGCGGTAAGTGTTTTGTTTTGAGGGAGGGGCTTGAATTTCAAACAATTTGAGGCCCTTAAAATGGCAACAGCATTACACAATATCCATTCAATAAAGCGGAAACACAAATGCGAGCACCATAATCGAAAAAACTGTGATCTTCCCTTTCTTATTTCTCAGGCCCACTTAAATAACTTTACTGAACGATCTCCAAGGAATATCTTCCCTAAGTACAGCCATAATGTTATTCCTAAACAAAAAATGCTAGCTACCCTCCTCTCTTGCCCCTCTTTCTATCCTTCCTACAGCATCTATACCTCAGAACATTGAGCTGCCAGCCCTGTCCATCCCTGAGCCACCTTCTTGTAATAGCTATGATATCCCAGTTCCTTTTTCCCAACCATATCTTAAGTCTTAGCTGTCAGGTCTCTTGCATTGAAGTAAATGCAGTTTAATTTATAGTTTTACCTCTGCCAAGCTCTTGTCTGCCTTGACTATTAGACTTGCTCCCCTTATCTACTGTACCAGCCTCAGCCTTTTCACTTTTCTCACTACTGCTTTAGTTTCCCTCACCCCTGCACGAGTTTAAAGCCTGCCAACTATCAATAACAAATCTCCCCGCTATGATATTGGTCCCCTCCCAAATCAGGAGGAATCTGTCCCTCTTATACAGGTCATTTCTAACCCTGAAGAGATCCCAATGGTCCAAAATTGTAATCCTTGCACCCTGCACCAGTTCTAGACCAGATATTTCTACCCTCAAGGACCTACTTTTTAACCTCCTGCCTAGTTTCCTCTACTCTCTCGAAAGAGCCTCATCCCTTTCCCTTTCAATGTCATTGATATTAACTTGCACAATGACCTCCTGCTGGTCACTCTCCCCTTCCAGAATATTCTGCACCCTCTCTGAGGCATCCTTGACTCTGGCACCAGGGAGACAACACACCAACCTGAAGTCTCACTGGCAGCTGCAGAAACATCTGTCTGTGCCCCAGACTACAGTCCCCTGTTACAATTGATCACTTGGAACCTGACATACCCCTCGTTACAATAGAGTCAGTCACAGTATCAGGAACCTGGCTGCCAGTGCTATCCTCCTCTGAGAGGCCATCCTCCCCTACAGTATCCAAAACAGCAATGCCTGCTTGAGATGGGGACAGCCACAGGAGACTCCTGCACTACCTGGCTACCTCTCCTACCATTCCTAGCAGTCAACATCTACCTATCAGTCTCTGCGGTTTTTCTACATTCCTGAAACTGCCATACATCGCACCCGTGTTCTTATAAACTCCTCACTGCCTGTAACTGCTGCTTCAACCAATCCATGTGGTCTGACAGAATTCGCAAACAAACGCATTTCCTGTAGACATAGTCTCCAGGAACATTCAAATTCTCCCCGATCTCCCACATCTGGCACCATGCTCCACCAAATGTTGTGTAGAACTACAGCATCAATGTTATAGCTGTGGCTAAATGGACATTCATGCACACAGCTGAAAAAAAGTAAACATATTTACAAATGCAATAATGCGTTTAGTGATGAGCCACTGGTGCCACCACCACGTGCTCAGAAATTTTGTCTTATTTCTTTCCCCATATCACAGTACTGTCTCAAGTTCAACTGCTGGAGTGGAGGGAGCCCTTTGGTGGAGTCCACGAAATTTTGGATTTTGGTTGGCGATGCCAAAGGTTATTTGTGGCTAGAGGACCCAGACATCTGAACTGTGTCCTGCCAGAAGCTGGTGCATCCTCCTTGGCCTGGACTCCTGAAGTTGAGAGTGGCAGACATGGAGGTGGAAGGCCTGGCCAGCTCTGGAGTGTCCTGAGACTTCTGGAAGGTCTGTTTAAGGTTCCTGCTTTGCCTGATTGCCTATTGGCACTGTCTTCTTTCCTTCTGAGGAAGACAGAGCTGGAGTGAGGCCAATGTTCTTTGTCCCCTTGTTACCTTGCTGTTAATGCAGATGGCTTGGGTGGAGTGCATATAACCAGCAGACTCTGAGTCCTGGACCTGTCTGTCTGTGACAGCAGCTAACCTGTCGACAGACGCAACAAAACACTTGCGCCTGAGGCAACAGGACCCCAGTACATTGCTGCAATTCTGCAACCTGTGTGTCAGGATTGCCAGTGTTCCCAAAAAACTTGCCTGCTCCTCCTGTGTCGGCTTGAACATGTCAATGAAGTCATAAATTGCCAATAACATGGAGCTCTCTCCTGTCCGGGGCTGGGCAGGTGCCTGGATTTTGGCTGACCTCTGAATGCAAGTGACCTACGGGGTTTACTCCTCAGCCAGCTGCAGGTACACAATTGTATTTTAAGTACAGCACCGGCACAAGGGATCCCAGGATATTCTGGCAGCAATGAGTACTATGGGCTAGCATCAGATGAGAAGGGCGATATAGCGGCATGCTACCAAGCTAACGAACTGAGCTTCAGATAATCACATGAAAACACCTACTCAGCCTCAGAGGTAAGCCTCCACAAAACTCATCAAAACTTCAGCTCATACTTTGCATTCTTCTCAAGGAATTTTGACTTTGCTGTATAATGCGACATATATGCAGCACCTAGGCAGTTGTTTAGATTTGCCTTTTATTTTATACCTATTTGATTTGAAAACAAAAATCAAATGTTCAAACTGCCATTATGGGATTTCATTCTCAGGATTATTAGTTCCCGCTTTTGATTGCTGGACTACATAGTCTTCAAGTCTTGGACCTAACTTAATAGTTGTACTGCCATTTGTACGTTGCAAAACACAGAAGTGACAGTATAACCATATTCTAAGTACAACGGACCTGGAACAAGTAAACAATTAAAACCTTTAAGTTTTGTGATTTCACACAGATTTTATACCTCTGCAAGGTCTGAAAAGAGTGCTTGGCTGGTGTTACGTCTTAATGTATCCCAGTAACTTCGGTCTGTGGTTTGATTTGGGGTACCTTTATTTACCACCTGCAGAGTTTGAAAAGGTAAAATTGTTGTAAAGTTTGAAGTAAATGGCAAATGGTGAAAGTTCATTCAGGAAGAAACAAATTGTAGCATCAATTATTCCAGTATTTATTTTGATATTGAAATAGAATAAAAAAGTTTTAAAATATCCCTTATATAATTTCAACAATGATTGCTATTTATCTCTGCACATAACAGCACAGAAAATCAAAACTGGCAACAAATAACAGAGATCCAAACAGTCTCTGTCCGCCACCACAACTCTCCTCCAGTTGAGTGCGCTTGTTCTCACATTGAGCATCTTCACCTTCCACTTCACTTATTTCCACTATGTAAAAGGCATAGCTATTGGCGCCTGCATAGGTCCTAACAATGCCTGCATTTTTATACAATACGTAGAATATTCCTCATTCCAGTCCTACTCTGATTCCCTCCCTCATCTCTCTTTCCAGTAAACTGATGGCTTAGTATGGTTGCCCTCCACTTGAAGTGGAAAATTTCACACATTTAGTTTTCAATTTTCACCCTCTACCACCTTCACTCTCTCTCCTTTCTCTTCCCTTCCTCGACCTCGGTTTCCATTTCTGGGAATATGTTATAAAAGAATTCATTCTATGTCCCCTGATATCCACAGCTATCTCTACTACATTTCCTTACATCTTGCACCTGTAAGGACTCCATTCCTTCTCCCAGTTTCTCTTTCACACCTGTTCTGATGATGCAAACTTCCATAAAGCTGATATTCTGCAACATTCCTCAACAGAGGACAGCACTCCTCTTTTTCCACACCTCCACTCAACAAATTCCAGTGCTGGACATGGAACTTGGCTGTGTCTAACTTATTTTCTGTTCTCAACTCTCACCCATTTACCTCATTTCCAAAAGCATGATTGGGTTTTCCTTGAACATACCTTCCACTCCAACAGGCTCGATATTCAATAGAGCATCCTCAGTCATTTCTGTCGTCCTCAGCATGATGTCATCAGCAAACATGTCTACCTCTCTCTTCTCCTTTCAGCATACTAAAGCAACCTTTCACTCTGTGCCACTCTGATCCACTTCTCAATCATTCCAAATATCCTCTTGCATTCCCATGGTACCATGCTGTGTAAGTGAAGGGGATACTCTTTTACTTTCTCTCTTTCTTCTTACTATGCAAGGCCCCAAATATTTCTTCCAAATAAGATGGAAATTAACATCCGTAGCTTAAACAGACTGTATGGGAGAGGCAGAATGCAAGTTTTGAATTTTATTCTCGAAATGGGTAATTTGCCTCACTACAGGCTGATAAAGGAACATGCACATACTTCTTCACTGGGATTGAAACTGTTGGGGCGGGGGGTACAAATAATTTGCACAATCTTGAGAATGAAAACAAAAGAACAAACATGATGTATGGCAAAAATATAACTATAAGGTATGTGCCTGCACAAGTAATTCTACGAACAGGACCAAATAAAAAAAACTAAAAGATGCTGGAAATCAGAATGGGTCTTCAGTTCTGAAGAAGAGTCACTGGACCTGAAATGTTAACTCTGGTTTCTCTTTACATATGCCCACCAGACCTGCAGAGCTTTTCGAGCAACTTCTGTTTTTGTTCCTGATTTACAGCATCCGCAGTTCTTTTGGTTTTCATAAGGTTTAGGAAACTGGAAGCAGGCAGAGCCCTCAAAGAATATAGAGAGATCAGGAAAGAACATAAACAAGGAGTTTTGTGGGGAGGGGAGCTGATAGGAGCCATGAAATCTCTTTAGCAAACAGGATTCAGGAAAATCCCAACTCATCTTATATGTATATAAGGAGCAAGAGGTAGCTAGGGAAAGGGTAGGTCCACTCAAGGACAAAGGAGGGAATTTACACATGGAGCCGGAAGAAATAGGAGAGATCCTTAATGAATACTCTTCATCGGAATTCATAAAGGAGAAGGACATAGTGGGTGGTGAGTCCAGAGAGCGGTATGTTGATATTCTTGGGCATGTCAATATAATAAAAGGTGTTGGGTGCTTTGAAAAGCATGAAGGGAGACAGGTCACTAGGGCCTGATGGGATCTATCCCAGAATGCTGAGGAAGACCAGGGAGGAAATTACTGGGGCCTTGTGTGAAATCTCTGTATCCTCTTTAGTCAGAGGATAGGTCTCAGAGGAGTGGACAATAGCCAATGCTGTTGCTTTCTTTAAGAAGGGCAACAGGGATAATTCGAGATGTTACAGACTGATAAAGTTTATGTCAGTGGTAGGCAACTTATTGGAGAAAATTCTTAGGGACAGGATTTACTTACATTTGGAAAATATTAACTTTTAGCAATGAGCAGCATGGCTTTGCGCTGGGGAAGTCATGTCTCACAAACTTGACTGAATTTTTTCAGGCGGTGACAAGGATGATTGGTGAGGGCAGGCAGTGGATGTTGTCTTTACAGACTTTAGCAAGGCGTTTGACAAACTCCCTCATGACAGGCTGATACAGAAGGAAGGTGAAGCCACACGGGATCCGCACTGAGCTAGTAAGATGGATACAGAGATAGTAAGAACCGCAGATGCTGGAGTCTGAGATAACAGTGTGGAGCTGGAGGAACACAGCAGGCCAGGCAGCATCAGAGGAACAGGAAAGCTGACGTTTCAGGTCGGAACCCTTCTTCAGAAATGGGGGAGGGGAAGTGGGTCAGGCTGGGGAAGGTAGATGGGATGGTGATAGGTGAGTGCAGGTAGGTAGTGGTGGGGATTGGTCAGAGAGATGGGAGGAGCGGCACTGCCTACCTGCACTCACCTATCGCCATCCTACCTACTTTCCCCAGCCCCTCTTATCCCCACCTCCTTGACCTGTCCGTCTTCTTTCCCACCTATCCGCTTCTCCCACCTCACTGACCAATCCCCACCACTACCTACCTGCACTCACCTATCACCATTCCACCTACCTTCCCCAGCTCCACCCCTCCTCTCTATTTATTTCAGAGCCCCCTTCCCCTTCCCCTACTCCTGAAGGGTCCCGACCCGGAACGTTAGCTTTCCTGCTCCTCTGATGTTAAGATGGATACAGAACTGGTTCGGTCATAGAAGACAGAGCATAGTGGTGAAAAGGAATTTTTCTGGAGATCTGTGACCATTGGTGTTCTGCAGGGATCAGTGCTGGTATCCTTGATGTTTGTAAAACATTTATATAAAAAGTGATACGGAGGAGAATGTAAGTGGTCTGATTAATAAGTTTGTAGGTGACACAAAAACAGAGGCACCTGAAGAAAGTGAGGCAGATTGCCAGAGGATAGAGCAGGATACAGATATGCTGGAGCCTTGGGTGTAGAAATGGCAGATGGAATTTAATCTGGACAAATATGAGGTGATACATTTTGCAAGGTCTAGTGGAGGAGGCAAGTATACACTAAGTGGCAGAATCTTTAGAAACATTAACATACAGAGGGATCTAACTGTACAGGTCCACAGTTCCCTTAAAGCAGCAACACAAGTAGGTAAGGTGGTCAAGGAGGTGGTCGCCTTCATTGGGCAAGGCATGGAGTATAAAAACTGGCAAGTCATGTTGCAGCTATATAGAATTTTACTTAGATCACCTTTGGAATATTGTGTACAATTCTGATCACCACACACCAAAAGGATGTGGGGGCTTTGGAGAGGGTACAGAAAAGGTTTACCAGGATGTCACCTGGTTTGGAGGATTTTGGCGACGAGGAGAGATTGGACAACCCTAATCTGTTTTCACTTGAACACTGAAGACTGAAGAATGACCTGTTAGAAGTTTACAAGATTATGAAAGGCATGGATAAAGTGGAGGGTCAGAGTCTCTTTCCGAGGGTAGAAATGTCAATTACTAGAGGGCATAGGTTTAAAAGGTAAAAGGATTAAAAGGTAAAAGTTTAAAGGAGATATGAGGCAACTTTTTGTTTTACACAGAGGGTGGTAAGTGCCTAGAATGCGCTGCCAGAGGAAGTTGTGGAAACAGATACAATAGCAATGTTTAAGATACATGAATAGGCAGGGAATAGAGAGATACAGACTGCGTTAAAGCAAAATGTTTTTAGTTTAGAAAGGCATCATGTTTCAGCAGAGGCTTAGTGGGCTGAAGGGCCTATTCCTGTTCTGTACTGCTCTTTGTACTTCTTGGTTTAAATACGATGGAGGGAAAAGGTGAGGAGCTGCTTCTCTAATCCTCCCATGCCCAGCCAAACTTGGCTAAGAACCCAGGTATCTATTACTCTGTTGAAATGTGTGTCCCTGTTTGACTGGCAGCTCAGACTATTGAAACTTAAAGGGTCTGTGACACTTTCTACTGGGCTGCAGTGGATTCAATGTTGTTTTGTAAAATAAAACATAATGGAAAGTTATGAATTATTCATTTTGTTAAGGTTTCTTATTAAAACCTGTCTGAATGTCACTTCAGGGTTCATTGCTTCCATACAGTGTATAGTGGGCAAATGGGCATGGAAATGTCATATCTTGGCATGGGGAGGCACGGTAGATGTATTGAGGGTAGGAGAAGTAGCATGATAGATCATTGGGAAATACCTTGACATGGAGGGCATGAGGTGACATGGTGGATTGAGGCTATGAGAGGTATCAGAGCTGTAAGGAATTTTCTTTTTAACTATTCGGCAGTACTGAGACAGGGCTTTTAAATAGTCTGCCTCAGCACCTAGCAACCCCTGTGGATGTGAAAGAATTGAGGGCATCATTTACAAATTTAGCAACAAAGACAGATGAAGGGATAGGCAGTGTTGAGGAAAGGGGAAGATTGCAGAAGGAATTGGACTGGCTAGGAGAGTGGACAAAGAAGTAGCAGATGGAATGCAATGTGGAAGTGAGGTTATGCACTTTGGTAGAAAGAAGAGGTCATAGACTATTTTGTAAACAGGGAAAGGCTTCGGAAATCTGAAGCACAAAGGGACTTGGGAGTCCTAGAGATAACAAGGTGTAGAGCTGGATGAACACAGCAGGCCAAGCAGCATCATAGGAGCAGGAAAGCTGACGTTTCGGGCCTAGATCCTTCATCAGAAATGGGAGTCCTAGTTCATTCTCTTAAGGCTAACATGCAGTTCAATCGGCAGTTAAGGCGGCAAATGCAATGTTAGCATTAATTTCAAGAGGGCTAGAATACATGAGCAGAGATGTACTGCTGAGGCTGTATAAGGCTCTGCTCAGACCAATATTCCAAATTTTGGAATATTGTAGGGGTTCCAGAGGAAGTTTATAAATGATTTCAGGGATGAAAGGCTTGACATATATGAACAGCACTACAGCACTCCGAGTCTGCACTTGGAGTTTAGAAGGATGAAGGGGCACCTCACTGAAACTTAGAATACGGATAGGCATGCATAGATTGAATGTGGAGAGGATGTTTTCATTAGTAGGAGTGACAATGACCTGAAGGTGCAGCCTCAGAGCATGAGGACGACCCTTTAGAACTGAGATGAGGAGGAATTTCTTCAGCCAGAGGTTGGTTAATCGGTGGAACTGCCTTCACAGTCCTCTGTGGCAATAAGTCAGAGGATATTTAAGACAGAGATAGACTGATTCTTGATTGTTACCAGGATTAATGGTTTTGGAGAAATGGCAGGAGAATGGTGCTTAGAAACACATCAGCCACGATCTAATGGTGTATACTCGATGGACCGAATAGTTTAATTCTGCTCCAATGTCTTATGCATCCAAGCTTTTATCAGGGTTGGTTGGCCTGACTTCAACCAGTATCTGTCCAGTCAATAAAAATTACGTCCCTGGAACCAGTATTTCCAGAGATGGGCTTTGAAGCTAGGAATTTTTCTGACTCTCACACAACATTTCCCCTCAGAGAGAACGCTACAAGTAGAGGGCACAGTTTCAAAATAAGGTCCTATTTAAGGCAGAGAAATGGACAAATTTCTTTTCTTCAGATGGGCATTCATCTTTAGCGTTTCCTGGGTCATTGAATATATTTAACCTAAGTTTGACAGATTTTTGATTTACAAGGAAGTGAAGAGTTCTGGGGGCCAAGCAGCAAAGTGACTTGCTCCTGTTCCCATTTCCTATGTTCATAGCCTTCTGCCTTCACAAAAGAATCTAAGCTCATACTAACAGGTACGTAAACTAACTAACTGCCTTCAAATGCATTCTATACACAATTGGGTATAGAACACAAATATACCTAACAGGATTAAGGAGGTGAAACAAAGGTGAAGAAATGAAACAAAGGTGTAGAAATGGAAAGAAGGCTTAAAATGGTTTCAAAACCCCTTGCACCAGCAGTAAACTTCATGCCAAATCATTCTGACATACAGGAAACATTTCAGTGATTTTCATGAAAACATGAAATAATAACAAATGCACTTGAAATTATATTTATTGCTTTGAACTTAAAAGACATGAACTTGTCGTAAGCGACAAAGCAACAGTGTTTGCCAGTAACCTTGACGAAAACTACCCATAAACATTTGGAAATCCAAAATACTGTGGATGCTCAAAATTTGAAATCTCAACAAAACTGAGAGATCATTGTCCTGAAATATTAACTCTGCTTCTCCTACCACAGATCTTGACTTAAGTATTTCCAGTATTTTCTGTTTCTTTCCTATAATCTATGATCTAGTACATTTTGTACCTTGAATTTCCCCTCTCATGACAACCAGATATTTAGCAAAAATGACAAAATCAAGTAGGGTCACAGCATTTTCACAGACAAGAACTGCAGAATTTCATATCACAATGTAAAAATTTGAAATTCCACAAATATAAAATTCCTCATTCAATGGCACTAAGGAGAAGGCTGTTCAAGCTAGCCAGCTACTACCAGATTCACTGCAGGCAACAAGGTATAATTTTATGAAGTCCATTCGCATGGAAGTTGTTGTCAGCTCAATGATTTCCAAATGACTGAAGTGAACTCAATAGCACATCCTCTGAAGAATAAAATCACTGACAATGGATGTCAAGTTGCTACCTATCACCACAATTACAAATTATGAGACATTAGAAGTGGTAACAAATTACTATGTGCAGCATAATTTTTAAATCGAAATAATTGTCAAGTGATCAAAATAACTAGATATCCCTTTACATTAATCCTCTGCTTCCCAATTTGTGTCTCTGGTTTTCTCATGATTGAATTCATTGATTCTTTCTATTTTTTTGCCTTAATTTTGATTTTCTGGTTGATCATTCTTGCTCTGTTTTGAAATCTTCCTACTTTTCTCTCTACCTGCAAAGTCTTCTTCTCTCCTGCCTGTGCCTTTCTCTTTGTGGTTTTCTGTCTTTTACTCTAGGATTTTATTCCGGGGGTGGCACAGTAGCATAGTGGTTAGCACAGCTTCTCCACAATGCCAGGGATCCAGGTTTAATTCCAGCCTTGGGTGGTCTGTGTGGGTTTCCACCACATGCCCCATTTTGCTCCCGCAGTTCAAACACGTAGAGGTTAGGTAGATCAGCCATTGTAAATTGCTCCGAAGTGTTCAGGGATGTGCCGGCTAGGTGGGTTAGCCATGATAAATGGGAATAAGGTGGTGAGGCGGATCTGGGTGGGATGCTTTTCGGTGCAGACCCGATGGGTCAAATGGTCTCTATCTGCACTGTCGGGGTTCTATGATTTTTCAGCCTCCCTTTTTCAATATAGCTTACTCTTCTGATGTGCACTTTTCTTCCGACTGTCTCTCATTCATTTGTTTTCCTTTGACAGAAGCTTGATACAGAAATTCCCCATTTCACCAGCGTGAGCATGGTACACTTTCTGCTGGCTCTGCAGAAATGGCAATGGTAAGTACTGGTCTAACTAGTAGCTGCTATTATATAGTACAAGAAAGAAATTAGAGGGTCCGTGCCTAATCGAAGTAGGGAGCACCACATGTCTTTAACAGTGTGGGTGTGTAAAGACTAAAGCTCAAAGAGGCACTGGATGGTAGGCAAAGGTCTTCAAGCATTTTGCCTTTGCAGCACTTGTACATGTACCAAAGCTATTTCAGGCTACGAAGTATAAATTATTGTTCTGATTAATTTACATACATCTTAAGCTGCAGGTCCTAGAGTTACGAGTGAGGATTTTTCATCACAGAGGCAATAGCTCTAAGAACATGTTTTCAAATTACAAAATAAAACACGGCTTTTTAAAAATAATACAAGCGCAAAAGAACAGAATTGCCTGGACTTTGTACTCAGGGTTTTGTGACACCCTAGCCACATGTGGCAATTTGGATCTTCTTCCCATTGACTATCATATACTACTTCTTTGGCTGTTGGTCTTCATATCACTGATGCACCAGTTGAAGTTTCTGCAGTTTATACAGCACAAAGGGAAATAAATTGGCCTGTGGCTGATGTGGAACACAGCGGCTTTTAATTGGGCTGAGAAGGAATAGAGATGCTAGGAGCTGGAATAGAGCACAGATGATGAGAAGACAGATTTAGACAAAGGAGAAGGCCAGCTGAGGAGTTGTGGCAATGATAGCTCTGCACTGATATGATCCATTGCAAAGGAAAAGGAGAAATTAGCCGAAGGGATTGGTGGTATAGTTGGCTTATCTCAACAATGTTTGGATGCAAATTTTGTCTGTTTGCGGAGTTAGACTCAGTGGAGCATCCCTTGTACCCATATTGTAATTAAGATTAATAAGCTGAGATGTTTGACGATCATGGAGACCCCTTTCATATACTGTGTAGACATAAAATAATGATCATTTTGTTTCTTGGTTGAACTTACATTTATCATGTTTCCCACCTGCTCAAGATGATGAAAATGCAGATGAAATATCTGGTTCACATTACTTACCTCCGGCAATGGGATTTCCCCATCTTTACTTGATCTAGATTATCCCATCCCCAACATATAATCAAAATAGTCTTATAATAAACATTTACTTTCATCTTATAAAAATATACACAATGGTACATGCTGGAAGTTTACTATTAACCAGTGTTATGCTGTTATTAGATCCAACCATAATTTTAAAATGTGTACAAGAGTTAGAACATTTTTGAAAGTTACATTAGGAAATATTAGAATTCACCAATTCTATGTCAGTTCAGAATAATATTTTAATTACAATTTAATTTACCATGTTGATTAGAGTTTCTGCATAACTTATTTTCTAAAAGTAGAATAATGGAACTTGTAAAGTAAAATTCAAACACTTACACTAAAAGATACATTTGAACTACTGAATGTTGTTCATCAAGTTACACATTCTATTTTGATGCTACTGTAATGCATCCTGCAAAATTTAATATTCTAGACATAATTAAAGAACAATACATACACTGTGAGGAGGAGCATATTGATAACCAAAAAGTTGCAGATTCTTACATGCCATATGGTGCAGTTTCAAATTACAGATTGTAGTCAGAAATTGAGAAAAGAAAAGGGAAAGAAAAGACAAAGCAATTAGAACATACAATCAGTCATAGAAGCAAACTCTCAGGTTACCCCAGGCAGGCAGAACAGAATGGACCCATGGGTCTAATATTAGTACTTCCCCCTTTATTCTGGAACCTTGATCTGTTAACTATGACTTGTATCTAAAACTCAAATTATCACTAACAGCATGGTTTTTGAAGTTATAGTAATTAACATTGCGAAAAGTGATACCATCAAGATTAAGCTGGTGTTGATATCCTTTTTAACTGGCCACCTTCCTCACAGATCACAGAATCAAAAACAGGAAAATACATGTGCTCACCACCTGTGCAGACTTCTCCTCATCATCACCTCTTCTCCCTCGTTTCTCATTTTTCTTTCTAAAAATTTCCTGAAGCTACAATAAAATCAAAATAGAATTACATTACAACGTCATCATTACAATATTATAGCTAAGTTCAGCTAAATTAAAAATGCAATTTTGAAATCTACTTTTAAACTGACTTCCATAGCGTGGCCATTAAAATCAATATAATGAAGTGAATAACGTTACTGTAATCACACTGTCTTGCAATGAAGCAAGCTCCAAAGCAAAATTAGTTCTGAAGATTGTTTATAAGACAAACAACATTGTTAAATAGTCATATGGGGCAATAGTTATATTGTTCCTTGCTAAAATGTGGCGGAAATACTCATTTATAATCCTAGTATCACTTTTCCTGTGTATTTTGTAGCAGTAATAGTTAGATGTTTACTAATGCACCAAACCAGATCAAAAAATTGCTTGCTAAGTTTATTGCCAATTGTGGACTGCTATCATGACATAGAAATTTATGAAGTACATAATCAACTGAAAAATAACCCATACATCAAGAGAATAAACGTTTTTAAAAATCCAAAATATTAAACATATGTTGAACACTGCATTTATTCTGAGAGTTATACATATGTAAACTCACTTTTTGCAAGGTTGGCTCAATCAAATTCAATTTACGTTTAGGTAGACAGATGGTTCACACCAGGCATTCTGAATTGCAGAAGGGCTCAGAATAAGGCATATAATATTAAACATGGGCAACTAAGATCAATTTACTGTGCATAAAATAATTGGTAGGTAATAGTTTTAACAAAACTAAACTGAATAATTGAAATTCTGAGCAAACACATTCAATGCTTTGTCTAGATTTCACACAAAAAGCGCTCAAAATCACTCTGTACGGAAAAGATAAGAAGAAACCAAAGCAACCGAAGGAACGGCTACTAACATGCATAAGACTTAAGTTCAAACCACAACACTGATTAAAAAGCTAAAATGGTTGTAAAACATCTTTGGCCCACATCAATTTGTTCTTCTGTATCCTAAAAGAGGTACTGACCTTAATAAGCAGTTGATTATAAGCCCAAAATGAACACATGAACATTTTAGTGTAATTTTTAAAAAATGATTCTGCCACTGAAGCTTTGCTATGATGGGGTTAGTGCTGTGAACAGGTCAAGTTCGGAAAGGTGATGGAAAAATGCTTACATATTTTAGTGCATTGTACTGCATACAGTGCCATTCAGGAAGATGTTCCAATGCCTGTTTTCTGCCAAGTGAGGGGGATACATGTTTGCTAATTGACCATCAATTAACTGTCCCTCTTCCTGGGATTTATGTTGTGGGAAGTGCAGGAGACAATCACATAATATAAAATCATTACACTACAGAGGCTAATCATTTCATGGTGTCTGCACTAGCTCTTCAAATGAGCACTTCTTGTCGTGCCATTCTCTAGCCTTTCCATGCAACTCTACATCTTGCAGAGGCAGGTTCACCAATGCATTCAAATAACAATCTAACTCCCTTTTGAATGCATTGATTGAATCTGTCTCTACCAAACTTAACTATTTGCTTTGACAAAAATCCTTTCCTCAACTTGCTTTTGTTTCTTTTGCCATTATCTGAAATCTGTGCCCTTGTTCTCAATCCCTTCATAAGTTGGAAGTTTCCCCAATCTACCCTGTGCTGACCCTCAAGATTTTGAATACCTCTATCAGGTCTCCTGTTTGTTTCTTTTGAAGAATGTAAAACTGTCTTAACTTCTCGAATATATTTTCATAACCAAAATCCCACATCCCTGGAATCCTCTACAATGTCTTCACATCCTTCATAAAGCACAGCACCCAGACGTGGACACAATAATCTAGCTGAGGCTAAAGTGGAAATGAGGAATATTGGATCAACTATTATCCCATTAAATGGCACAACAGGCTCGAGGAGCTGAATGGCCTACTCCTGTTCCTATTTCTTACGGTTAGAGTTGGCGCTCTGTGGCAGGTACATCAGGTTACTGGGAGTTCTGAGGAAGGTTCACCAGACCCAAAACATTAACTCTGATTTTTTCTTCACAGATGCTGCCAGACCAGCTGAACTTTTCCAACAACTTCTGTTTTTGTTACTGATTTACAGCATCCACAGTTCTTTTGGTTTTTGTGTCAGGTTAATGCATCATTCATGCAGGTTTACAATATTTTGAGGAATATTTGATTATTTACTGGTTTGACCCACTGATTGCACCTGAAGCAGCAAAGATCCATAACTGCGGTACAATAGCTTTCCACATTTCCCTGCTCCTGAAGGCTTGGGACCTGATATCCTGAAATAATCAGGTTGATTTTACTTGGGCAAACAGTTTACCTGTACATTGAGCTAGTTCGTAGTATGGATGTAATCACAAACTCTAGAAAAATCTCTATACGTTTAGGGGTCACCAACTTTTCTTAAAGATGTCCAGGAAAATGAGGCAAGTACTTATGGGGAAAAACATGAACTTTAATTGGGCAAATGACAAAACTACCGAAGTAGGTTTCTTTGCTGCTTGCTTTGGAAATTCTCAAATTCTGTGATGGGATTTCACGAATTTCAAGCACATAGTTAAGTGAACACAGATGTATCATCAGCAGCACCAGCAGTCTGTAAAGACAGGCAACAACAACAACAAACTTTGGGCTCTATCCTATCGTTTACTCCCTACCCCACCCACCTTCCTATTTTCTGCATATAAACTGACTTTTTCCCAGCCACCATCAGTTCTGAGGAAGGGTCACCGGACCCGAAACGTTAATTCTGTTTTCTCCTCCACAGATGCTGCCAGACCTGCTGAGCTTTTCCAGCAACTTTGTTTTTGTTCCTGATTTACAGCATCCGCAGTTCTTTTGGTTTTTATTTTGTAAAGACATACAATTCATTAGGAATATAAGTAGATCATTCAACTCCTCAAATCTTTTCTACTGATCAATTGGATCTTGCCCAATTTAGAGTCAAAGTGGGTTACAATTTAGAAGGCATTTGGCCCATTAAGTCCATGCCAGAACTTCAATCCTACTTCATGGTGTTCGATCTTCATAGCCCTGCAAGTTGGTTTCATTCAAGTGCTAATCTAATTTCTTTTTGAAACTATTGATCATTTCTGTACCCTTCACCCTCATGAGTGACGAGTTCCAGGTCATTAATACTTGCCATGTAAAAAGGTTCCACCTTACATCTTGCCTGCATCTTTTGCCCCTAAATCTGCAGCCCTTATAATATCAGCTTGAAAGAATAGCTTTCCTTTCTCCACCTTATGGAAATTGGTCATCATCTTGGACACTTGTATCAAATCTGTCCTCCAGCTTCTTTGCTCCAAAGTGAATGACTATTCAAAGCAAACCTAACTAATATTCCTCAATTTGGAAGAATTCTAGAACTCTCTCCTGCATCCTTTCAAGGATACTCCAATCCTTTCTAAAGTCAGAACTGAATGTCACAGTTGATGCTTAACCAGTGCTTTATAAATGCAAAACAAAACGTCCCCGCTTTGGTATTCAAGGACTCTAGTTATGAAATCCAAGATCTCGCATTCTTTGCTAAGCCATCAAATAAGTCCCAATAACTTCAAAGTGTAATCCACATGCAACCCAAGGTCTTTCTGTTTCTGCACACTCTTCAGATTATTGTCATTGGGCAGGCTTTAATAATATCCCTGAGGCAGAGAGGCATTGAATCAGGAGAGAGGATGCCAGGTGAGGACACCACCATCCTTGTGTCTCTGCTCCGGTTAAGTCTTGGATGAGAAGGTGCATGGAAGCCCTTTCTGCCCACAGCTAATTGAAACCCTTAAGCTGGCAACTGAAGACTGTTATACATCCGTGATTTCCCTGCAGATTTACCCATTTCTCCTTTGCTCATTATTTGGAGACCTGTAGAATAGTGTGATCATGCCCTTGATGTGTCTCAGCTGAAACCCAAATGGCCTCTATCCTTGCCCCTTCAAGGATGTCCCCTCTGTTAAACATTGTATTATCCTCCTTAATTAAAACTATCACCTCAACTCCCTTTTAGTCTTTGTTATATTTCCTGAAAATTTTACACCCTTGTATATTAATACCCAGGTTGCACCACTTTTAGACCACGTTTCTGTTACCGGGACAATATCATATTTCCACATGGTTATTTGTGTGCTTACAATTCACCAGCCTTATTCACCATCCTTCTTGCATATCTACACACACTTTAATCCTGTTTTTCTGTTTTCTCTCTACATGATATAGAATGATTCCATCCTCTAGAACTGTCTGACACACTCACTTCAAGCATGCTAATCCTCTTTTTACTATTTCTAAATGTTGCATACATCCTCCTGCTGTACCTCACAAATCCAGTTTTCCTTGCCTAACAAAAATCTATCAATCTCTGTCTTAAAAGCTCTAATTTGCATCATATTCAAAGTGGACAGAGAAGCTGCTGTCACCACAACGAAGGGAAGACCTATGGAGCCAGCCATTGTTAGTCATGCCTCCTTGTAGATCCTCCTCCATACTATTACAAAAAGGCAGAGATCTTCTTCTCAAGGAATGGAAAGAAGAGAGCTAACCAAGCAAGTTTGAGGTTGCAGAAGAGGTCAGAGGTCACAGTGGTCACCAGTCCAAACTTAGAAGCAGTCCTGCCAACTGTTCAATAGCCTTCTTCACTCCATTCGACTGAGTTCTTCATATCACTCTCCCCACTGGCACTTGCATGGGGCAATATAGCACCATGCACTAAATGGGAAATGGATGATAGAAGAGTAACTTTCAAATGCATTGCAACATCTTGGTGACAGGTAATCATCTGTGATTGCTTATGTCTACCACATTCCTCCAGAGTGGCAGTAGGGTTGAGGCATTAGTGAGCTTCCATCAGGGACCAAAGAATAATTACCTGTCCAGGAGCAGGGCTTGTTTTTGTGTGAAAGTTGACAGTATTCCTCCATCTGCTCACAGAAAAAACAGGCCCACAATAATGAGAAACTAGCTAAGACTGAAGGAGGAATCCAAGGTATAATGCCTGACCCAAATCATAGGAGAAAGCCCTTCCCATGTAACCACAGAAGGTGCAACACTTGCCCCTTCACCTCCTCCGTGCTAACCATCCAAGGGCCTAAACAGTCTTTCCAGGTGAAGCAGCATTTTATCTGTACCTCCTCTAATTTTGGGTAATGTATTTGCTGACCCCATATGGCCTACTCTATATTGGAGAAACCATACCCAGACTGGGTGACCGCTCTGCAGAACACCACAGGCCTGTGCACAAGCTTGACCCCAACCTACCCATAGCTGGTCATTTTAACACAGTGTCCTGCTCGCTCACATACTCACTGGTCTTCCTCAGCATGCTCCAATGCTCCAGCAAATCACAGCGAAACTGGAGAAACAACATCTCATCTTCAAACTGGGTACTTTACAGCCTTCTGGGCTCAATACTAAGTTCAACACCTTCAAATTGTGAACCTATTCCTTCCCTTTCTTTTAACTTTGTTTGTCACATTCTCTGTCATGTTTTCTCCCCCCTCGTCCCACTGGAATAGGACTGTCTGTTCTTTCCAATTTGGCAGTTAGACATACCATTCTTCTGCCATTCTCACATTCTGATCACTTAATCTGAACTATCAACGTCCTTTCTCCCCCAGCACGCCAACTACACCATCCCCTCGTCCCCTGCACCCCCCACTATTGGGTAAATGCTGCCCCTTCCACACTTCATTTCTGCTCTGATGAACAGTCATTTAGACTCGAAACGTTAGCTTACTTTCTCTCCATCAATGCTGCCCAATCCGCTGTGATCTCCAGCATTTTTTGTTTTCTGTACAGATTCCACCAGCATCTGCAGTAATTTGCTCATATGGAATTCCATATCATGCACAATTCAGATGAGATTGTGTGAAGATATTAACTCTATAAATGATTGTGTGGTGTATACAGGCTTTGAGATTCATTGAAGCTGACAGAAATTGGTTATGACTTTACTACAGAGAAACAAGTAGCTAATTGATGCGGGCTCTCGTATATGGATAAGGCCCTTTGTATTCTTAAATTTTAACATAGGACACAAATTGCTGATGAAGTTAACACAATATTTAAGATGTATGTAAGTACATACTATAAATCCATTAAGGGGACGACCATTCAGTGAATGGGAGGCTCCTGGATACCTGATATTCGGAGAAAACATGTGGTTAAATGTTTGAAATCTTGGCAACTTCAGTTCAGAGTTTATCAGCTGAGCTAGACATTAAAATGCAGATACTATGACGCATTTGAAAGGGGGAAAACATTACCTGAATTCTTTGTACCAAGAGACAGTCACACCACTTGGGATAGGATATTCTGATTTGGTCAGTGGTCAGGGACAAGGGTGTGAAATTTTCTGTGAAGGAAGCAAGGACCAGGAGGAATATAGGAGTGTCAGCCTCTGAAATTATCCAATAGGTCTGAGATTCTCTTGCCTGTTTGTGTGAGAATGGGGGCTGGAAGGTGGATGTATAAACTGACCATGGTATTATGTTACAGGAAGCCACTTAAGTGAGGAAAGCAAAAAGGACTGTAGTAATAGATGATACTACTGGGAGGGGGCCTGACAACAAGTGACTGTGTGTTCGTTGCCTGTGCCATAGTTCAGGACACCTGCTGGAAATGAATTCCCAGTGGGAAGGGGAGGATCCATTGGTTGTGGTCCATGTAAATACCAAAGAGCTAGTAGAACTTCCTAGTAGGACCAGGAAAGAGGTTCTGCATAGTCAGTTTAAGCAGCTCGACATTCAATTGAAAAGCAGAACCTCAAAGATTAGCTCTGATGAGGAGTTATCTAGACTTGAAACGTTAACTTGCTCTCTCTCCAAGGATGCTGCCTGAACCACTGTGATCTCTAGCATTTGCTGTTTTCAACTCAAAGATTATAATCTCTGACTTGTCACCTGAGCTATGTGCAAATTGGCATGGGGTACATAAAATTAAAGTACTGAATATGTGGCTCAAAGACTGGCATGGGAGAAATGGGTTTTGGTTGATGGCCCGCTTGCCCCAGTACTGGGGCAAAGTGGTAGCTATACCATTGGATGATCCACACCTGAACCATGCTGGGTTAAGTATCTCGCAAACCGCATAAACTAGGGAGGCAAAGAAGGTTTCAGACTAAATAGTGGGACATGAGATCAAATGTGGAAAGATTCTTTATTGAAGAGTAGAGACAAAGTGAGAGAGGATCTTAGGAATATGGGAAATGGGGGTCAGAGAATAGCAGGGTGGAGAATACAGCCATCAAGATTAGATTTTTCATAGTGTTTTAGAGTCAGAGTCATACAGCATGGAAGCAGACCCTTCGTTCCAACTCATCCACACTGACCAAACATTCCAATCTGACCTAGTCCCACTTGCCTATATCCTGATAAATCCTGACTATTCATATACCCATCCAGATGCCTTTTAAAAGTTGTAATTGTACCCACCTCCAACACTTCCGCTCGCAGCTTGTTCCTTACATGCACCACCTTCTGCATGAAAAAGATACTCCTCAGGTCTTTTTAAAATTCCCCCCACCCTCCCCTTAAACCTATGCCCTCTAGTTTTGGACCCCCCCACCCTAGAAAAAAAGACCTTGGCTTTCAACCTGTCATGATTTTGTAGACCTCCATAAGGTCACCTCTCAGCTTCTGACGATCCAGGGAAAAAAAGGACCCAGCCTATTCAGCCCCTCCCTGTAACTTAAACCCTCCAGTCCTGGCAACTTCCTTGTAAACCTTTTCTGCACTCTCTCAAGTTTAACAACATCCTTCCTATAGAACGGCGGCCAGAATTGTACACAATATTCTGAAAGTGGCCTCACTAATGTCCTTTATAGCCACAATATGATGTTCCATTTTCTATATTGAAAGGTCTCAGCAATGAAGGCAAGTGTGCCAAATGCTGCCTTCACCAACTTTCTACCGGTGACCCCACCTCCAAGGATCTATGCACCAGCACCCCTCCCCCCACCACCCCCACAAGGTCTTCTTGCTCCCCAGCACTCCCCAGGGACCTACCATTAACCATTTAAATCCAGACCTGGTTTGCCTTACCAAATGCAACACCTCACATTTATCTAAATTAAACTCCATCTGCCACTTCATGGCCCATCTGATCAAGGTCTCATTGAACTCTGAAATAATCTTCACTGATCAACACACTACCTATCTTGGTGTCATCTGCAAACTTACTAATCATATCTCCTATACAGGTAGTTCTGCTATAACGGGTGTTTCATTAAAGCAAATTAGCTGTAACATGATTGATGAATAGTGGACGCTGTTTGGATAATGCAAACTTTCTGTTGTACAAGTATAGCGACTTTCTATAGTGCGAGGTCACACAAGAACACAACTATTGCATTACAGGAGAACTAACTGTATCACATCTAGATCATTTATATAAGTGACGAAAAGTAGTGGACCCAGCACCCATCCATGAGACACGCTGCTGGTCACAGGCCTCTAGTCCAACAACAATCCTCTACCACCACCCTCTATCTCCAACCTTCATGTCAATTTGTAAACAATTCGCTAGTTCACCCTAGACCCCATGTGATCCAACCTTACTAACCAGTCTGCCATGCAGAACCTTATGGGATGCTTTGCTGAAGTCCATATAGACAACATCCACTGTTCTTGCCTTCATCAAGCTTCTTTGTCACCGCTTCAAAAAACTCACCTAAGTTAGTAAGACACGATTTCCCATGCACAAAGCCATTTGGACTATCCCAAATTAGGCCTTGCCTTTCCAAATGCACGTAAATCCTGTCCCTCAGAATCCGCTCCAACAACTTACCCACCACTAACATAAGGCTCACCGGTCTATAGTTCCCTGGCTTTTCCTTACAGCCTCTCTTAAATAATGGCAGCACATTAGCCAATCTCCAGTCTTCTGGCACCAGACCCGTGGATGTCAAAGATACAGATATCTCAGCAAGGAGCCCAGCTATCTTTTCACTAGCTTCCCACAAAGTTCTGGGAAATACCTGATTAGGTTCTGGGGATTTATCTACTTTTGTGTTTATGGCTACCAGCACCTCCTCTTTTTGCAAGGTAAACTCTTTAAGCTATTGCAATTTATCTCTCCAAGCTTCCCAGCTTCCATGTTCTTCAATTATGATAAAACTAAAGGTTCTGTACCTGAATGTGTAGCATTCATAAAGTAAATAAGAATATGTGACAACACCTTGTCTACCATAATCCTCAACACCAGTGACCCACAAGGCTGCGTACTCAGTCCCCTACTATACTTCTTATACACTCACGATTGTGTAGCCAAATTCCACCTGAAGTTTGCTGACAACACCACTTTTGTAGGTCGGATCTTAAACAAGAATGAGACAGAATACTGGGAAGAGATTAAGTGCTTAGCGGCATGGTGTAAAGACAACAATCTCTCCATCTCAGTCAGCAAAATGAAGGAACTGGTCACTGACCTCAGAAGGTGGAGTGGATCTACATCAACAGAGCCGAGGTGAAGATGGTTGACAGCTTCAAGTTTCTGGGAGTGATGATCAAGATAATCTGTCCTGGTCCACCCAAATCAATATGATGGTCGAGAAAGCACAACAATGTCTCTACTTCTTCAGGAAGCTAATGAAATTCGGCACGTCCATATGGATTCTTACTAAGTTTTATTGATGCACCATAGAAAGCATCCTATCTGGATGCATTACAGCATGATATAGCAACTGCTTTTCCCAAGACCCAGGAACCTACAGAGAGTCGTGAACATAGCCCAGTCCATCACGCAAACCGGCGTTCATCAATTGACTCCATCTAGACTTCCCACTGCCTCAGGAAAGCAACCAACAGAATCAAGGACCCCTCCCACTCCCGTTATATTCTCTTTTGTTGGGTAGAACATATGAAAGTTTGAAAATCTGTACGAATAGATTCAAGAACAGCTTCTTCCCCGCTGTTGTCAGGCTTTTAAATGGATCTCTCAAATGTTAATGTTGATCTCTCTCTTTGCCCCTTCTCTGTAGCTGAAACACTGTATTCTGCACTCCGTTCTGCTACTTTGTACTTTGCATGCTGCAATCTGCCTATATAGCACACAAAACAACACTTTTCACTGTAGCTCAGCACATGTGACAACAGAAGCTCAAATTCAGATAGGAAGTTCGATAAAGGTGGAGGGACAGTGCTGTTAATTTAAGGATGGCATTTATACAATAATTAGAAAAAACCTCGGTATTGAAGATGGGATGTAGAACTGATGTGGCTGGAGATGGGAAACAGAAGGGGAAAGAAGCTGGAGGTCTACACGCCCCCTAATAGTAACCACAATGTGGGACAAAATATACCCGAAAAAAATATTGGGTGCTTGTAATATAGTGGTGGTAATAATCATGGGGGACTTTAATCTACATATAAACTGGAAAATCAGACTGGCAGTCGTAACCTGGATGAGATCATTCAATGCTTTCAACAGTTTCTTATAGCAGCACCTTTTGGATCTGACCTGAAAGCAAGTTATAGTGGACAAATCAAGGTGCTGTGTAGTGTCACAGGATTAATTAAATTACATTAATTAATGTCAGAGTTAAGGCATCCTCAGCAGCTGTTACACAACATGAATTAATTTTACATTCAGTTTAAAGAGAGAAGATTGAAAATACTTGACTCAGGCACAATGTAAATAAGGGCAACTAAGTGGGCATGAACAAAAACAAAGTTGCTGGAAAAGCTCAGCAGGTCTGGCAGCATTTGTGAAGGAAAAAACAGAGTTAACGTTTCGGGTCTGGTGACCCTTCCTCAGTTCTGACAAGTGAGAATTGGTCTCACCAAAAGACACGACCAATTCTCACTTGTCTCACTACACATGGACAACGAGGGACACGAATTTGACTGGGACAACACATCGATAATCGCACAAGCCAAACAGAGACACAGCAGGGAATTCCTATAGGTCTGGTATTTCAACTGGAGCTCCATCAACAAACACATTGAATTAGGCCCTGTATACAAACCACTGATAAACAAAAGCGAAAATAATACCAATCACCCCAACAAACCGAGGCATATAAATCACAAGCGGGGCAGAACACCGACACTTCACCGGAGGTGCACTGACAATGTTACCTAGCAGGGTGACAAAATGTTTGCAACCAAACCCACTGGCTCGGTGAGCATGACTACAGCCTCATCCACAACCCCAGGTACAAATCTTATCAAATATTTTAGGGAAGATATGATTCAGTTATACAAGGCATTGGTAAGATCACATCTTGAGTACTGTGTACAGTGTTGGCTTCCATATTTAAGGATGGGTGTAAATGCACTGGAAGCAGTTCCAAGAAGATTTAGTAGACCCGGAATAGGTCTCTTCTGAACCCTCTCCAGCCTAATAAGATCTTCCCTTTCACAGGGAGACCAGAACTGGGCACTGTCCTCAAGAAGAGGTCTCACCATTGTCACATACAACCTCAACATATTGTCCCAATTCCCATATTCAAAGGAGTAAGCAATCAAGGCAAGCATGCTAAATACCTTCTTAGCTACCCTATCTATGCAAACTTCAAAGAATTATTTACCTGAACCACTAGGTCTCTCTGTTTTACAACACTACCCAACAGTCCTTGACAGACTGACCATCTCCTCCATGAGATCCCAGTTACCCCATTCAATGTCTGTTGTTTGCCCGAGCACAAAGTTTTGTTCAGACTTGCTGGCTCCAGTTCCCAGGTACTGACCTCATTAAAGCCAATTTCTACAATGTGTTGAAACATAATGCTCTACCCCAATGACAAAGCATCTGCAGAACCTTTTATCAGGAGCCAAACTGCAACAAACTCCAGACTTGGGGTCATAAATAAACAAAAGCTCGTTTGGTCTGTTTTCCTTTTAACATAAACTGTTACCCACAGTCAAAGTCACCTTTAGCTCACGATTCTCAGTTCGCAGCTCCAACCAAAACTGATAGAAGATTAAAAGAAAAATAATGGAAAATCAGCAAGGGCTCTAACATCCGGGATAGGCCAGAATGCAGAGGTAAAATCACAATCAAATCAGACAATGAGCAGGCTTGACGAACCTATTCATGCTGCTAACACATTTGTTCGCATTCACCAAGGAGTAGATTTTGCCCAAAGACTCAAAAATAACTTTTATAATAAAGCCTTATAGGCGAATTGAAGAGATGATGAAAAACATATGGAAGGTTTAAAAAGGGTGAATAATGAAACATTGTTTCCAATGGTTGCAAATCAGTGCCAAAAGGCACAGACATGGAGAGCCATTAGAATACACACTGCTGTATTACAAGGTGCTATTGAGGCAGAGATCATGATGCAATTTAAAAGAAAACTGGTATTTATGATAATATCAGCTGGAGATCTAGGATTAGTACCATCCCAGTAGCATGATAATTCTATTACACAAAAATCAAATACTGAATATTTATGTGTTGTCACAAATAAGGTTCGCTTCAAAAGTTGGTATATGTTAGTGTCATTTGAGATATGTGCAAGCATAATCTGGAATTTTGAGGGGAAGGAACTCCATGACACAAGACCATGTTGCAAAAGTAAAAGGTTAGTTCATGTAAGCTTTTTTCTATGATTCATTTTTACAATTTTGAGTTAATTGGTCAATCCAAGCAACTAATCCATAGATGTGTAGTGAGTAGAAAATACAGAGCTTGCTGAAAATGAACAGCAAATGAGAAAGGCATATGAAAAGAGGTTAACATTTTGTGCTAGAGATAGTCAAGAACTGCCAATGCTGGAGTCAGAGATAACACACTGTGGAGCTGGAGGAACACAGCAGACCAGGCAGCATCAGAAGAGCAGGAAAGTTGACGTTTCGGGTCAGGACCCTTCTTCAGAAATGGGGGAGCTGGAAGGGAGCTCAGAAATAAAAAGAGAGGGGAAGGGTGGGGCTGGGGAAGGTAGATGAGTTGGTGACAGGTGAGGGCAGGTAGAGAGTGGTGCGGATTGGTCAGTGAGTTGGGAGCAGCGGATAGGTGCGAGGGAAGATGGACAGGTTGTGTCAGGTCAAGGAGGCTGGGAGTGGAGAGATTTTGAAACGGGTACAATCCACATTTAGGCCATTGGGCTGCAGGCTCCCAAGGCGGAATATGAGGTGCTGCTCCTCCAGTTTTTGGGTGGCGTCATTGTGACACTGAAGGAGGCCCAGGATGGACATGTCACCCAGGGAGTAGGAAGGGGAATTGAAATGGTTCACGACCGGAAGGTGTTGTCGTTTGTCGCAAGCAGAGTGCAGGTGCTCTACAACGTGGTCTGCGAGCCTCCACTTGGTCTCACTGATGTAGAGGAGGCCACATTGGGAGCAGCAGATACAACAGACCACATTGACGAATGTGCAGGTGAACCTCTGTCTGATGTGCAAGATTTGTTTTGTGCCTTGAATGGAGGTGAGGGGGGAGGTGTAGCACTTCCTGTGGTTGCAGGGAAAGGTGCCAGGGGTGGTGGGGCTAGCGCGGAGTGTGGAGTGGCCGAGGGAGTCGCAGAGAAAGCAGTCCCTACGAAAGGCAGATAGGGGTGGGGAGGAAAATATATCTTTGGTTGTGGGGTCAGATTGTAGGAGGTGGCCATGGCGGAGAATGATACATTGGATACGGAGGTTAGTGGGATGATTTGTGAGAGAAGGGGATTCTAATCTTTGTTTTTGTTGGGGAGAGGGGATGTGAGGGCAGAGGTATGGGAAACGCAAAAGATGTGGTCGACAGCATTTTTGACCACTGAAGGGGGGAGGTTGCGGTCCTTGAAATAAGACGACATCTGGGATGTTCGGGAGTGGAACGCCCCACCGTGGGAGCAGACACAGTGGAGATGGAGGAATTGGGAGTAGGGATCTCAGTCTTGCAGGAAGGTAGGTGAGAGGAGGTGTAGTCGAGGTAGCTGTGGGAGTCGGGCTTGAAATAGACATCAGTTTCGAGGTGGTTACCAGAGATGGAGACACAGTGGTCCAGGAAGGAGAGAGGTGTATCAGAGATGGTCCAGGTGAACTTGAGGTTGGGGTGAAAGGTGTTGGTAGAGTTGATGAACTGTTCAAGCTCCTTGTGGGAGCACAAGGCAGCACCGATACAGTCATCGATCTAGCGGAGGGAGAGGTGGGGGATAATGCCAGCGAAGCTGCGGAAGAGGGACTGTTCCATGTATCCTACAAAGAGACAGGCGTAGCTTGGGCCCATGCAGGTTCCCATGGCCACCTGCTTCGTCTGTATGAATTGGGAGGAGTTAAAGGAGAAGTTGTCAAGGGCAAGGACGAGTTCGGTTAAACGGATGAGGGTGTCGTTGGAGGGGGACTGGTTGGGCCTGTGGGAGAGGAAGGCTTTTAGGCCATCTGTGTGGGGGATACAAGTGTATAGGGATTAGATGTCCATAGTGAAGATGAGGTGTGGGGGGCCAGGAAGTCTTGGAGGAGGTGGAAGGTGTGGGTGGTGCCCCAGACATACGTGGGGGGAGAAAACAGAGTCAAAGTAAGTGGAGATAAGTTCAGTGGGGCAGGATCAGGCAGAGACAATGGATCGGCCGGGACAGTCAGGTTTGTGGATTTTGGGAAGGAGATAGAAATGGGTGGTGCAGGGTTGGGGAACAATGAGGTTGGAGGCTGCGGGTGGGAGGTACCCGAGGTGATGAGGTTGTGAATGGTTGAGAGACGATGTTTTGGTGGTCAGTGGTGGGGTGATGATAGAGGGGGCAGTAGGAGGAGGTGTTTGGCGCCTGGCCTTGGCTATCTGAAGGTCAGTGCACCATACCACTGCTGCGCCTCACTTATCTGTGGGTTTGATGGTGAGGTTAGAGGTTAGAGTTGGAGCGGAGGGAATGGAGGGCTGCACGTTCCTTGGGGGTGGGGGGGAAATGGAGTGAGAGAGAGGGGTGGAGAGGTTGAGACGATCGATGTTGCAACGGCAGTTGGAGATGAAGAGGTTGAGGGAGGGTAGGAGGCCTTCGGGTGGTGTCCAGGATGGGGTTTGTTGGAGGTGGGTGAAGGGGTCTGTAGAGGGTGGGTTAGACTCGCAGTTAAAGAAATAGGCATGGAGGCAGCAGAAAAAGTGTTTGATGTCCAAGCGTGAATGGAATTCATTGATGTGTGGGCGCAGGGGAATGAAGGTGAGTCCTTTACTGAGGACTGACCGTTCGTCCTCAGTGAGGGGGAGGTTTGGAGGAGATGAAGAAGATCCGGCAGGGCTTGGGTGTAGATCTGGTAGCTGTATTGGAGCTGGGTGTGGGGGTGGATTTAGTGACTTCGTCAGCAACTCTTGCTTTGGGAGGGGAGATGTCGGTGGAGGCATGAGCGGCGACGTTGGTGGAAGTGACATCATCCTTGATGTAGGCGGTGCTTCCGCTGCTACACTGTCCCTGTCCCCCACCTCTTCCTTCGCTACATTGATGACTGTATCGCCGCTGCCTCGTGCTCCCACGAGGAGCTTGAACAGTTTATCAACTTTACTAGCACCTTTCACCGCAACCTCAAGTTCACCTGGATCATCTCTGACACCTCTCTCTCCTTCCTGGACCTCTCGGTCTCCATCTCTGGTGACCGCCTCAAAACCGAAATCTATTTCAAGCCCATCAACTCCCACAGCTACCTAGACTACACCTCCTCTCACCCATCCTCCCTTACTCCCAGTTCTTCCGCCTCCACCACGTCTGCTCCCAAGATGGGGCGTTCCACTCTCAAACACCCCAGATGTCTTATTTCAAGGACCGCAACTTCCCCCCTTCGGTGGTCGAAAATGCTCTCAGCCGCGTCTCGTATTTCCTGCACCTCTGCCCTCACATCTCCTCCCCCAAACAAAAACAAAGACAGAACCCCCTTCTCCTCACATATCACCTCACTAACTACCACATCAGTCTCCACCACGTCCGCCACCTATATCCGACTCCACAATCAAAGATATATTTCCCTTCCTACCCTTATCTGCCTTTTGTAGGGACCATTCTCTCCGCGACTCCTTTGTCTGCTCCACACTCCCCACTAGCCCCACCACCCCCGGCATCTTTCCCTGCAACTGCAGGAAGTGCTACACCTGCCCCTACGCCTACCCCTCGCCTCCATTCACCTGCACATCTGCCAATGTGGCCTATTGATTCTGCTGCTCTCGATGTGGCCTTCTCTATATAGGCGAGACCAAGCGGAGGCTCGGAGACCTCTTTATAGAGCACCTGCACTCTGTTCATGATAAACAACACCACCTTCCAGTCGCGAACCATTTTAACTCCTCCTCCCCCCCCACTCCCTGGGTGACATGTCCATCCTGGGCCTCCTCCAGTGTCACAATGACACCACCTGGAAACTGGAGGAGCAGCACCTCATACTCCGCCTTCAGAGCCTGCAGTCCAATGACCTAAATGTGGATTTTACCAGTATCAAAATCTCCCCACCCCCGGCCTCATCCCATGACCAACCCTCCCTCTCCTCCCCCCTCCTTGACCTGACACAACCCCCGTCCATCTTCTCTCACACCTATCCGCTCCTCTCACCTCACTGACCAATCCCCACCGCTGCCTACCTGCCCTCACCTGTCACCATCCCACCTACCTTCCCCAGACCCACCCTCTATTTCTGAGCTCCCTTTCCCCTTCCCCATTTCTGAAGAAGGGTCCCGACCCAAAACATTAACTTTCCTGTTCCTCGAATGCTGCCTGGCCTGCTGTGTTCCTCCAGCTACACAGTGTGTTAACATTTTGTGTTAGATTCCTTTTAGACAAAGGACAGCCCTTCAGACAATGGAGAGCCAGTGGACATGATCTATTGAATTTCCAGGAGGCCGTTGACAAGGGGCTGCATAGGAAGCTGCTAAATAAGATAACAGCCCATTGTGTTAGGGGCAAGGTACTGGCATGGAGAGAGAATTGGTTGACTGGCAGATAGCAGAGAGCAGAGATAAAGAGGTTGCTTTCAGTATGGGAGCTGGTGACTATTGGAGTTCTGCAGGGGTCAGTGTTGGGACCACAACCATTCATGTTATGAATTAATGATCTGGATGGAGGAATGAGGGCATTGTTGCTAGGTTTGCAGACAACATAACGATAGGTGGAGGGACAGGTAGTGCTGAGGGAACAGAGAGGCTGCAGTAGGGCTTCGACAGGTTAGGAAAGTGGATTAAGAAATTGCAGTTAGAATACAATGCGGGAACGTGTGAGGTTATGCACCGTAGTAGGAAGAGTAGAGGCATAGACCATTTTCTAAACAGGGAGAGGCTCTGGAAATGTGAAGCACAAAGAAACTTAGCAGCCCTACTTCAGGATTCTTAAGGTTAACATGCAGGTTCAGTTCGCAGTTAGGAAGGCAAATGCAATGTTAGCATTCATTTCATATGGGCTTGAATACAAGAACAGAGATGTACTGCTGAGGCTGGATAAGGCTGTGGTCAGACCACATTTGGAATATTGAGGGCAGTTTTGGTCTCAGTATTTTAGGAAGCATGTGCTGGCATTGGAAGCGGTTTAGACGAGTTTACAAGAATGACACGGGGGATGATAGGCTTGTCATTTGAGGGGAGGTTAAGGACTCTGGGTCTGTACTCGATGGACTTTAGAAGAAGGGGGTGATCTAACTGAAATTTACAGAATACTGAGGGGCCTGGATAGATTAGACAGAGATGATGTTTCCACTGGTAGGACAGACCAAGACCCAAGCCAACAGACCCAGAATGAAGTGACGACCCTTTAGAACTGAGATAAAGAGGAATTTCTTCAGCCAGAGGGTGGTGAATCTGTGGAACTCATTGCTGCAGAAGGCTGTGGAAGTAGAGTTATTGAGTGTATTTATGACAAATGTTACGCAAAGAAGGCAGGAGAATGGGTTGAGAAGCATATATATTGAATCAGAGGGCTGCAGAGATGTCAACAGAGGAATTCTGGGAGGCGGCACTGCATCACCGCAACTGGGAAGCGGCACTGCATCACCACAACTGGGAAGCGGATCATGACAGGAAACCCTTCGTGATTGACGAGACGAAGAGCATCGAATCAGAAGGTGGCAGAGATGTCACTGAGAGGAATTCTGGGTGGCAGCACTGCAGTCACCACAACTGGTCTGAATAGAAATACTGGCATCAAGAAGTGGTTAAACTCAAAACACTACATCAGTGTAGTGTTCATTCCCCACCTCCTCTAACCAAAATAAAAGGGCACTGCGAGGAGGTCAGGCAAGGTAGGAGTCTTACAGATAGTAAGAAGTGTAGATGCTGGAGTCAGAGTTAACACAGTGTGGAGCTGGAGGAACACTGCAGGTCAGACAGCATCAGAGGAACAGGAAAGTCGACATTTCGGTTTGGGACGCTTCATCAGAACTGATAAAGGGTTCTGACCCAAAATGTCGGCTTTCCTGTTCTTCTGATGCTGCCTGACCTGCTGCTTTCCTCCAGCTCCACACTGAAGGTAAGGTTCTTATTTTCTTTTTAAGTGTATGGGGCGGAGATAGCAGTTAGGGCAGTGGTATGCTCTTCCTGCCAGATGTGGGAAATCAGGGAGAAGTCTAGTGTCCCTGACAACTACATCTGCAGGAAGTGTGACCAGCTGCAGCTCCTCACAGACCATGTGGTCCAGTTGGAGAAGGAGCTGGACACACTGCAGTACATACGGGGGCAGAGAGAATGATAGATGCAAGCTTTAGGGAGGTGGTCACATTACAGGTCCAGACGGATAGGTAGGTGACCGACAAGAGAGACAGGCAGGTTGTGCAGGAGTCTCCTGTGGCTCTTCCCTTCTCAAACAGGTATACTGTTTTGGATGCTGTTGCGGGGATAGCCTCTCAGGAGATTGTACAAGCAGCAACCAGATCTGTGGCACCACAACTGGTTCTGCTGTACAGCAGGGTGGAGCAAAGTCCAGGCGAGCAATAGTAGTAGGTGACTTGATAGTTAGGGGCACAGACAGACATTTGAGGCTGTGAACGAGACTCTAGAATAGTGTGTTGTCTGCCTGATGTCACAGTCCGGGATGTCTCTGAGCTGATGCAGGACACCCTGAAACAGGAGGTTAAAGAGACAGAAGTCATTGTCCACACTGGCACAAATGACATAGGTAGGAAGGAAGTGGCCTTGCAAGAGCAATTCAGGGAGTTAGGTAGGTAGCTAAAAAGCAGGACTACCAGGGTCGTAATCTAAGGATTAGTAGCCATGCCACGGGCTAGTGAGGCTAGGAACAAAGAGACAGTACAGTTGAACATGTGGCTATAGAGTTGGTGTAGGAGGGAGGGCTTTAGATACATGGATCATTGGGATGTCTTCTGGGGAAGGTGGGACCTGTACAAGAAGGATAGGTTGCACCTGAACTGGAAGGGCACCAATATCCTTGGTGGGAGGTTTGGTAGAGCTCTCCAGGAGGGTTTAAACTAGTGCAACAGGTGAATGGGAACCAGAAAACCAGGCCAGTAAGTGCAGGGACAGATGACAAAAGGGAGACTGGATTATGCATAGCACAGGGTAAGAGCAGGCAGAGGAAAGTCGTGGGGCCCAGAAGGACTGGAGGTCTGCAATGCATTTACTTCAATGCACGTAGTATAGCAGGTAAGACAGATGAACTAACAGCATGGATTACTGCATGGAATTGTGATATTATTGCCATTACGGATACATAGTTAAAGGAAGGACAGGATTGGCAGCTTAAAATTCCAGGATATTGCTGTTTTAGATGGGACAGAAAGGGAAACAAAAGGGGTGGGGGAGTTGTATTGCTGATTAGGGATCACATCACAACTATGTTGAGGGAGGACACCTTGGGGGGGATCTTGCATTGAGGCATTATGGGAAAATCTCAGGAATAGGAAGGGTGAAATTACAATGTTGGGAGTTTTCAATAGACCTCACAATAGCCCACAGTAGACAGAAGTGCAGATATGAAGTCAGATACTGGAAAGGTGTGGGAAAAAAGGAGGGTAGTTGTACTGGGTGATTTCAACTTTCCTCTTATTGACTGGTACTCCCTCAGAGCAGGGGGCTTGGATGGAGAGCAATTTGTTAAATGTGTCCTTTTTGAGACAGTATGTTGTCAATCTAACCACAGAGGAGGCCATACTATACTTGGTA
This sequence comes from Rhincodon typus, assembly GCF_021869965.1. NCBI lineage: Eukaryota > Metazoa > Chordata > Chondrichthyes > Orectolobiformes > Rhincodontidae > Rhincodon > Rhincodon typus. The sequence continues at coordinate 70,737,878 of NC_063332.1, forward strand.
CTAGGGAATGTGCCAGGACAGGTGATCGATGTTTCAGTAGGAGAGCATTTTGGGCTTAGTGACCATAAGATTTCGAGTAGTTATGGACAAGGACAAGAGTGGACCTTGGGTGAGGGTGCTTAACTGGGCAAGGGCCAATTACATCCACATTAGACAGGAATTGTGGAATGTGGACTGGGAGCAATTTGAGGGCAAATCTACATCTGGCATGTGGGAGGCTTTTAAAGACCAGTTGATTAAAGTCAGGACATGTATGTCCCTGCAAAACTGAAGGATAGGAATGGCAGGATTCAGGAACCACGGACGACAAGGGAAATTGTAAGCTTAGTTAAAAGGAAAAAGGAAGCATACGATAGGTCTAGGCAGCTACAAACTGACAAAGCCATTGAAGAGTATAGAGAAACTGGAAGGAACTTAAACGCGGAATTAGAAGGCTAAAAGGGACCATGGAATGTCTTTAGCATACAGGGTCAAGGAGAATCGCAAGGCTTTTTATGCACATATTGGAAGGAAGAGGGTAGCAAGGCAAGGAGTAGGCCATGCAAGGGCAAAGGAGGGAAGTTTTACATGCAGCCACAGGAAGTGGGGGAGATCCTCAATGAGTACTTTGTATCAGTATTCACTAAGGAGAAGGACATGACTGGTGTCAAGGTCCATGATAAGTGGGTGAATACTCTAGAGAATGTCAATATATTGAAGGTGGAAATTTTGGTATCCTAAATTGCACTGAGATAGACAAGTCCCCGAGATCGGAAGGGATCTATCCCAGGTTTGTGCGAGAGGCAAGGAAAGAAATGGCTAGGGCAATTAGCAGATATCTTCACATCCTCTTTGACCACAGGTGAAGTTCCAGAGGACTGGACATTAAATAATGTTGTTCCCTTGTTTAAGAAGCAGGGGCAGGGAATATCCAGGAAATTATAGGCTGGTGAGCCTGATATCTGTGGTGGAGAAGCTCTTAGAGAAGATACTGACGGACAAGATATATGCACATTTGGAAGAAAATGGATTAGTTAGTGACAGGCAGTATGGTTTTGTACTGGGAAGGTCATATCTCACCAACCCTGATTGAATGTTTTGAAAAGGGGACAAAGACAATTGATGAAGGAAGGGCTGTGAATGTAGTTTGTATGGACTTCAGTAAGGCATTTGGTAAAGTCCCACGTGGCAGATTGGTACAAAAACTAAAATCACATGGGATTCAGTATGGGCTGGCTAGATGGGTACAAAACTGGCTTGGTCACAGAAGACAGAGGGTAGCAGTGGAGAGCGTTTTTCCGAATGGAGACTGGTGATAAGTGGTGTTCCACAGGAATCAGTCTTAGGTCCTCTATTGTTTGTAGTATATATTAAATGACCAAGAGGAAAATGTGGGTGGTCTGATTAGCAATTTTCTGGATGACATGAAGATTGGTGGAGTGGCTGATAGTGTCAATGACTGTGAAAGAATACAACAGAATATCGATTGATTGGTGACTTGGGCACAGAAATGGCAGATGGAGTGTATCATCGACAAATGCAATGTGATGCATTTTGATGGCTCAAATTTAGGTGTGAATTATACTGTAAATGGCAGAACCCTTAGTAACATTAACATTCAGACGGATTTGGGCGTACAGGTCCATAGTTCCCTAAAAGTGGCAATACAGGCAGCCAAGTTGATTAAGAAGGCATATGGCGTGCTTGCCTTCATCAGCCAGGACATAGAGTACAAGAGTTGGCAAACCATGTTGCAGCAATATAAAACCCTTGTTAGGCTGCATTTAGAGTATTGTGTGCAGTTTTGGTCATCACACTACCAGACGGACATGGAAGCTTTGGAAAGAGTACAGAGAAGGTTTACCAGGATGTTGCCTGGTCTCAAGAGCATTGGCTGAGGAAAGTTTAAAAAGACCCGGATTGTTTTCACTGGAAAGACAGTAGCTGAGAGGAGACATGATAGAGGTCTACAAAATTATGAGAGGCATTGAAAGGGTGAATAGTCAGAGGCTTTTTCCCAGGGTTGAAGTTTCAATTACAAGGGGGTACAGGTTCAAGGTGAGAGGGGGAAAGTTTAAAGGAGATGTGCGAGGGAAATTTTTCATACAGAGTGTCAGGAGCCTGGAAGGCACTGCCAGAAGAGGTGGTGGAAGCAGGCATGTTGGCAAAATTTAAGAGGCACCTGGATTGTCACATGAATAGGGAGGAAATAGAGGGATATGGGCTGAATAAGGGCAGAAGATTTGTTTTTTAGATTAGTTAGGACATGATCGGCACAAGCTTGGAGGGCTGAAGGGCCTGTTCCTGTGCTGTACTTCTCTTTTGTAAGTCATGATCAAATGGTAAAGAGGACTTGATGGGATGAATGGCCTAATTCTGTTCCCATATCTTATGATCTTCTAATAATGAGCCAGCCCCTAAGGTATAAAATGGAATGTATTTGAAAATGCCTTAATGAGTGCATGTGTGTGTGGACAAAGAAGGTCAGACAGATGGTGGCTTCATGCACAATTATGATAAATCTCAGAAAATTTAAACTTACCTCCTATAGCATTAACATGGTACAAGAAAATTTCTTGAACAATATCAGTCTTCCTAATTATTAAATCCTTTAAACCCATTGAAAAATCAAAAACAAATCTTTATTAAATTATAATAAACTAAAACGCAGATACAAATATTCAGTGTAAAGTACATACCACTAAGAACTCCTTCTTGTCCACCATTTCATTGCCATCAGTATCAAACATGTTGAAAGCTATTTTAAAACCTGCATGAGGTTCTGCAACATATATACAAAATACCAATAGATTAGTTAGAAAAATGTATCAGCAGCACTATGTCAAATGCATACTCCACCCTCCTGTGCATGTATTATCACATAAATCTAAAGGTGGTGCATGGACCAGTATTTTAATTAAATATTAAATAAGCATTTAAAGTATTATGACTTAGAGAGTGCTTTGGACATTGGAAAATATCCCAAGGCACTTAATAAGAGTGATATCACCGTAACAATGTACCAACACGTCGTGCTGTCAACTTAAGATTGGCACAAATAATCATAGGTGAACCTTTTAAAGGATACGAAATTAAAAAGCAAACTGTGGTATGATTCAATAATGTAAAAACAGGTTGCCTGTGTTTAGGTTTATAAAATAAAAATCTACAAAAAGGAAACACAATAGCACAAATTTCAAATATTTTAATATTATGTTATGCATAAATAAGGTAAAGCAAAGGCAGAGGAACAGTGTTAGAAAGTACAGATATACATGGGTCAAACTTTCTCCTTCACATCCTGTAGTTCATACTTATTTCCTGCTTCATTCATGATATTTTATCTTAATTATGTGCTTTAGTCTTAGAAGACGTCACTCAATTTCCAACAATTAAACAATATTTATTGTTGAGAAGTATTAACTAAGTACTTAAGAAGAGTACCAAATATTTCCTATTAAAAAAAACTTTACCTCCCTTATCAATTTTGACAAAGGTCTCCATTAGAAATTTTAATTATTTTTATCTTTCTATATCTGCTATGTGCTTCTAGCATTTTCTGCAAGTTTGATATCAGTCTATTCTTTAATAAGGATTCTTAATGCACAGAGGTGATAAATACCAAGATAATGACTACACAAATTCATACTGAAAATTGGTAATGGATTTTTTTGTGCTTCAATTAACTTCTACTGCACTTACCAAAAGGTTACAAAGCAAGGTTACAAGCTACTGGATTGTTTACTTATATTCACAAGTAAAATGGCGCAAGCATAACCTTAAAATATGCACAGCACTTCAGTTAAGATTATTAAACATGCTAGTTGTTGACTCACTTGTTAGTATGCACAAAAGAAACAAATATTCTGTGTAGGCAATCAGACCTAGAAATAGGGAAAAATGGCATTTTTTATTATTTAGAAATAAGAAAAAAAATGCAGGTTAGTAGAGCATAGCAAATAAAACGTTTCAAGTATCAACATTCATCACGATACTTCTGCAGTGCGTGGCCTGGACGTTGATCCCAACGTTTTTCAGTACGGTATTGACAATTTTGCATTGTAAGTAAAATGCTCAGTAATGAGGTTTTCATCTTTACGAATGATTTCCTGTTTATACTAAAACTGAAGACCGTAAAATGATTAGTTGAGGTTAAATAGTCTTCTGCATTACAACTTGTTGCTTTTGTTCCTTAAAGCATATAAAAATAGAGAACAAACATGATTGACCTTTCAAGTGGTTACAAATGCAAATAAAATTGAGGTACACCTGTGATATTCACCGACAGATAAGAAATTCCTTGAATTTTGATAAGAGGATGTAAAACATTCTTAAGTAAATCACACAATTAATGTGAAGACTTTTTATTTTTGTTTTTATTTGTTTTACAAAGAGATTGTCAGCTAACAATGAGAAACCATTTGTTGGGCAACAAATAACTAAACATGAAGACAACTGTTTACCAGCCTCTAAAAGCATTCAGCCCTTTGTGATTGTAGATCATGACCTATGCTCAGATAGTTCTGGTTGACTGCATTGAGTGCTATGGGAGAAAGATTTTGAAATGGTCACCACAAAACAAGAGGCCTGTCCAGCAAGACCACAGAGATGATAAAAAGGTCATCGGAATTTTTAAGAAAAATATGGTTAAAAATTATGCACATAGATTGGATGTTAGTTTCAGCCACAGAATATTAAAAAAAGACATGTTTTACTCTTGCTCAACACATTTTAATCAAGCTAATATGCTAAAACATAAACAATGGCCTAACATTCCATAGTTTCTGCTCCACTGCTGGATTTGTTGTGGTGGAAGAAAACTAGCCACAGAGTATGAATCTTGTGCCAAATCAAGAAGCCAGGTTATTTAAACATTTGGGCAGGGAGTCCATGACCATTGAGATGCTGCAGAAGTGTCCAACCTAACACTCCTCATAGGTTGGAGCAACACCCTGCTGGTACAATGGAGGAAATTAAGGATTCCTAATACACAAAGTTAAAACTTGGGAAATAAAAATCCCCAAATAACACTGCCAAATCTTAGAGAATCAGTTTTCTCTTTCCATTATAAAAATGCTCGAATTACTTGACATATCTGGCAACATCCATTATGACAGAAACAGAGTTAACATTTGAAGTGTGTTCTGATGAAAGTCACACCCTAAAAATATTAACTCTTTGGAAAGAGAAACAGAGGCTGACAAACCTGCTGGGTATTTCCAGCATTTTCAGTTTTTAATGGCACGTTCACAAATGTATTCCACTTTTGTCCTTTCTTCACTGCTCATGCCTTTTGAAAACAGTGCAGAATCTACACTTCTCAGCAGGATGAGTCTTACCAAGGTAGGCAGGGTATACTCCTGAAGCCTCACCAAAGTCGAGTTCAGGCTATGACGAGATGAAAATCTAGCAAATTTACACCCCAAATTTCTATCTATCTGTTTCCACTACACTATGAGCTTTGGCACTGGTATTTATGGAACTTTGTTATGTATTTGAGTAAGCAAATAGAATTATCAGTAGGATAATAGGAGGATTTTAACAGTGTGATACACCATACATTATGTACTCAAGTCATAGTGGAATTGAACTCAATTGTTTGATTCAGAAATAGAGTTTGCATGCCAAGTTCATTAATGCCAATGAGCCGAAAACAGATGACCATAAATGTTAAGATTTTTAGAAAACTTGATCTAGTGAAGTTAAAGCACGTAAAAGGTTTCTCAGCCTTATTTTATCTATTCATCCAAGCCACATGTAATGACAAAATGCAGGTCAAAAAATTATATTCACTCTTGGGCCGTGGAAGTCACTGGCTGGTCAAGATTTACAGTCATAGAGATGTTCAGCAATGAAACAGACCCTTTGGTCCAACTCGTCCATGCTGACCAGATATCGTGAATAAATCTAATCCCATTTGCCAGCATTTGGCCCATATCCCTCTAAACCTTTGCTATTCATATACCCATCCAGATGCCTTGTAAATATTATTGGACTTGCCTCACCACTTCCTCTAGCAGTTCATTCCATACATGCACCACCCTCTGTGTGAAAAAGTTGCCCCTTAGCTCCCTTATATATATCTTTCCCCTCACCTTAAACCTATGCCCTCAAGTTTTCGACTCTCCAACCCTGGGGAAAAGACCTTGGCCATTCACCCTATCCACGTCCCGTTTGATTTTATAAACCTCTCTAAGATCACCTCTCAACCTCTGTCACTCCTGGGAATATAACCCCAGTCTATTCAGCCTCTTCCTATAGCTGAAACCCTCCAACCCTGGCAACATCCTTGTAAATCTTTCCTGAACCCTTTCAAGTTTCATAACATCCTTCCTAGAGCAGGAAGGCCAGAACTGAATGCAGTATTCCAAACATGGCCTAACCATTGTCCTTTACAGTTGCAATATGACCTCCCATTTCCTACACTCAATGCACTGACCAATAAAAGCAAGCATACCAAATGCTTTCTTCACTATCCCATCTACATGTGACTGCACTCTCAAGGAACTATGAACCTGCACTCCAAGGTCTCTTCATTCAGCAACAACCCCCAGGACATTACCATTAAGTGTGCAAGTCCTGCCCTGATTTGCCTTTCCAAAATGCAGCACCTCACATTTATCTAAATTAAACTCCATCTGCCACTCATCAGCCCATTGATCCACCTGATCAAGATCCCGTTGTACTCTGAGGTAATCTTCTTCGCTGTCCATTACACATCCAAGTTTGGTGTCATCTGCAAACTTACTAACCATACTTCCGATATTCACATCCAAGTTATTTTGACCCATCTTCAATTGCCCCTGAGAAGGTGATAGTGAGCTGCAGTCCATGTGCTGTAAGTAGATGTAGGGAGTGAATTCCATGATTTTGACTTGGATACTTTTGTACATTTTAGTAGCTCCCCAAGTACACTATATGATATAAAACAGCTTCACAACAGATTTTTAATGGTTTTACTGCTGTAATAGATCTGGATTTAATCAAGTTACCATGGTGGAATTGTAATACATTTTTTGTAATATATTTCATAAAGCGATACTGCGGGTAATTTTAGTTTTGGTTAGTAATTAGAGCATATGGTGGTATTGATTCAACTGCCCGTTATATACAAGTCCCAATTTTCATTTCTACCTACCAACTTCATTAGCATGGCAAGTTCAAAATCAGTTCTATAAACATGAAACTAAATTATCCTTGAATATTGACTGACATTTTATCAACAAATTTCCAAATATTGAACAATTCTGTTGAAAACAGAAAACCTGAAGATTAATTTCTGCCACAGTTAGCTGGAATATTAATAACTGATTTCCATAACTTGTTTATTCCAATTGGATATAAAATACACCTTTGCATGAGAAATATAAATTATCTTAACTAAATTGACATGTCAAGTGACCTGAAATTAATTGTCCAATCTTAACAGTCATTATACTTTACCATCAAACTAGTGACAACAATAAACATTGCTATATAATGCAACTAAGGTATATAGGTTTGATTGTCTAAACCGGGCAGTGAATATTCACAAGGAAATTCTACAGACTAAACAGGATTGATTCTTGAACTTAGAACTTACAGTACAGAAAAGGCACTCATCACACTTTCCCATATAAAGCCCATAACCTTGCATGTTATGACACTTCAAGTGCTCATCCAAGTACTTTTTAAAAGGTTGTGTGTTTCCCATCTCAACTACTCTCCCAGGCAGAGCATTTCAGGCACCCACCATCCTCTGGGTGAAAAAGATTTTCCTCAAATCCCCTAAACTTCATGCTTTTAACCTTAAAATTATTTTCCCTTGTTACTGAGCTTTCGAATAAGTGGCACAGCTGTTTCCATTTACCTTGTCCATTCCCCTCAATCTTATACACCTCTACCAGGGTCCCTTCAACCTTCTCTGTTCCAAAGAAAATAACCCAAGCTTGTCCAGCTCTTCATAACCAAAATGCTCCATCCCAGTCAACATTCTGTTGAATCACGTCTGTAACCCCCTCCAGTGCAATCACAACCTTCTTATAGCACAGTGATTGAGAACTGCACATAGTACTCCAGCTGTGGCCTAACCAAAGCTCTGTACAGCTGCAACTTGACCTACCTGCTCTTATTATCTATGCCTCAACTGATAAAGGCAAGTGTCCTGTATACCTTCTTACCTACCTTATTTAACCTGTTGCACCACCTTCAAGGATCTGTGCACAAGCAATCCAAGCTTCCTCAGCTTCCTAGTGACCTGCCATTCACTGAGTAAGACTGCTCTCTCATTAGAGATACAACTGGTGATGATTTAACTTGAGGATCACCACAGGTGAGTAGTGTGGTTGAGAAGGTGAAACATTCCTGTTAACCTCAGCCAGTACAGGAATTGATCATGTTGGTGTCACGCTTCATATCAAACCAGCCATTCAGCCAACTAAGCTAACTAACACCAAATTACAAGGAACATTGGTCACCACGCCTCAGGCAAGGTTGAGAAGGAGGGGCTTTTGTAGTAACCTCGACCGGTATGGGAATTAAACCTGTGCTTTTGACATCTTTCTGCATTGCAAACCTGCCAAATGAGTTAACCAACTCCTCCCATGATTAGCCTTCAGATTTTATACATGATTTTTCTTGCAGTTTCAGTGCACATTCTATGACTGATTCTCCAGGGTTTCAGAGTTACAATTTTGTATCGAGACTTTTAATCGGGATAACATTTTCCTATGAAAACATTGGTTTAAGATAGAACAAGAGCTCAGTCGGAGCGAGAGAGGAGAAGATCGAGCTCAGCTGGAGCAGTAGTGGAACAGGAGCGGATCGAGTGAACTCAAAAAGTGACAGAGGATTACAGCAAGAGATTGGCTACCTGGGAACCAACTTTAGAGATTGAGTGAGTAGTACTGAGAGGGAGACAGAATGTTGTTGTTTTTTGTTGTTTGTAGTTTGTTAGGAAGAGATATTCAGAGCGCACAAGAGAGAAACATCTGATTTGGTGATTAGTGAGTAAGGTTGAGTAATTTGTTCCTAGTTTATTATTTGTAGTTGGTAAGGTTCACAAATGAAAGGAGAACTTGGCCCTGTGGCCTCTCAGGCAGAAAAGAGTTGGGTGATCACCAGGAAGACGAGTAATTGAGGGCAGGCATGACAGGAGTTCCCAATAGCCACCCGCCTCTCAACCAGGTATGCAAACAGCAACAGCCAAGCTTGTGGCACCACAGTTAGCTCTGCTGCACAGCAGGGGAGGTAAAAGTCCGGAGAGCTCTTGAGACAGAAAGATTTGATTGTAAGGGGAACTGACAGATGGTTCTGTGGCAGCAAATGAGGCTCTCGAATGGTATAACGCCTCCTCGGTGCCAGGGTTGGAGATATCTCAGAGCAGCGTAGGATATTCTGAAGGGTGAGGGTGAACATCCAGCAGCCATGGTACATGTCAGTGCCAACATGGGTAAATACAATAAATGAGGTCCTGCAGCAGGAATTGACAGAGATAGGCAGTCGATTAAAGAGGAAGACGACTAAGGTTGAAATCTCCAAATTACTTCCATTGTAATTCTCTGTTGAGTATAAGAATAGGAAGAGAGATCAGATGAATGCATGGCTAAAGGAATGGTGTAGGATGGAGTGTTTAGGATTTTTTTTTATCACTGAGACATCTTCTGGGGTAGGTGGGATCTGTAAAAGCTGGCCAGGTTATACCTGAACTTTGTTGGGAGGTTTGTTTTTGCTGTCGGGGAGGTTTTAAAACTGACCTGGCTGGGAGATGGGGCAGTAGATGTAAATTTGGAAGCAAGGTCCAATCAGACATAGAAGGAATGCGAGGATAGACCAGTAGGCGGAGAGAACTTGGGCAGGATAAGACACTTGGGAGCAAAGATAACATTATAGCTATCTTAATGCAAGGAGCTTGAATGATAAGGCAGATGAATTTAGAGCACTGATCAGCACATGGGGAAATGATATTGTTGCAATCACTGAGACATGGTTGAAGGAAGAACAGGACTGGCAGTTTAACATTGCAGAGTATAGACGTTTTAGGTGCAATGGAAGGGGGAGATGAAGTAACAGCAGTGGGATCATTGCATTATTAATAAAGGAAACCATTATTGCAGTAATGAGGGAGGACATCCTGGAACAGTCGTCAACTGAGGCCATCTGGGTGGATCTTAGAAATAAAACAAAAGCGGTGATTACCTTGCTGGCCTCCCAACAGTCAAGGGAGATAGAGGAGTAGATATGTTGGCAAATCACAGAAAGATGTGAGAGAAACAGGGTGATAGTTGTAGCAGACTTCAACTTTGCAAACATTAACTAGGATTGGCTTAGTGTGGAAGGATTAGGTGGGGTGGAATTTTTAAAGTGTATCCAGGAGTGATTTTTTGTGCCAGCCGGTGGACAGTCCTACTAGAGATGGAGCAGTGCTGGACCCAACCCTAGAGAATGAAGTCAGTCAAGTGGTTGAAGTTTCAGTGGGTGAGCATTTTTTTGAGGATAGTGACCGTAACTCTATATAAGTTTCAAAGTCATTATGGAAAGGGATAAGGATGGTGCAGAAGATGAGTGTCTAAATTGCAGGAGGGCTGACTTCAATATCATTTGACTGCAACTGGCAAACCTGCAGCTACTTGCAGGTAAATCTACTTTTAGAAAGTGGGAGTCTTTTAAAAGCAGTACAGTTAAAACTCAAGGCTATCATGTTCCTCTAAAAGTGATGGGCAAAGGCAGCAACTCCAGGTACAGCGCATTAAAAACAGGGGAGGCCCTTCACAAGTATAGAGTGTGCAGGAGGTTGCTTAAAAAGGAAGTTAGGAGGGTAGAGGGGACCAATGAAATGTCTTTGGCAGATGGGATCAAGAAAAACCCCAAAGCTTTAATTAGTTATATTAAGAGTAAGAGGATTACCAAGGAAAGAGAGGGACCTATTAGAGTCCTAAGTGGCAACCTGTACGTGGAGCCAGTGGATTTGGACGAGGTCTTAAATGAATATTACTCATCTGTATTCACAGAGGAGAAAGACATTGTTGATGAGGATCTCAGTTGGGATGGTGATGTTTGAGAGCACATGAAGATTAATAAGGAGGAGGTATTAGATGTTTTACCAAGCACACAGGTGCATAAATATCCAGGGCCTGATGAGATGTATCCCAGGCTGTTATAGGGGGCAAGGGAGAAGACTTCTGCGGCCCCCTGGAGGAGATACTTCACTGGCCATAGGTGAAGTGTCAGATAACTGCAGGATAACTATTGTGGTTCTTTTGTTCAAGAAGGGCAGCAAGGATAGGTCAGGTAATTACAGACAAGTTAGTCTGACATGGACAGTAGTTAAATTATTGGAAAAAATTCTGAAGGACAGGATTCATCAATACTTGGAAACGCAGAGAGTGATCAGGGATAGGCAGCACAGATTTGGTTGAGGGAGATCCTTTCTGACTAATTTAACTGACCTTTTTGAAAAGGTGACTAAATATATTGATGAGGCTAGTGCAGTTGATGTGGTCTTACTTCAGTAAGGCCTTTGACAAGGTCCCACTTGAAAGGCTGTTCTAAAAAGGTAAAAGCCCATGGGATCCAAGGCTAGTTAACAAACTGGATCTAAAATTAGCTTACAAATAGGAGGCAAAGAGTGATAGTGGAAAGTTTTGTAATTGGAAGCTTGTGATCAACAGTGTACCACAGGGATCGGTGCTGGGACCCTTGCTATTTATTATGTACTTTAACGACTTGGATATGAATTTGGAAGATTTGATTAGTAAGTTTGCAGATGACACAAAAATTGGTAGTATCGTTCATAGCAAGAGGAATAGTCTCAGGCTACAGTCCGATATTGATTGGTTGGTAAAGTGGGCAGAGCAATGGCAGATGGAATTTAATCCCAATAAGCATGAGGTGATGCATTTTTGGGAGATCTAATAAGGGAAGGACATACACAATGAATGGTTGGTCTCCAGGAAGTTCTGAGAAACAAAGGGACCTTGGCATACGAGTCCATAGATCCCTGAAGTTGTAAGGAGCGTTGAATATCAAGAGAGCCTGGTTGCAACTTTATAGAGCATTGGTTAGGTCACAGTTGGAATATGTGCAGTTCTGGTCGCCACAATCAAAGATGTGATTAAATTAGAAAGGATGCAGGGAAAATTCACCAGGGTGTTGCCTGGAAAATCTCGGGTTTGAGGAGAGAGTGGATAGGCTAGGCTGTTTTCCTTGGACTAGAGGCGGCTGAGGGGAAATCTGATTGAGGTATAAAAAATAATGTGTAGTGTAAATCAGGATAGATCGTGAGGACCTCTTTCCCATGGCAGACATCTCTAAGACTAGAAACCATAAATTTAGGGTGAGAAGCAAGTAGTTTAGAGGAGATCGGAGAAAAATTATTTCACCCAGAAGGTGGTAAACGTACATAACATGCTGACAGACAGTGGTAGAGGCAAGTACTCTTGCAACATTTATGAAGCATCTGGATGGGTACTTAAAATGCCAGAGCATAGCAGGCTATGGATCAAGTGCAGGTAGCTTGGTGTTTGTTGGTTAGCATAGAAGTGGACTGAAAGACTTTTTCTATGCTTTATGGCTCTGTGACGATTCTAATGTTTAGAATGTTCTTAGAAGCATGAAGTGTAAAAGTAAGTAGGCTACTAACAAATTCCACTGGGATGGTATTCTTTGCAGGAGAGAAATTTGAAGATGATTTTATGACTGGTATTAAATACATTACCATATTTTATTAGAAGAGGATAACATTCTGTGCTAAAAATGTACTGCATAACCACACACACTCAGAATTAAAATTATTCAGTTTTTGATCAGACATTCAGCATAATGACTTGATTGCTGATGTCTGTTTCAACAAAACGTGTACTGTATTGACACATACAATTTCCAGTATTATTTGACGTGAAAGTGATCTCTCTACTCACCATATAGTGCCTTAAATCATTGCAATTGTAGCAATGTACATTTACAGAGACAGTATAAACGATAAATTCGGACAGAAAAACTTACAAAGTAAATTTAAGTTCAGACCGAGAAACTTAGAATGTAAATTTTTCATGGAAATTATGAAGATCTTTAACCTTACAGTTAATATCTTATCGCGTCACATTGACATTCGGGATCAAAGGAGCATTTCATGTAAAAAAGGATAACTGTGGACAAAGAAATAGCAGTGTTCAAAATGGTTCGGGGTAAGGTGAATAAGAGGGAGGCAAGAGAAAGGAACAGTGAGGGAAAATAATGATGACAGGGGAAGAGAGGTGGTTGAAGAGGATTTCAATTTTGAATTTGCACACCATACTCTTATAGTTATATATATTGATTTTATATTTAAAGTTAAATATATTTACAGTTGAATAGAAAAGTCTTTGAAAATTTGAATTGAAAAGTAATCAGTGGAATTTAGCAATTTCTATTCAATACAAGATAAAAAAAAACTTCACCGTTCATACTAGAATGTAATTAGCACAACAAGATTACCAGAAGCAAGAATGTTAACTACTGACAAACTTATAAATAAATTGGCACTGTCGATACAGTTGCATAAGGATACCATGTGCTACACTTGTATTCCCACTACTTTATGTCAGCAAGTTTAGGTATAAACGACCACGTCAGAATATCCTTTAGCATTTTCCTCTGCTAAACAAAACTGATCTTGGAAAGAAACTCTCAATATTATTTCTTCAAATATACCAGAAAATGGATGCTTCTGTAGTACATATAGTTTTGCAGTGGTCTAGGAGGATTACACAAGAGGCTGAAAAATTCAAATCCAAAATTCTTCCCCTCCAGTCAAGTTTTTGACAATACTACCCTCTGTTAAAGTTCTCTCCAGGAATAAGCAATGTTTATATTACCAAAATACTTAATACCCACTGAATTACAAAGTGTCGCTGTGTTTCTTTGTGAATGCCTTCAAATTCTAGTTCAAATAATTGACACTGACAAGGCAAAAGTTCAAATAGATGTTGTTAAGCAGCAAAATTCCACAGCAACACCTCACAAAAAGGTTTCTTGCATACACTGTAACTCAATGCTATTCTAACAGTTAATTCTATTCACAAATATCTGTAGTAAGAACATGAAATTGTCTTGCTAGCCAGGGACCTCAAATAGACTTAGACATTCTCGAGGGCCTTCACAAGCCCTTCCAAAGATGAGCTTTGTTTGACGGCTAGCATAATACCTTTGTGAGTAACTTTGCTTTGGTTTGAAACTCAACACCAGGATTAACAGGTTTCAACCCAGTTCTGGTGCTCAGTTTCAGTTCCAACCTTGGTATTTGGTCTGAGTGTGAAAAAGTACCTACATCACAGGTATTCAGAGTGTAGGAATTAACTTCTCAAAGCTCAAATGGCAGCTTTATCCATCAACAATGAGCAACATTCTGGAAATGTAAGGTTTTAAAAATCGCATAAACTCCTACCAACAAAAGGAATGAAAATTCACAGTAATTTCAGCATTTTTTTCATGGGTTATGCTTTTGAAATTGCAACTGACTGCACTCTCTAGTTTCAGAAACATTTAGTTTTTCACATTTAATACTTAAATAAAACTACCTATTAACTAATTGTGAACATGATTACACATATTGAAAGTCTGATGAAAAGAAAGACATTAACTTCCTGTTGGAGACCAAATATTAGCTTTATGTTAATAGATATAGAAACTATGTAGTAGTAGGATGTTAGTGCACAAGAATGTTTATAAAAAGGTATGATCCTCTTGATATTTAGTGTTGCATACCAAGGCTTTCCTTCCACATTTTTGTTAAAATTGCATTTTAGACCCTTTGATTACTAGTCCCAAACTACAGTAAGGCTGTGTATTTTGGAAATCATCGGAATTTAACATATTTTGATTCAAATATAAGCTATGTTTTTAAAGCACTTATCTTCCCCTAATTTCAACCAATTTCTGTATTGTCCCAACTAAAATAATCACTTTTTAATTTAAAAAGTACATTAAACAATCAAATGTACACAATAACTTAATTATACTGGCCACATTTCCTTTTAAATGATATATTGTAAAATGAATTGGCAAATAAAATTCTCTTGGTCTTGATTAACTTTGATCATGACATGCCAAATCACTTGAACAGCACTCTTCCATAGTGAAGTGGAAATCATGCTTTCATAACCTCCCAAATACACCATTTCAACTTTCTTGCCATAGATGCTATATAAAATTCAACTTTTCCACAACTCTGCTACATGTACCATATCCTAAACTAAGTCCTCTTCATTTACTGCAGACTTCAGTGACAAGTAATGGCCACTCATCCCTAAATATTCAAGTGTTATCACACCATGGCTTCTCCTGACCCCACTCCAAATCCCCCATTATACCTAGCACACTTTGTATTTTTTTTTCTGATACTCTGGTACATCTCTTCCCATTCCCTTCACTACACCTTGCCAGAGTCTTCAACTATTGGATCCTCCTGTCTGAAATCTCCAACTATACCACTACTTCTCCAGTTCTTGCTCCATTTTCTACTACCATTAACTATTTGTTATTATTGAAATTCAGTTTAAATGTAAGCAAAGTTTATGGAATTATAATACTTTGGCACCTAAAGTGCAATTAAAAGTAAGTTGCTTTTTAAGCACAAAATCTATGAAGTCCACACACCTCACAAATACATTTTGACCTTGGTTGCCAAAAAGTGTTAATGTATTTTTACTAAATTTGCTCACTGATCATAACTAGTTCCTTTTGAACTAAGCAATGTGAAAATGAAGCAAGGGAGCAAACCAGACGAACCAAAAGTCTCTTAGAACCATGTTTTCCCATGCTCCATCATCATTATATATAAATATTTTGAGTTATCACTAAACCAGGACATCAGTATTGGCCACAAGACGAACCTTGTTCATATGTTTTATAAATTCACGACGAAAAACAAATGCAATGCCAACTTATCTGGAGTATTTCACTAACCTCTATCATGTAAAGTTCGAAAAAGTCTTGAAGAGCCTTTCCATACCGGAGGTGTTTCTGCAAGCATGTTTTCCAATTCCTGTAAAACCACGTAAAGAAATAAAATGCTTGACGTGGGGGAAAAAAATTACACCTCAACAAGATTTTGTTTAAAGTAGATTTTCATCTACAGATCTAAATCCATTCTAATAAGTTTTGGTAAAGGTGTTAATCCCACTTGCAAGGGACAATTAAAAGACAGGACTGATATAGGACAAAACGTCTGAAAGCATTCCAAAGATTTCTCAACGTATTATTGGCTTTTTCAAAGGCCAGTAAAAAGTTCCAGGCAAAAAGAATAGGGAACTTCAGGCACAGGCAGGCATTTACAGGAAAGTGGCTACAGAGGATCACCACAAGCGTCCAGGGAGAAGATGGAATTGCTATACATCTGTTTCTGTATCGACCCAGGTCCTGAGAAAATATTCCTCACATCATTCAGAAATTGTTGTGTCAGCACACAAAACTGTAATGGGTACAGTTAATCAAGCACAACTAATATAGCCTCCTTTAGGAAAATGTACCTCTCTCAACAGAACAACTGCAAAAATGAGATAATTTCACCTCGCTTTGCAGATAGCAATGAGAGGTCACAAAGAACCTCTTGGTAGTCTGACTAGCATGACATCCTCTGAACAAAGCAAGTTGTAATGTAGAAAAATATCTGAAAACACTTAACAGAGATGTGAAGAATGGGTAAAAGGAGAATATCAAGGATTAACAAAATATTGGTAGATCAAGTCAATCTTAAAGGGGGTCTTAACGAGGAGAAGGAGGAGAATTAAAGACTTTGGGAAAGGAATGACAGAGCATAAGGTCTAATTGGCTGAAGGAAAAAAAACACCCTTAGTGGAACGACTGTCATTTATGGAAGAGTTCTAAACTTGCACTATGCTTTACTTCAATTCATGAAAAACCTGGCTCTCAGTTTTAGGCCATATCCCATAACGAATGGAAATAGTTTATTTCCATCCATCAAGGTCCTCTCCTTAGATCTCAAAACATTGATTTAATCCTCTGAGTTTCAGGGAAGACAACCCCAGAATGGACAATAGCAAGTTTGAGGGGAAATATATGTAAACATCAAATATGATCTTTAATATTTTGTACAGGGTTAATTTACGTAAAATAAAAAATGACATTTTTGAGTCCGATCTTTTTAATTCACACCAACGTTAGTATTTATAGTGCATACAAATCTTGAATATAATGCACTTTCAATCATATTAAATATTTTAGGTTTGTGTATTTAGCATATAGTAAATATTGCGCAATCATTTTATCCTCTATAATTTACAAGTTTATTTAAAAGCTACGAAGGAAAATTTTACTTTTGGCAAGAAAAACGGCAGAAAATTCAGTCGTAGATCAGTCATCAGCAATGTAACCCCCTCAATTATACATTGTATCATAAAGAGAGGAAGAAACGGACAGGCAGGGTGTATAATCGGCAATCATTCTTCTACAGCCAGTTTTCCACATCCAACCAAATGTTAAAATCAGCCTCACTGCCTCAGGATTGCTCACCTGTTTTGAAAGGGATTTCCGAGGTCTAAAACCTGCAAAACAAAGTTCACTTATTTCAATCATTGCATTATATGAATTGTGAAAATAAAATTGGTGTATATCCTTTAAAATTCATAAATCAATACCCATTACTGTCAAAGTACATTTAAGCCTGAAAGATTAAAGGTAACTTGATAGAGGTCTTCAAGATTGTAAAATAGTGATAAAGTGTATTCACTGGTTAGCATGATGACAACGAGGGCACAAATTTAACAGGTATGTTGCTGAAGTAGAACCTATATGTGGGTTTAAAATAAATTAGACCGTTGCATGAAAAGGAAGAATGTTAACAGTTCAGCAGGAAAGCAATATTAGATTAAATAGCTTGTGCTAAATGACACAAATGTGTACCAGGTGAGGAAATTTGCTTCCTGCATATTCTGACATATTTCTGCTGCACCCCGTCTTCGTACCCAACTTTTGTCAGCAGGAACCCCACCTTTGCCCAACAAGGTGAACATAGTGAGAGAGGTGGGAAGGAAGCACTTATTCTGAACATCAGATTTTCCATGTCCTCATCACTCAATAAGATGTGACACATAAATAACACATTACCCTTATCCGCCAGTCTGAAATGATACATTATGATTAAGGAGGTTAAAATCAGGAACAATATATTTCAATATAATATTCAATGCCCCCTTTAAGTAGGAAGTCTTTCAGCTATCAGATTTTCTAGGAATGAAAACGTAGCAAGTGTCCTAACACACTTCTTGTAAGTTGTATAAAAATGAAGCTAGAAACTGATTCCATTAAGAATAAACACTAAAATCCAGAAAACTGGCAAGTGAGGGAATTTGGTGCAGTTAAGGAGGACAGCCTGTTCAGGCCTTTTATACAAGAGAGGGAACCAGCAACTGCGAGTCACGAGAGCTGAAGCCTGCAGGAATTAAATGGGTGTACAGGTAGGTAATTGGTAAGTTGCAATCCTTCCCCCATCCTCTCTAAACTGGGGTAGTAGTTTAGACAGATACTGTGGAGATAGAAGTATTGTATTAAGTTTATAGCGGTACTGGTTAAGCTTCATATTATAACCACAGATCACCTCAGTGATGTTCTAAACTTGGATACAAGAGCACAGGAAATAGGATCAGGAGTGGACCATATGGCCCAGTCAAATCTCCTCCACTGTTCAATTCCATCATGGCTATTCTTAACTTCAAACTCACTTTCCTGCCTCCCTTTCATCTCCCAAGAAAACAAAAATCTGTCTATTCCAGCCTTAAATGTGTTCAACAATGGAATATCCTGGAATAGAAGATTCAAAAGTTTCATATTTCTTTGGGTGAGGTAATTTATCATCTCAGTATTAAATGATTGGACCCTTATCCTGATATTGAGACCCCAGTTTCAAATTCCCCAAACAATGGAAAAAAAAGTCAGCATTGGTCCCATCAAGCAGCTCAGAATCTTGTACATTTCAAAGAGAATGCATCTCTCACTTCCAAACTCTAGAGAAAATAAACCAAATGTGCTCAATTTCTCACCACAACCTTTTATCATAGTGATCAATTTAGTGAACTTAGTGAATTTAGTTGAGCTTTTCTTCAATGTGGATATCAAAACTATACACTGTAATTCTAGCAAGACCTTTTTATTCCTATACTCCAGTCCCATTACAGTAAAGACCAATATGCCACATGCCTTCCTGACTGCTTGTTGTACCTGCATACTTTGTGTTCCTTGAATGATACCACCCATCTCTCTTTGAATATCAACACTTAAGTTTCAGACCTTTTAAAAAAAATTCCTCTTTTATTCTTATTAACAAATTAATCATTTCATATTTCTACACAAAATACTCCATCTACCATATCTATAGCCAGCGGTCACAGTTTAAGGATGCAAGGTAGGCTGTTTAGGGCTGATATGAGGAGAAACTTCTTCACCCAGTGAGCAGTGAACCTGTGGAATTCTCTGCTACAGAAAACAGCTGAGGCTAAAACATCGAGTTGGATGATCAGCATAATCATATTCAAAAGGCAGAACGCAGATTCAAAGGTCCAAATGGCCTACTCCTGCTCCTATTTTCTATTTTTCTGTTATGACCCACTCATTTAACCTGTCTCCATCTCCTTGTGTCTACCCAATAGGTTCCTCTCCACAAATTTAGATATATTACTTTCTGCCTCTTTATCTCTGTCACGACTATAGATTGTAAATAGCTAAGGCCACAGCATGGACCTTTATTGTGCTCTACTTCACTGTGTGCACTGAAAGCGCCCAGTTTACGCAGATTCTACTTCCCTTCCATTAACTAATCTTCTATTCATGTTGAAATATTATTCCAAACTCCGTGAGACATTATCATTTCCTGCTTACCTTTTTTGTGAAACCTTCTCAAATGTGTTTTGGAAATCTAGGTATAGGAAATTTACTAGTTACCCTATAAAACTCCTACTGAAATCCTCAAAAGAAAAACTGCAACAAGTTTGTAAAATAAGATTTCCCTTTATAAAATCATGTTGACTTGTTTTAATCAACTATGATTTTCTAAGTGAATTGCAACACAAGATTCCAGTATTTTCTCCATAATAATATCAGGTTAATTGGTTTGCCATTGTTTTCTCTCTCCTGTCTTGCCAAATCTAACGGGGCCATTCCTGAATTAATAGCTAATGCATCCACCATCTCTGTACCTTTCTCCTTTAGAACCCAAGGGTTTAGATCATTAAGTCCTTTGTGCCGAATGTCATGAACCCTTTTCTAATGTTTTTTTCCAGATGACATATGCCCCCGCTAAAAAAATGGAATGTCGGTTGTTTCAGGCACCCAGTGTCAGCATCAATTATTTTCTGGTCAACTA
Source organism: Rhincodon typus (assembly GCF_021869965.1). Classification (NCBI taxonomy): domain Eukaryota; kingdom Metazoa; phylum Chordata; class Chondrichthyes; order Orectolobiformes; family Rhincodontidae; genus Rhincodon; species Rhincodon typus. The sequence continues at coordinate 70,758,189 of NC_063332.1, forward strand.
CAACAGGCATTAATTGCTGCGTAATGCTTCCTCTATATCATCAATGTACGAAACCCTAACTGAACAGCAATTTCTATGTCACTCGCAGTTACAGACTTAGACTTGGACTTGAAACTTGAAAGAACATCCAAAGATCAGGGTAGTTTTTATATGGTACAAAATTAATTGAGGATAGAAAAAAGTATAGTGCTAAATTATCTGCTTTAAAGAGACCCCATATTCCAGATTTCTCCAATTGGTGAACCTGACAATCTGCTGATATGGTACAGTTGATAGACTGCTTAGTATAACTCTGTAAATAATTATAAAAAAAAGCCGTTAACTACTTGCATGCTAAATAGCATTTCTTAAAGTAAGCGTGTAACTGTTACTTTTAGCTGTTTGGTGATTTTTGAGCTAACTATCTGTATTAGTGTGAAAATTTCAAGAGAATATGATCTTTTGACAATAACTTTGGAATACTGCGTTCAATTCTGGTCTCCCTACTATAGGAAACAGGTTGTTAAACTCAAAATGGTGCAGAAAAGATTTGCGAGGATGTTGCTGAGGTTGGAGGGTTTGAACTATAGGGAGAGGCTGAATAGACTGGGGCTATTTTCCCTGCAGCGTTGGAGACGGAGGGGTGACCTTATAGAGATTTATAAAATAGAGAGAGGCACGGATAGGATGAATAGCCAAGGTCCTTTTCCCAGGGTAGGGGAGTGCAAAAGTAGAGGGCATAGGTTTAAGGTGACAGGGGAAAGATAATGAAAGGAACCGAAGGGGCAACTTTTTCATGCAGAGTGTGGTGCGTTTATGGAATGAGTTGCCAGAGGAAGTGGTGGAGGCTAGTACAATTACAACATTTAAAAGGCATCTGGATGGGTACATAAATAGGAAGGGTTTAGAGGAATATGAGCCCAATGTTGGCAAATGGGACTAAATTAGTTTAGGATATTTGGTCAGCATGGACAAGTTGGGCTGAAGGACGTGTTTACGTGCTGTACAAGTGTATGACTCTTTGGCAGGACTGTCTTTTATAGTAGGATGAGACAATTTCTCTTCTTTTATACTAGGACAACAATGAAGATTAAGAAGTTTAAGGTTGGGTATACGTATGGCACGTATGAAAGCATCAACAATTGCATTCCTCACTCAGCATAAGATATGCTTCTATGAAAGTATTAAGAGTATTAATTGGTTGTGTCAGGAACTACTCTCATCTTACCTGAATGGCCTCAGTTCCTTCAATAATCAAGAGTTTCAAAACCATCTAGGAAAAGCAGCCTACTTAATCAACACCCTGTCGACACCTTTAAACCTTTAAACCTTCATTACCTTCACCATTGGCACAGTGTAGCTGCAGTGCGCATCAGCTACAGGGTGCAATGCAGCAACTCACAAAGGCTTCTTCAGCAGCACTTTCCAATCTGCAACATCTATCACCTAGATAATACAACAGAGAAAAGGTCTAAATATAGAAGATTCAGAAGGAAGTGAAAAAGCTTGTGAAGCAAAGAGACAGCATGAAAATAGACTCACAGTGAATATAAAAGGGAATGCCAAAGTCTTCTGTATGCATATAAAAAGTTAACAAATGGTGATAAAAAGAATGAATGGTGGAGTAAGAAACAGAAGAGGGATTTAAACATGGAGGTTGGGAGAGCAGTGGAGGTACTAAATTAATACTTTGCATCTGTGTTTACCCATGAAGATGCTACCTAGCTGAGATGAAAGAGATACACTAGAGGTATTTAAAATAGCTAAGGATTAGGTGGGCTGTCTATATTCAAAAGTTGATACAAGACCAGATGATCTGTATCCAAGAATACTGAAGGAATTGGCAAAAGCAATTATGGAGGCACCAGTCATAATTTCCGTGTTGCAACCACGTTAGGTATGTCAGAGTGGTTGTGTACTAATGAATTTGTATAAGGTCAGAAATAGCACCCTTTTAGTTTGAGTGTTTCAATGTAAAAAATAACCAGCAGCACAGTTTTATGCTATAAAACAAGGTAAAAGGTGAGTTTATTACACAATGAAAAGTTGTTTAGGTAAAAAAGTGAAGTTATAGCTAAAATGCAGATAAAGACTTAAAGTAAACAAGAATACAAGTTACAAATGAAGATGAAAATTACATCAGTCATGATAATCATTGCAGGCCTGGTGTGTTTGAAGATTCTCTTTCTAAAGCAAGTTAGCTAAAAATATCAAATTCATGACTCTGTCACCGTGATAGCTTCTACAGTCAGATAGTCAGAGGTTAATCCTACAGAACAAAACAGATCCTGGAAACCAGTGAAGGCTCCTTTGCTTTGCTTTTAGGAATTACAGGTCATGGCTGTTGGCAGCTCGATAACAGGCGTAGACTCACTCCTCTGCTTCTCTGTTGAGAAACAGTGGTTGCTTCAAGATGTCTCTCCAATGGTCTGTGCACAAAATCATTGCTCACAGTCAGACTTATGTACAAATGAAAGCTTACAAAGACTCATGGCACAGTGATGGCACCTTACCTGAGTTAGGAGACCTGGGTTCAAGTCTCAGCTGCTTCAGAGATGCGTCATAACATTTCTTAACAGGTTGATTAGGAAATATATAAAATGGCTTCTATGCCAAAGCTGTTGAATCTTGCTTCCATATTAGGTTAGCCTCTGTGGCACAGATCTATTCATTGTCCTTTCATGGAGATAATTTCATTTTTTTAAAAACGGTATCAGCAACTAACTTAATTGGTTCTTATCCTGTCAGGTCGATTCTGAGACACAGGATCTATGTGCATTTGGAAAGGCAAAGACTGATTAGGGATAGTCAGCACGGTGTTGTGTGTGGAAATTCATGACTTACAAATTGGATTGAGCTTTTTGAAGAGGTGCCAGAAAGAATCATGAAGGCAGAACAGTAGACATGGTTTACATGGACTTTAGCATGGCCTTTGACAAGTTCCACATGGTAGACTGGTTAGTAAGGTTAGATCACATGGGATCCAGGGAGAGCTAGCCAACTGGATACAAAATTAGCTTGACAGTAGGAGACAGAGGCTACTGGTAGAGGGTTGTTGTTCAGATTCGAAGCCTATGATGAGCGGTGTGCCACAAGGATTGGTGCTGGCTCCACTGTTGTTTGTCGTTTATATAACAATTTGGATGAGAATAAAGGAGGCATGGTTAGTAAGTTTGCAGATGACACCAAAATTGGTGCTGTGGTGGACAATGAAGGAAGTTATCTTAGAGTACAACGGGATCTTGATCAACTGGGCCAACAGGCAGAGAAATGCAGATGGAGTTACCATTTTGTTAAGACAAACCACAGCAGGACTTGCACAGTTAGTAGTGGGGCCCTGAGGAGTGCTGTTGAACAGAAAGATCAAGGGACGCAGGTACATTGTTCTTTGAAAGTGGCATCACAGGTGGACAGAGTGACGAAGCTGTTTGGCACATTTGCTTCATCAACCAGAGCACTGAGTACAGGCATTGGGATGTCATGTTATGGATGCACAAGACATTGATATGGCCACATTTGGAGTACTGTGTATAGTTCTGGTCGTCCTACTGCAGGAAGGATATTATTAAACTGGAAAGGGTGCAAAAATGATTTACAAGGATTTTACCGAGACTGGAGGGCTTGAGTTATAAGAAGAGGCCGAGACTGTTTTTCCCCTGGAGCGTAGGAGGCCGAGGGGTGACTTTATAGAGGCTTATAAAATAATGAGGAGCATGGATAGGGTGAATAGCCAAGGTCTTTTTCCCAGGGTAGGGGAGTGCAAAACTCGAGGGCATAGGTTTAAGGTGAGAGGGGAAAGATATGAAAGGGACCCAAGGGACAGCTTTTTCATACAGAAGGTGGTGCATTTATGGAATGAGCTGCCAGAGGAAGTGGTGGAGGCTGGTACAATTACAACATTTAAAAGGCATCTGGATGGGTTTTTTTTTTAAAAATTTCATTCATGGAATGAGAGCATCGCTGGCTAGGCAGCACTTATTGCCCATCCCTAATTGCCCAGAGTGCAGTTGAGAGTCAACCACATGGCTGTGGGTCTGGAGTCACAGGTCGGCCAGACCAGGTCAGGATGGCAGTTTCCTTCCCTAAAAGGACATTAGTGAACCAGATGGGTTTTTCCCAACAATCGACAATGGATTCATGGTCATCATTAGACTCTTAATTCCAGATATTTATTGGATTGAAATTCCACCATCTGTCATGGCAGGACTCAAACCTGGGTCACCAGAACGTTATCTGGGTCTCTGGATTAACATTTCAGTGATAATATCACTAGTCCATCGCCTCCGTCCCCGTATATGAATAGGAAGGGTTTAGAGGGATATGGGCCAAATGGGACTAGAGAAATTTAGGATATCTGGTCAGCATGGACAAGATGGACCGAATGGTCTGTTTCCATGCTGTACAGCTCTATGACTAAGTGAAGAAATTCCTCCTCATTCCAATCGTAAATGGCCTGCCCCCATGCCAGGGAAACTGCAGCTACTTTGTCAAGTTCTCCAAAGTTTTTATTACTTCTCACTCTTCTAAACACTATAGAATACAGGCCCAATCTCTCCTTGTAGGTCAATCCTGCAATCTTAGGAATCAGAATGGTGAATGTTCGTCGCACTACCTCTTAAGCAAAGAGAACAAAACTGCACATAATATTCTAGGTGCAGTCTTACCAAGCCTCTGTACAGTTGCAGCACAGTATACTTACTCCCACATTCAAATCATCCAGCAATAAAGATCAACATACTGTTTGCCATTCCTAAAAGTTTTCTGAACTTGCAAGTCAGCGTTCAGTGACTTATTAGCAAGGACACATAGGTCCTTTTGGAAATGAAGATTTCCCAATCTCTCAGCATTTTTCCTACCAAAATAGATAATGTTAAATTTCTTTTCCCCCCACATTAGATTCCACTTATCATGTTCCTGCCTGCTCACTTGTTTTAAATCCTCCTGAAGCCTCTATGCATCCTCCTCACAACAAACATGTCCACCTTGCTTTATGTCCTGATAAATTTGGAATTATTACATTTGATCCCCGCACCCAATCGTTGATATGGATTGTGAATAACTGGAGCCCAAGCACTGACTCTTGCAGCACCCCTCTAGTTACAGCCTGGCAACATGAGCCCAACCCGTTTATTCCTCCCCTCTATTTTATGTCTTCTACCCAATTCATGCCAGTATATTAATGCAGTATAATCCCCGTGATCTAATTTTGCTCAGTCCTTTCAGAAAAGGTTATCAAAAACCTTCCTCTTCATCTTTTCAGCTGCTGACATCTTCAAAAAACTCTAACTCCAAGGTTCATTAAACGTAATTTCCCTTCCATAAATGCATGTTGACTGTGCCTAATCATATCACTATTTTCTTAATGTCGAGTTATCACATCCTTTATAATAGATTTCAGTAATTTTTCTTAACAGGCTCCCTCCTTTAAATTCTGGATTTACATCTACAATCTTCCAATCTGCAAAAATTATTCCAGAAGCTAGAGGATTTTGGGCAACCAATATGTCCACTATCCCCACAGCCACCCCTTTGAACAATTTGGGATGTACACCAAGTCCAAGGGATTTAGCAACTGTTGGTTCCATAAACTTTTCCAGCACTAGACTTTTACTGATACTAATTTCTTTCAGTTCCTCGTTCATACTATCCCCTTGGTTTTCTAGTAAGTTTTCTGCAAAGTTTTTTTGCATCTTCCTTCAAGACAATAAAGCACTTGTTTCCTTACTTTCCTTTATGAATTCTACAGTCTGTATCGAAGACAGTTTTATTTTTTCTTTTTACATTTCTATAAAAAGTTTCAGTCTTTTTTCATGATTTTTACTAGTTTATTTTCATAATCATATTTTCCTTTTCTTGGTGCTCTGCTGAATTTTAAAATCCTTCCCATCCTTAGGCTTACCGCTTATTCTTTTCCCCAGAGATAAAGTTATTCATTTATGAAGATAGATTGGAGATATTGAGTCTTTATTCTTTACAGAAGAGAAGGTTGAGAGGAGATGTGAGAGAGACGTTCAAAGTCATGAGGAGCCCGGAGTGCGTAAACAGGGGCAAACTGTTTTCACTCATGAAGTGCTCACGAATAAGGGGTCAAAGATGTAAAGTAATTGGCAAAAGAAGCAAAAACAAGTAATAAAATGACAATAATCATTTTCCTCACAGCAACTGATCGAATACTGGAACACACAGCTTGAGCTTATTGGGAAGGCAGGTTCAATAGAGGCATTCTAATCTCATCCCAAGTTTCCCCCATCTTTTTCATCTAAATCTACCACTATAATTTGTTACTGGGTTTTTTGACAGCTTCTGGTTGTACTCTTCTCTCAATAGGGGACATTCTCTAGGTATCTATGCATCATTGTTTTATTAAATTCCATTACGTCATCTCACAACCTATTTTTTCCCAATAGAAAAGAGACCTAGCCTGTCAAACAGTTCTTGAAAAGTATACCAGAAACCTGGGTATTATTTATTCTTGTAAATTTTCTCCACATTCATCCCCATGCTTCTGTCTTTTTCATGAAAAAAATGGCCTACCAAAGTTCAGTGCAGGTTCACCAGAACTTCACTACTTTACAATTCTAAACTTCTAACAATAAGGTTAGTGCTTCGTTTATTGCCTTTTTATTACACTGACTTGTATTTGCTATCCTTCTGCCACAGGTTAACTTAGAATCCCTACAGAGTAGTAACAGGCCATTTGGCCCACCACGTCCACAATACCCTCCAAACAGCATCCCACCCAGACCAGCCCTCTATCCTATCCCTGCATTTCCCATGGCTAATGCATTTAACCTACACATCCCTGAGCACTATGGGTAATTTAGCATGGCCAATGCACCTAGCCTGCACATCTTTGGACTGCAGAAGGAAACCAGAGCACCCAGCGGAAACCCACGCAGGCACAGGGAGAACATGCAAACTCCACACAAACAAGCGCCTGAGGATGGAATCGAACCTGGGTCCCTGGCACTGTGAGGCAGCAGTGCTAACCACTGAGCCACTGAGCTGCCCGTTAACGTGGAAAACCACATTTGCACGTTCCCCTTCAAATGTAAATATATAGCTTATTCTGCATGGACTGTGGGTCAGAGTCCTTGAAACTCTGTTTAACAGCATTTGAGTGTACCGACACTACACAAACTGGAAATATTCAAGCTAGCAGCTAACCACTGCGTTTTGAAGGGCAATTAGGGATAGGTAATAACAGCAGTATCCACATCCCAGGATTGAATTAAATAACTCAAATAATGATAGTCCTGATAATGCAAATTAAGTTAGCAATTAATAGACAAGTAAAATTTTTCTGTCCCAAAATCTATGCAGCTGTAATAATTTCATTTCAGTTCTCCTTAAAGTGCAATTTGTTTAGAATTAGGATTCACCAGGTTTTGTTTTAAATTATACATCTAAATTTTGATACAGCATTTGTTATATAGATTTTTTTTAAATGCTTAATCATCTCTCCAGCCTAAGTACATTAAAGCACGCAGTACTGTATTATTTTTATGTAGCTTTATATATAGATATGAAAATTGCAGTCTTTATAACAGACCTCAGTGAAAACAAAATTAAATTTGCAAATCCTAATTATCTTGGAAATTGAATGATGTTGAACTAGACACCATGTATTTAGTTAGGAATAAAGAGGTTTACACAAGCATTTGCACGAGTACCAAATCCAAATTATTGTTTATGTACCAAGATAATAAACCAACCAATGTCCCCATTGACTCTAATTGCCCATCATCAACATACTTCACACAACTAGCTTTACTGTGTAGATAACTGCAGTCCTCTTTAGGATAAGGTCATAAAGCAATAAATTTCATTAAACTGTTACATCACATTTCACGAGTCAAGATTTTTCAAGAATCTAAACAAGGCAAGCTCAATGCACAATATGGAAAAATAAAATACACTCAAGGCAAAATTCTGAAGGGCAGAAATATCTTTATGTTGAACAGTCAGACAAATCCTATAAGATTGGTAAGCTGCGCTGAAAAGAAAGATCACTTGTATTGTAGGAGGTTCTGTATCCCTCAAATAGTCTAATGTTTTTAGAATAACCGCTTACTTATCACGATCATTGTTTTTAACATTAACAAATGTGTCAGTATTTCAAATACACACTTTGGATCTGCCTCCAGAGGGGGCTAAAATGAATTGTGTTCCTTTATTTGTCAACCTGTTTTCATAAAATCAACACCCTAAAATCACAATACTATTTAATGACTGGTAACCAATAGTGTATTTCACAGCCTGACTAGAAAAATTCTTTCATGGGCACAACATTCAGGTGCAAAATTAAAATGAAATATGTTACAAAATTCACATAGAAACAATAATTGCTCTGACAGATTCAAAATGAACCATATTATTCTTGTAACTCGCTTATAAATAATATTTACTCTTCCTTGAAGTCTGCCTCACAGCATTGTGGGATGTTGAAAGGCAAAGTATGGTTGCAGCAGCAACTTATGTGTTCACCCACCCAGGATCAGATGGCTTCTGCACAAACTGAACTTTGGTCTTTTCTACAATCACAAAATATTTGAGACCTTGGTCCTTTACAGAGAAAAAGTGGGTCACTTTCTGTCCAAAGATAATTGGGCTTAGTAATCATATCAAACAGTACTACCCTTCGGAATGATCAAATATAAAGCAATATGATGTCAACACAAAATCATTTTAGAAGCAAGTTGAAGTTTTGGAAAATGTCTTGAAAACTCTAATGGATGCTTAAGGGGTTCAGAGTACCAAAAACAGCAGCTGCCGATCAAAAAAAGGAGGCAGTGGTTGCAAGTTGGAATTGTTAAATTCACAAGCCTGTAAAGTTCCCAACTCTTTGGAGTCTCATTTAAATTTGAGGTTTACCAGCGCTTGATAAACTCACAGGAAAAGTGAATTGTAATAGCTCAAGAAAGTAAAAGTATTTTACAGTGCTTCATTTGGGTTAGAATGAGTAAGGAGTGCTTTGCCCACCTTCTGAAGGAAGCCATACATTAGGTATACCCCTGCTAAACATGATCCATATAACACAATAGGCATCAATTGCCAGCCTTTCGCCCTCAAGCAATTAAAAAGTCTTTTAAAATAGTAGAGGAATCTGGTTCGGTAATTCAAAGAGTACAATTATCAAGTTTTTTTTGTTTTTAAAAGTAAATTCAACTTGGCTTTTTGCACACACTTTAAAAAAAATTACACAGAGAGAAATGATAAAACCCAAGGCAGGTGCAAAAGTTAATTCCAACATGAGTAAATTAATTCATTTAATAGACCACATTAATGCAGGAAAGTCACAAGAATCCAACATTAATGATATTAGAAGGCGAGCAACATCTAATTTCAGTGACTTTAATGCAAAGATGGTGTGAAACACCAAGAAAAAAAAGGATAAAAAGGAGCTTTACTCTCACTCAAAACCTGCAAGGCAATACAAGTGAATTAATGAAGAAAACTTGCAGTTTTAACTATATCATATGCATAAGCCAAGACTGAATGTATTAGGCGTGTCACGAAGAATCCTTGATAAATGCCAGCACAGAAGGAGGCCATTAAGCCGATCATGCATGTGCTGGCTCTTTGAAAGAACTGTCCAACTTAGGTTTACATCTGAATTTTTCCCTTACAATCCAGAAAATTACTCAAGTGCACGTTCAAGTACTTTACAAATTTTCAATGGTATCTGACTTGGCCACACTTTCAAACAGTATGATCCAGCTTACTTGTGCTGAAATTCTCCGCCATTCCTTTCTTGCACTTAACCATTTATTTTAATTTTTATCTCTGGTTACTGACCCACAGGCAGTTTCTTTGCACTTGATTTATCAAAATTCTTCAAGTTCTGCTACGTCTCACTGGGGTAGTGCATTGGAAATCAAGGCCCACTACTCCTGGAGTCATCACAAAAGTTAAAAATTTTAAAAAGTATGCAATACACAAATGGAGAATTCCTAACAAAGGTACACAGGAAAGCCACACATACAGACCAAGTACTGAATTTCAACAGCAACCACCCTAACACACACAAACAAAGTTGCACAAGAACATTATTTAAACGGGCAACAACACACTACAGCAGCACAGAGCTACGCCAAAAAGAAGAGTACCTCTTCCAGGTATTCAGAGACAATGGATATCCGAAAAACTGAGTCAGAAGATGCCTATTACACGAACAACACCAGGAAGATACTACACGCCCCAACACACTCACCACGCTACCTTACATCAGGAACACATCTGAACTGACCACAAGACTCCTTCGAACACTGGGCATCAGAGTAGCACACAAACCCACATCAACCCTATGACAACTGCTCACTCGAACCAAAGACCCACTACCCACTATGGACAGGACCCAGTGTCATATACAAGATTCTCTGCAGAGACTGTGACAAACACTACATTGGACAAACAGGAAGGAAATTAACAACAAGGGTACACGAACATCAATTGGTTACAAAAAGACACGACCAATACTCACTCATCTCTATCCACATGGATAAGGAAAACCACCAATTCGACTGGGACAAGCAAAGCAGAAACAAGCACAGGAATTCCTGGAAGCGTGGTACTCCACGAAGAAAGCCATCAACAAACACATAGAGCTCGACCCCAGATACACTCCACTGCAAAGGAAAACTGGAAGTGAGGTAATCCAGCTCAACAGACTCCAGAGTTTAAATAACAGGAGGGAAAACACACTGATGCTTCATTGGAGGCTGCACTGATGATGTTACCCAGCAGGGTGACGAAACGTCTGTGAAACAACAAAGCAGCTCAGCGAGCCAACCAACTACAACATCCACAACTTGAGCTACAAATCTACTCTAAAACCTTACAGTATGCAATATTCCCCAATTTACAAGCCTTTTAGATGAACGTTGAAAGAAAGCATGGACCAGGTTTCTGTACTTAACCAGAATTACTACATATTACAAACAAACAGATTCTCACTATAGATAAACAATTACGAACCATCAATATGTAACTCTACTAGTTAAAACTTTAAATCCCCCCCTCTTATAAACTCACCTACATACATAAACACAGACAAATAATAAATGGGTGTTGTGGGCAGACAGAAAAACTGGAAGGGCAGTCGGTGGTGACTACGCACAGAGTTTGCCGAGATCATCATTTTGGCTCGTCAGGACACTGCTCCTTGATTTCTCATCTCCAGGTACTTTCACTTGTTTGAATGCACACAGGTTAGCTTGTTCTCACTTTATAAAGTCTCTGATTTATTAGGTTAAAATTCACAGATTACAGCAACTGCTGAGGAAAATAAATAAATTGACTTTCTTCAGGCATGAGGCAGTTTTTAGTGCACAGAAAAGGAACAGGTCCTTCCCTTCAGAGATACAATGGTTTCTCCACCAAACATTCACACCCACCAGACGTTAGGTTATCTGGGAGCTGATAACAGTTATTGACAGGTAGAAGGCCTTTGTCATTAGTAATCAGTCACCGCACCACAGACCAAATCAGCTCCTTGTTGCCAGCCGAAACTTCATTCATAGACATTCCTTGTAGACAATTTGTCTATAACCAGACTTCCCCCACTGTTTGAACAAGGGTATAAAGAGTATTTACAATGTGTGTCAGTTAATTTGCTTTTAAAAATTGCAATCCTTCAACCATCTTTGGTTTTTAAACAATCCTTTTCCCATTTTGGTCCATAATCCAAAATACAGAAAATAAAAAGATGCAGTCTTAACAGTTTCAATATCTTTATTGTATCTTTGTTCCTTCCCTTTGAGGTAGTAGATGATTAATATGGTAAATTTAGATCAACAAAGATGGGAGCATAATGAACACCAGCTGGTTGGGTTAACTGGGCTGTCTCTGTGCCATGGATAAATAATTCTATGTAACTTTCTTTACAGCTCCTCAAAGGCCTCAATGTCATTGCTGAAGTGTAGTCCCCAGAACAGCATACGATGTTCCACTCGAAGCCTCGACAGAGATTTGAAGGATTAGGAAGCCTTCAATATTTTTGTATTTAATATCTCTATTTGTAAGTTGAGTATCTATAACATTTCAGCTGCTTTAATTAACTTGTCACCCTGATCAACTTGTATCACAAGCTTCAAAGATTTGTGAATAAGCTGGTCTTCAGGTGCAACTCTTTCATCTCTCTCATAATAGCAGCATTTGGGTTATACTGTTTGTTATTTCACCCAAAAATGCAAAAAAAAAAATCACACTTAGCCATATTAAAATGCATCTGTCACATCGTTATTCATTTTACCTATCGACCCATATTCTCCTGAAGTCTATCGTCTCACAATTTATTATATTACCAGGTTTTGTATCATCTACATACTTGAAAAATGTACTGCTGCTGGACATTATACACAAAATTAATTATCTCCATACAAGCTGGAGAGGAGATGGTGGTGAGATGGTATTAACATTGGACTAGTAATCCAGAGTGGTTCACTGTAGGTGAAACATTAACTCTGTTACTCTCTCCATAGATTTTTAAAAATAAAATATTTACTCATGGGACATGGGCATCACTGGCTAGGCCGACATTTATTGTTCGTCCCAAATTGCCCTGAAGGTAGTAATGAGCCACCTTTGTGAATGGGAGGAGAGTTCTGCTGCAAATGCTGCACATGAAGCTACCAGGTGTCAATGTGGATTGTGGTGTTCAGTGCTGGTGGCACTTATCAAGTTGCTGTCACCACTGGTCATCATGCTGGTGCATGCCAGCCCATAAGTGGTGTCATCGTTTTCCCAATGTTGTCAGCTAGAAACTCCCAGATGCAATAATCCACGTATAGAACCCACACATGACATACTAAGTGGAGCTTTGAGCTATGACACATCCAAATTATTGGGTTCGTGAACATTCTCCATCCTTTGGATGTGCCAGGGCCAATAAAGCCACCTCTGTTCGATGAATACTAGCAAATTTGAGAGCCGTGCTTTTGAAACAATTGTATGTGTGATATTTTACAAATATGCACACACACACAAAACACAATCTACACTCAGTTACTTCAAAGAGCTCAATCAGATTGGTCCAATGTGATTTTGCCTTTAACAAATCTCCACTGGCTGTTGGTTATTAAAGCACTCTACTCTTAACTTTAAAAAAAAAAGTATTTTTGTTAGTGATAATGGCGTTTCAGATTTGCCAGCACTGAGATTAGGCTAATTGGCTAGTAGTTGGCAGTTTTCTCCCTCTCCTTTCTCAGAACAACAGTGCAACAATTCCAATCCTCTACTTCTCCAGCAGTGCTCCCACATTCAAGAATGCTTAGAAGATTAATTGTAGTCGAAAGGTCTGCTGGCTGACTCCACCTTAGTTTTCCTCAACAACCTAGGATGCATTCCATCCAAACCAAGGGACATTAACTTTGAAAGCTGCCAAACTATTTAGTCGCTCTTTTCTATGTTTTCTATTCAATAGACAAAATCCTGTGGCATCAAGTGTCTTGAAGGCAGGATTTAACTGCGCAGGACTTCCACTCAGGCAGATCTGCTGGCTACACACAATCACACAGTAGTGAGCCAATTTGATATTCATGAATGAGGTTCCTGACCAATTGTGTTGTGGCATCAGAAGAAGTATCACTGACTTCCCCATTACCTCATGAAGGTTGAAGGTCAAGGCACCATGTTTACAGAGCACTAGGACAGAACCTGAATCATTCCCTGTAATCCATCAACAGCAGGCTGGCTGTACAAGGAGATGCCTTTAGATTACAGTTGTTGCAAGAGCCTTCCAATTTTTCTCTCCCTGATAATTACAACTGCTGCTACCACAAACTAATCTGGAGTTATGTCTCACAGCAGACAATGGGTGATCCCACAGTTTAATTGTGCTTCTTCCAAGTCATCCAGGAATGACAAGGAGCTGTGTTTCCTCGTGATTGCCTGACTTCACAATTGATCTTCCCCAACAAACCTTTCCATCCACCGATCTCTCCGCAATCATGTTTGAACCCAATATATGTGTATTGGCCTTCCACTTTCTTCCCTCTGTTCCTATAAAAGCCCACAACCCACTCCCCCTTCTCAGCTAGTTATACCCTGTTCCACTCAGAAAACCAGCACCATTCACCCTCCCTTCTTCAGCTGTACCCCAATCCCCTTACGATGCCACCATCCAATCTCAACACATCAAAATCTCCTCTCCTGTTGTCTACAAAAGTTCCATGTGAAAAGAAAAGCAGGTCCTTCTCGATTCAAATCTACCAAATCACCTGCCTCCTGTACATCACATTTAACCAGTCTGAATCTGAAGGCCTTGTTTCTCATTCACTGCCGAGTTTATTGCAATTTAATATAGTGAAATGATATTTTAATGAGTATGCTTAACATACTAATACATTAAATTTAGGTTCTGCCACTTGTCATCCAGAGCTTAATCCACCTCCAATATGCTGCAACCTTAACTCTGTAATTTCATCACACTACCCGATATTTCAGCCTCCACAAAATTAAGTGTGCCTGTCAGCCTTGATTCCCACTGCCAGTAGCAGCATAAGATTCCAGCCAATACCTCCACTGTTCCATCTCTATGGTGATATCAATTTCATTCTTCTTTGTAAGACTGATGCAAAATAATCACTGAGATCCTCAATCCTGCTCATTGCCTTCTTTAGAAGATTTTTGTTTTAGTCCTAATTGGCCCAATCTTTAATTAACTTTTTCTTTTGCCTTTTATAGAAAAAAAATACTTTGCATGCATTTTATGGCATCAGAATATTTTGTCAAACTCTTTGCCCTTCTTACATCACTTTACAGTTTTCCTTCATACTGTGCTTGATTTTTGATTATATTCTATACTGGACAATTATCAGAAATTTAATTTTTTTTACCTTTATTTCCTTTGTCACTCAGAGTTCTGGCTTTGAAATCCCTACATTTCCTCCTTGTAGAACAATGCTTACTTTGTACCCAAATAATCTCTTCCTTGACATCCCTATCATTGCTCATCCATGGTTTTTGCAGCCTATCAGTTTCCAATTCACCTATACTGGATTCCTTTGACTATTTTTGCCTTCTTCCGTTAATATTTTAAAAGCATTCATATTTTGATGATTAACGATGCATATGTTCTCCCACTGAAACACGCTCCATTTGTCTTGCTTCATTAAGCAGAACTAGATTCAACAGTGTTTTGCTCTATGTTGGAATAGAAAGACACCGATTAAGTCCTCCTGTAACCGTTTTACAAATTCTTCACAGACCTTGCCTTTACTATTCCTCCATTACTGTATATTAGGATATTTGAAACTCTTTACCATTTTTAGACTTCTCTGAAAATTGCTTCCAGATTGCCTCTTCTGTTTTATTCTAACTTTCTAGGGCTTTATTGTAAACAGTCAGCAATATAATAGCTCTTCTTCTGTTCCTTAAAGTGGTCACATTTAAAATAATTTGAGAGCACAAAATCCTTACCTCTTGGTTCATCTGTAGTAACAGATTCAATAAAGTCTCGTGGAGTCATATATAGCTGACCTTCATGCTCCAGTGATGTAAACAGCCTAAATCTTTGTTCTTGGGAAGAAACATATAGTTCCACATCTTCAATATCAGATTCTTCCATTACATTCTGTAAGGCACAAAATCCAGAAGTTGAACTTTTTTAAAAAATCTTTTCACATTCCTGATACTTTTTTTCGCAACACACGAAGATACAGAAATCTCTTTGGTACGAAACTTAACTGCACGTGGGCGGGAATGTAAACTTAAGTCCATATTCACATCAGACATCAGGATTTTATTGAATGTTGGAGCAGGCTGGAGGAGCTGAATAGTCTAGCCCTGCCCCTAATTTGTAAGTAACCTCTCATTTTTGTTAAGACACTTAAAACCTTATGTCAAACTGTTAACTCCTTATGTGGCTTGGTGTCATACTTTATTTTATAATGCTCCTGTATGTGGCTTGGGTTGCTTTATTTCTTTAAAAGTGAAACATAAATTTGGGGTATTGTCATGAAACAACTTCTCAAGGTGACTACACTTCAACATGTGTTGAAAGGATTCCATGTGTCTATACTCCCATGCAATGTAAATCTTCAGTTTAATTTCACAGAGCACAGTTTTTATGCAGGATGCTCAATTTAAACTTGTCCTCATCACCAGTTTGTGTGCTAGAATCTGGGTTATAAGATTACACTCAGTGTTTTACCAGAGATGTACAGCACAGCAATATGTTTAGGGATTGGCTATTTTTGGCTCCCTGAAAACCATTGGTTCAAGATGAGAGACTGTGTTAAGCTCAGCGTTTTTCCTGGCCACAATCATCTGAGCAGATATGAGGAGGCCATTTTACAAAGAGAGCACTGTCTGTATTGCGAAAGCCAAATATTGCATGCAAATATTCTGATTGATGGGCTGGATATTGAAAACGTGGCTTTTTGATTGCTTTGCACCAGTGCTTGATGCCTTTTTCATTTCTTGAATCCATTAATAGAGTTTATAACACAGAATGGAGGCCTGTTGTAGTAGTGTCCCTGTCTCTGAGCCAGGAGGCCTGGACTCAAGTGCCATCTGCTCCAGAGGTGTGTCGTGACAGGTTGATTCAAACATGTCCATAACATTTGGGGCAGCACGGTGGCTCAGCGGTTAGCACTGCTGCCAGTGACCAGGGTTCAGTTCCACCCTCAGGCGACTGTCTGTGTGGCGTTTGCACATTCTCCCTGTGTCTGTGGGGGTTACCTCCACGTGCTCCGGTTTCTTCCCACAGTCCAAAGATGTGCATGCTAGGTGGATTGGTCATGCTAAATTGCCCATAGTGTTCAGGGATGCGTAGATTAGGTTGGTTATAGGGGGATGGGACTGGGTGAGATGCTGTGGAAGTCGGTGTGGACTTGTTGGGCTGAAGGGCCTGTTTCCACACTGTAGGGATTCTATCATTCATTCTATCTACCTCTCTGATTAGATCACTTGATACTTCAATCAAAAAAACTCTCTTTAAATATCTAAAAGAATCATAACTAACAATAAAAGGAAAGTACTACGGATGCTGGAGATCTGAAATAAAAACAAAGTGCTGGAGAAACTCAGCATCTGACAACAGTGAAACAGTCATATCATATTTAGAATTATACAGTCAGAGAAATATACAGCACAGAAACACACCTTTCAGTCCAACTCGTCCATGCCGACCAGATATCCTAAATAAATCTAGTCCCATTTGCCAGCATTTGCCCCAAATCCCTCTAAACCCTTGCTATTCATACACCCATCCACGTGCCTTGTAAACGTTGTAATTGTACCTGCCTCCACCACATACCCTGGCAACTGATTCCATTGACACATCAATGATAAAGTTGTCCCTTAGGTCCCTTTTAAATCTTTCATCTCTCATCTTAAACCTATAACCTCTAGGATTGGACTCCCCCATCCCAGGGGAAAGACCTTGTCTATTTACCCTATCCATGCCCCTTATGATTTTATAAGCCTGTATAAGGTTACCCCTCAGCCTCCGTCACTCCAGGGAAAATAGCTCCAGTCTATTCAGCTTCTCCCCATAGCTCAAACCCTCCAACCTTGGCAACGTCCTTGTAAATCTTTTCAGAACACCTTCAAGTTTCACAACATCATTCCTATAGCAGGGAGACCAGAACTGCATGCAGTATTCCAAAAGTGGCCTAACCAAT
This sequence comes from Rhincodon typus, assembly GCF_021869965.1. Taxonomy (NCBI): domain Eukaryota; kingdom Metazoa; phylum Chordata; class Chondrichthyes; order Orectolobiformes; family Rhincodontidae; genus Rhincodon; species Rhincodon typus. The sequence goes on from NC_063332.1 coordinate 70,775,795, forward strand.
GTCTTATATAGTTGCAACATGACCTCCCAACTCCTATACCCAATGCACTGACCATTAAAGGCAAGCATATCAATTGGCTTTTTCATTATCCTATCTACCTGTGACTCTACTTTAAAGGAACGATGAACCTGCACTCCAAGGTTTCTTCATTCAGCAACATTCCCCAAGACCTTACCATTAAGAGTACAAAGTCCTGCCCAGATTTGCCTTTGCAAAATGCAACACCTCACATTCATCTAAATTAAACTCCATCTGCCACTCCTCGGCCCATTTGCCCATCTGATCAAGATGCCATTGCACTCCTAGGATTCCCTCCAACAACCTGCTCACTACTGATGTCAAGCTCACCAGTTTATAGTTCCCTGGCTTTTCCTTACCACTTTTCTTAAATTGTGGCACCATGTTAGTCAACCTCTAGTCTTTCGGCACCTCACCGGTAGCTATTGATGATGCAAACATCTCAGCAAGGGGCCCAGCAATCACTTCCCTAGCTTCCCACAAAGTTCTAGGGTACACTGGTCAGGTCCAGAGATTTATCCACCTTTATTCATTTTAAGACATCCAGCACCACCTCCTCTGTAATATGGGCCTTTTTCAAGGTGTTGCTATTTATTTCCCCATGTTCTCTACCTTCCATATCCTTCTCTACATTAAACACTGATGCAAAATACTCATTTAGTATTGCCCATCTCCTGTGGTTCCACAATTCGCGACCTTATTCATCTTTGAGGGGCCTGATTCTCTCCCTTGTTACCCTTTTGTCCTTAATGTATTTGTAGAATCCCTGTGGATTCTCCTTTATCCTGTTTGCTAAAGCTGTGTCCCCTTTTACCCTTCTTATTTCCATCTTAAGCATACTCCTACTGCCTTTATACGTTCTAGGGATTCACTTGATCTCTGCTGTCTATACCTGATATATGCTTCTTTCTTATTCTGAACCAAAATCTCAATTTGCAATGTTAATTCTATTTCTCTCTCCACAGGTTCTCCCAGGCGTGCTGAATTTCTGCAACACTTTGTTTTACCTTTAGTACCCAACTTTAGGAACAAAATATTCATGGTTTCAGGCCAGCAGCAGTCAACAGCAATTCTTTTGAATACTAAACAAATGGGGATATTTAAAAAATAAAGGCATGTCTGAAATTAAAATTTAAGGATGAGACAAAGCATCAAACTACAGTAAAAGAGAAGACATAGCAAATGAGAGCTACAAATCAACATTCTGAAATTGCAAATTGATTTAATATCACACAAATATAGTCTTTGAGAAAAATAAAAAGCAAAAAAAAAAATGGGACAAAAACCAAAGTTGCTGGAAAAGCTCAGCAGGTCTGGCAGCATCTGTGAAGGAGAAAACAGAGTTAACGTTTTGGGTCCGGTGACCCTTCCTCAGAACT
>NC_063332.1:70777591-70784417 GCF_021869965.1 Rhincodon typus
TGTTTTAGTTCCTGATTTACAGCATCCGCAGTTCTTTTGGTTTTTAAGAAAGATAGGACCTCCAGTGCCATTACAGATGACACATCAACTGTACTGAGTAGGCTGGTTCTGAGCTAATTAAAATCTAGCTGAAGCCTGTTTCAAAAACTTTGCAGCCAGTCAACACTATTGAAATCAAATGTCTATTTTTAAGTTCAAGAGGATTCCCCATACCACCCCAACAAAACAGATATTAATACAACTACCTGATTACAACATACTTCGTCATATCGTCAAAATGTTATAAAATATCTATAACATGATCACTTTAAATGGCTTCTGCAAAATTCATTTGGGAAAATATTCTAGACTCCCTTTTTGCTCATTAGAAGAAATCCACAGCACTAAGCCATATTCTGATCAATACTATAAAGATAGAGAATTTATCTCTGCTTGATGGGGAAGATTCAGATTATGTAAGTAATAACAAATATTTCATAACGCTGACTTGTTCCCTGCAGAATTGAAAAACTTTTATATACAATGAGACAAGTACTTTGACAAGCTATTGAGCATAATCAAATAGCTCTGAGTGAAGGAGGTAACAATTTATTAGATAATTAGCTCTGCATTGAGGAGTAGGTGAGCGATAGCTTGAACTTGATATATCAAAAGGTACTTTGGCAACTATAAAGCCAGCCTGTGTGGAGTTTTGCTACTGCCAAGTGTTGAATTTCAAATCATTACAAGAATGATGAAAGCTTTTATATGGTTATTATTTGGGAACTTCAATTCCAAAAGTGAAGTAAATAGCTAAGTTGTTGGAGGGGATTATGAAAGACAGAATTTACATGTATTTGGAAAGGCAAGGACTGATTAGGGCTAGTCAACATGGCTTTGTGTATGGGAAATTGTCTCACCAACTTGATTGAGTTTTTTGAAGTAGGAGTGAAGAAGATAGATGAAGGCAGAGGGGTGGACATTGTCTACATGATCTTCAGCAGGGCGTTTGACAAGGTTCTGCATGGTAGACTGGTTAGCAAGGTTAGATCACATGGAATCCAGGGACAGCTAGCCATTTGAACACAAAACTGGCTCGAAGGTAGGAGGCAGAGGGTGCTGGTGGTGGTGGTGGGCGTGGGCGGCTGTTTTCTGGACCAGGGAGGCCTATGACCAACGGTGTCCCACAGGGATTGGTGCTGGCTCCATTGCTTTTTGTCATTTATATACATGACTTGGATGTGAATATAGAAGGTATGGTTAGTAAGCTTGCAGATGACACCAAAATTGGTGTTGTGGAGGACAGCTAAGAAGGTTATCTCAGAGTGCAACGTGCCCTTGATCAGATGGGCAAATGGGCTGTGGAGTGGCAGATGGGGTTTAGTTTAGATAAACATGAGGTGCTGCATTGTGGTAAAGCAAATCAGGGCAGGATTTATACACTTAATGGTAAAGTCCTGCGGAGCGTTGCCAAACAAAGAAACCTTGGGGTGCAGGTTCATAGTCCATTAAAGCAGAGTCACAGGTAAATAGGGTAGTGAAGTTGCCATTTGGTACATAAGTAATATATATTTTAGCTTATTTTTGTCTCAGTTTCTGACTAATTGAGATAAATGTCTTTTTATGCGCGTCTTTAATAACATTCGTAAGGCTATTTCTTCCTAACTCTGAGGCACAATAGTGTATTTTTTAAGCTACTGTACCTTCACAAATACATTCCACAGGGGACATGAATAATTTTAATGAAATGACAAACAGTAGTTTGTATTGAAGTCAGCATGATACTCGACTTCAAGGAGAACTTGGAGATTGCGCTATTTCGGCAACATTATTGGTTGTGGCCTGCTGAGACAGGCTGGAAGGTGCTGCTGAAAATAAACTTGATGAATTATTGCAGCACATCCTGTAAATCATGCACTTACACCCAAATTACTTGTCTAGTTTACCTATTTGATGGACTAAGGTTAATGGAAAATGCTGACCAGGTTTCTGTACTTAACGATAATTTACAGGGGGTTCTCCTATAACACATGTTCCAGTAACTTGAATTGGCTATAATGCGATTGACAAATAGGGGAATGGTATTTGTTAAGTGTGAAATTGTGTTGGTTATAACACCTTCCAGCCTGTCTCAGCAGGCCACAACCAATAATGTTGCCGAAATAGCGCAATCTCCAAGTTCTCCTTGAAGTCGACTATCATGCTGACTTCAATACAAACTGTTTGTCATTTCATTAAAATTATTGTATGTCATAAACCTCAAATACAATACCACAGAGAACAACCATCTTATTTGGAAAATATATGAAGTCTTAGTTTGAAGAGTTTATGCTGAACACATTAAATGCATCAGCATTATTTAAGAATGCAGCTCATTTAAATAGAAGAATGGACTCCAACGCTAAATTGATGGTGTAAGTAAAAAATGAAGTATAGTTTAAAATATGAGTGTTGTTAAAAACGTGCACCTTTGTGTGTAGTTGCCTAGACTGTGTTACATATTTAATATGTAAGAATTTTTGAACTTGCTCTTGTAAATCACTTACACCAGAAGTCTGTGTTACAGCCTGTTCTTTTCCAGCACTATTTTGAATACAATGTTACTCAGGTTTACAATGCATTTTAATCCTGCCGCTAACATCAATGCCAATGGGCTACATAAGAAAGAAAGTTCAGATTCCTCAGCTTCACTTATCTGAAAATCTATCCAGAAGTCTGTGCCAATGAATGTCAGGTCAGATCAACACTTAAATGCAGGACGGAAGTTTACTAAAAACTGCCGATATGTCAATTTCGAGCGAGTTTCATGGAGGGTTGCTGGCTGTGAGCCCCCTCTCTCTCTCAATTTTGCACTGCTCACCTCTTTTGCATCATGCGGTACTGACCATTGCTGGGATTTTCAGCAGCAGAACTCTATTTAAAGCCCAGCTGTCACTTCATTGCGTATGCAAGGTTAGATATGTAAATGTATTGCCTCTTCACAGCATCACCTGTCTGATAAACTATTATAACTGCAGCTATAAGAATGAAGCTACACAGGTGAGGAAGAATTTTGGAAAATATAATTGTTACGTGTCCTTTGTGTCCCAACCCCGCTTTTCCCATAGGCCCTGTTATTTATATAGTGTGATTTTCTATAACGCGATGTTGTGCTAATGCAATTCTACCTTAACCACCGGCAAACAAAAGTTGAACTATTTACATAGCTCTACCAGTTTAAGATCTATCTCCTTCCTAAACTCCTGCAAAGACATGCAGATAGACACATATAAACAGACACGTTATGGGATCGAGGGACAAAAAATACTGGGAAACAGCTCAAAAGTACTAGTTAACAGAATTTGATGCCATGTCCCTTTTTCTTATTCGAAGATCTTCTGATCGTCAGATTCTTTCAGTTCTTTGCTGAAGGCAGAAATGTCAGCCTTCCTGCTCGGCCTGCTGTGTTCATCCAGCTCTAAACCTGGTTATCTCAGATTCTCCAGCATCTGCAGTTCCTACTATCTCAGATACAATAATTGTTCAGTTTTTCAATTGCTGGTCAAAGAGAACAGCCTGCAGCAATTGATGGGAGAGAACAGCTACCTATCTTCCAGTTTTGGTCTGCTAAGCCAGAGAAAAAAAAGAGATGATGTCTCTTGTAGTCGAGAGACCTTCTGCCTCTGTATTGTTCACACACGAAGTGTCAGAGTTGACGAGTATGCTGATGACTCCTGGCCTCCACAACTGTCCTGACTGTTGATTGGGCAAACTAATCTGTCTGAGTGAAACTTGTCCTGCATGCTCACTGAAAGTGCTGTAGCATCTTGGACATCTTCTCCCACTGCTTGATCAAAGCAATACTGCAAACACAAATCAATGAATTCCAGTAATTTGTTTCTAAACGTATGTTAATATTTTTCCCATTTTGCTCCACCATCCAACATAAAGAAAAAAAAATGTTCTTTACAATTTAAACCATGTGGATGCAGAAGAGACTGTGGAGTCAGGGGGTGAGCCACATTTTGTAGAGAACAGTTTGGAATTGAGGGAGCTGAAGAAATGCCAGGCAAAAGAAAAGTTTTTGCTCATCTTACGCACTGAGAGAATATAATTACACAATTTAACGGGTTACTTTTGTTACACTGAAGGCTTGCGTGTCTGACCTCAAATGTTGTCAAAAGTCACAAGAGCACTGCCGGCATTGGACTGTTCTCCCATTTGAGAGGGATGACTGGTGGTGGTTTATAACCTGAGGGTCACCAAGCCTCAGGCAAGGGGAAAGATGAAGAGGTCCTTCATGGGAACCCAGGCGGTTGATGTGACTCTGCATCACAAACTAGCCGTCCAACCAACTGAACTAAATAGTCCCCCCTCTTGGTTGTCGCTGTAATTTATTGGACCATCTTGGGCATTGTCATGTGGTATGAACTTGACCCTTAGTTGAGGGCCAACAACAAAAATATCAAAAAGGACCATAAGCAGCCGTAGCCTTCTCCTCACTGCTCGCCTTTCCAGGGAACAGAGTGGATGAATAAAACAGTGCAGTTCACAGGAAGTTATGTTGTATAAGGTAACAGTTCTGGAGGAGTTAATGTCCACGTTACATTGGCTCCATCCATTCTACTAATGTCACACACAATCTGTATAGACAGAAGATATTCTACATTGGTTTTTGGAGGGAGCAAATGTTTACCAGTTCCCTAAAATTCTTAGTAATTTTGTTTTTCACATATCCTGTCAGATATACCCTGCTCTTTTGTCCTATTTTGCCCACTTGGCAAGATGGAACAAGTCGGAGTCACAGGGATTGGTGCTGGGACCTCAACCGTTTACAATTTACATAAATAACACCGAAAAAGGGATGAAAGGCGTGGTATCCGAGTTTGTTGATGTCAAAACATAGGCAAAAAAATTGTGAAGAGGACATACAGAGGCTACAAAATATAAGTAGGTTGACAGTGGGCAAAGATGTGGCAAAAATCCACCTATATAGGTAGAGGTAAGAAATACTTTTGAGGAAAACAACTGGGGTAGTAGTCTACAAGCTGTCAAACAGTAGCTATTTGGTAGGATTGAGAATAAATGAGGGTACAGAAAAATGATAATACGTTAATCATGGGATCTTTATTGGGATAAGCAGATTGGCAGAGGTAGCCACAAGGAAAAATTCAGAGTGTGACTGGAACTGTTTCCTAGATCAAGGTGTTGTGGATCCAACCAGGGAACAGCCTATTTTGGATCTTGACATGTTTAATAAGATAGGTTCAATAAATGACCTGAATAAAAGATCCCCTCCAGAAATCAAAGGAAAACCAAAATAACATTAAGAGGGAGAAGATAACCTTTGAGGATAAATTTGCACATAAAATCAAGACTGACATAAAAACAGGAGCAGGTCATTCAGTCCTTCAAGCCTGTTCCACCATTCAACAATTTCATGGCTGATCTCTGGCCTAACTCCATATCCCTTAATATGTTCACTTAAGAAAAATTTATTCGTTTTAAAATTAATCGATGCAGTATCCATTACCATTTGTGGAAGAAAGTTCCAAACCTCTACCACCCTTTATGCGTAGAAGTGCTTCCAAACATCTGTCCTGAACAGTGTGGCCCAACTTTCAGCCCTTTGGTTCTAAAATCCTTAACCAGTGGAAATAGTTTCTCCATGTCTACCCTGTATTTCTCTATTAATATCTTGAAGACTTCGATCAGATCACCTCAACCTTCTAAACTCTATAGAAAGCACAACAAACTTGTATAATCTCACCTCATAACTTACCTGGATTTCAGGGGTAACTATTCTTGTAAGCCTATATTGTACTGCTCAAAGTATTCCAAATGAGCCTGTGTTTTTTTCTTACAGCAACAGCTTCTTTAAGTATATAAAAAGGAAGAGAGGCAAAGTTATCATAGGCCCCTTGGAGAACGAGAATGGGGAAATAATAGGGAACCAGTAAATGACAGAGGATTTGAATAAATACTTTGCATTAGTCTTCATAGTACAAGATACTAGCAATATTCCAAAATTACTAAATAATCAAGGGTCAGAAGGGGAAGAGGAAATAGATACTTTTTCTCTAATGATAATTACTGTAATAGGGAAATTAATAGGTAGAAATGGCCCTGGATCTGATGGGATGTATCCTAGGATGTTAAAAGAAGTAGCTACAGAGATGTTGGATGGACTGGTAATCATCCAAGAATCCTTAGATTCTGGAAAAGTCTTAGAGGATTGGAAAACTGCCAATTTGATGCCTTTATATCAGAAGGGAAGGAGACAAAAACACTAGCAACTATAGGCCCGTTAGCTCAGTCTGTTATTGGGAAAGTTAGAATCTATTATAAAAGAATGAAACAGCAGAGCACTTAGTGTCTAATATGATCAAGCAAATTTATTAGAACTCTGAGGAGGTAACAAACAGCGAGGATAAAGGGAAAGCAGTGGATGCAATATATGTGAATTTTCAGAAAGCATTTGATAAGGAATCACATGTTATGCTACTTAAGACAAGAGCCCATGGTGCTGAAGATAGAATGTGAAAAATAATAGAAGATTGGCTAATAGAGGACGGAGTTGGGATAAGGGAGTCATTTTCAGTACAGAAATCTGTAACTACTGGAGTGCACAGGGATCAGTGCTGCAGCCACAATTATTTACAATATATATAATGTATACATATTGCTGCCAGTGGGTGGCACGTTGGTTCAGCGCCAGGGACCCAAGTTCAATCCAGACTCGGGCGACTGTGTGGAGTTTACACATTCTCCCTGCATCTGCGTGGGTTTCCTCCAGGTTCCTCCCACAATCCAAAGTTGTGCAGGTTAGGTGGAACGGCCATGGAAAATACAGGGTTATGGGCTGGGG
>NC_063332.1:70784517-70842252 GCF_021869965.1 Rhincodon typus
GCGGGGAGATCTGGGCGGGACGGTCTTCAGAGGGTTGCTTTGGATTCGATGGCCAAATAGCCTGCTTCCACATTGCACGGGTTCTATGATTCTTCATAGTTCTCTTCTGACATTGATTTAAATATTCTAAATTACATGATCTATTTCATACACTGCATGTTTCAGTTAGGATTCTTCAATTTGATTGGTTAAGACGAGGGACTCGTTTGCCCTGATCTCTCAAGAACCAATGACAGTATGGCACTATCATGATCGAATGATCACAAATTCCAATGCAAAAGAAAATAAGAATGGTTAGTTATAGCCTGTGACATGTTGCACTTCCAGACAGGCTACCAGCCACGTTGAAGTCCAAGGTCAGAACCAAAATATGAAGGTGACTGCTGAAAGGAACATCCGAACACAGATCATCTCTAAAATGAATCGGAAAGGTTTGGAGGGATATGGGCCAAATGCAGAGAGGTAGGACTAATTTAGTTTGGGAATATGGTCGACATAGACTGTTTGGATCAAATGCTCTGTTTCTATGCTGTCTGACTCTACCTTCTCTCCGGTGTTATACATGGCACTTTTGACACTACAATCTGACCTTCTCCCCTTCAAGAGTGTAGGGGGTTCTACGATTTTATGACCCTTCCCCAGTTGCCAATAAAAACATATTCCTCACTGACATCACAAATCCTACCACAAAAGGCATTAAGCAGCAATACCGACAGCAGACACCACACAGGCTTTTGAGGGTTCCTTAATAATATCAAAGTTGAATGGTCTATGAGGTGTGCCAGTGTCCTGCTACCTCTGCCAAATCAACATATGCGGATTTGTACTACACTACCTGAACAAAGTTCTCTCCCCTGCCCAAAGTCTTTTTACTTCTAAACAACATTGATATTAAATCACCACCTAATCATTAAACCTGCAAATTAATACAGACATTCCTGTATGACTGTGAATTCAGTAATACAAGAGGAGGAGCAGGAACAGGCAATTTGGCAATTTGCATTTGCTGTGCTATTCAATAAGATCACAACTGACTTTTTAATCTATAAGCTTCTCCTCTATACCCCAAATCCTTTAAATTTTGTTAACACCCAAAAATCTCTCAATCTCTGTTCTGAATATACTCATTGACAAAGTATTTGCAGTTCTCTTGGGAATAAAACTCCAAAGATTCAGAACACTTTGAGTCAAGCAATTTCTTTTCTCAGTCCTAAATAGCTGACCCTTTACTCAACTGTGAACCCTTGTCTGAGAATCCTCAACCAAGGAAAAATTTTGCAGCCGCTACATTATCCAACAGTGCTTGTTTCAATCATTCTAATTCTTCTGACATCTATGGAATTTAGGCCTAGTTTTTTTCAATGATTCCTATTAGTACAATACAAAAGGAGATACAGAATGTAAAAACAAGGTGATTATGGTGAACTATTACAATACTAGTTCAATCTCAATTGGAGTGTTCCCTGTCCCTTGACTTCAGAATGACACCTATCGTCAGTTGAGAGTTTCTGCCGTGGGCCTTCATGTGACAGAACAGGCTAATTCGTTGGGCATGTGAGGCACGAGGTCCCAAAATGTAGTGGGATTTGGAGTGCGGAATTTGTTTCCTTCTCTGCTCTCTCTCTGTCTCATTAATATGGCATTTGAAATCAAAGCATGTCGCATCTTGATGGAAAGTTGTCACCAGTTTGAGTCTTGGGAACCAAGCTCCTCTCAGTTATTAACATCAATGCTGTCATGGTTGAAGGACAGCCTCAGGATGGCTTTGTAGTATTTGCCTTCTCGTCATCTGGAATGCTGGCCCATTCGATAGTTGAGAAAACAGGACCTGGCAGGGAAGACACTTTGCAGTCCACTACATCATTGATTTTAATGGAGTTTTTCCTGAATGTTTATAGATTGACATTCTAGAGGGCACTACTGATTGTTTGAAGGTGTTCTCATTGAATCCAGAGATGTCAGCAGACACATCACTTCTGGAATTTATCAAGAGCTCTTAGGCATTGCTAGTAAGTAAAGTTACCATAGTCCCACTAGGCCACAGTTCTGCTCACTCATTAGAATTGAACTGAATTAATTGAATTAGCTTTTATTGTCACATATATTCAAATGAATACAGTGAAAAGTTTACAAGTTGCCACACATATGGCATCATCTTAGGTACAAGGTACAGATTCTTCATTACAAGTTTTTTGGAAAAAAAATTACAAAAGATAGATGACTGGTAATGGTTTAACTTGAAGGTCACCATAGTTCAAGTGAAGCAGGAGGTCAGTATCTCATAGCAGAATTCATGCTGTTGATATTACTCGGCATTGTAAACCAGCTAGTCAGCTAAACCAGAAGTCCAGGCCTCACTCCAATAACTGCTCTGTATACTTGAACTTTTGTTGACTTGCAGAGATCTTCCTTAAACATTCACTGTTGCAGTTTATACAAGGCTAAGCTGCACAGCTGATCTGATATTGGACCTCTTCAAAGGTGGCCTTTTGAGAGAGGGTATGGAAACTGCTCAATATTGTCCAGAATCTCCCCTTCAAGAATAACTGGAAGGTAGAATATTTGACTGACTAAGTCTGGATTGATATGGGTTTTGCTAAGGTCTCTACAGCAGGATTGGAAAGTTCTGGTGCGAAGAGGGCAATGAAAAGTGCAGTCAACTATATACTATGTGTCATCTACGTTCATGGTGGTCAGTTGAGTTGTGGCATAGAGATGACTGAGTTTTCCATCTGGATAATTTTTAATGTCCATGCCAGAAGACAGTTGAGCTTTGATGAGGTGAGTAACCATCATCAGGTAAATTGTAAATAGTGTGGGGGGTTGCAGTCACAGTTTTACTTGGCACTGGTTTGAATTTTGAAAGCATTTGATTTGAAGGCCTGTAATTTCAAAGTCAAAATGTCATATTATCTGAAGTGAAGGCTTGAAAATTGCTGGATTGTCTCCACAGATGTGATGGCTTCCATTATCAAACCCGCAGAGTACTCAGAGGCAAGCTATGTAGTTGGAACTACAAGGGATGGAGAGTTGTCGCTTCTCTAGTTCTGAAAATACTAGCTTTTAGCTGCCCAAGTGATTATAGCAGATCACTAATTGTTTCCTGATGTTTCTGTCTTTCTTTTCCAGGGCTGATGCTCTGGTCTCTCTCTGAAGATGTTTCAATGTCTCTTTTGTGATGTTTCTGATTCCAGGTAGCTTCCCTTGCTTTTGTAATATTCTTGGCAGGCAAGCAAAGATAACCATTGTGTCAAGAGATCTGTAACAAATTGCTGAATCATGTGTTTTAAGATAAGTAGTAATTCCATTTAACAGACCAGAATCTTTTTCATCAATTGCAGTGTTCAAGGAAGCCCAGCCTTTTCACACCTTAAGGGCCCTTATTATACAAGTTTTTTGCACTTCAAGGAAAGCCATCAAGTCAAACGAATGTTATTTGCACTTGTGGAATGTTCATTGAATTTCAAATGTCTCTTTGATATATCAAGATCTGAGAATTACCGCTTTCTCTCTCTTCAGATGTGCCTGACATGACAGAAGACAAGGAGAAACAGTTTCCATTTCTGATGATGAGAGTTAGGAGGCACAGATTTAAGCTGTTGGACAAGAGGTAGAGGGCAAATGTGAGGAAGACCTCTTTTCACATATCCTACAGTAATGATCTGAAACTTACTATAAACAAGTGGTGGAGGAAGGGGAGACAATAATTTCAAAAGGAAACCGGACAGGCACTTGTAGGAAATTACCCTCCACGACCATCATGATTATGCAGGGGAGCGGGACTTACTTGACTGCTCCGTGCAGAGCTGGCATTGGCCAGATTGGCCAAACCGCCTTTTGCTGCACCATAAATTATTTCTTTGTTTGTCTATATTTTTCTCTCAGGCAAGAGTTTTACCTGAAACAAAAGTCATAAGTGCTAGAGAAACTCAGATGTGGCAACATCTGTAAGGAAGAAAAACAGTTAACATTGTGAATCCAGTAACCCAGTCTATGGAATTAATAATAATACCTAGAGGGAGCCCCTCAGTGGCATGCTGCAAAATAGTGACAGGTCTGTGTTACAAGCACTGCTGCTGTTAGCGGAATCTTTTCATAATGGAGACAGGCATCATTTAGCATTTAGCTGGGCACCCATTTCGCTGTAGCACCTTCCAAAAGAAATTCAACACATCAAGTCAAGGCTTTTGAGAGATAAAAGAAAGCCATTTGTAAAGGAATGCTTTGCTCTCTACACTTTTCCTGAAATTGATGTGCTGAGAAGAGCTGTTTTTCTCTGGCAGATTGGAAACCACAGAAACTTCAAAAAGAACTCCCCTGTAAATGACGAATGCAAGTAATAAATACCCTGGTAAGGACACTGCCAAGAGTTGCAAGCAATGCTTTTCAACCTGTCTCCTTTCTTGAATGTTATCATGGCATTTCAAAGATATTTTAGAATTTTTAATTCAGCTGGAACTCCACAAATAAGGTAGTAACAGATATCAGTAGGCCATTTTCAAGTTTCAGTATTTCTGCAGGGATGCAACAGCCTTGCTTTGATTTTCTCAAACAAATTCATAGCAGTTATCACTTTGTATTAACTGTATGTTATGGGAGGCTTTCCAGTAGGTGCACGTACACCATGGAGCTCTGATAGAGTATTTCTAAACAATGCTTTTTACGGGTGTTGACAATGACTGTACGAGAAGAGAATCTTGCCATCTTTTGGATCTTACTGGTGTTGGTCCACATGTTGAGAGTCCATAGATCTTCTTGGAGAAACTTGTTTCGTGCATTTGAGTGAGGAGTTGAATTTCCTCATATTCTCTGCCCATGTTTTGTTCTTCAATGCGTAGACTTTTTGAACTTCAGATTTTTCAGTGCGATAGGGCAAGCGTCTTTTCTATAGAATTTGAATCCTGTTGCCAGGTTTGGAATGCTATTTTCAATAACTGATGCATTGAAATGCAAACTTACTCTCAAGATAAGCCACAGTCTTCAGCCAGAAATGCTGAGTGGATGACCCATCCCAACCTGCCTCAGATAACAGAGATACAGGGATAACAATCTTCAGCCAATTCGATTCCATGTAACACTAAGAAATGGCTGAAGGCACTGAATACTGCAAATGCAATGGGCCCTGACAATAGCACTGAAGACTTGAATATGCCACATCACAGTCAAGCCATTCCAGTTCAGCTCCAAACACTGGCATCTACCCAACAATGTGGAATATTTTTCAGGTTAGTCCTGGGCACAAAAAAAGGCCAAATTTAATCCAGCCAATTACCAGGCCATCAGTCTACTCTAGATAATCAGTAGGATCTTGATTAATTGGGACAATGGGCTAAGGTTGGGCAGATGGAGTTTAGTTTGGATAAATGCAAGGTATTGCATTTTGGTAAAACAAACAAAAGCAGAACATATACAGTTAATGATAGGGCCCTGGGTAGTGCTGTCAAACAGAACGACTTAGAGTTTGAGGTACATAGTTCTTTGAAAGTTGTGTCACAGGTAGGCAAGGTGGTTAAGAAGGCGTTTAGCACACTTGCCTTCACGGCTCAGACCACTGAGTATAGTAGTTGGGACGTCATATTGAGGTTGTACAGGATGTTGGTGAGGCAAATTTTGGAGTACTGTGCATAGTTTCAGTCCCCCTGCCATAGGAAGGATATTATTAAATTGGAGAGGGTTCAGAAAAGATTTACCAGGATGTTGCCAGAACTGGAGTGTTTAAGTTATAAGGATAGGTTGGATAGGCTGGGACTTTTTCCACAGGAGCATAGGAGGTCGAGGGGTGAACCTGGAGATTTATAAAATCATGAGGGGCATAGATAAGGTGAATAGCCAAGGTCTTTTTCCTAGGGTGGAGGGTTTCAAAACTAGGGGGCATATTTTTAAGTGAGAGGAGAAAGATTTAAAAGGAACCTGAGGGACAAGCTTTTTCATATAGATGGTGGCTCGTATGTTGAAAGAACTGCCAGAGGAAGTGGTAGATGCAGGTGCATTTACATCATTTAAAAGACATTTCGATAGTTACATGAATAGGAAAGGTTTAGAGGGATGTGGTCCAAATGCAGGCAATGGGGACTAGTTTAGTTTGGGAAACTTGGTCGGCATGGACAAGTGGGACTTAAGGTTCTGTTTCCGTGCTGTATGACTCCATAAAGCAATGTAACATGTCATCAATGGTGCTATGAAACAACACTTGCTTACCAACAGCCGGCTTAGCAACTCTCAGTTTGCATTCCACCAGGGCCATTTGGCCCTTAGGCTCTTAACTTAATTCCAGACTTTGGTCAAGCATGGATAAAAGAGCTGTATTACAGAGGTGAGGGGAGAGTAACTGTCCTTGACATCAAGGCCAAATTTCACCAAGAGTGGCATCAAGGTGCCTTGGAGTTAGAGTCAATAGGAATCTAGGAGAAAACTCTGCTAGTTAGAGTCATATCTGGCATACACTAAAATGCTTGTCGTCAACAGTCTTTCTAAGATGCACTGCCACTTGAAAGATTCATGCATACTGACTGGTATGTGGACGTATTGAATTCCAGTTCTGGAATTAGATGGACCTCAGAGGTCCACACAATAGTAGGAAAATCTAGAGTGAACATATATAGTGATTGTCCGAGGTCAGTTCTCGAATATCTTTGAAAGTTTTCACAGGCCCAAACACCTTCAGATATTCAATGATCTTTCCTCCATTATGTCAGAAGTGACATGTTCATTGAAGGCTGAACAACATTTGCACCATTCCAGACTCCTTAGATACAGAAATAGTCCATGTCTTAATGCAGAAAAATCTGGATAATGTCTAGGCTTGGGCTGACAACTGGCGAGTAACACTCATGCACATACAAATGCCAGGCAATAAACAAAACAGAATTTAATGATCAGCTTTTGACATTAACTGCTGTTACCATCACCAAATTCCCCACTAAAAAGAATCTGGGGGTTACCATGATCAGAAACTGAACTGGACCAGCCCACATAAATACAATGCCTCCAAAAGCAGTTTAACAATACTGCAGCAAGTCACCTCCTGACTCTCCAAAGCCTGCCCACCATCTATATAGGCACAAATCAGGAGCATGACAGAATATTCCCAACTTACCTAGATGAGTACAGCTCTAAAAACACTCAAGAAGCTTTGCATCATCCAGGACACCACATCCACAAACATCCACTCCCTCCACCGTCAACGTTCAGTAGCAGTACATACAGTCTACAAGTTGCACTGCAGAAATTCAACAATGTTCTCAGGTAGTACCTTCCAAACCCATGACCACTACCACCTGGAAGGACAAGGGCAGCAGATACATCAGAACACCCACATGCAAACTGCTCTCCAAGCCCCTCACCATCCTGACTTGGAAATATATTGCTGCTCCTTCAGTGTCGCTGTGTCAACTTCCTGTAACTTTCTCTCTAATGGCATTTTGGGTCTTCCTTTAACAATGAACTGCAGCAGTTCAAGGAGGCACCTTACCACCAACTTCAAGGGCTACTAGGGATGGGCAATAAATGCTGGCCGAGCCAGAAACACCCAAACCCACGAGTGAATAAAAAAAAAAGTACACGTACCAGTTCTTCTCCAGGACTAAGGAACTGAAGGGTGTTCCAAACAGTTGTATTAATGCTTTGGTACCCCTTTTAAATCAGGAGGAATACAACAGCTGCTAAGAGTAGGTCTAAATTAATCAGAGTAACTAGAAGTACATTTAAGGAAGAATCAAGCAAAGTTTACCCACTGAGAGAACCAGCAACATGGGTTTCTGGGAAACAATAACTTCCAAGTTCCAGCACAAGTTGGCTTCGCATAATTTGATGTTCTGTTACAACCCTCAATTGTGGCAAAATTCTCACTGTTTGCTGATGTTGGGACTACAAAATCCAGGCAGCCATTGCAGTTTAAGGCACTGGTCAAATGCAGTGATTGATTGATTTACTGTCATCACATGTACTGAGACACACTGAAAAGTTGTGTGCTATAAGAAAAACTTACCACACAAAGTGCCACAAGGTAGCAGAACACGGTGTTATAGCTGCAGAGAAAGTGCAGAGTGAGAGTTATCAACATTAACATTTGAAAGGTCCATTCAAAAGTCTATTAACAGCAGGGAACAGCTGTTCTTGAATCTATTCATATACGTATTTAAAACTTTTATATCTTCTGCTCGATGGAAAAAGGTAGAAGAGAGTATAACTGGGATGGGAGGGGGTATTTGATTATGTTGGCTGCTTTCCCGAAGCAACAGGCAGTATAGATGGAGTCAATGGATGGAAGTCTGGTTTGCGATGGCCTGGGCTGTGTTCATGACTCTCCTGTTTCTTACGATCTTGGGAACAGCAGTTGCCAAACCATGCTGTGATGTATCCAGATAGGATGCAATGTGCACGTATAAAAATTAGTAAGAGTCCTTTTGTTCATGACAAATGTCCTTAGCCTCCTGAGGAAGTCGAGATGATGTTATGCTTTCTTGACCATCATGTTGACGTGGGTGGACCAGGACAGATTGATGATTACCACTCTCTCAAACTTGACACTCTTAACCATCTCTACCTCAGCACCATTGGTGCAGACAAGAGTGTGGCCTCCACTCCACTTTCTGAAGTCAACGACCAGTTCCTTCCTTTTGCTGACTTGAGAGATTGTTGTCTTTAAGCCATGTCAGTAGGCACTCAATCTCTTCCCAGTATTCTGTCTCGTCGTTGTTTGAGATCCAACCTACAACAGTAGTATCAGCAAACTTGTAAATGGAGTTGGGGCGAAATGTGGCCTCACAGTTGTGAGTGTGTAAGGAATATAATGGGGGGCTGAGGATACAGACTTGCAGGGCACCGGTGTTGAGGATTATAGTGGAGGTGGTGTCGTCACCTATTCCTACTGATTAGTTTATGTTGGGACCTCTGACAGCTTTGTCAAGACTGAAAACTACAAATTAAACCTGGATCCGCTACACTCAGCTTTGAGGGAAATACGGCCTAAACATGGACAAGGCAACTGCTGAAACAGTGCCTTATAATTGGAGACAATGAAGCATCAGTGACCCAGGACAGTCAGTGAGGTTACTTTCCAAGTTCAGGACATTTATGTTTATGAAATAAAAGTTTTTGATAATTTAGATTTGGCCTCACATTAATATTAATCAGTCCAGAGTTTAGAAAAATATGTCATAGTATGTGCATAACGACAGAATCCAGCTCACACAACGAATGGATGCAAGTGTTATGGCCTTTTAAGTCACACAACTAGATATTAGATTGAAAGGGATACTTTTAGTTGCAAGGAATACAGAATCCACGTGATTGTATCAAGTACAACACCGAAGTCTGTGACCCCATCTCGAGTAATATACATACACCATTCTGCTCATCATATAGTGTGGCTACCTTTGACCAAATATAGAAGTTAGCAACACAGATTAAATCCAGCTATTATGGGTTAAAAGAATGCTCAGGACCAAGGAATTTGATTCTGTTTACAAAGTAATACAATTCAAATTTAAATTTTAAAGGGGGTTGATAAATTTAATCCAGGCAATTCATTAACAGAACAAAATGTTAAAAATTTAGGAACAGGTTAAAAATGTGTATGTTATTTATAAGATAAATCACAAGTTTTTTTTTAACCACAGGTTAATAAAATGACAATACATTTAGTTGTAAAAGATAACTGGGTAGATTTCTGGAATAAAGAAGATACAACAGATATGATGAAAAGGCAGAGGGAGAGACATCTTCGCTGCAGCATTTAGCATTTCCTGTTCCTAAACTTTAGATTTTGATGCATCTGAAAACTTGCATATTTCCTGTTATATCAATCACACAGCAACATTATTAACTGCAGAGTCCTGTGATCTGGATTACCTTACTGGTGTGTTACACAATGTGCTGTGTATGGCACATGATAATAAAGACCAGATTCAAAATTACTCAATTACCTCCTTACTCATATGCTTCAAATACTTTGGATGTTAAATAGTTATGGATTTCTGTTTTCACCACTCTGAATTACAATCCACTTATTTAACTGATGAATCACCCATGTCTGACATTGATCCTTAGAAATACAAGTGTAACCCGTCAAAACAAGATCTATCATAGGTGTTTATAAAACCATAAAATGTGTCAACTCTGCAGCAATACAGGACATTGTATAATTGATATGCCTTATACTTTTATATTAAAGTAAAGCAGTGATCAGAATCTTCCCATGTCTGGCATAGCAAAATCTGAATTTAAGTAGGGCAGCACGGTGGCTTGGTGGTTAGCACTGCCGCCTCACAGCACCAGGATTTCATTCCACCCTCGGGCGACTGCCCGTGTGGAGTTTGCACGTTCTCCATGTCTGCGTGGGTACTCCAGTTTCCTCCCACAGTCCAAAGATGTGCAAGTTAGGTGAATTGGCCATGCTAAATTGCCCATAGTGTTCAGGGATGTGCAGGCTAGATAGGTTAGCCATGGTAAATGCATGGTTACATGGATAGGGTAGTGGAATGGGTGCAGGTGGGATGCTCTTCGGAGGATCGGTGTGGACCCGTTGGGCCAAACGACCTGTTTCCACACTGCAGGGATTCTATGACTCTAAGCCTGTATCATTGTCATAGAGGTCAACAGCACAGAAAAAGGCACTTCGGCCCACTGGATCTGTGCCGGTCAAAGATAAGCACCAAACTATTCTGATCCTATTTTGCAACACTTGGCCCATAGCCTTGTATGCCTTAGCATTGCAAATGCACAAGTCAATGCTTAAATGTTATGAGGGTTTCTGCCTTTATCACCCTCGTAGGCAGTGAGTTCCAGATTCCCACCAGCCTCTGGGTGGGAAAGTTTTTCTGTACATTTCCTGTAAACCTTCTGCCCTTCACCTTACATCAATTCCCCCAGTCAACAATCCCTCCACCAAGGGGAAAAGTTATTTCCGATAATACCCTATAATCACGTCCCCTCTCAGCCTCCCTGCTCCAAGGAAAACAAACTCAGTCTATCCAATCGGTCTTCATACACTCTCCATCCCAGGCAACATCCTGAATAATCTCCTCTACACCATCTCCATTGTAATCAAATCCCTCCAAAATGTGGATTCTAGAACTGCACGCAATATTCTAGCAGTGGCCTAAGCAACATTGAATATAGTTCCAACATAACCTCTCTGTTCTTAAACTCTATGCCTTGGCTAATAAAGGTAGGTATCCCATATGCATCCTTAACCTCTATCTATATGTCTTGCTGCCTTAACAGACCAGTGGACATACACACCGAGGTACTGTCTTGTCCACCTGCACTACAGAGAAAGCAAAGGAATTTTACTTCCGTGCAGCCAATATTTATAACTTCAAACAACACAAGTTAGCTGATTATTTATTGTATCGTTGTTTGTAGGACCTGTGTAAAGTCGCCACAGTCCTATAGGACATTGAGCTACTCTCTCATTAGAAAGAGAGAGACCTATGGTGGTGGTTCAACTTGAGGGTCATACACCTCAGGGAAAGAGAGATGTTGAGAGGGAAAGTTCTTTAAAGGTTACCACAGCCAGTACAGGAATTGAACCTACACCGTTGGTATCACTCTGCCTTGAAGAAAAAGGTTCTGTGTACCTGTAACAATTTCAAAAGTAAATAGCTGGGCAGCACTTCTAAATTTCAAAGGATGTTAAAAACAATATATATTTAATTTGTTATTTTCTACTTTTTCTCCCCCCAGTGCTTTCCTTTAGGTTCACCAGTGCTATTCGTCACTAAAACTGTTTAATTGTTAATTTAAAAATTAGCCCTAGGCAGTTCCCATCTGCCCCACCCCCAAATAACATCTCCTTGCATTTTCTAGCCACAGCCTCTTAGTCCTCGATTTGTGCCCTTAATCTTTCTCCGTTTCCGTTTGTTATTTTTTTATGACCTGCTCCCACTCCTCAACTACTACCTGTACAACCTTGCTTCTTTTTCCCAAAAGACACATTGCCATATTTTATTCAATTGTACAACGCAAGTGACTGAGGATGCTGAAAAGTCACCGGACTGAAACAGTAACTCCGCTTTCTTCCCACATACGATGTTGCTGAGTTTCGCGACGCAAGCGAGAGAGCTGAAGTAAGCCTTCTGGGCCATTGAGTCTGTTCCGTTATTCAGTGTGATGATCACCCCCGGTCCGATAATCCTCAATTCCACTTTTCCTGCCTTCTTCCTCTTAACTCTTGAAGAATCAGTAATTCGTCAGATAAATGGGGGGGGGGGGGGGGTAAACAACAGTCCAGACAGACATACATGCAGTCTTAATTACTCTTCAACGCGTCGCTTATTTCAATCTTTTCAGGATTACTGCAGAAAATCCGGGCCATTGGCAGCAGCCGGGATGTTGCTGAGCAACATAACAGGATCAACAATGACAGAACTGAACTGAAAGCAAAAAGGGGCAACGCCTCAACCGGCAGGATATACACCAATACAAGAATGGAGCAAGTATCAGTACAAATGAGTAAACTTGTTAATTTTCTGGTCGATCTTGCTGTTGGGATGTCTACGGATAAATGTTAAATTGAGGCCGGCGGTTGCGACGAGCACCCGCGGCTCATCTCCAGTCTCCCTCCCGGCGAAAACCTACCTTGGCCTTTCCCGTGGCTTCTACAGTTGGTACAGAGAGCGGAGCGAACACATCCCCGCCGGGGAGGCCCAGCCTGTACCGCCCCTCCCGGCTGATCCCACTCCCCGACTCCAGCGAAGATGGATAGTAGTAGTAGTAGTAACAATAATAGCAACACGAAGCCACCGCCGCGCCTCCGACAGCCGCCAGCACGGCGGGCCGTCTCGAGCGGACAGAACTACTGAAAGCGGTCAGCCGCCGCGGGACCCCGCTCACGAGCTGCAGCCGCGTCAATCGCCGCAAAGCAGCCATTCCTACCGTTAACGCTCGGATGGAGCTGTCGCGGGGAGGGGGCGGGGTTCTGCTGTCAGGGGTGGAGTCTGTCGTGAGTCGGGGGGGTGGGGCTGGAAGGTGCGGCCCCTCTGAGGGGGGGGGGAGGGGAGGTGCTGCCCTGATAGGGGTCCTCCTGAGGGAGGAGGGGCTGCCCTGAGGCTGGAGAGATGACGTCCTGATGTGGGAGGAGTCTTTCCTGTGGGCGGAGGGGCTGGCTTTGGGTGCAGGGGCTGAGGGACTGGGGTGGATGAGCCTGATCTGCGAGTAGGGGCTGGGCTGAAGTGTTTGGGGGGTGGGGGCAGGGGGTCTGTCCTTGGGGAAGTGGAAGAGACAGGCTGTTCGGTGAGACTGAATAGGAATGTGAGGCGGGGAGACGGATGTCTTGTGTACTGAAGCAAAGAGGAGGGGCTGTCCTGTTGGGAGCTTCTGCGGAGTGTTGTAGGGGCAGAAGAGAAGGGTCCAATGTGCCAGGTGTGTCAGGTTGTCATGTGCCCAGGCTACCTTCTGCATGACAAGAACTGCTCCGTACTCTGGGGAGAATAAGAGCCCTATGTGTGGAGTAGAGCGAGGGTGTTTGCCCAATGCTCAGACTGCCCTGTGACAGGTGGTGGTGGAGGGCAGTGGTGTATTTTGTGAAAATGGATGCCCAAAGACCACAGTAGGATTGGGGATGGATTTCAAACTCACTCATGACATTAACAGCTTTCAGTAATAAATTGTTCCAAATCAGAAGTCACAAACTACAGTGGATATCATTAAAAGATTTGCAATATGCCTCTTCTTTGTAAAAAAGAAAGTTATTCTTATCATTTTCTTGGTATCTACAACTGTGTAATTCAAGTAAATGCAAAACAACAAACCAGCTTGGCGAGCCAACACCCACAACCCGAGCTGCAGATCTACTCCAAGTAAATTGGTATGCCAGAATTATTCAAATAATTTACTCTTCTGGTTCTAGCTCATCTTAAAGCTCTGCTCCTAGCTAAACAAAGTGCTGAAATGAAGAGGTACAGATAGTTCTGAAATTGAAGCATGTGTCAATTGGCTGTGCGATTGGAAACCTTAGGCTAATTTTGATATTTTAACAACTAGCTTGATTATCAGCCAATTAATTTAAAGCAAACACTTAGAGATTGAAAACCAATTGAATTTAAATCTGATGGTTTTGACAAGCTCAGACATCCTATTATAAGAAAATTGACAGGTCATCAGGGGTATATAAGAAGAGGGATTTTTTTGAAAATCAGGGTGAGAGCAAACCGCCATCTGAGGAATAAACATCTAGCTCTCACAGAAATCTCTGAGGTCTCTGAGAAAGCACTATCAATCCATAAAAGGTACCATGGCACTTCTAGCTATAAGTCCTCACAGAAGAATTCACCGAGAAAACATCCCTGACAGAAGGATAAATGGAAGAGAGACGTTTATGACTTGCAAACAGCAGAATTAAGGCATGTAGACTTTGAGAGACTAAGGTTTTTTTTATTACTTGGGTTTATATAGATGGGACTTGTGTTTGTTGGAACAGCATGCCAGTTGAATTTAGTTCAATTAGGGAATAGTTACTAGTTAAGGGGGAATTATTTGGTTTGTTGGTAATTCTATTAATTTGTTCACTGTTACAGTCAAATAAATAAATTGTTACTTGTTACTTATAAAGTGAATATTTTCATTTAACCACACTTTTTAACATTATAAAAGTGAGGCGAGCTTCTCTGGGTGTTTTGGGTTTAATTGTTAGAAGGGAACCTCTACTCCCGCCATAACAGATTAATGGCTTGTGTTTCAGTTTAATTATCAGAAGGGTTCAACTCCTTTCTGTCGCACTATGGAGGTCAGTACCGCCACGAAGAGACAGCAGAGAAGGCAGAAAATTCCAGAAGATGCACCCTGCATGGACTTTGATGTGTCTAAGTTTTAACTTAGTTTTCTTATTACTTAGGTTTATATAAGTTGGAACTGAATACCGGTTGATGCTTGTTCAAATAGGGAATAGTTAGTATTTAAGAGGGAATTGTTCAATTTATCAGTAGTTCTGTTAATTTGTTCACTGTTAGGGTGAAATTAATAAATTATTACTTGTTGATTATTAAGTGAATATCAAGGATTTTCTTTCATTTAGCCACTGCTTTTTAACAGATTAGGCAAGGTGAGGCGAGCTTCTCAGGCTGTTTTGGGTTTAATTATTGGAAGGATCCTCTACACCCTAAATGCTGTTAGATCCACGTCTTCCTAAGAGGTTCATGTATGGGATAGAAAGGTAATACTGTACTGCTTGGTTTGCTGTAGTCATGTGACCATTACCATGAGGTACTGACTGGCTAGATCCGCCTTGCAGTCACTTCAATAAATAAACATAAAAGACAATATACTGTTGGATTGAAATAATAGCATGGTGATGGAATGGAGCTGAGATTGTGTGATGAAGAGCTGTGTAGAAGCATGGCTACTGGCAGAGAGACAAAGGAACACTTGGACCTCTGAAAGCTGCCATTAAAAACTACTGAAAAGAAGCAAAGAACCAGGCCACAGCTGAAAAAGTGGATAAGACACAAGGACTGGGAGAGGAAACATTACAGCTCAACTGAAATGAAAATAAAGATTTGAAACAGAACTGAAATTATTCCACATGCAATGGCAACATTTCTAAAAATTGCAATAGATATGATTAATGAGCCAGAGCGGCTATGTTTCGCTACAATTTTATTACAGTTGCAAAGAGAGTAGTCCACTCTAAATCTCTATGAAGAACAGGAAAAAATAACTGCAGAGAGTTTGAAAATATTGAAAGGCATGCTTTAAACTCCAAGTGAGCATAGCTTAGGAGCAACACATTTTCAAAATTAGGGCTCAAGCTGAAAAAAAGGGACATGGATAAACTCACTTAGAGATAGTAAGAACTGCCTATGCTGGAGTCAGCGATAACACAGCGTGGAGTGGAGGAGCACAGCCGGCCAGGCAGCTTCTGAAGAAGGGTCCCGACCCAAAACGTCAACTTTCCTGCTCCTCTGAAGCTGCCTGGCCCACTGTGCTCCTCCAGCTCCATGCTGTGTTAACTTAGCCATGGATAAACAACTGAATTCATTACCACAACTTGCAGATTCTTGTGAATTTGTGCAACTAATTAAAACAAGATTATGTTAGGCATAAGAGATCCCACAATGAGAACATGTCTACTGCGAGTTGAGATCGACATGTGCAGAAAAAAAGAGTAAACAACTGCAAATACAGCTTATTCATGGCAGAAGAGAACAGGCCTTTGCTTATACTGATAGGTTTTCCAGGCCTAAAGAACAAAACAATCACACACAATAGACAGGATGCAAATACTTTAGAGTTCATCACACAAAGGTAAAAAAGGCATGTCCAGCATGGAGGAAGCCGTGTTCACAATGCAAGTAACTGAACCATTTTACGCAGAAGTATATATCTAGAATGAAGCACAACAAATGAGAGGAGGCAATGGCCTAGCGGTATTACCACTGGACTGTTAATCCAGAGACCCAGATAATGCCCTGGGGACCTGGGTTTGAATCCTGCCACGACAGATAGTGGAATTTGAATTCAATAAATATCCGGAATTACGAATCCAATGATGACTGTGAATCCATTGCCAATTGTCAAGAAAAAGAAACCCAATCTGGTTCACTAATGTCCTATAGGGAAGGAAACTGCCATCCTTACCTGGTCTGGCCTACATGTGACTCCAGACCCATAGCAATGTGGTTGACTCATAACTGCCCTCTGGGCAATTAAGGATGGGCAATAAATGCTGGCCTAGCCAGTGACGCCCTCATCCCATGAATGAATTAAAAAAAAACAGATTCAGATAACCATTGCAGTGATAACAGCTAAAAATTCTGATGAATCACTGGAGACCATATAACAGATTGGTTCAGTTAGGTCGATAGGTGATAAATGGTTTGTTACTCTGGAATGGTGAAGGAGAACATCGTGACAGCACGAAGTGTCAGTTAGACACTAGTGCATCATGCAATATCATGACTTGCACAGACCTGCGTGATGTGCCTCAACACACAATCCGAAATGAATCCTTTGAAAATAAGGCTGTATGAAGGCATCACACTCATGCGGAGAGGACAGATTCATCCATGAGCCAAGTGTAATGACAAGAACAAACATCTGGAGAGATCTGCAACTTGTCTCATTGTTAAACCACAGATTGTGGAACAGATCCTAGTAAATCACAATGATGTGTTTTTGGGGTTAGGGTGTCTTCCTGGAGAATATCATCTCAAAGTACATAATGTAAATCAATTTCAGCATCTGCATAAGGAAATTCCAGCTGTCTTCATGGCCAGCTTCAAAGATGAGATAGAAGAGTTAGAAAAGAAGGGAGTAATCAAATGTGTGCCAACTTGTATGGTATAATTAGCAGCATGGTAATAGTTAAACAATCTGGAAGGCTGGGAGTTGTAAACCCGAAGGAACTAAATAAAACTTTGAAATGATTTCACTACCCCATGCCAACCATCAAAGGAATTTTGCCATGACTTGCAAAAGCAAAACTCTTCGCCACCCTAGATGCAAAGATGGTTACTGGAAAGTGAATCTGGATGAAAGCTGTAGTTTTATAATTACATTCTAGCCACTGTTCAGGTGATCAGATGGTTGCATATGTCATTTGGTATTTCTCTATTTCCAGAGGAGTAGCAACACAAATAAGATGAAGGTGATCTTCCTGCAGTAGAAACTGTAATGGATGTTGTAAAGAATACTACTCCGGTTACAGAAATATCATCTGGATGTAACATACAAGGAAGGGAAGCAAATGTGTGTTGCAGACATGTTGACAAGATCAGCCCTCACGATGAAGAATGTGGAGGATGCTACAACAGAGTGTGAAATCTTCCAGATTCAACATGAAGCAGCATCTTATCATGCTCTGGAAGCCATCAACTCAGTACAGACACTGAATATAACTGACAGTGCATTGCTAAAATCAACAAGATGCAAACCTCCAACTGTTGTAAGAAGTAATGATAAAAGGATCACCAAAGAGCATCAAGGCTATACTTGCTGCTATGAGGAAAGTGGAGTTCCGGTTCATCAGGAACAAAAACAAAGTTACTGGAAAAGCTCAGCAGGTCTGGCAGCATCTGTGAAGGAAAAAACAGATAATGTTTCGGGTCCGGTGACCCTTCCTCAGAGTTCCAGCAACATTGTTTTGGTTCCTGATTTACAGCATCCACAGTTCTTTTGATTTTTATTGTGGTTCATCAGATTAAACATGATCTGATTGAAGGGCGAGCAAGCTGGATGAGCTGAATGTCTTCCTTCTGCTCCTATGGCTATGGTCTTATGGTCCTCAAATCCACTGTCCTGCCTTTTCCTCATAACCCTTGATTCACTTACTGAATAAAAACCTGTCTATCTCATCCTTGAATATACCTAATGACCCAGACTATACTGCCTTCTGTGGAAAAGCATTTCACAGATTCACTACCCTCTGAGAGAAGAAATGTCTTTTCATGAATGTCTCAAATAGCTGACCCTGTATTCTGACCCTTTATTCCTACGCAGCCTGGTCTTAGACTATTTTGTAAAAGGAAACAACCTCTCCACCTCTATCCTGTCAAGTTTCAACAAAGTTTATATTTCCACAAACTTGCCTCTCATTCTTTTAAATGTCAGTGAGCACAGGCCCAACCTACTCAACCTCTCCTCATAAAACTATACCTTCATAGCTGGGATCAACTTAGTGAACCATCTCTGGACTGCCTCCAATACCCAAATCTATTCACAGTGTTCCAAGTATGATCTAACTAGTTCTTTGTATAGTTAAAGCAAGACTTCCCAGCTTTCTGTAATCTTTCTCTATTTGAATAATATTCAGGTCCTACTCACTTAAACTATCTTTTTCTCTCTGCAGACCCCTGACTGACATTTGTAGAAAAAAGCAAAGAACTGTGGATGCTGGTAACCAGAAACGAAAACAGAGAAATTGCTGGGTCTAGCAGAAGGGTCTCTTGACTCAAAATGTTAACTGATTTCTTTCCACAGATGCTGCCAGATGTGTTACGTTTTTCAGCAATTTCTGTTTTTTGTTTTTGATATCCGTATAGCTTCATGTGATTCCCAGTCTTGCTACACTGGATCCACAAGGCTGACTGTGGTCCCTTCAGCGGACTGAAGAAGTCTGCAACCCCTGATCCTAACTGCCTGAGCCACAAATTGACTGTGCCAAGTTTGTGGACTGATAACAGTGGCTGCCCTTCAATTATTTTGTCAGGACCACGTAACTGAAGGGTATCTCCCTTAATGAAGGACTAATCTCCTTACACTTTGAGACAAAGCAGTTTGATTGAAGCACATGCAGTGTGTTTGGTGCAGCTGGCACATGGTGCAAGTGTTACACTGACGGATACTATCCAGCAACATGTCCATCCTCTTGACCCTTCACTAATAACTTTTGACAACCATGTCAAGCTGCCTGGCTTTGAGTCCATGATAAAAGGCAAGTCGGGTGAAAAGTACTGTGAGACTTTAAGCTCTGACTGGGTGAGCAAAATACCAAAAACAAGACAAATCATGAGCCAGGTGCTCCTCTCTGCACGTGAAGTCTCCTGGCAGCAGCGTTTCAATTTCAGGTTCTCTCCAATTTGCAGTACTGAAGTGATGTGTACTGTAAGTAGACTGGAGATTTGCCATGGTGTGATGAGGCTGTTACATGCCGGATGCCAATATCTGTGAATGAGCGGTTTGCGTGATCACTGCCTATGAGTGTGCATTCAGATATTGGTGACTAATGTCCAAAGTGCAGGTCTAGAAGAGCAAACACAAGTTGTAATTGCCAGGTAACCACTCTGACTTTCATGTTGGGA
This sequence comes from Rhincodon typus, assembly GCF_021869965.1. Lineage (NCBI taxonomy): Eukaryota > Metazoa > Chordata > Chondrichthyes > Orectolobiformes > Rhincodontidae > Rhincodon > Rhincodon typus. The sequence continues at coordinate 70,804,257 of NC_063332.1, forward strand.
ATTCTTGGCATCTAGTTTCTACCCCATGGTAAGAGAATGGGAAACTGTGTTTAATAAAATAAGATTAGGAATGAAGATAATAATTAATGATAATTGATGCAAATAAGCCTCTCACCATTCAGTAGTGGGAATCTTGTCTCACTGTCCATCATTTACTTGGAAAATGGGACTTCTTGATGTCTACATTGGGAAAATCTTTGCTGGACATCTCACCAGATTTTCTCAAATTTCTTGCTATGTCTTGCATCGTTGACACTCGAAAGAATCCACCCTATGAGTATAATGCATATGCAGACAGTGGTGAAAATAATGAACAGCTCTTGCATGAGAACAGTTGCATGCATAGTTAGTAATTTTAAGTAACTCATAATATAAATTACAGTATGTGCAAATTTTTTGAGAGATATTTGCCTTGAAAATGCAATATTGTACCAATGTGCTTCTTTGCTTGCCATAGCCATGTGATGTCTACCACGAGGCACTAACTGCGGAAATAAATCGTGCAGCTAGTTCAATAAAAGACATAGTACAGACAACAATATATTGGCTGGGAGCACGTAATAGTGCTAGCACCTAAAAATGGTCTACACTTTGTGTCACACATTAGCATGCCTCTTACTGAGTATTCTCATATTCCAATTTTCAAAAACTGCTTGAACACGCTCTGCCAGCTAGGTTCAAACACCTATTCCAAGAAAAAAGTGCAGATTTTGGAGATCTGGGAAAAAAAAAGGAATGCAGCCAAAACTCAGCAGGTCTGGCAGCATCTATGGAAAGAAAAACAAAGTTAATGTTTCAAGTCTAGTGGCCCTTCATCAGAACTGAAAGCAGTTGGGAAATGGTGATTTATGCTTATAATGGTGGGTTGAGGGGAGTGAGATGAATGGATGGAGATGGTGCCCAAAGAGAGAGAGGAGAGGGGAAGCAGACAAAACCATTGCTCACACAAAGTTTTGCTGATGCACTGCGGCAGGCCTGAGACCTAACTTGTCCGCCACCACTCAATTTACTCCCTAACCATAGGTTTCTCACTTTCTCCCAGACACAGAAGATGCAGCACTGTCCTCACCCTTCCACAGTCTCCTAATCTTAAATCCTCATTCAATGGTTCAATTTCTCTGTTATTTGTGTGCTGCATTATCTCCTGCATCACCCAAGTTGACAAAGAAGATAGAGATAAGGAGTTTCCTGTTTGTAGAATGGAATATTTGAATAAAGAGTGAGATTAAAATCAAACATAATCAGATAAAATGTCAAATGGAGACGGAAACTGTTCAACAGAAAGACAAAAGCAGGGACATAGAAACAAAGACTAAAAATGTGGAAACAATAAAGAAAAATAAGATCTGCATTCGAATAACTCCATATTGTGATGAAATAGCTATGCATACGATTATGTCTAAAGTCCAGTATTTGTTGTTGTGCTTCTGTTTTAGCTGTGCTGGCATCTTAGACTATTTCGTATTCTACTAACACCTGTTAAACTGGGTATTACCTGCTGAGATAGTCTTCCTGATAATTAAACATTTTAAATGGAAATGATCTAAAAATGAGTCTTGAGGATTTCAAGGGATGTGAGTGTGACTATCTTCTTTGGCATCTTGTTGCAGTGTGGGTTTGTCCTTGAGAAAAAGATTGTTGACGCATTGTCCTGGAAACATATGATCATTGTAGTTTGTATGGATGACAACCTCATGTGTTGTCATTGCTGAAGTCACCAGTTACTGGACTCTTTCTATCAATTCCCATCAGTCCACTTCCATCAGCCCCATTTAAGGGGAGGTGTTGGCCTAGAGGTAATTTCACTGAACTGTTAATCCAGAGAACCAGGTAATGTTTGATTAATCGCACCACGTCAGATGGTGGAATTTGAATTCAATAAAAATCTGGATTAAAGAGTCTAATGATGACCATGAAAGCATTGTTAATTGTTGGCAAAAACCCATCTAGTTCACTAATGTCCTTTAGGGAAGGAAACTGCCATCCTTACCTGGTCTGGCCTAGATATGACTCCAAACCCACAGTAATGTGGTTGACTCTCAATTGCTCTCTGGGCAATTACAGATGGGCAATAATTGCTGGTTTAGCCATTCATCCCGTGAATGAATGAAAAAAAATTGTATGGAAGACAAATAGTCCAGTTTTCTTCTGCCCTTGATGTAGTGATTCTTGTTCCAAATTTTTGGTCAAAAATATGGCACTAACGTATCTCACAGGCAGTTGCAGCATTGTGCAGCATGTTTTAGGATCTTCATTTACCCAAACACAATGTGCATGCTCCAATGTTGCAAATATTTGATCAACCATAACTCTGGTAAGTTTTGTTGCAAAAACTCCTGCTCAGAAATCTGGTCAGTGCAGTGAAGTGGTGAAATGTTTAATGATCCATACATTTATACTCTGAGTTTACCGTTAACAAACCTACACTTGCCCATCCTTGCAAAAAATAACCATCCTATTCTTCCTCCCAAAATGCAGCACCTCACATTTATCTCTGTTACCCTAAATTTGCTAATTCTTTGAACATTCTACAAGTTTACGTATGTCCTCCAGTAATTTGTTGCAGTCATTCACAGTCCTGCCTACCCCTCCAGTTCGTGTCACCCTCACTGTTCTCCACCAGTTTGACATCAATCCAGGACAATACTGCCAATTTTTGTTGATCTCACAATATATGTTAGAAAATAACATCTTTCCAATTCATGATCAAAGATGATCAGTTACATTTTAAATCTTGGATATACCATCACTGTTTCATGGACAAGTGTGCGTGTAATCAAGACTGAGCATAGGTAAAGGGCCAAACGTCAACTTGCTAATTTGAATCACTTTTAAAACTTTTAAAGTAAACCTAGATCAAAATAATTATTTTGTTAAACAGGAACTTAGAATAATTAACTGATGAATTAATATAATTGCTGAAGTTGCATTATTAATTCAATTCAATGGTGACTTTCATGAATGTGATACATGTGAAACAAAATCATTACAGTTTAAATATCTTTAACGATCAGCAACTAGAAAGGTGAAAGGTTTGAGCATGACAGGTATAAAGTGATAACCTAGGGATCCTCCTGTGCTGCAGAGGTAGTGATCCTACCCTGGACCAGGCAGCCTAGGTTCAAGTCCCACCTGCTCCAGAAGTGTGTAATGACATTGCTGAACAGGTTGATTAGAAAAATAGTTCAAATAATAAAAAAAGTAATAACCACTTAGTATATATTGTTATTGCATGACTACATGAGTCTTTTGGTTTCATGTTTCCACTCGAGGCTGCTTTTTCCTTTGTGTATCTCAACAAGGTTCCTACTCCAATATACAACTTGAAGTTGAATGCACAGAAATGCATTATCAAAGGAGGCTCACATTCAATCTGATATTGCAGTTCAAAATACCCTATGGGAATGTTCAATAGTAATTGTTTTTACATTCTTAAAGCCTTAAAGATTTGGTGCAAAGAAAATCTTTCTTGGTGATTTTTTTGTGGTAATTTTTAGGGTCAAGATCTAACATATCAATGGCTCATATTAATACAGGATGTTAATAATAACGATGGTTCTGTGTGTGTTCAACCTCATTTGACTTGATCCCAAATTGTTTCTAAAGTTTCTTTTTATCTTCTAAATATGGAATTGCCATTTCTCATGTGTACAAATATATCATTGCCTATTAGGACATCATTTAGCATCGTATCCAGGTAAGTGAACTGAATGATGACATTTCAGGATGAATTTCCTTGGAGTTCCCTTCATTATGCTACTGAAACTAGGTGGAAGCTCTATTTACACATTTAAATAGGATCTTTAACAATCTTGGAGTAGCAGTAGGTGATGTTCAATGGAAATGCATCCCCTTATTAACAGTGGATAAAAGTACAAAAAAGGAACAAAAGCAAATCCTAACTTCCAAATCCACACACAGTCCTCTGGAAACAATTGGTGGAGAAGCAATGTGGACTACCACATAGGAATTTCAATGGACAACTTTCATGAGTTGACTAGAGTTATTAACTTAGTACATTTTTGTTGCATTAAACACTATGAACATGAACTGCAGTAATATTTTGAATTTTTTTTTCATTATGACTAGATATAAAAGGAACAGGTATATGGATAGGAAAGGTTTAGAGGGATATGGGCCAAATGCAGGCAAATTGGACGAGGTCAGTTTAGAAAACCTGGTCAGCATGGACAAGTTGGGGTGAAGGGCCTACTTCCATGCTGTATGGCTGTTTGACTCTATGACCATGAAATAAGATCTAAAAGATACAAAATGATTGACATAGGAAGTATGGATGTTTTGGAGGTTTTGGCAGGTTTAAAAGTGAACAATCTCCAGGTCTGAATGAGTTGTATACCAGGCTGCTGTGGGAGATGAGTGAGGGGCTCTGACCCAAGTTTTTAATTCCTTTTTGGCAACATAGGAAGATGCCAGAGGACTGGAGGACAGCTATTGTGGTTCCAGGGAATTACAGACCAGTGAATTTCACATCAATGGTAAAGAAACTATTGGAGAAAATCGATGGGCTCCGTAGCAATGGCAGCATCTGCAGATGCAGCGTGGCTACAGAGTCGGCCGGCCTGTGAAGCCTGGAGTGGGCCCTGGTGTAGCCCGGAGCGGGACTGTAGTGGTGGAGATGGGAAAGTTAGATTCTCTTTAAGTTACCTTTCTTTATTTTTTATTTTATTTTAAGTTAATGTGAATGGCGCCATGCCTGGCAATGGTACACACTTTTTGCTGTATTTTGTATTGAATACACGTCACAATAAATGATTCAATAAATAAAGGAGAGAATTAACTTCCACTTGAGAGTTAAGATTTGATCAGGGATGTTTGGCATGACTTTGTCAGAAGAAAGTCATGCCTAAAAAATTGATTGAATTTTTCAAGGAGGTGATCAGTTGTGTAGAAGAGGGTGGTGTAGTTCATGTAGTTTTTATGGATTTCATCAAAACCTTTGTCAGGGTCCCATATGAGAGAGTGATAAGGAGGGTAGAAGCACATGGGATCCTGGGTAATTTGGTAAGATAAATCCAAGATTAGCTGAGTGGTAGGAGATGAACATTTCTGAAGAGGGGTCACTGGATCCAAAACGTTAACTCTGCTTTCTTTCCACAGATGTTGTCAGATCATCTGAGTTTTTCCAGCAATTTCTGTTCTTGTTGCAGATTTCCAGCAACTGCAGTTCTTTAATTTTTATTTAGTACTTAATGAATGGCGGAATACCAGGAAGCTCAGAGGAACTGAGGGATCTTGGAGTGCTTGTCCACAGATCCCTGAAGGAAGTAGGGTAGTAAAGAAATTTGCCTTTATCAGTCATGGCATAGATTATAAGAGCAGGAAGGTTATATTGGAGCTGTACAAGGCTTTAGTTAGTGTACAGCTGGAGTACTGTGTGCAGTTCTGGTCATTGCACTATAGGAAGATTATGATTGCCTGCAGGGAGTGCAAAGAAGATTCACCAGAATATTTCCTGGGAACGTATGTTTTACCTATAAAGAGAGACTGGATAAGCTTGAGTTGTTTTCTTTATAGATTGAGGTGTATAAGACTTTGATGGACATGGTTAGGTTGGATAAACAGCATCTGTTCCACTCAGCTAAAGAGTTAGTAATGAGGGGAAGTAATTTTAAGATGTAAGTTGGGATGTTTAGGAGTTTTGAAGAAATTTATTTTCAAGCAGAGAATGGTGCGAATTTGGAATGCACTACCTGGGAGGGTAGCAGAGGTGCTTTTAAAAAGTATGTGGATAAGCACTTGAAGAGTCATAACATTTAAGGTTATGGGTCTAAGTATGAGAAAGTGGGACTGGTGCGAGGTAAGCATAGTAGTAAATTTTTGGTGGTACACATTTGATGATAGTATATGATCGCATTATTCTAAGTTTCTTTAAATTATTTCCAGCTGTAGCACAAAAAAGTGGAGCCAGAAATTTGGAACTCTCAGCATGCAGCCAGGTGGGGCTTGCAAAAATGAAGCCCTAAGCGAGCTAATATTTTGACACCTTTTCTTTGAATATGTTGCAGTATTAGTGAAAAGAAACCAACATTTCTGCCTCTATTTACAACAAAATCAACCTGCAAATTGGTTTGCATTCTCTAGAAAAAATTTACTAGAAGCCTCAGCAAAGAAAGCAACTCATCCCATTGACTGTATATTTATATTTTTAATTCTCCCCTCTTAAGCAGAATTCATTAAAGATCTATGCATTAAAACAAGATTTGATATATTTCATGAATTGACAGATTTATTGAGAAACTTGTGTAAACTCATTTGGCACCCACCACCTTGGTAACTGCAGATCTACTTGATGATCTGTGTGGGAAAGTGGGAATTCTTTTTATGTAACATTGGAGCTAGTGCAGAAACAGGAAAGGACTGTACAGTTGGGATGGGCTTCACCTGGATTGGAGTGGGACCAATGTTCTATTCAGAGGAAAGATTAAATAGGCCTGCCAATAGAACTTTAACCTAAAAAAAAATGGTGTGGCTGGGGAAGGGAATGGGCAACCTGGTCAAAATAGCCTGTGTCTGAAAAAAAATAGGAAATCAAGAAGATCAGACCAAAGGTAAGGAACAAGAGTGGTACAAATGTTCAAGGAACAAATACAAGTATAAAATGTTAAAAATTGAAAGCAATAATTCATTGCAAAGAATTGGATTTAATCAGAACAATTGAAAAATGACTACATAAAGCGCAGGGCTGACAAATTTATTTATGAAGTTATGACTTAATCTGAAAATATGGGCGAAACCAGCGTAGGTGTGGTCTTGGTAATTAGAGATAACCTCTTGGCAGTAGAAAAAAAAAGGGACTTTAGAAATGGAGGGTTGGTAACAGAATCCAAATAGATGAAAATAAAAAAAAGAAGGGATCTATCAGTCTCATAAGGCTGATCTGTAAACCAACTCATAGTAGAAAGGAGATGGAAGTAGTAATATATGAGTGAATACATAAAATGAGTGAAAGACATAGATTAACAACCATGAAAGATCTTAATTATGTTTTAAAATATAGACTGAAAAGGACAAAAATAAAATTGGAAAAATGGGACAAACTATATTTTAAGGAAGGAAGAACAGAGTCGAGAAAAACATAAGGGAAAAAGAAGTATTTTCAGCGTTATAGATCAGCAATGGAAAACATTCAAAATGGTAATCACTTAAATCTGAAAGAAATGTATCCCATGAAAAGCAAAGAAAAATCGAATCAGTAATGACATACCACAGATCATTAAGAAAATAATAACAAACTAAAATAAGGTGAGTACACTAGGTACATAGACATCAAGAAATTAAGAAAAACTTGCAGAATATGAAAATTTGAGGAATCAAGTTTAGAAAGGTGAAGAGAAAGTACGAAGCAGACTTACCAAAGAATACAAAAGGAAATAGTAATGTATTCTGCAGACACAGAAGTTAACAGAATGTTGTCCATGCTTTGGACATTTTGACCAGTTTATCTATAAAAACAACTTACCCAAGCACTCTGTTGGTGAGGTGGACAAAGTGACACAGAATTTGGTTTGCAGTTCATCTCAATTTTATTAACAAAATGTGAGCATTTCCCAAATTCCCACAATACTTACTCGCTATCTAGTTTTGTCCTTCTGAGAAAAGATATAGAACATAAAACATAGAACAGTACAGCACAGTACAGGCCCTTCGGCCCACGATGTTGTGCTGAACTTTTACCCTAATCCGAAGGTCTATCTAACCTCCACCCCTACCTTATACCATCATCCATATGCCTATCTAATAGCCCTAATGAGGCCGACTCCACTACCCTCTTTGGCAATGCATTCCATGCCCCGACCACTCTCTGAGTAAAGAACCTACCTCTGACATCTCCCCTATATCTAACTCCACTCACTTTAAAACTATGCCCCCTCATAATAGCTACCTCCACCCTAGGAAAAAGTCTCTGGCCGTCCACTCCATCTATACCTCTGATTATTTTGTACACCTCTATCAAGTCACCGCTCATCCTTCGTCGTTCTAAAGAGAAAAGCCCTAGCTCTCTCAACCTTTCCTCGTAAGACCTTCCCTCCATTCCAGGCAATATCCTGGTAAATCTCCTCTGCACCTTTTCCAACTCTTCCTCATCTTTCCTGTAATGAGGCGACCAGAACTGGACACAATACTCCAGAGATAGTAGGAACTGCAGATGCTGGAGAATCTGAGATAACAAGGTATAGAGCTGGATGAACACAGCAGGCCAAGCAGCATCATAGGAGCAGGAAGGCTGACATTTTGGGCCTAGACCCGAAATACTCCAGATATGGCCGAACCAGGCTTTTGTATAGCTGGAGCATAACTTCACGGCTCTTGAATTCGGTCCCTGTATTAATGAAAGCTAACACGCCGTACGCCTTCTTAACAACTCTATCAACCTGGGTAGCAAATTTCCGGGAACTGTGGACATGAACCCCAAGATTCCTCTGCTCCTCCACACTGCCAAGATTCTTTCCGTTAACCCTGTATTCTGCTTTCAAGTTTGTCCTTCCAAAATGAATCACCTCACACTTTTCAGGGTTAAACGCCATCTGCCACTTCTCAGCCCAGCTTTGCATACTACGAATGTCCCTTTGTAATCTAGAGCAGCCCGACCCACCTTCGTATCATCCGCGAACTTACTAATCCACCCTTCCACTCCTTCATCCAAATCATTTACAAAAATCACAAGTAGAAGAGGACCCAGAACAGATCCTTGTGGTACAGCACTCGTAACTGAGCAGCGTCTTGAATATTTTCTGTCCACTACCACCCTTTGTCTTCTAAGGGTCAGCCAATTCTGAATCCAATCTGCCACATTGCCCCCTATCCCATGCCTCTTTACCTTCTGCATGAGCCTACCATGGGGAACCTTATCAAACGCCTTACTTAAATCCATGTATACCACATCCACTGCTCTACCTTCATCTACATGTTTGGTCACCTCTTCAAAGAATTCAGTAAGGTTTGTGAGGCATGATCTACCCCTCACAAATCCATGCTGACTATTGTGAATCAAACTGTGCCTTTCCAAGTGATCATAAATCCTATCTCTCAGAGCCCTTTCCAATAATTTGCTCACCACTGACGTAAGACTAATTGGCCTGTATTTTCTGGGGTTATCCCTATTCCCATTTTTAAAAAAGGGAATGACGTTTGCCTCTCTCCAATCTTCCGGCACTATACCGTGGACAGTGAGGACGAAAAGATCATTGCCAAAGGCCCTGTGATCTCTTCCCTCGTTTCCCATTCTTGGATAAATCCCATCAGGCCTGACAGACTTATCTATCTTCAAGTTCCTCAAAATTCCTAGTACATCTTCCTTACTAACATCGACCTCCTCTAGCCTACGAGCCTGTTTCACACTATCCTCCCCTACAACTCGGTCCCTCTCAGTTGTGAATACTGAAGAAAAATATTCATTAAGGCTCTCTCCTATCATTTTAGGCAACGTGCACAAATTCCCTTTACAATCCTTGATCGGCCCTACTCTTTCTCTAGTCATTCTCTTATTCCTCACGTACATGTAAAAAGCCTTGGAGTTTTCCTTGATCCTATCTGCCAAGGTTTTCTCATGCCCCCTTATAGCTCTCCTAAGCCATTTCTTCAGCTCCGTCCTGGCTAACTTGTATCCCTCTGGAGCCTTTTCCGTTCCTTGTTTCCTAAACCTTATATAAGCATCCTTCTTCCTCTTAACCAGTCGTTCGACCTCTCTTAAGAACCAAGGCTCCCTCACTCGACCGTATCTTCCCTGCCTGCTGGGGACAAACATATCGAGAACTTGCAGTATGCATTCCTTAAACAGTCTCCACATTTCAATAGTGCTCTTCCCTGACTGCATCTGTTCCCATTTTATGTTACCCAGTTCTTGCCTAACGGAATTGTAATTACCCTTCCCCCAATTATAAACCTTACCCTACTGTATGTACCGATCCTTTTCCATGACTATTGTAAAAGTAACAGAGTTATGATTGCTACCGCCAAAATGCTCTCCTACCAACAGGTCTGACACTTGGACTGGTTCATTGCCAACCACCAAATCCAAAGTGGCCTCTCCTCGTGTTGGTCTATCTACATACTGTGTCAGGAATCCTTCCTGAACACACTGGACAAAATCCACTCCATCTAAACTATTACAACTAAAAAGTTTCCAATCAATATTTGGAAAGTTGAAGTCATCCATGACTACAGCCCTGTGACTTCTGCACTTTTCCAGTATCTGCCTCCCAATCCGCTCCTCCACTTCTCTGCAACTATTAGGGGGTCTGTAAAAAAACCTCAACAAAGTGACTGCTCCTTTCTTGTTCCTGACCTCAACCCAAACTGACTCTGTAGACATATCATTCTCCAACTGCCTTTCAGCAGCTGCTACACTAGCCCTGACTAGCAATGCCACTCCCCTGCCTCTTTTTCCACCCTCCCTAATTCTTTTAAAGCATCTAAATCCCGGAACTTTCAACAACCATTCCTGTCCCTGAGTTACCCAAGTTTCTGTAATGGCCACAACCTTGTAGTTCCAAGTACTGACCCATGCTCTAAGTTCATCCACCTTATTTCTGATACTTCTCACATTGAAGTATACACACCTCAACCATCTCTGTGTCCACAATTACGCTCCATCGACCGCATTTCTTTGTTAACAATCTCACTCCCTGTTGTGTCTGTTGGAAGGCTGAATACCTCGTCTTCTGAATTACAAATCCGGTTCCCCACCCCCTGCCAATCTAGTTTAAACCATCCCGTATAGCTCGAGCAAACCTCCCTCCAAGGATATTTGTGCCCTTCTGGTTCAGGTGCAACCTGTCCTTCCTGTACAGGTCCCACCTTCCCCAGAATGTGCTCCAATTATCCACATAATGGAAGCCCTCCCTCCTACACCAGCCCTGTAGCCACGTGTTTAGCTGCACTCTCTCCCTGTTTCTTACCTCGTATCACGTGGCACTGGTAGTAATCCAGAGATAACTACCCTGTTTGTCCTGGAGTTCAGCTTCCAACCTAACTCCCTGTACTCGTTTGTCACATTCTCAGTCCTATTTCTACCTATGTCATTGGTACCAATGTGTACCATGACTGCTGGTTGCTCACCCTCCCCCTTAAGGATCCTAAAGACACGACCCAAGATGTCACAGACCATGGCACCTGGGAGGCAACATACCATCCGTTCATCTCGTTCGTGACCACAGAACCGGCTGTCTGTGCATCTTACTATTGAATCCCCCACTACAATTGCTCTCCTATTCTCCCCGCTTCTGTGCCACAGGTCCAGGCTCAGTGCCAGAGACCTGTCCGCTATCGTCTTCCCCTGTTAGGTCATCCCCTCCAACAGTATCCACAACGGTATACTTATTGTTGAGGGGAACGGCCAGAGGGGATCCCTGCACTGTCTGCCTATTCCCTTTCCCCTTCCTGACAGTCACCCAGCTACCTTTTCCCTGTACCTTGGGTATGACCACCTCCTTATAACTCCTCTCTATCACCCCCTCAGCCTCCCAAATGATCCAGAGTTCAACCAGCTCCAGCTCCAGTTCCCTAACGCGGTTTGTGAGGAGCTGGAGTTGGGTGCACTTCTCGCAGGTGAAGTCAGAGGGGACACCAGCAGTGACCCTTACCTTCCACATCCTGCAAGAGGAGCATGCAACTGCCCTCACTTCCATTCCCTCTACTCTAGATTTCCAGAAGAATTAAAAAAAAGCCTTACCTTACCGACCTTCCACACAGTCTTTTTTTTGGTTAGAGGAGAAGGATGGGTGGGAGACACTACACGTGTAGTGTTTCGGGTTTAGCCAATGCCCAAATATATTAGTTCCTTCCTCACTCGTGTTCTGTCCACACACCCGCTGCTCCAAACAAGAAGGCCGCTGCTGCACAAGGTAAGTTTTTATACAGGAAAATAAAACCTTACCTTCCCGTCGGCACCCTGGCTCACACTCCCACTGCTCCAAACAAGAAGCTTTGGGCAATGATCCATATATTTGAGCTGGTCCATGGAAATATCCTTACTCTGACGTATGGATGGCTCTCTGCCATGAAGATGGGTCTCATAGGTCAGGGCGAATCTTCTCCTGGGACTTCCTGGGTTGCTGCATGATCTTCTGCCACAAGCCTTGCTGCAGGTCTTACTGTGAGTCTAAGTGGGTCTTGCTATGAGTCTTTGCTGAGGGGGTGGCTTCCAGGTGTGTGTTCTTATCCCAGCTCACCCCACACCTTCCTGAATGTTTGGCCAATGGGGTCATGAACTGGGTTCAAACTATCCAATGGAGTCATGCCTTTCACTGTTGCTATTCTGGGGAGGTGCAAAGTGCGTGTCCTTACCTACCATTCCAAATGCATCCACATCCAGATGATCATTAGGTGACATTTCCACTTTCACTTTAATCTGCACCTCTAATTCTTGTATTTCTTCTTCATTCCCATGTCATTTGGACATCGTTGAAAAATGATGTGTAAGTGTGAGAAAGATGAAATCAGACTGAAATTTTTGCTCATTTCTATTTGACTTTAATTGCTGACCAGATGGATTAGTGGCTGGTTCCTAATAATTGCGTCCCTATATTGCTACATAGACAGTCACATACTTGAATACCAGCTACTGCACTACCTTAACGAACTAGATCTTCACATGGATTACAGCTTTTTCTAAAAGCAAAATACCTCAAATGCTGAGTGTCTAGAATAAAAACAGAAACTCGGAGAAACTCTTGAAAATCTCAGCAAGTCTGGCAGCCTCAGTGGAGAGAGAAACACAGGGTTAATATTTCGAATCCAAAGCCTTTTTGGTGCTAGACCTTCTGAGTTTCTCTAGCACTCTCCATTTGCATTATTGAACTTTACATTAAATGCTCATTCTTTTGCCAGAATTTGGAGTTCTTTCTTGAGATTAAACATGATTAAATGTGCCTTTGTCCTTCCAACTTCATTAATTCTAGACTGGCTAATTGTCAGTTTCTTTGCCAGTACAGTTATCAATGGCACCCTAATCTGGCACCAATAGCACTTCAAAAAATTGAAAACTAGAAAACAAAATTTAAAAAAACTAAAAACAAGCCTTTGATGCAAACTTTACAGAGGATTTGAGTTGTTTTCTTTTTCTGAAATAACCTGGTGTTCTGAAAAAATTTGCATCTACATTAGGTAATTGTCTCAATATCCAGAGTGCTGTATCTGACTGGAAACAGTGACCTCCATCAATCCCTGTTGGTACCTTCAAAAAGCTACTCCTGAAGTATTTAATGAGAATATCGAATAGGTAATCGTAGTCAGGATCCAGGAGTTATATAACTAAGTATTACTGGTATCTAAACAACCAATAATGCCAAATTTAGACATGAGGTTTTACTAGTGAGCGCGTCTTACATGATATCAGCAATTGAGACGTTTTGCGAATGTGTGATCTGGCACTGTTGACTATCTCCTGACTCATTTGATTCGAATTCAGCCTGGCAATTAAAAAACACAAGTATCTTTAAAGCCGGGTTTTCCCCGCCAGCTCGCCCACGCTAGGTCGATGGATCTGCCTATAATTTGGCTTGCAAGCCATCGTGGGCTGCGGACCTCCGCAGTTAACCAGGCTGTTCATTATTCCATATAAAATGGATCAAAATCGAAATGTTTTCAACGTAATCAAATCCGGATTTATGATGTAATAATTATTAACCCTGCGACTGAGAATGTCAATGTATTGGCGGAATTGGTATTGCCAGACCCAAACAAATTGGAATAAACTCTAGAAATACAATAATAGTTAGGAATGTTGAAGATGATTTGAAGGAATCGAGACATTCAATTAAGTTACTTCCTTATCATCATTCCCAAGGGAAATATAACTTGCTGTGTAATCAAATCCTCCTTAGCAAGTGAGTACGGAAAATGTTCAGGGTGCCACCCAATCTAGAGAATAAACATTGATTAACAATATTGCATGTTACATTAATGGCATTGCACCAAACAGTGCTCTGTATGAGCGATACGTTTCGTTTAATATTACAATCGTTTTCAACGTGTAAAGACCAGATCCCCAAGCATTGCCTCTTGCTCTTCAAGCAGTCATAAAAGTTACTTTGAGAAGGTAATGTTTGAATATGGGATTTTTCCAAACTTTGATCTGCTCGCTTTGATTCCACACTACAATCAGACAGAGATTTCAAAGTACTGATCAGTGGAAGTGTTAACATTTCAGTTATTGTGTTCACACAGATATGCTTTGAGATTGCAATTCTAGCGGTTAGCAGCTCCCACCACATGACTTCATAGTTTACAATGTGCAATGATACAACAGACACCTGTTATGAGGTCGTTGATACTCGTTTTGTGTAATTCATCATTACTGTTGAAGACAAAAATATAATTAAGTTGGAAATCCCTCCATTGCTGGACCGTTGCCAACTTGATTCGTAGGCACACGCAACCTTTTAAAGTAGTTTTTTGGCATTTACCCTCGTGCTCTATGGAAGGATCGTACTTGTCAAGTGGATTAAGTTAGGTATTGAAGTTACGTATTCCGTTAATGTATATTGCCAAGGTGACCGCAGTAAGAAAGGACCCATTTCGTTGAAATTGGAACCATGGGGATTATTACAACAAAACAAGACGGACAGAAATTCCGAAGCAGAGCCCAAATATTAAACACACACTTTCGAATGGTTCCTAATGCTGCCCAATCATCATTTTGCTCTTTTGATATACTTGGATTCGGAAAGGACATGCCGCCGTTTTTTTTGATCAGCTGTTTATGGAGAATTTGAATTCAGTGTTTCCTGGAATTGGATGAGTGATAAATTGATGCAGCTAGCTGCTATAACACTTATATCCCTGTACTGTTTCTACACCATAGTCTGGTAAATAAAGGGCTAAGACACAATAATACGCCCATGTGTTTTTCTTAATCCAAAATAAAATGACTTCGGAATGAAACTCATGTTCTTGTTCAGAAAGGGACTTTGCGTAACGTTTCATTAGAGTGTAATTGCGGCTCAAGTTGTTATTTTGCGTTTCTGAGAACTCCCTTTACCAGCACTAGAGTATGGTATCATCATATGTTGTATATGCGATTGAAGTTTGGTTCCAGAAATCACTGGTTTTTTTTTCCGCTGTAATGTGTCTGGGCAGGTACGAGTGTCAGGTAACGCCTCCACTTGTACCTTCCCTTTGCACCTGTTCCACGTAATACACAGACATCAAGCAGTACTCATTAAATCAAACTCCCCGGTGTTTATATAAAATGCAAGTCTTGGACCAGGGAAATAACTCGAATATATTACTATCTTGAGGAAAAGGTAAGAGGAGGCTTCCGACAGCTTTTCGGCACCAAATATGGAGATTAGGAGCACAGCCTGTTACTACTCCCTTTCGCCTTCTCAATGTGCTGTTTGTACTGTTGAACACTGTGTAAAATATGGTGGTCGTGTGTGTTGCAGTTGAAAGTAAATAAATAAAATCTCTGGCGATCGGAATGAGACGGGTTTATTAGCATATGCCCAAAGGGCTTATTTACATACGGTATGTCTATAAATAGTCGGCTAATCTGACCCGTTTCAGAACCAAACTAGAATATGTTCCTCCTGGCGCTAAGCCTCTGCACTTTTTAAGAGCATGAAATAGATAGTGCACCGCTGAGTGAAAACCACGCAGATCATCAGGGGCGCGACCTTTCATTTTCTGCTTTTTTCAAAGTTTTATTTTTGTGTGTTTTTTTTCGTTTTCTTTTCCACCCCCATTTTAGCGTTGGACGGTGTTCTCAGTCAAGCGGCTCACCATGGCTCCGCTAGCCGATATCGCGAGCTACTTGGGCGGTCTGGATGCTGGGCACATCGCAGCTCCGTTCTTCCTGCCCGCGGCGGACTCGCCGGTTCTCCTGAGTGACCACCTCGCCCAGAGCGAAAGCAGGTTATCGCGAAGCACCACCACCGACTTGGTGCACTTGCAGGGGATACTGCGAAGGAGACAGCTGTACTGTAGGACTGGCTTTCATTTGGAAATCCTTCCTGGTGGAACAGTGCAGGGGACCAGGCGGGACCACAGCCCATTCGGTACGTCTGCATTTTTACTTTCTAAACTCAGTAATTTTTGCTATCTCTCAATTTTCCTTGCCCATTAAACTTCAGTAAGTTACTACATATAGAGACGTTGAAACATGCTCTGAAGATTGACTGATTCCGATTACAATCAGAGATATGTTTATCCACTTAGCCTTGGTTTCGCGTCTCTGGTACCATCTCCAATTAATTTTTCTTTTAGCTAAATGTTGGGAATTTCTGCATCAGTCCTGTCTGCAAGAAAATATTAACCATTTATGAAATTGGCAGGTGCTGTGTACATGAAAATAATTGGATCAATATTTTATATATGTGGATTAGGTGCCATCGGTGCATTTTTTTTGGATATTTAAGATTCAGGGTGAATCCCCCAGCTTTTGAATGAATATCAGTGAAGCACGCTGCTCGGTACAAACATGTCTCCAAACCGAGACCACTCGCGGTTTTCCTTATGGGGAGGGGGAGTGGTGGGCGTGGGGGTGGGGGGTGGTTATCGGAGAGGCGGATCATCATTGCACTTTTATTTTTATCCAACGTTTAACCAACAACTTTCCGGTGTCTCCGCCACCACATCAGTCATCAGCATCAGGGCAAGGGTAAATTAAAATACCGACCGCAAGTTATCAACCATCCTGTGAAACGCTTGTTACTCTGTAACTCTGTGCCCGCATGCACCCTCCTACTGATGTGGTTTGGACAGGAGGTGAATCACATCTTTTTTTGTTCCCGTCAGAATTCTGAAATTGGAGAACTTTATAACCGACCAAATAACCCCTCTATGTTTGACCTGTAATATCTTATTTTCACCGAGTGGCGATTATGCTGAGGCATTTTTTATTTAAAATTTAATGAACATCATTCAGAAAACAAAAGTCAACCTCCCCTGTTTCAGAAATAAATAAACGGCCTGTTTGCAGAATTACAATCATAAACGGAGAACTCTTACAAATCAGTGGTTCCATTCTTAGCGCTACATCTGAAAGTTGGGAAATGAATGGTGTCAAGCCGCAGATATTGCAGTCACGCTGAGTTCCCCAGCGACCTCAGTACCTATTCTAACAAGTCGTGCTATCCGGACCGAGCACCTTATTGTCCAATCTTTGGGATTTAACCAAAATAACGTCTCCAGGAGTGGATTCTATCCACTTTCTCACTTTTGCTCCAAATCACCGAGCTAACGCCAATAAACACATTTCAGAGTTGGCGATTCTCCCAGCGTCATGAGCAGGAGTTTAGGATTCAGACATTTCCAACCCGCCGTTCAGCAAATTTATGCTATTTTATTTTAAAGTTTTTTTTTAAAGTCTCTTGTCTTATTTTAATCCTGTGTCATCAAGAGACCTATATGGAATGGTGCCCGAAGCAGCTTCAGGTTTTGGCAGGCACCAGCGGAAATTATAAAGACTATGTGGGTCGTGTTGTAAGGACAAAATTATAGAAGTCCTTACAAAAAGTGTTTATTTCGAGCGCGTAAGGCAAGCCTGTCCGCTCTGAACGTCGTTTTTTTTGCTTGCTAGTACAACGCAAAAAGTATTGCAGCATATCGCGCCATCGCCTAACGAAACTAAACATTTCATTTGTTAACTTGTTCAAAATTCTTTGGAAATACAAATTGTCAAGTCTTTACTTTTTTCCAGGGATTCTGGAGTTTATCAGCATAGCTGTGGGATTGGTCAGCATAAGGGGAGTGAATAGTGGCCTCTACCTGGGAATGAACGATAAAGGAGAACTGTATGGCTCAGTAAGTATTGCGATTTATTTCAACTGATGGACGTTCATATTAGGAAAGCAGATTACATTTAATATTGCAATGCGAATACTTTGGGTAAATCTTGTACAAGATAAACCAGAATCCTAACGCCATCAGTGCTTCTGGGAACTATGAGTTTCTACACTTGCTGCTTAGGAATGCTGAGGAGAAAACAACAGAGGATCTTCAATCTGAGAACTATATGTCAAGAAACCTCATAATTAAATACGTTATTGTATATCACCAAATCCTTTGTATCACTGATTGAAACAATATCAGTATAACAAGGAGGAATTTCTCTAGACGTCTTCATAACTTATAACCAGAGCTATTGTGATTCAGTTTTTAGTTCGTACAAAACATATTTATGCTAATTTCTCAAATATTTTCAAAAGCATCAAAATGGGTAATTTTCCTCAACAAGATTTAAGAATTCCACCTGTCTGTTCAGTACCCATCAAAGCTGGATGTAGCTTGCTGGGTAATTACTGGGAAAGTTCAGTTCCTTGGACAATTAGAAATAATCTCTTTTGAAAATGCTTCTGGAATTCTGATATAAAAGGAAAAGTTTAATTTTTGGCAGTTACAAAATATGCCTCTATGAAATTTGTACTGCAATTTTTATTTTTAATTTTATTACCATTCAAAACCAAACAATCCAGAAACAAAGTATCAGATATAACTGCTGTAATAAGGATTTAACTAGATGGCTATGACATTGCATTTTTAACCAGCAATCAGGCCTACAAGTGTACAGTTTTACAGCTCAATACTTATTCATACTAATTAAGTAATCTCACTCAGATAGATAATAAATGTAGGATATGGTGGAAACAAAAATAGCACTTTGGTGCTGTGGGGTGTCTGTGACTCTGATTCAGGAGCATTGCTGGGAGGTGGAGCTCTACCCTATGTATAATCTGTTCTGCACCTTTATCAAGTTCCTGTTAGTGTCCGTGAGTGCAAGGAGAATTCAAGGCTTTTAGCACTTTTGGTCCAATTAATGAATTTTGTAAGAGAAATATACCATGTTAGAATATTAATGCTGGTAGTGGATTGGTACAATGATCAGCACATTTTGCAATTACATTTGCTGTTTTACAACTACTTCTTTTTCATGTAGATACAATAATGTGCACCAAACATGTCATATTAAAATGAAAATCTTACTGGTAATTAAATACACATAGTGGATGAATATTATTGCATTTGTCACATTAATGCTGGTAAATTAATATAATTTATTGAAACCATTAAAGCAATTAATGGCCTAAAATAAATATAAAAAGTTGTGTATAAATAGCGAATAGAGTGGAAAGTTGATGTCAAGCAGCAGTATTTTCACATAATCAAAATTAGTGTTTACTCATTTTTTTTCCTGTAATGGATTTAAATTCCAGCAGGTGGTGCTTAAATGACAAGTTCCCTGCAATGTCTGTAGCATTGCTCTCTAACCCATTAGGAATAGATTCTTTCTAAAGAAAGAAACATAATTTCCCATCTTCTGTTGACTTAACAATTGGTTATTTTATATCAGTCTAGTCATCACTAACCATAAAAAAAGTTCCAAGGTCAAAGTAAAATAACCTAAATGATTTAGGTTTTTATGACTGAATATAGGTTAATTGCTGTGGTCAAGGGTTTAGAAGAAACGCTTAGTTATTGAGTAAGGTTCCCCAAAACAGCCAAAATCACATTCACAATTGTACATTTGGAAAGACAACAAAAATAACATACTGGGTCTTTGTTGGCACTATTTCTATAACTATTGGTGCAATTATTGCTGCTGTGATCTGTATTCCTTTTTATTCCAGCAGTTAAGAACCAACCATATGCTATCCAACATGTCCAGGCCCAACAAGAACATTTGTCTAATATTTTTTATTGGTGGAATCTATATTATGCACATTTATTGTCTAAAGTATCTGAGCGAGATATAAAATTTATTTCATTCAATTTGTGTGGATGTGACAAGTTTCTATGTCTGCAGACATGCCTATATTTATTTAAATAAACCAGAAAATACTGGAAAAATCTCATCAGGCTAGGCAGCATAGGCGGAGAGAAAGAAACAAAATTAATGTTTCAGGTCTGTGAATTTTTATCAGAACTGGGAAAAGTTATAGATGTAATAGGGTTTGAACAAAGGATGGATGGGACAAGGATAAAGTGAAAGTCTACAATAGGGTGGAAGGATTGAATGACGTAAAAGTTAGTCCTTCCGGACTTTAGGGAATTGTGATAGAGCAGAAAAAGAAACAAAAACAAAAGATGTGCTAGATCATGTTTGGTATTGATCGAAAGATATGGAAAAACAAAATAAGCAAAGGAAACAAAATAGGTACAATAATTTGTTGAGTCCAAAAGGCTTTGAAGTGCGTCATTGAATGATAAACAGTTGTTTCTGAAATTTACATTGAGTTTCACTGGAACAATGCAGTAAACTGAGGGCAGAAATGTCAGCGTGAGAGCAAGCTGGATAATTAAATTACAGGCCACCAGAGGCTTGGAACAGAAGCATAGAAACTACGGACAGGAGTAAGCCATTTGACCCGTGAGCCTGTACTTTTCTTCAATATAATCATGGCTGATCCTCTATCTCAATGGCATTTCCCATTTTCTCTCCACACCCATTGAATACTAATCTAGCCTTTAATATCTAAAAAAGAATCAATTTCTTTTTGAAGATACTCAGTGCTCTGGCCTCCATCGCCTTCTAAGGTAGCAATTTCCATAGGTTGCCCACTCTCTTAGTGAAGAAATAGTACCTCAGCTCAGTTCTAAATGCCCTACTCCATAACCTGAAACTGTGAGCCCTGGTTCTAAACTCCTGAAATAGGGGAAACACCCTCCCTGCATCTAGCCTTGTTAGAATTTTATACACTTCAATCAGAACCCCTCTCATCCTTCTAAACTCTAATGAATACAGGCCCAGCTGAACCACTCTCTCTCCATTGTTATCCCCAGTATCAGCCTAGTGAATCTTTGCTGCACTCCTATGAAAAGCATATTGTCTCCTCGGTAGTGACACCAAAATTGCGCACAATCCTCCAGGTACAGTCTCACCAAGGCCCTGTATAATGAATGGAACATCCGTAATTTGGAATATAAATCCTCTTGCAATGAAGGCTAACATACCATGTGCCTTCCCAATTGCTTGCTGCATCTGTCTGTTTATTTTTGTTGACTGCTGTACAAGAACACCCAGATCTCTTCCAACATTTCCCAATATATCATTATTCAAACAATATTGAAATGTATAACTTCACATTTATCCATGTTATACCACATCTGCCATGTATTTGCCCACTCATTCAACTTGTCTAGATTGTCCTGAAGCTTCCTTGCACTTTTCTCAACTCACAAAAGGGCACCTAGTTTTTTTGACATCAGCAAACTTAGAAATATTGCATTGGGGTCACTAGCCCAAGCCATTTCTATATGTCATGAAAAGCTGGGGCCCAAGCATTGATTCCTATATTACACAACTGGTCATCACCTGTCACCCAAAAAATGATCCATATATTCCCACTCTCTGTTTTCAGTCTGTCAGCCAATTCTCAATCCATTCCATGATATTTCTCCGCAACCTATATGCTTTAATGTTGCCCACTCGACTCTTATGTGGAACCTTATGATAAACCTTCTTGAAATTAAAATATTTTGCATGCACTCATTCTCCCTTATCTATTGTCCTAGGTACATCCTCAAAAACTCCAGTAGATTATTTAAGCATTATTTCCCTTTCATAAACCCATGCTAACTTTGTCAAATCCTATTAGTGCTTTCCAAGCATTCTGTTATCTTGTTGTTTATAATGAATGCCAGCATTTTTCCCATTACTGATTTGAAGCTAATTGGTCTGTAATGCTCTATTTTTTCTTTCCCTCCTTTTTTTAAATAATGGGATTACCTTTGCCATCTTCCAATCAGTAGGAACTGCTGCAGAGTCTGCAGAATTTTGGAAGATGATCACTAACGCATCTAGTATTTCCAGTTTGTCTTCCTTTAGTAATATGCAAATTATCAGGTGCTGTGGATTTTACAGATTTTAACCCCATTAATTTCTCATGCACCATGTTTGTTTTACTAAAACTGATGTTCTTGAATTCTTCCCTCTCACTAGTCACTTGGTTCCCTAACAATTTTGGGAAATTACTGTGTCCTCTTTTGTGAAGACAAACCCAAATGTATGTTCAATTCTTTGCCATTTCTTTATTCCCCATTAAAATTTCCGCCATTCCTGACTGCAAGGGACCTACTGCAGACAGAACAGAGGTATTTTGTAAAGTAATCACCTTAATGTAGAGGGGACCACATTGTGAGCAGTGAATGCAACACACAAACATTGCAGCTGTGTTTAAAGGCATTTTTGGGTCCTTGAATGATGAAAGGAAAGAAGGTAAAAGGTTGTTTATACATCACCAGTGTTTGAAAGGAGAGGTGCGGGATAAAGGTTTGAGATTTTTGAGAAATTTAAAGGATGGTCCAGAGTATCTCAGAGGGAATAATTTCCTTAGATTGTGGAAAAGGAAATGGAAGGAATGTGCATTTAGTGATGTCATTATGCTGAAGCTGACAGAAATGGTTCAAATGGTTGGTTGAGTATAGAGTTTGGTGAGGTGGAAGATGAGGACAAGGGGAACCCTGCATTGTTTTCAGGGGGGAAGGAAAGGAATGAGAACAGAAATGTGGTCAATATGGCAGGCACAATCAAGGGTCCCATCTACATCATTCACAGTGTCAAGGGCTGGAAACAGAAATTGAGGAAAAAGGAAAAGATGAACTGATGTGGAAGGTTGCATCATGAGAAGAAATGTGACAGAGACGGAGGAACTGGAAAAATGGAATTGAATCCTTTCAGGGAGAAGGGTGTGAGGATACATAGTCAAGATAACTGTGGGAATCGGTGGACTTATAATGAATAGTAGCTGATAGCCTATTGCCAGAAATGAAGACAGAGAAGTTGAGGAATGGAATAGGAGGCTTGCTGAAACTAAGACAAGGATATTTTGTATTCTGAAAAACACTATATTCCAAGAAATAAATTAATTCCCCAATATGGCCAAGATACAGCAATCAATCTGTTTTATAATCTTACAGAAATTTGTAAAGAATTAGTATTTTAACCTACTGTTTATAGTTTTGTAGTTTTCATTTTCCATTATTTTCCTTTCAGGAGAAACTGACAGCAGAATGCATCTTTAGAGAGCAATTTGAAGAGAATTGGTACAATACGTATTCTTCAAATCTGTACAAACACAGTGACACAGGAAGACGATATTTCATTGCACTCAATAAAGATGGATCTCCAAGAGACGGGAGCAGATCCAAAAGGCATCAGAAGTTTACACATTTCTTGCCAAGACCCGTGGATCCTGAAAAAGTACCTGAACTCTATCGAGATTTATTAGGATATAGTTGAAGCTGTTCAATATCTGATGAAGAAGAATTATTTAACTTTTCTTCACAGAAACAAGGACATCGAACAACAGCTTCCTACAGCTGTAAGCAATTTGGAGAGAGGATGCCCTTTCAGAGATGTGGCCTTAGTTTCTTCAAATAGGAAGCACTACAAATGCGCAAATCAGCTGCTTCATCAAAGACCTCCAATCTTCAGAAGGTCAGAAGTGCACAATGTTCAATATCATTCTTGACTACTCAGAATGGAAGCAATGTGTGTCCGTATGCAGCAAGGCCTTGACAACATCCAGACTTGGTCTCAAAAGTGGCAAGGAACAGGCAATAACCATCTCTAACAAGAACAAATCTAACCATGTTCCCTTGACATTCAATGGCATTATCGTTGCTGAACACCCATTATGAATATCATCCGGATTACTAATGTCAGGGCTATCATTAACCAGAGACTAAATTAGACCAACAGCAGCTCAGAAACTAGGAATTCTGTGACTCACTTCCTGACTCCCAAAAGCTAGCTTGCTGTCTACAGGTACAAGAGATATGTTGGATACTGTCTACTTGCCTAAATGAAGTCAGTTTCAACAACATTCAAGAAGCTCAACACCAAGTAGGACAAAACAACAAGTTTGATTTGTATGCCACCCACCACTCTCAGCATATCCCTCCATCACTGAAACATATTGGCAGCAGTACTTACCATCTACAAGATGAACCACAGTAACTCATCAAGGCTGCTTCAGCACAACTTTTAAAACTTGTGACCTCTACCATCTAGGAGAACAAGGAAAGCACATACATGGGAACACCACCACTTGCAAGTTCAACCTGAAGTCGCACACTATCCTGACTTAGAGCTACATTGCCGATTCTTCATTGTCACTGGGTCAAAATCCTGGAACTCTCACCTTAATAGGTCTGTGGGTATCCCTAAAGCTTAGGACGGCAGTGGTTCAAGAGGTGGTGTACCACCAACTTATCAATGGCAATTAGGGATGGACAACAAATGTTGGCTGAGCCTACAATAGCTACATTGTCTGAAAGAAATAAAAGTACCTGGTCTGGATTTTACACTTTAAATTTACGAGTTCGCATTGATATCAGCAATGTTATATTTTAGCAGCTGATGAAGGGAGGTGGCTTGTTTTGATCACAGACTTCAACATGCCCTCCTGCCAGTGCCTTCTTCTTGGGATTCAAGTTAAATTCACACAGTAGTGTCACAAAATCTTTTCTTCGGTAACTGGAAAAATATCACCTCGGTAAAATGTCAACTGCGAAGAGTACTACTAGACTTTTCACTCTTACCACAGAATATCACCACAATGAAAGAATTACTTTTCGTGCATTGACATGACCTTTGTCCAAAAATGTGGGCAGAACCTAAATTCACATTGTCTTAGGCAACGTTGGATGTATTTATACAATTCCAAATCACATATATTTATTTTATATAATTATTTATTAAGCAGAGTTTATTTTTACTGAGAAATGTACAGGTGAGATTAAGAAAAGCACAAAATGAACTGTGCCATTATTCATTCAGAGAATCTTTCAATGCAAACAGCAATTACTGCGTAATGGAACAAGAGGTACCATCCATTGACTTCCCTTTCAGAGACATTTTTATTATCTGTAATAATCTATGTGTAGCTGTTTCTTGACTGTAATATGAGGGAAACACAAGTGTCTTTTTATTTTATAAAGAATCATTTCTACTCCTGTACTAAATGCAGTATACCTCAAAAAGGGAATTAAAGTATTGAAAATGTTTCACCGACATGGTGTCTTCTTTCATCTCCAGATCTAGCAATGAAAGCACAATCATTTCCATGATTAAGGTGTTAAGTTTGAGTAATACTATAAGGCATTCCAACAGAGTTTTTTGTTAAATTGCAATCTTACCTGTTATAGATCAAATGGGATGGATTTAGTTCATAGTTGTGTTTTAAACAACAGTTTTGCTACATAATTATGTACCTTGGCATCCATGAAATTATAATTTTCTTATAATTGATACATCACAATTTCTGTAATGTTTGCCAGTTTTGAAATGAACAATCCATACTGATCTGGTAAATTAAGTATTCATTGCTTTGTTTGAAATATCTGTCTGAATCACTCCTACATTAGTCTGCAAATCCAACTTCACCTTTGAAAAAGTTCACAGAGAGGCATTAAATATTTTATAATTATGTACAGTTTCCTACATCTTGTGACTATCTAAACTAACATCTCTTCAAACAAGAATAAAATGATAATATATGTTGATCCTTAATATATACTTTGGAATGTGTAAGTAGATGCCTAAGGTATTTTAGCTCAGCAAATGCTAGTGCACAATGTTCTTTGAGAAGACAGCTAAAGCAAAGTATGATCCAAACTGATAGGCTGCAGGTTAAAATCATTTATAGCAATACTAATCAACAATGTTGAAGTGAATAATTAATATTTTGATTCATTTTGTTTATTCCAAGCCTTGTCATTTAGAGTTTAAAGATAAAGTAGTAGCTGTTGTATGCCATAAATTACTTAAAAAGGGCAGATAGAAAATGGGTCGCTGGCATGCAATGACCCACTTACATAATTGTATAAAAGCAACATCTACTTCACGTATCTAGGTGCAGTTTAGATTAATATTGATTAGAAAAAGAATAAATAGGATTGCTAAGTCTGATCAACTCCAACTTCAAAGCCATCTGATATGAAAGCAATTCCTAATCCTTAACTTACAATTACTGAAATTAATATTAGCACTTGTCAGAATTAAACAACAAATACTCATTGTTTAGAGATCTTGTCTCATCACTATTGCCAAAGTATTATAAATAATGCAATGGATGACAATCACTGAACTTTGCTGTTGTCTTGACAACCAGGAAGAATCTTCAGAAGTGGACCGCATTCACAGTTCTCTTGAATTATAGATCTTTTATACTTAAGCATGCAATGATAACTTGAAACATCAGCACAATATTCTGTAGGAATAATGCTGCAGCACACTTGAACAAATTCTACCGATGCTGGCTGTGGTATATTTTAACGCATGTAATGTATATTCTTGTTCCTGATTTTAGGTGTCTTATGGCCCAAGTCAACAGCTGTGTTCAATGGTATGAAATATATGTTTTGAGATATAGGATATGATTTAACAGAAAAAAAATGCATGTCCATTATCTTAAGATAGAAAGAACATGCTGTAAAAACACCAGCCCTCATCATTCATAGAAAGACAGCTATGCTAACCACCTAGATTTAGTGTAGCTTCTCCACATTTTGATATTTGAGAAGGGCTGGATTTATTGGATCAAATTACTTTTTCCTAAAAGTTCTGATCCTTATTTCTAGTACATCTCTGGTGGTCAGTAGAATTACATAAAAATGAATGGTTCTGAACATATGAATTAGAACGAAAAGTAGAACATTTGGCTCCTTGAGTCTGCTATGCAATTCAGTAAGTTCATGTTTGTTTTGAACTCCACATTCTTAACTACCTCTGATTGTCTTTGATTCCTCTTCCTAGCAAGAATCTACCTACCTTGACCTTAAAAATATGAAAAGCTTCCATTGCCTTCTGTGGCAAAGAGTTCCAAAATCGCATAACCCTCTGAGAGAAAAAAAAAATTCTCCTCATCTCTGACGTAAAAAGGCAATCCTTAACTTTCAAATAGTGCCCCCTGACTCACCCAGAATGTAAGAATGCAGCTTTGGGTCAGTTAGGAGATGACAAGAGGATCATATAAAGAAAATTCCAATGATGATGCCATTACACAACCTACTATAGTGGAAAGACTGCTACAACTGTCACCTGAGCCAAATAATTTCATGAAGCAAAATCACACTCAATGATCCTATTGATCAATTAAGAAGCAAACTACCGTCACTCTTCTGGCCTATGTATGGCAAAGTATACCTTATAATGCTTCAGTGATGAGAATTGGCTTTTAGCAAAGCTTTTGATAAGGTCCCTCATGACTTACAGGTCAAGAAAGTAAAAGCCAATGGGATCCAAGGCAAAGTGGCATTTTTTTGGCCCTTAAATTGACTGTGAGGCAGGAAGCAGAAAATGATGATAGAGGAATCTTTCTGTGTTTTGAAGTCTGTTTCTAGTATGGTTTCCCAGGACTCTTGCTTGTTTGTGGTAATGATTGGACTTAAATGTATTTAGTATGATGAAGAAGATCATGAATGTGACATGAATATTGGTAGAGCAGTATATAGGAGTTTAGCCATAAACTGCAGGAGGATGTTAACTGGTCAGGCGGGCAAAGCAGTAGCAAATGGAATTCAACCCAGTAAAGTGTGAGGTAATGAATTTCAGGAGGGCTAACAAGACAAGGATGTACATTATGAATTGTAGGATCCTGGAAAGTATTAAAAATTAAAGGGACTTTTCATATCTACAGATCCCTGAAGGTAGCAGAACAGGTAGATAAAGCAGTTAAGAAGGTACATTGTAAACCTATCTTTATAAGCTGAGGGATAGATTACAAGAGGAAGGAAGTTATGCTGGAAGAGTATAAAATGTTAGGCCACAACTGGAGTACTGCAGTTCTGGTCACCACATTATAGAAAGGATGTGATTGCATTCGGTGGTCCAAAGGAGTTTTACCAGGATGCTGCCTGGGCTTCAGGGTTTAAGCAATGGGGAAAGATTGAATAAGCTGGCATTGTTTTTCTTCTATGAGTAAAGATTGACAAGGCACCTGATAGAGGTATATAAGATTATGAGGGACATAGGTGTGGTGGACAGGAAGGTACATTTACAAAGTGAAAGGATGGGTAAATGTACTCTGATTAACCTTGACCAATTTTCAGTAACTGCTTTTTAACTTAAGCACATTACACAGTGAGGTGGACAAAGTGGGCGAGAGTCCGGAAAAGATCCAACAAAACTTCATTGAACACAACACTTTATCAAGGAAAAACAATATTTATCAGATTTTACAATTGTACTTTAATTAAACTGTAACAAACTCTATTAATCTCTTCATATGACTCTTCAGTAAACAGTCTCAAATCTACACTAACTATTTACTTTTGATATGCGCTTTTGAGGATTCACTACACTCTATTCACAGGTCCCTACCGCGGTATTTCAATTGTTGAATTTTCTGAAAGGATTGGGAATAGCCATTCAATAGAGCAGAGACAAGCTGTTCCTCTGTCTCTTAGGGTTCACTAATGTCTCAGAAACTGCAGTTGCCAATTTGAGAGTCCACTCTTGACTAGGGCTGGTCTGGTCTTTACGTCATCACACTGAGGTGGTATTTCTGGAGATGCTGTTGAAGAAGGTGCAAAAAGCAGAGAGATAGAGAGAGAGAGTGAGGGCTCCAGGTTAACTCCACGCAGACAGTTGCCTAGAAGTGGAATTGAACCCAGGATATTGGTACTGTATGGCAGCAGTGTTAATCACCGAACCACCGTGTCAGTCAAGTTACTTGCATAAAACATAAAACACTGTGAGGTGATGCATTTTGGAGGATCAAATTTAGGTGTGAATTATACTGTAAATGGCAGAACCCTTAGGAACATTAAAATACAGATGGATCTGAGCATGCAGGTCCACAGTTCCCTAAATTGGCATCACAGGTGGCCAAAATGATTAAGAAGGCAGATGGCATGTTTGCCTTCATCGGCCAGGGCATGGAGTACAAGAGTTGGCAATCCATGTTGCAGCTACATAAAACCCTTGTTAGGCTGCATTTGGAGTATTGTGTGCAGTTTTACCAGAAGGACATGGAAGCTTTGGAGAGAGTGCAGAGAAGATTCAACGGTCTCGAGGGCATTGGCTATGAGGAAAGTTTAAGAAGACTAGGGTTGTTTTCACTGGAAAGACAGCAGTTGAGAGGAGACCTGATAGAGATCTACAAAATTATGAGAGGCATAAATAGGATGGATAGTCAGAGGCTTTTTCCCAAGGTTGAAGTTTCAATTGCAAGGAGGAGGGCAAAAGTTTAAGGGAGATATGCGAAGAGAGTTTTTCATACAGAGAGAGTTAGGAGCCCGGAATTCACTGCCAGAGGAAGTGGTGGAAGTAGGCACGTTGGCAACATTTAAGAGGCATCTGGATGGTTACATGAATAGGGAGGGAATAGACGGACATGGACTGAATAAGGGCAGAAGGTTTGTATTTAAGTTTGATCAAGGAAAGATGATCGGCACAGGTTTGGAGGGCTGAAGGGCTTCTTCCTGTGCTGTAATTCTCTTGTGTTCCATTTTATTCTTTGTTCAATTCACCCAGATTATTTTATAGTTTTAAAATATCAGTACATCTTGTATATATTACTAAGATGCATTAATTTACTTTACAGTAACAGGTTGCCTGTGATTATCATGTTTGATGACAGTTTTACAAGTTCTAGTTAAATATGAAATCTTACCTTACATTAGTTTCTCATTTTAGATTAACTTAAATAAAAGTAAAGTCACCATAGTCTTAACAGACCTGCTTCCTCAGTAGAAAGAGAGCCAATGGTGGCTTAACCTGAGGGTCACCACACCTTGGGTGAGGGGAGAGATTGAGAAGGAGAATCCTTTATGTTAACCTCAGCTAATGCAGGTAACAAACCCATACTGTTAACATCACTTTACACTGCAAATCAGCCATCCAGTAACAGCTGACTGATCACCATTAATTTGAATGCAAAGTAGTTTGTCATTTATTTTTCAATGAAAATGAAATAACTATTACTATTATTAAAATATATGCACAATAAGATTTGTGGTACTGATTCATTTTTGAAGCTGGGATTGAGAAAATATTTGACCAGGTCAAGCACTTTTTAAACTAGCTCATGAATGCATTATGTATGTTAGAATTTTGACCCTACAGTCATCAACTATAGTAGCTCATATTTTCCAAATTTGATGGATATATTTAATAAAAGCCCATGAAATATGATTGATAACTTATAAGCAGCAAATGTTAAAGCACTTACACTTATCTCACTTTCTAGTACATAACTTATATCTCACAACGTCTTTTTATCCATACGCAAAAAATCTGAAGATGAAATTGGAAAAAATGAACCTGATTTTAATTCTGTAAGTGGATGGAATTGAATAGGTTAAATGAGGCTCATTGTGTGCTATTTCTGAAGTGCGACATCAGTGCTGAATGGATTGTGAAGGCTTTTGGCACTCCTACTTAGATCATTTTTACCCTTAATTTCATTTGTTCTCAACAATGAGATAGTATATGTAAGAAATGAAAGAAAATAACAGAATTGATTTTTTTTATTTGATAGAAGTCTTCTTAATTAAAGCAATGAGTGTGTCGTCTTCTGATATCAAACCATCATTTTGTACTTCATGTTCAAAGGGAATGCACTTCATAATCCCAGTCCTCTCTTCACTTGTTTTATAAGTCAAAGAATCTTGGTTTTTCGATAGAATCATCAATATTAAGGATTTTGGCACAGAAACCATGAGTGTTACACTTCTGATTTTGGTGCTGTATAGTCATTTCCCTAATATGAGCATTGAAACACCCTCAAATGGGACAAAGAGCATGATTCAACTGCAGATACAGCAAACATATAATAAAATAATATGCAGGGGAACAGGGTTGCAAGAGTCTTGATCCCACAGCTAAATACGACCTATGCTGTTGCACATAAGGAAACAAAGAGAGGCTTGTTCTACCATTAATAATTGAGGTCAATTTATTTATTAACAGGATGTGGAATAATTCATTATTTCTATTCAAAGGAAAATATGTTTGCAAATTGGAAAAATCAATGGCATTTTAAATAAAGGCAACTAAGCATAAGTTGTTTTTAAAACTAGGGAATCAGGAAAAGGTATTTTGCTTTCACTTCACTTTACAACAGTACAGTTTTGATGTGGGTGCAGTCTGAACAAGGGTTCTTGTGGTAGTGTCCCTACCTCTGAGCTAGGAGACCCAGGTTCAAGTTCCACCTGCTCCAGTGGTGTGCAATAACATCTCTGAAACAGGTTGATTAGAGAAAATATCTACAAATCCAGGGTGCAGAGTAAAGATTAATGAGATTTCTGGGAGGATAGCCTAACTCTACTTTGCTTTAGAATCAGTTTGCTTTTCACACCTGATCTAGACACCGCAGATTTATGATCAATGTGAAACTGCAATGAAGTTAGACTGGTGTTAAAGCTTAGTGTGTACGCAGCATAATGTGTTACTTATTGATCATCAAGGAAATTCTCTTATTTGATCCAAATACAAATTTTAAAGAAACAAAACTAAACCTTGTATGTATAGGCAAAGTTTGTACCTATAAAAGCATTTTCATTGTTTATTCCCAAAAATTCCTAAAATATGTGGGTTTACTTAAACCGCAAATGGTCCTCTGAGATTCAAACTGTGCGTCCTAATAACTTTATACTAGGCGGTTCTGATCAGTTTTTTTTGGGTTTTTGTCATATTTTTAGCCATTACAATTTTCTGCTGTTTAAAATAAATTCCACTGCAATCAAATCCCTTGTAGTGAACAGCCTGTGGGATGTTTAACTAGAGATAAAATCTCCAGTTCTGACACTCTAATGTTTGTTTATTTTTATCCGATAATTCTAGTTTGACATTTGTTGAAGGATGACAGAGGTCATAATGCAACATCTCTCTTGCGCTTATATGAAGGGTAGGGAATGAAATATGATCACTTAATAGCACATCTCAAGTCTCAAAAACTCACCATAATTTATCTTTGTCAAAACTGCAAGTTTTTGAATGCTTCTGACAGACCTATTATTCTTTTGTTGAACAGATGAAATAGCTGTTCTTTAAATGTACCCACACTACTTAGAAATAAGAGCCTTTGGTAAGGGTATTTGAAGGTCAGAAAATACTTTGTGTGAAGCTGGTATTTGTTTCTACTCAGCTGACATTAGTGAATCTGTAAAGCCCCTTGTGCACTTGCTGATTACTGTAATAATACATTGAATCACCAGCACTGGCACACATTCCTTTATAATGATTCTGACACTCAATAGATTATTTAATCTAGTATTATTCAAGCATTTAGTTAATTCTAGCTTGTGTAGTTGACAAAAACAAACTGATTTTGCCCATTCCAAAGAATTGTTGTACATAGATGTACAGGTCCCGCAGAGATTTTGAAAGATCATTGATCTCAAGCACTGTACGTATTTTGTGTTGAAAAATGTTTTGACAAGAACGGAAGTGAATATTATTTACATATCAAGCTTAATCATGGTATGATTTAAGTTGTTGTCCAACATTGATTTTATTTCATGTTATGTTGTAAATGATATAATTCATCTTTCCTCAGCACACTGGTCAATATCTTGAAATTCCACTTCATCAGGATAGAGAATTAATTTCATGGTGCCATCTATGCTCAAGGTAAAACCAACTAAGGGAGCTAAGATGACGTCCTAGCTCAGCTACTAAAAATAAAAAAAAGTTTTACATTATATGATAACATAAATTATGGTTTGACTGAAACAACATTATACGTTTTAATTTCAAAGCACTTCAAGAGTCCATTATATTCACATAAGTTGCTGAGTAGAAATTCAAGTAGATTCATACCTTTTAATTCATTGTTGCAGTATGTTTTATTTTAGGCCTTATGGCAAATTCTTCAATTGAACAAAAAGAATTTTCAATGTGGTGGCATTCATATTAAGAGGCAAAAGGTATCTCACATATTATCGAGAATGTTTCTTGAGGTATCACTACTGCTTCTGACAATTGTTTTGCAACAGCAAGTCATACTTCCAACCAAATTTAAATTGCCCCAAGATACTTTACAAAAGGAGCAAAAATAGATAAAAGAAATAAAGGAACAGTGGCAATCCAGAATGAGAGAGGTGGCCAAAAAGCTTCACCCAAATGATAGATATATTGTAGATTGCAGCATTGGAGAGCATGGACCAGAGTAAGCATTACGTCAGTGAGCAACTTGCAAATTCATGAGAAGTGCTTGCTTACTAATTCTAATTGCAATCTAGTCTCATTGTGCTGGCAAAAACTACCTTGGAGTTTTCCCAGCCCTGGTAAAATCAGGAAATATTGTCACAACTTTATGTTTCTAGGTGAGCTCATCCCCCCATGATCGTTTGTCACCTAATGCCTCCCAACCTGTCAGTTCGGGTTACACAAAAAGTAGTCCCTGTGTACAGTCAAGGCACGAGATGGCAAAAATGGTAGCAGGACAGGTTTATGGAAGTTGCGGAATGTGAAGATTTTGGTTTTCCTAGTATCAATCTTGAGAAAACTTTGACTTATAGACTTGATGCCAGTAAACAGAAGGCATGCAGAGTTGGAGCTGGGAAGGGGCAGCATTAATATATAAGTGGTGTGGTGTTAGTGTGCCCGTTTCTGGGTTCCTGCTCCAGAAGTGTATCATAAGGTGCCAGAACAGGTTGATTAAAATGATCTAAAAGTGACTTGGTAATGATGGATAATTCTGCTATCTGTCAGCTTGTCGAGGAGGAAGGAAAGTATTGCCTTTGGAAGGAATAGAGACCGTTCCATCTAGTCCATTCCTCTTCCAATCCCAAAATCTCTCCACACACCCATGGCACTTCCCATGCAATTGCAGAAGAAGTAATACCTGGCCATTCCTCCTGCCTCAGTTTCCAAGGCCCCAGACACACCTTCTGAGTGAAGTAGTGATTTACCTGCACTTCTTTCAATCTAGTCTACTGTATTTGCTGTTCACAACATGATCCCCTCTACAATGGAGAAACGAAGCACAGACTGGGTGACCGCTTTGCAGGACACCTATGTTCTGTCTGCAAAAATGACCCTGAGCTTCCTATTGCCTGCCACCTCAACAAATCACAGTGTTCCCTGACCAACATCTAAATCATGGGTTTACCGTGGTGTTCCAGTGAAGACTAGCATCTCATTTTCTGCTTAGGGACCCTGCAGACTCAATATCAAGTTCAATAATTTAGGGCCTGAGCATCTTATTCCAAGTCCTTAGACCAACTTCCATGCAGCAGACCTTGTTATCAACATACAACTCAACCAACCCTTTGTTAGCCACTAATGGCCCCCATTAGAAGCTGTTGATTCTCCTAGACTGATCTTTGCCCATTCTTTTGCCTGCCTAACTGTTTTTCTCACTCTCTGGGCTCCATATCCACCTATTGTATACTCCTCTCCCCTATCCCCAACCCACCTTCGGTACATATATCAGTGTGGATCTGACTGTGACTTCAGCATCTGCAGTTCTTGCTATCTCCAAGTATTTATACCAATATTTTCCCAACTACAATCAGTTCTGAAAGAGTCACTGGACCTGAAACAATAACTCTGCTTTCTCTCCACAATGCTGCCAGACCTGCTGAAATTTTCCAGCAATTTTCGTTTTTGTTTCTGGTTTCTAGCATCCACAGTTCTTTGTTTTTTTTTGGAATTCAATGTCAACTTAAGAGCAGAGAGGAAAATAAGAGATTGAAAGAAAGATTGATTTTAGAGAATGAAAATGAAATTGCACAGAAAGATAATGTTAAAGAACATTACTGTTTTAAAAACTCTAACAGCAATTAATGCCTGAAGGAAACAGAATCCACAATTACAATAGTTAACTTTCAATTGATTGGCAGCATTTAACGCTTATCACATCATTAAAAGGATGCTTAAAACAATAAAGCTTAACTTATTGAGTTCTGCACTTTGCAAATATACCAACTTCACACAATTCAATGCATTTCAAAAGTGAGGCCAAAAAAGATACCCTCTTTGGCAAAACTGACAGCAATGCAGCAGATCTGAAGCAGCGACGTTTGGATATCTTGTTTAACTGCAGTTCTGACCCTTGGCTGAAGTTTCTATATCATTTGGATATAAACAAAAGTGAGGGCTGTTAGCATTGCCATTGTTTTGAAAGAAATTTGTGGCCCAATGTACTCAGTGCTATTTAATTATTTCATTGCAACAACATAGCTCTTAAATAAATTGGTAATGTAAGAAAACTGAATGACAACATAAATACAATTTACTGCAGCAAATAATATGAGCCAAATTCTGCTGGGGGATGGTGACCCCTACATTATGATAGCATCAGTTATGTGATTCTGTACTCCTTAATGTCTGACACCATCCTTATCTTTATTACCTCTCACCTATGGCACTTGGTACAGCTTTCATCTTCCCTGCAGCACCTTGAAAACAGACTTTTGTAATGTGAACCCAAACCACCTCCAACAAGCTATAAATATTATTTTGTAAATATTATTACCGAATAAAATATGGTTGACAGCTTCAAGGGAGTAAATGAACCCTGGGGTCCTAATGACATTGCAAATCACTCAAACTTCAATCCAGCAGTTTACAACATCACAGCAATCATGAGAATCCCTGATTCAATTCTTGCTTCTTTTTCATTGTCAGCTACAGCGACATTATGGGCTAAAAGACACAGAGCAGAGATGCTTAGAATTATCTTGTCTGAAGAGACCTGGCTGGCAGACTGATGTAAAATTGAATGGCCTCCACCACTACCCCTGGCAACATGTTCCAGGCACTTACCATTCTTTGTCTAAAAAACCTGCCCCTCACATCTCCTTTAAACTTTCCTTGTCTTATCTTAAATACATGCCTTATAGTATTAGACATTTCAACTCTGGGGAAAAGATTCTGACTGTCAACCCTATCTCTGCCTCTCATAATTTTATAAACTTTTATCAGGCCTCCCCTTAGTGTCCACTATTCCTGAGAAAACAACCTTCTTTTGTCCAGCGTCTCCTTATAGCTCATTTCCTCTAATTCAGGCAGAGGTACACCTCTTCTGCATCCTCTCCAAAGCCTGACCAGAATTAAAAGCAATAATTCTCTATGTTAACGGTTTAAATTAAACACAACTTATCGTTGCTAAAACAGTGAATGCTATCATGGAACATTTTGCAGTTCACTTCTCGAATGGTCTTCAATGCACTTGTATTCTGCAACATATGAGATGATATCAATTTCCAACATTCTTTGAGAACTTCTCTGGAGGAGGAAGATTCATCTCTGAGTGATTTACAAAAGAATAACCAAGGTTGGGCTAATAACATTGGTGGAAAATTTAGAGTTAGAGTTAAAATCAACAGCTAAAAAAGCAGATATAATTGAGGGGGGAGTACAACATCTGTGATTTGAAAAATAATCTATTCTAGGCAGAATACAGATTGGGTTGATTATATTTTTGTTTCAGATGAAACAGTTTGAAATAGAAAAGGAAAGAAAAGTGAACTTGAAAGAGAAATGCAAAAGTTTAAGCTTACACTTCAGGGAGAGATGTTGGCATTGGAAGACAAAGATAAGGAAAGAGAAATAGAACTACAAAGAGATGAAGAAATCAGAAAGCATGAATTGGCAAAGAAAAGATTAGTTTAGTTTATATATGTTAAGGGAAGCTGGTTGAATCATTAAGAATACTTGTGTAAGAAATTAAAATTACATTAAAAAGCCAGCATGTTTTAATTTTCATAAGACAGGGCATAGAAAAGTAAATTGTTGGAAGTGGATGGTAAACTAACAGGCGCAATTGAGGAATTGTGGATTCTTCCAAAAAGACAGTACTGATTAAGGAAATGGGTGTTAAACAATGCAGATAAAACTTGTTCCCTCAGAACCTATCAATTGAGGCATGTGACTTAGGATAGTCCAGGGAATTCTTCTGTGAATACTGCCACAGTAAGTCAGGTCACTGAAGTTTACAGAGATTTTGTTTTGAAACAAGAAGTGTCCTTTATTCTTCTGGCAACACTAATAAACAAATTGAAATTTTGAGTGCTGCTAGGGCAGATCAGTTATTGATAATGGCTGATGATATGATTTGTGTTTTGGATGGTTTATTGAGAGAGGACTATTACTAGCTGGGCTCTGTAGAATTGACGAACCTGTTCGCTTACACAAAGTTCATTTACAAAGCAACTTTGTAGATGGAATTGTTACTCATAGAATCCCTACAGTGCAAATAGAGGCCAATTGGCCCACCAAGTGTGCACTGACCCTCTGAACATCTTACCCAATCCTTGCAACCCTGCATTTACCATGGCTAATCCACCTAGCCTGCAAGTCACAGGGCAATTTAGCATGGCCTATCCACCAAACCTGCACCTGTTTGAACTGTGGGAGGAAACCAGAGCAAGCAGCAGAAATGCACAAAGGTACAGGGAGAATGTGCAAACTCCACATAGACAGTCATTCAAGGCTGGAATCGAGCCCGGGTCACTGGCGCTATGAGGCATCAGTGTTAAACATGGTGTCGCCGTGATGTTACTCTGGAAATTGTTCCTTGTTCATCTTTCAAAGGACTGGATTTTGTATTAAGTAATGATTTGACAGGTATAAAATTATTGACATATTTCTTGTATCATTGGTGATATTGGCATATCCTTTATTCGTTCACGGGATGTGGGCGTCACTGGCCAGGCAGCATTTATTGCCCATCCCTAATTGCCCACAGGGCTGTTAAGAGTCAACCACATTGCTGTGGGTCTGGAGTCACATGTAGGCCAGACCAGGTAAGGTTGGCAGTTATCTTCCCTGAAGGACATTAATGAACCAGATGGGTATTTCCTGACATTCGGCCAAGGATTTATGATCATCATTAGGCTTTTAATTCCAGATATTTATCGAATTCAAATTCCACCATCTGCCACGGTGGGATTCAAACCTGGGTCCCCAGAACATTAGAGATCGTAGGAACTGCAGATGCTGGAGAATCCGAGACAACAAGGTGCAGGGCTGGATGAACACAGCAGGCCAAGCAGCATCATAGGAGCAGAGAGGCTGACGTTCCGGGCCTAGACCCTTCATCAGAAAAGGGGGAGGGGAAGGGGGTTTTGAAATAAATAG
>NC_063332.1:70842652-70928319 GCF_021869965.1 Rhincodon typus
CTATTTATTTCAAAACCCCCTTCCCCTCCCCCTTTTCTGATGAAGGGCCTAGGCCCGGAACGTCAGCCTCTCTGCTCCTATGATGCTGCTTGGCCTGCTGTGTTCATCCAGCCCTGCACCTTGTTGTCCCCAGAACATTATCTGGATTAACAGTCCAGTGATAATACCATTAGGCTATCGCCTCCCCAAGTGATCCATTCAAGAGAGACAGTTGAGGAGAAACAAAAGGAGATTTTGTAGCTGGAACATTCCAGACAGTTCCTTCCTGGGCAGTAGCTAGAACACAAGCAAATAAGGCTTGTCAGAAGAAATGACTAACTCAGGTCCAAGAAAAGTCAGTACTGGAAATGCAAGAATGTCAAAGGCAGTTCAAGAATAGGCTTTGCGAAAGAAAAGCTGATTAGTGTAGAGAACCAAGTTTCGTGCTCGAAAAATTTTGTGAAGTGTAGACAACACTTCAGCATCAGTATCAGGAACACCTGAATGAGTGCATGAAACATCTAAATGATAAACCAGTTGAAGAATGTTCAAACAAGATCAATCTTCAATTAAAACGTGATGAACTTCAAGAAACAGAATTTCTCAAGAAGGTTGTGAAAAAGACCTTGAACTCGAGAAGGAATTTCTGACGAATCAGTACAATTGGTTCATGCAAAAGTAAAAGTCTAGAGTGATAAGACTACTGGGACTTCATCTTGCAAAGAACTGCAGATGTTTTGAACTCCAAATCAAACTGAAGAACAAATATAGTGTGATGTAAATTATGCAACAGCAGATTCAGACTTTAAAAACAACTTTGGAAAATTATATGGAACAGAATGAAGAAAGGGTAGGTTGACAGAGTCTGAAGAGCAGGCTGTAACTCGAAGGGAAATTTCTTAATGGAACAGAAAACTTGGATGAAGTAGTTGAAGGTTTCTGTGGATGACTCTGAAGCAAAGGCAACTGAACTGATTGGAGCAGTTGGTAAGCTGATTGAAAGCATTAACTAACGTGTCAAAGAATTGGACAATAAAACAAATGTTTGAAGGAAATTGCAAGAAAAAGCGAAAATGAATTCTCCACTTTTGAAGAATCAGTAGGACAGAGGATTAATTCACTCCCTAATGGCATTGTGGGTCAAGCCACAGCAGGTGGGCTGCAGTGGTTCAAGAAGACAGCTCATCACCACCTTCTCAAGGGCAACTAGGGATGGGCAATAAATGCTGACCAGCCAGCGACGCTCACATCCCACAAATAAATTTTTAAAAATAATGTATGTGGAAGGCTGTTGCTCATCACTTGGATGAACTAGAAAATAGCTTCAGTAAAGAGTGCAAAACCCCCTCAAGTGCAAGTTTATTCATCTGAAATGACAAAGTCTGTAATGCAAGAAGTGATTAAGGAAGATAGTTTTGAAGTGGAATGTCAATCAGAAACACACGCTTTCCATAACAAACCATTGAAAGCTCATTTTTTAAAAAAAGAGTAGAAAAATAAGAAAAAAATCCATATTATTCATTGTTCAAATTGAGAAACCTAGTGGAAGTCATTTTTAACATACAGCAACATTATTATAAACCATCTGTGAAGAAAGGCAGGCTAGTGGATTCTGGTTTGCAGTTAACAAAGTTGTGAACATGAACTTAAGGTAAAATTACACCTTCAGTTGGCAAAAAAGATGATACTTGAGCTGTTGGCTTAACTGAAACAATCTCTACAGATTTAATGGAAGAGTGTAAAGAAAAATATCAGTGCTGAGTTATGTTAATTTTATGATGTTTAATTTCTGCTAAGCCTGGTTGTAATATGTTCTTGCTTTTGTCTGAGTTAGATTTTATAGTTTTGACAATATAATATATTACATAAATTAAGATTATCTGAATATTATGTCACAAGTGATCTGTTAGACATTTACAAAGTAATTTATAATGCTTCATTATGATGAAGCTTTCTTTCTTCTGAGGGCAAGCAGTGACCTGAAATAGTATGATCAATGAGCAGGGTATGATCAAGCTGGAGGAGGTTACCGAGATGGATCTCTGATCTAATGCTAGATCTAATGATCTAGCTGCCTCCATGTTGCTAAATTGCTACCTTTTCACATTCTCTGCTCCTCTGATTCTCATCCTGTGTTTGGTCCCATTCTCACCCTTCCCCACAGCTGGCAAAGCCTTAATTTCTTAATCCCAGCCTCCAGAGCCTGTGCCCCTTCCCCCACAACATCCCCACATAACCTGCTTTATTTCTCCAAATCGCTTCTGTTTTTAAAGCCATCCCAAAATTTACCTTTTGACAAGCTTTTTGCTCTACCTCTTAAAATACCATGTAGACTTGATTCTGTATCTGTCCATTCGATAAAACACCTTGGGTTACTTTTTTACATGAAGGGCACAGGCTGAATACCTATGGTCACTCTGACACACTTGTGTCTTTTTAGTGACAAAATCAACGTGAGTGAAAGATTTCTTCTTTTGTTTTTAGACTGACTTTATCAGTAACATTATCAGAGGAGATTGGTTGGCCTGGCTGGGAGAGCTGATTTGCTCATATAATTCCTGTCAGCCAGATTCGTCTTTAATTGGCAAAATTGTTTGTTGTTACTCATTTTGATTTCAGTACATTTCTGACTTTAGAACTGCAGAGAAAATCATCAGTGGGAAGGCTTTCTGTAATTACTGTCTCTTTGACAAAATGTCATTTTCAGTTAGCACTTTGCCCAGTGTTAAAGCGAAGTTGGGGATACTAGGGTCTGCATTCAATGCTACATCATACCACAGTACTGCAGTGTTCCAAACATGAATGTGGAACTGAGATAACTGCAGTGGTTGCCAGCACCTACACAGGATAATCATTTAGCAATTGATCTGTAAAGTAATACCAGTGAGTTTGAAGTACATTTTTCAATAAGACAATTGAAGCATTCTTTCTGGTGCTCCTTACATCCTACCTCTTTGACAAAGCTTTTGTATCATCTCTTTGGCTTGGTTACATCTGTTATTTTATAATGCCTCTATGAAGCACCGTGGGATCTTTATTACATTAAAGGTACAATATAAATACAAGTTGCTGTTGTTATTTAATGCAATTATGCCATTATATTGTGCACTTCAAAACCACTTAAAAGACTTGCCACAAATTGTTGACAGAAACATTAGCATCTTCAACTGAAATAGAGTGAAATCATGAGTCAAATTTACATAACCTGAAACTTCAGCCATTCAGAGATATAAGAACTGCAGATGCTGGAAAATCTGAGATAACAAGGTGCAGGGCTGGATGAACACAGCAGGCCAAGCAGCATCACAGGAGCAGGAAGGCTGACGTTTCGGGCCTAGACCCTTCATCAGAAATGGGGGAGGGGAAGGGGGTTCTGAAATAAATAGGGAGGGAGGGGGAGGCGGATAGAAGATGGATAGAGGAGAAGATAGGTGGAGAGGAGACAGACACGTCAAAGAGGCGGGGATGGAGCCAGTAAAGGTGAGTGTAGGTGGGGACGTAGGGAGGAGATAGGTCAGTCCAGGGAGGACGGACAGGTCAAGGGGGTGGGATGAGGTTAGTAGGTAGGAAATGGGGGTGCGGCTTGAGGTGGGAGGAGGGGATAGGTGGGAGGAAGAACAGGTTAGGGAGGCGGGGACGAGCTGGGCTGGTTTTGGGATGCGGTAGGGGGAGGGGAGATTTTGAAGCTTGTGAAGTCCACATTGATACCATTGGGCTGCAGGGTTCCCAAGTGGAATATGAGGTGCTGTTCCTGCAACCTTCGGGTGGCATCGTTGTGGCACTGCAGGAAGCCCAGGATGGACATGTCGTCTGAGGAATGGGAGGTGCAGTTGTTTATTGCGAACCGAGCGTAGGTGTTCTGCAAAGCGGTCCCCAAGCCTCCGCTTGGTTTCCCCGATGTAGAGGAGGCCACAACGGGTACAGCAGATGCAGCATACCACATTAACAGATGCGCAGGTGAACATCTGCTTGATATGGAAAGTCTTCTTGGACCCCTTCCCCTCCCCCATTTCTGATGAAGGGTCTAGGCCCGAAACGTCAGCCTTCCTGTTCCTATGATGCTGCTTGGCCTGTTGTGTTCATCCAGCTCTACACCTTGTTGTCAGCCATTCGTACTGGCAGAACAGAAAATCCAATTAGAGGATGCACATAATCAGCTGAATTTCCAGATATGTAGCTCCAAATTGGCTGAACACCTG
Organism: Rhincodon typus; assembly: GCF_021869965.1. Taxonomy (NCBI): domain Eukaryota; kingdom Metazoa; phylum Chordata; class Chondrichthyes; order Orectolobiformes; family Rhincodontidae; genus Rhincodon; species Rhincodon typus. Next base: position 70,846,831 of record NC_063332.1, read on the forward strand.
CACACTTGTCATATGGACTGTCATAAGCCAACCATTCAGAAGCTATGCCATGCTACAGCATGAAACCTGCAAAATGTAACTGAAGCTGTGAGAAAGTTAGTGATGTTGGCATCGCTATCAACATCTCTATCAACATAGAGAAGTTGATACAGCAAATCAGTGGTAAGGAGTAGGAAATTGCATCAAGTTTATCAATCATTCTGAAGTGCAAGGTAAACACCTTGGAACAAACTGACAAGTAGGCATTTTCTGCAGATTTAAAGAAGCTCTGACAATATGTTCAAGGCAGGTTGAGCAGAGAATGATCCCTGGTTGAATCCTGCAGGAAAAGTGAGTCACCCTGGCAGAGAGGCAGGGGCACAAGGAGTTTTTCTGCAGTAGTGGAATGTTGCATTGATTTAAGACCGGGTCTGGCATCATCGTCTGTGTGGTAAACAGTGAGGCTGCGGCAGTTATGGCCGTATGATAGATGCTTGCTTGCAATGTACTCCCACTCACATTCTGAACACGCATGAACCAAAAGACATTGTCAACATGGACTGTTGTATCATCATTTACTAGATCACTCTTTGCTTGTTAAAAGATGAAATATGTAATGGTAGAAAATGAAGCATGGAAAGTGTCACAGCTATGCTCTGTGCCAATATGGATGGAACCAAAAAGCTACTGTTTCACGTGATAGGAAAGTCCAAGAAGCTTTGTTGCTTGCGTATGTTAATACACTAACCACATATCTTGAGCCTAACAAAATCACCTAGATGAGCTGCAGCATTTTTGAGGCATGAATCAGAAAAGTGGACAAAAGGTATCAATGGAAGACAAAGAGGATTGTCATCATTACAGACAACTGCCCTGCACACCCACCATTTCTGGCCTTGAGTGTCAAGTTGACATTGTTGTCTCCCAACCTCATGGCTAAACTCCAGCCAATGGCAGAGGAAGTGATTAGGAACTGCCAACAGTAACTGATCTCTTGACACTGCCAAGGCCTTTGATAAGAAACAGGAGTATAACCCAATCATTCTGGAAGACATGAACATGGTGGAGAATGCATGGAAGGTAGAGCATGGAAGATAGAAGAAAGCCACAGTCACCAACTCCCTCCCCACACTCTGTTCAAATGGGTGACAACTGTAAAAGATGATGAGAATGAGGAGAAGCAAGGAGAGACCAACCAAGATAATGAAGAACATCATGTTGTTCTGGAATGAGAGACCAAAACGGAAATTCCAGCAGAAATTACTATCAGCGTGAAGAAGGTCTAACAAGGACAGCGCAGTACTAGACCTAATTTTGGGAACTGAAGCTAGCAAGTGGCTGTGGTGGCAATGAGGGGACTATTTTAGTGATAGCAACAAAAACACAGTATGTTTTAAATTAGTTCTGGAAAAGGAAGGCAATGCTCTGCTAAAAAAAGCGTTTTAGATTGGGGGAAGGCAGATTTTATCAAAATAAAATAGGATTTGGCCAAAGTAGACTGGGAACAGCTTCTTGTGGGAAAATCTACCATAGAACAGTGAGTGTTAGCGGTCAGGGGTGCATTCAGAAAAGAAATGGGGACAATACATGCCCAACATGCTCCTTTTAAGGTGAAATGTAGGAACGACAAGCCGAGAGAACCATGGATGTCTCAGAATATTCAGGACAGGATAAGAAGGAAGAGGGAGGCTTTTAGCATGTACAAAGGGATAAAATTAAGAAGCAGTAGTGGAGTATAAAAAGTGAAGAGGAGATTTGAAAAAGCAATTGGGAGAGCAAAGAGGGGGCATGTAAAAACATTAGCAGGTAGAATCCCAAGATATTCCTTAAGTATGTTGGGGGAAGCAGATAGCCACGAAAAGAGTAGGTCCCGAAACAAACACAGGAAATGCTTGAGAAACTCAGCAGGTCTGGCAGCATCTTTGGAAAGAGAAACAGAGTTAATGCTTTCAGTTATTTCTTTTTTGACCTCAGGAGAGGACTGGAGGACAGCTAATGCGGCTCCATTTTTCAAGAAGTGTGGTGGAGATAAGTCAGAGAATTACAGCACAGTGAGTGTCACATCAGTGTTTGGGAAACTATTGGAAAAAAATTCTGAAGGAGAGAATTCTGAAGGAGAGAATTAATCTCCACTTGGAGAGGCAAGGTTTGATCAGGGATAGTCAATATGGCTTTGTCAGAGGGAGATCAAACAAATTTATTTGTATGTTTTGAAGAGGTGACTCTCAAAGAGATGTCTAGATGATGGTGGTGCAGTTGATGTAGTTTATATGGATTTCAGCAAAGCCTTTAACAAGGTCCCACATGCAAGATTTACATAGAAGGTAAAAGGAGATGGGATCCAATGTAATTTGGCAAATTGGATTCAAAATTGAATGAATAGTAGGAGACAGAGGGTAATGGTAGAATGCTGTTTGTGTGACCGGAGGCTGATATCTAGTGGTGTATCACAGGAATCAGTGTTGGGTCTCTTATTGTTTGTGGTATATATAAATGATATTGATGAGAATGTTGGGAGGCAGGGGGGAATGATAAGTAAGTTTACGGCTGACACAAATATTGGCCAGGTGGTTAATATTGAGGAAGAAAACCTTAGGATACAGAAAGACACAGACAGTTCGTCAGATGGGTGGATCAGTGGCAGTTGGAATTTAACACTGAAAAGTGAGAGGTGATACACTTTGGAAGAAGTAACAAGACAAGAGAGTTCTCAATGAATGGTAGGATACTAGGAAGCTCAAAGGAACAGAGGAATCTTGAGCTGCTTGTCTACAGATTCCTGAATGTGGCAGGATATACTAATAAGATAGTGGGATGGAGCTGCTTAGCTATAAAGATAGGCTGGGCAAGCTCTGGTTATTTCCTTTGGAGCAGAGAACGTTGAGGGGAAGGAATTGAGGGGTCTAAGATTATGAGGGGCGTGGACAGGGTATAGAAAGCAGCTGTTCCCCTTGGTTGAAAATCAATAACAAGTGGGTATAATTTTAAGTGAAGGGCAGGAGTTTTGGGGGGATTTGAGGAAGCATTTTTAATCCAGAGAGCAGTGGGAATCTGGAATGCACTGCCTGAGAGGTTAGTAGAGTTAGGAAACCTCACAATGTTTATTACATATATTGATGAGCACTTGAACTGTCATAACATCCAAAACTATGGGCCAATTGCTGGAAAGTGGGATTACTGTAGGTAGGTTGGCATCAACTCAACAGTCTCTTCTTTATGTTTAACTCTATGATTATGACTCTATGACGACAATGGAAACATATTTGGAAATTAAGGACACTATATACTGCACAATGGAACTGACAGATAAAGCAATTTTAGGTGCAATACATCCTTCCATCCAGGAGGCAGATGACCCGAAGAAACTGATGAATACCCACAAACTGGACAAACTGGGTCTATGCCCTCTGGAGTTTTGAAAACTGAGAGGTAATCTCATTAAAACCTTTAAAATACTTACAGGGATTGACAGGGTAAATGTAAGATGATTCCCTGTTTGGACACAATTAAAAATAAGGGGATGTCATTTAAGACCAAGGTGAGAATATTTTTGATCAGATTGTGGTGAATATTTTGAATTCTCTACCTTTAGGGTTGTTGAAGCTTAGCCTTTGAGTATACTTAAAGTAGAGATTGATAAATTTTTGACTATCAGTGGCATAAATGGTTATGGAGATGGAGTAGGTAAAAGGTATTTGATAGGCCATGATCATAGCAAATGGCAGGGCAGGCTCAATAGGCTGCAAGGCTTACTCCTGTTCTTATGATCCTATACAGAAGGACTCCAAATATCTCTGTACTGCAGCTTTCTGCAGTCTTTCCTCCTTTAAATAATATTCATCTTCTCTATTCTTCCTGCCAAATCGCTTAGCCTCACATTTTCTGACATTATATTCCATTTGCCAAGTTTCTGGCCCTTCACTTAACCAGTCTATATACATCTGTAGATACTTTGTGTCAAGCTCACCACTTGCCTTTTGTGTCATCCAAAAAACCTGACAATAATACATTCACTTCCCTCATCCAAGACATTAGTATAGTAAATAACTGCAGCCCCAGCCCTCATCCATGTAGTGTTCCACTCAATGTGGATTTACGAATTTTAGTATACAAGGTTAAAAAGTAAAACAATCTACAATTAAAGTCAATCCTTCTAAAAATATGCATCTTGTGAATAACCAAGATGTGAGGGAAAATGGAGAAAAGATATCCTGCTATTTTTCCCTGCCAGTAACACCATGGATGTCTACACTTTCTTTTGCTCTACACCCCATTCGGACTTATGAGAGCTCTTTGCTACTTCCTTGACAAAAGGCCCAGCCAAAACTCAAGTATGACCACTATCCACTACCTGGCTGAGCCTGCTCTCAGACTGAATAATTTCTCTTTTGATTCCAGTCATTTCTTTCAAATAAAAAATTTTTCAGTAAGTCCTATATTTGCCTGCCATTTTGAGGGGTATGTGGAACATTGGTGTTCCAATCCTACTCAGGCTTCCTTCCTCACTGGTGCACTGGTGACTGTCTTGGTGACGTTTCTTAGTCTTACTGTGGAAAATTTCATCTGCTTTGCTTTCAATTTCAACCTTCTCTTTCCTGCACATGGTCCAATCTTCTGTTCCCTTCTTTAAATTCTGTTTTCATATTTGGATCAATCAATATTCATCATTAGCTTTCTACAGCTACCTTGACACAACACTTTGTCACACTCCACTTCCTCGAAAGACTATTTCATTCTCCCAGTTTCTTTGTCTCCGTTGCATCTATTTGAACAATATGACTGTCCATATCAGAATAACCATCCTCCAGGATTCACAAGGATAATATTGGTTTTCATGAGTTCACAAGTACTGCAAAAATCAACATTGCTTTATGGTTCTACCTGATCTTACTACTGCTCAGGGGGATGGAAATTTGCCAAGCTAGAAATTTGTATTACAATTCTGTGACTTCAGAAATTCTCACTCAAATGCAACAGCATCAGAGTTTTTCTATCGATTATCTCACTGGGGGCAGTAACAGATGAAGGTAGGGTAATATAATAACAAAGCTTTCTCATAATCAACCCTCCCTCTCTCACCGTCATGTTCTGGAAACAATCTGGAAGTAAAGAGAAATGAATCATCTAGTTTAACGCTACTTGCTCAGTTTTGAATATTCAGCATTCTCAGTTCACCTCTAGTTGCATGGAGTCAAATAGCAGTTTATTACAATGAAATAAAGATACGTTCCTTAACTACACATTCCACAGAAGTTGTTTGATGAATGACCTGTGCTCTGTAATTTCTAACTTTACATTCCTGGCTGGAGATTCTATGCCTGAGAAAATATATCAGAGATTTGGGGGGCACTAAATGATTTTTCAATTGGTTGGACACATGGCAGGAAAATCATCCTAGCCCAATTGTCCGATATGGACTCTAAGTAGCTTCCCATTTGAAAAGAAGCATCAAAATATTATCAATTCCCCCCATCTCCAACTTAAACCTTAAACACTAGCATTCCTCCTTCAGGCAGTCTTACACGTCTGTTTCTTTATGTGTGGAAGAATGTTAAAAGCACCTATAATTTAATTTACATCAAGTGCATGTAGCAGATTGTATTTTCAGGGTAGGTAACTTTGTAAGAATAATAGTATTTGGATTAATGTTTGTGAGCTACCAGAATCTTTGACCTTTAGTTTGAACTTGTGGTCAACTTCCGCTAATTTGAATCTTCTGTGTTGCCAGGGCTTTCCCTTTTCTTCCTTTTCCCTTTGCTTTTCCATTCCTCTGTTAGAAAATGCTGCAATCTCCTACTTAGATTAGGGGCTGAAAGCACAGTAATTGAAATGTATTCATTCTACTCTGCGGAAATGAGAAGCAGTGAAATAACGTTTCCCACTACTGTCACATCCTATTTTTGACCCAGACATTGTAAGTAATATCCTAGAGACAAAAAGGTATGTTCTCTACATGGTCTATATTTTAACTGTTTTATATTTAGCGGGTCTTCCTCTAAGAACAGAGATGAGGAGATTGTTTTGCTCTCTTATAGGCGTTGGCAACTTCGGAACTATCAGCTACAGAAGGTGGAGGTGTGGTCATTTGATATTTTTAATGCAGCGATGGATAGATTCTTGTTAGTTAAGGGGTAGATGGGAATGTGGAATTTGAAACACAAACAGATCAGACATGATTTTACTGAAGGGCAGAGCAGGCTTGCAGGGTGAATTGTCTGCTTCTGATCCTATTTTGAGTGTTGTATACCAGCAACAGAAAACTATCTAAGGTGAAGAAATGTCACCCATGACAAGCAGAAGCTAAGATGATCATAAACTGATTTTTGGTTGCATTGGCCATTGTCTTTCTAAGAATATGGACCCATTTCCACTATTACAAAGAAACATAGAAACATAAAAGACAGGAGTAGGCCATTCAACCCCTTGAACCTGCTCTACTATTCAATATAATCATGGCTGATCATGGAGCTTAATACTGCCCTCCCCCTAAATCCCTTGATTCCTTTAGCCTCAAAAGCTATATCTACCTCCTTCAGAATGTTTTGGCCTCAGCTACATTCTGTGGTAGTGAATTCCACAGGCTCACCACTCTCTGAGTGAAGAAATTTCTCCTCATCTCAGTACTAAAAGGCTTTATCCTTAAACTATGGCTGCTGATTCTGGACTTCCCCACCATCAGGGACATCCTTTTTGCATCTAAACTATCTAATCCTGTTAGAATTTTATAGATTTCTATGGGTTCCACTCCCACCCCCCCTTCATTCTTCCAAACTCTAGTGATTACAATCCAAACTGACTCAATCTTTCCTCATAAGTCAGTCCTGAGTTCCCAGGAATAAATTCAGTAAACCTTCACTGCACTCCCTCTATTACGAAAACATCTTTCTTCAGATAAGGAGACCAATGCCACACACAATATTCCCAGATGTAGCTGCACTAATACCCTGTATAATTGCAGCAAGAAATCTCTGTTCCTGTACGGTAATCGTCTTACTGTGAAGTCCACCATGCCTTCTTTACTGTCCACTGCACCTGCATACTTACTTTCGGTGACTGGTGCACAAGGACACCCAGGTCTTGTTGACAATTCCCCTCTCTCAATTTACAGCCATTCAAATAATAATCTGCCTTCCTATTTTTGTTACCAAAGTGGACAACTGCACAGTTATCTACATTATACACATCAGCTATGCATTTGTCCACTCACTCAGACAGTCCAAATCACACTGCAACATCTCTGCATCCTCCTCTATATGCAGATTAAAGTCACCCATATTTACAGATGTTCTGCTTCTGCATTCATCTTTGATTTCCTGTTTAATGCAATTCTCAACATCACCACTTGAGTTTGGTGGTCTGTATACCATCTCCACTAATGTTTCTTGCCCCTTAGTACTTTCCGATTCTACTCACACAGATTCTACATTGTCTGAGCTAGTATCTTTCCACAATATTGTGTTTATGTTCTTTTTAACCAGTAATGCAACTCCACTCCATTTCCTTTAAGTCTGTCCTTCCTAATTACTGAATACTAAATACTGGATTATTGCTCAGATTGAGTTTATTTCAATGTTACAGGGAGAACTAGCTATACAGATACAGAACTGGCTCAAAGGTAGAAGACAGAGGGTGGTGGAGGATTGTTTTTCAGGCGGGAGGCCTCTGACCAGCGGTACGCCACAATCGTCGGTGCTGGGTTCACTGCTTTACATCATTTATCTCAATGATTTGGATGTGAACATAAAGGGTATGATTAGTATGTTTGCAGATGACACTAAAATTGGAGGTGCAGTGGACAGTGAAGAAGGTTAGCTCAGAATACAACAAGATCTTGATCAGATGGGCCAATGGGCCCAGGAGTGGTGGATGGAGTTTATTGTAGATAAATGTGAGGTGCTGCATTTTGGAAAGGCAAATCAGGGCAAGACTTATATACTTAATGGTAAGGTCCTGGGGAATGTTACTCAACAAAGAGACCTTGGAGTGCAGGTTCATAGTTCCTTGAAAGTGGAGTACTAGGTAGATAGGATAGTGAGGAAGGCGTTTGGTATGTTGCCTTTAATGGTCAGTGCAGTGAGTACAGGAGTTGGGAGGTCATGTTATGGCTGTAGTTGTTCGGCCACTTTTGGAGGATTGGTCTCCCTGCTATAGGAAGGATGTTGTGAAACCTGAAAGTGTTCAAAAAAGATTTACGAGGATGTTGCCAGGGTTGGAAGGTTTGAGCTATATGGAGAGGCTGAATAGACTGTGACTATTTTCTCTGGAGTGTCAGAGGCTGAGGAGTGACCTGATAGAGGTTTATAAAATCATGAGGGGCATGGATAGGGTAAATAGGCAAGGTTTTTTCCCCCGGGGTAGGGGTGTCCAAAACTACAGGGGATAAGTTTAAGGTGAGAGGGGAAAGATATAAAAAGGACCTAAGGGGTAGTTTTTCCATGCAGAAGGTGGTGAGTGCACAGAATGAGTTGCCAGAGGGAGCGGTGGAAGCTGGTACAATTACAAAGGTACTGGATGGGTATATGAATAGGAAGAGTTTAGAGGGATATGGGCCAAACAGTGGCAAATGGGACTTGATTTATATGAGATATCTGCTCAGCATGGATGAATTGAACAGGAGGGTCCGTTTCCGTGCTGTATATCTCTATGACTCTTCATGAATACTTTACCAAGAGCAAAAATGTGCTGTAATATATATATAGGAATATGGACCATCAGGTGGAAGTGGACTTGGAATAGCCCTTCTATTGGCTGGGACATAGGCAAATGATAGACTTTCTGGGCTGAAGTTTTCCATGTTTCTTTATTGGACACCTGTTTAATGCAAACCATGACGTATTATTGATGTACACTATATCAAATGGAAAACAACAAGTGATAAATGAGCTCTGGTGACTTTGAGAGCAATTAGCAATGCACTACATATTCTCATGTCTAGCAGATAGCAAGTCAAATTACAGGAGGTTTCAGAGGCTGGTGACATGAAGATGGCCAGATTTGTCCTACATTGCTCCTCAGAGAGGTCTAAAAAATATTTTTCCAAAACATTGTATGCTCTTTTCAGAGGTTTCCTCACATATATCCTCTGAGAGGCTCAATGTTTTAAGTTTACAAAATAGAAATGTATTGAACTCAAGGACTTTATTGAAGTGAAGTCAAGATGTCTGCCAACAGCACTATGAAGAATTACTGAGAATGTAGGCTCCATGTAGCTTTTTTGATACTGAACTAACATCATTGGTATTCACCAAGGAGAAAGACATGGATGATGGCAAGTTTAGAGAGTTGTTTGTTGATACCCTAAGACATGTCAATATTAAGAAGGAAGACATATAAGATGTATTGAAAAACAGACAGGTAGCTAAGTCCCCAGGACCTGATGGGATCTATCCCAGGATGCTGAAGGAGGCAAGGGAGGAGATTGCTGAGGCCTCAACAGAGACTTTTATATCCTCTTTAGTCACTGGCCCCAGAACACTAGAGGAATAGCCAATGTTGTTCCCCTGTTCAGAAGGGTAACAGTCAAAATTCAGGAAATTATAAGCCCGTGAGCCTTATATTAGTCGTAGGGAAATTATTGGAGGAGATTCTTATGGACAGGATTTACTCACATTTGCAGAAAAATGGGCTTACTAGGGATAGTCAGCATGGTTTTATGCAGGGGAGATCTTGTCTCACCAACTTGTTTGAGTTTTTTAGGAAATGACGAAGATTATTGATGAGAGTAAATCAGTGGATGTTGTCTACATGGACTTTACTAAAGCGTTTGACGAGGTCCCTCATGGTGGACGGGATACAAAATTGGCTTGATCATAGAAGGTAGAAGTTAGTTGTCAAAGGGTGTTTCCTGACTGCAGGTCTGTGACCAGTGGTGTTCTGCAAGGATCAGTGCTTGGGACCTTTGTTGTTTATGGTATATATAAATAATTTTCTATGTTATAGAATGTAATATGAAAATGTAGGTGATCTGATTAGTAAGTTTGCAGACAACATCAAAATTGGTGGAGTTGTGGGTAGTGAGGAAGGTTGTCAAAGATACAGCAGGATATAGATCAGCTGAAAAGCTGGGCGGAGAAATGCCAGATGGAGTTTAATCCAGACAAGTGTGAGGTGCTGCATTTTGGGAGGTCAAATTCAAGAGATAAGTACACTGTAAATGGTCTGACCTTTAGGAGCAATGACATACAGAGTGCCTTGTGGTCCAAGTCCATAGATGCCTGAAAGCAGCAACATCAGTTGATAAGGTAGTAAAGAAGGCACATGGCATGCTTTCTTCTTTCGGCCAGGGCACTAAATCTAAAAGTTGGCAAATTATGTTGCAACTGCGTAAAACTTTGGTCAGACTTTATTTGGAATGCTATGCACAGTTCTGGTCACTGCACTACAGGAAAAATTTGAAGACTTTGAAGAGGGTACAGAAAAGGGTTACGAGGATGTTGCTTGGATTGGAGTGTACTAGCTGTGCAGAGAGATTGGACAAACCTGGATTATTTTTGCTAGAGTGTTGGATGCTGAGGGGCTACCTGATAGAAGTATATAAAATTATGTGGGGCCTGGATAAGGTGGATAGTCGGTGTCTTTTTCCCAGGGTGAAAATGTCAAATATGAGGGGGATAGATTTAAGGTGAGAGAGGAAAGGTTAAAGGAGATGTGTGAGGAAAGTTTTTTACACACAGGGTTAGTAGGTTCTTGGAACATGCTGCCAGGAAAAGTGGTAGAAGCAGATACAACAGCAATTAAGAGGCATTTAGACAGACACATGAATAGGCAAAGGAAGGGGATATGGACAATATGCAGGCAGTTGGGATTAGTTTAGAAGAGTATCATGGTCGGCACAGACATGGTGGGCTGAAGGCCTGTTCCCGTGCTTTAATGTTCTATGTTCTGTAAAGCATATTTAAAGCCTACCTGCATTGTACATACAATTAAGCTTAGAAAGCATAACCAAAACCTGAATGTTTCCTGAGCAAGAAAAAAGCTACAACAAATGCTTCTCTGAATTTGAATGCAGCTATATCTACCATAACATTTAGTTTGCAATATCCAAGACTGTTAAGGAGCTTTCTCAAGTTGTCTGACACTGACACACTTCATAAACTTTATTGATCACAATAAATTGTAGCATGAATTATGGCCAGTTGGTACATAGCCACAGTTTTAGACGGAATTTTACAGTCCATTTTACTAATGATATTGGTCTGTTGGTGGTAAATGCAAGTGAATCTCTGGCTTTTTTGTGGGAGTATTGAGAATTGAACTAAGGTCATGGTCACGGGAGAATTCCAGAGGACTATGTGTTGTTAAAAGTTATTAAATAACGTTGCCAATGACATAGAACTTTGAGGACAGTTCCTCCAGACCTAATGATTTATCAAAGGCCATGATTCTAATAGCAATTTCACAATCTAATATAGGAAAAAGGATCTTGAGACAATCTGAACACTGAGAACAGGTTGGGTGGTCTCAAAAAAGGGTTCTGCTCGTCTTCTCCTTACAAAGAGTGGAGGTATTGTTTTAAAAGAAAGTGCATGCTACAAAATGTTTTGAATCGCTGATATTATTAATGATGACACTGCGAACTTAGCACTGTCTCTCAGTTAGCTTTTATCAGTGTATTTTATACAGTATAACTATTTGACAGATATCAGACACTGTGCAATTTCTTTTGATGTCACACCACAAAATTCACACTATTTGCATGTGCTTTGCAACAACAAAACTGCAGAATAAAGTTTTGATTTAAATTATGCCATGTTGAATTTGTATCATAAGACAATTGTTGCAAATCTAAAAGCATTTCAAATAAAATTCTGCAGTATTTTGCCATAACCAAAAACAAAGCAAAAAAGGCACTAAGGAAAAAATTAAAGCAAGAACTTGCATTTATATAGTGTCTTCTATGACCTCAAGACATCCCAGAGCACTTTATAATCTATCAGGCATTTATAATGACATTTTTATAGATCATGACTCAAACTCAAAACTAGCACACCATATATTAATGATTGGTAGTTGTAAACACTATCATAGTTACATCTTTGGGATTTTGTTGTGATTAACAAATATAGTAAAATTTCTGAGGAAAGTTGTAGAAAGCTACACTTTTGTGCAAATAGGAGAATAAAACAATGAGGAAATATTCAACTACCATGCACCTGGTTGGATCCTGTGCCTTCATTTGCTCGCCTCTGTCAGCCTCTAAGCAGGCAGTCATCACTCCTGCCCAGCAAACAAGGGAAAGACCGAAAATCAGTTGCTGTGTGTGTTGTAAGAGCCTGATAATTTAAATTTCAAGTTTGAAGAATAGGACATAGAGATTGGGAAGTAAGAGGAGTACTGCCAGCTTGGAGTTTGTGACAAAACATGAGATGATATTTTCTCTCATTCTATTCTTTCACATCAATTTCTGTCAGAAAACAACCAATAAAAATTGAAATTTATGAATGAAAGCGGTAGTGAAGATTAGCACTGAAACCCTTTGTTCTCTTTTCTTTCCTTAGATGTGTTCCAGGAAACAAATAAAGGGTGGAACAGACATTCACAGTATGTTGTTTTTCAATCTATGCACTGAACTTTGCTCCCCCTTTCCCAGAAGGAACAGGACCTCTTCTTGATACTTGGACAGAAAACCACAGATGGTTTCCCCATGCAGGCCACTACTTAAAACTACATCCATTATGATATTAGGGTATGATATGGATTTCTGAAAAAGAACCTCTCTAGCTAAGGTTTTTCCACCTGCTTTGCTGAGCAGGTTAAAATTTGGAAAGACAAGTTCCTAGGGGTTTTCTGGTATTTATGTAGCCTGCACAATTTCAATTACTCATTCATCTGGTTTCTGGATGGGTTTAAAATAATCTCCAAAAATATCATTGTAGTGATTACTCTTGCAAAAATTTACAGGTATATTTCATCAGATGGTGGGAATGTGGAATTTTGCATCACCTGAAAGATGAAAGACACCACTGAAGATATGTTTGTGGAATGTAGACATAGGGCTAGCTTACACATGCATGATGATACTGATGATACCTAGCTCTCTATGATTGAGTTCCCTTAATTTACTTTGGTGTCATTTTGAAGTCTGACATCCAGTCTTGAATGAGTCACAGTTTTATTGGGAAGACCAAAGCTATATTTTCCATATTGCCACAGGCTGTGCTTCTTTGCCACTGATCCTAACCCTCTTCCTGGCCATTGTCTCAGGCTGAAGCAGACTGTCTTATGTATATATTGCACATTATTCATTTCCTGTGAGCAGAATTTAACTTCACATTATTCATTTTCTGTGAGCAGAATTTAATTTAAATCATTATATAAAAGGCATAAACATAGAAACATAGAAGATAGGAGCAGGAGAAGGCCATTTAGCCCTTCGAGCATGCTCTACCATTCTTCACGATCATGGCTCATCGTCCAACTCAATAGCCTAATCCTGCTTTCTCCCCATAACCTTTGATCCCATTTGCCCCAAGTGCTATATCTAGTCACCTCTTGAATACATTCAATGTTTTGGCATCAACTACTTCCTGTAGTAATGAATTCCACAGGGTCACCACTCTTTGGGTGAAGAAATATCTCCTCATCTCCGTCCTAAATGGTCTACCCCGAATCCTCATACAGTGACCCTCTGGTTCTGGACACACCCACCATCGGGAACATCCTCCCAGAATCTACCCTGTTCAATCCTGTTAGAATTTTATACGTCTCTAATGAGATTCTCCCTCATTTGACTGAACTCCAGTGAAAACAATCCCAACCTAGTCAGTCTCTCCTCATACATCAGACCCGCCATCCCGGAATCAGTCTGGTAAACCTTCGCTGCACTCCCTCAAGGGCAAGAGCATCCTTCCTCAGAAAAGGAAACCAAACTGCACACAATATTCCTGGTGTGGTCTCACCAAGGCCCTGTATAACTGCAACACAACCCTGCTTCTGTACTTGAAACCCCTCGCAATGAAGGCGAACATACCATTTGCCTTCTTTACCGCCTGCTTACCTTCAGTGACTGGTGCACAGGAACACCCAGGTCCCGCTGCACACCCCCTCTCCCAAATTACAGCCATTCAGGCAGTAATCTGCCTTCTTGTTTTTGCTTCCAAAGTGAATAACCTCACATTTATCCCAATTATACAGCATCTGCCATTGATTTGCCCATTCACCTGACCTGCTGAGATCATGCTGAAGGATCTCTGCATCCTCGTCACAGTTCACCCACGCACCCCCAACCAACTTGGTATCATCTGCAAACTTGGAGATGTTACATTTGTTCCCTCATCCAAATCATTAATATATATTGTGAATAGTTGGGGTCCCAGCACCGATCCCTGTGGCACCCCATGAGTTACTAACAAAGAACTTGGTATTTTAACTGCACTTTTACTGATACCAGATTTTACTTTCAAATTTATATATAATTTATCGTACATTAAAATGTTGAATTCAAAGACTCTAATCAATGCTGTGCTGAAATTCAAATTCACATTCTCTATATTATTTTTCTATGCCTCTGAATGCTGGTGTGTGAGGATAGGAACAGGAATCGGTAATGAATTTGTTCTGCCACTCAATGACTGAAATGTACCTTCATTTCAAACGGCTGCCTTGTCACCATATCCTTTCACATGTGTCTTATGAAATTCTGTCAATTTCAGACTTAAAAGTATAAATTGATCTACTGTCTACTATATTTTGTCGGAAAGAATTTCATATTTCTAACCTTTTGTATGAAAGAGTGCTTTATAACTTCTACAACTTCTATCCTAAATGGCCTGGATCTGATCTGAAGACTTTGTCCCTTTTTCCTGAACTATGATGCTTTCTATCCCATCAGTTCCTTTCAAAATCCTAAACTTCTCAATTAAATAGCTCCTCAACCACTTAACTCCAAGCAATACAGATATAGGTTATGTAATAATTCTGCATGATCTACTTTTTGGAACCCACCAAGTGACATTCTGGTGAATCTGCATTGTACTCCTTCAAAGACGCGTTATCCAGAGCTCAAAAAAGCAGTCCAGATACCATCTAATCAGGGCTTGCATTGTTGTTGCAAAACCTCTGCCCTTTATTCTAAACTTTTAGTTATAAAGTGAACACTCTATTAGCCCTTTTGATCAATTTTTTTGCCTGACTTCCACAATTTCGTAATCTGAGCATGTGAACTTACTTGCAATGAAATCCATCTACCATGGTTTTGCTCACTTAGTAATCTATTAATATCTATTCATAATTTAATGCTCTTACTTACACCACTTACTATGCTACCAGACTTTGACATATTTTCAGACTTGGATATATAGTTCTGTATTGTGCTACATAAGTCATCAATAAACATAGTGGCTAGTTTGGGCACAGATTCTTGTGTGACACCATGATTCACTTTCCACCAATTTGGGTACACACCCAGTTACTTTGCTGTCTTCTACTTCCAAACCACTCAACTGATCAGGGCAAGGCTAATGGACAGAGCTAATCGATCCCACAACCAGTGGATTAGATCTAAGCTTTGCAGTCCTGCCACACCCAGTTGTGAATGGTGGTGGACAGTTAAACCAATTGGAGGATCTACAAATATCCCCATCTTCAGTGATGGGGAGTCTAGCACCTTACTGCAAATGACAAGGCTGAAGTATTTGCATCCATTTTAAGTCAGTAGTGCCTGGTCAGTCACTATCCTTGCCTCCTCCTGAGGTCCCTAGCAGCACAGTTGCTAGTCTTCAGACAAGTTAATCCACTCCGTGTGATATTCAGAAGTGGCTGAAGTGATAGGATACTGCAAGGGCTATGAGCCCTGACGAATTCTAACAACAGTACTGAAGATTGTGCTCCAGAACTAGCCATATGACTATCCAAGATGTTACAGTACAGCTAAAACACAGGCCTTTATCCAACAAGATGGAAATTTGCCCAGGTATGTTCTGTACATGAGAAACAGGACAAATCTAACCTGGTTAATTACCAGTCCACCAGCCTACTCTCAATCATCAGGAAGGTGACAGAAGGGGTTATCGACAGTGCTACTATCTATGGTCTCTAGCCATTTCTTGATATCACGTGGAGTGAACTGAATTGGTTGAAGATTGGCATATGTGATGCTGAGGACCATTGGAGGAGGATGAGATGGATCATCCACTTGGCACTTGTGGCTGAAGATTGCTGTGAATGCTTTAACCCTTTCTTTTGCACTGATTTACTGAACTACCCCATCGTTGGAGATACATGTGGACCTCCTTCTTTAGTGAGTTTTTTTTAATTGCGCATGACTATTCATAATTGGATGTAGCAGAACTGCAGAGATTAGATCTGATCTGTTGATTGTGGGATTGCTTAGTTCTGCCTATCACTTGCTATTTACACTGTTTGGCGTACAAGTAGTCCTGTTTTGTAGCTTTACCAGGTTGACACCTCATTTCTAGATACATTCACTGCTGTACCTGACATGCCCTCCTGCACTCTTGATTTAACCAGGGTTTTCTTTTCTATTCATTTGTGGGATGTGGGCGTCGCTGGCTGGCCAGCATTTCTTGCCTATCCCTAGTTGCCCTTCAGAAGGTGGTGGTGAGCTGCCTTCTTGAACCGCTGCAGTCCTCCTGCTGTAGGTTGACCCACAATGCCATTAGAGAGGGAATTCCAGGATTTTGACTCAGCAACATTGAAGGAACGGTGATATATTTACAAGTCAGGATGGTGAGTGACTTGGAGGGGAACTTGGAGGTGGTGGTGTTCCCATATGTCTGCTGCCCTTGTCCTTCTAGATGGAAGTGGTCGTGGGTTTGGAAGGTGCTGCCTGAGGATCTTTGATGAATTTCTGCAGTGCATCTTGTACATAGTACACACTGCTGCTACTGAGCGTCAGTGGTGGAGGGAGTGAATGCTTGTGGATGTAGTGCCAATCAAGCAGGCTGCTTTGTCCTGGATGGTGTCAAGCTTCTTGAGTGTTGTTGGGGCTGCACTCATCCAGGCAAGTGGGGAGTATTCCATCACACTCCTGACTTGTGCCTTGTAGATGGTGGACAGGTTATGAGGAGTCAGGTGGTGAGTTCCTTGCCGCAGTATTCCCAGCTTCTGGCCTGCTCTTGTAGCCACTCTGTTATTGTGGTGAGTCCAGTTGAGTTTCTGGACAATGATAACCCCCAGGATGTTGATAGTGGGGGATTCGGTGATGGTAACACCATTGAATGTCAAGGGACGGTGGTTAGATTGTTTCTTATTGGTGATGGTCATAGCCTGGCATTTGTGTGGCGCTAATGTCACTTGCCACTTGTCTGCCCAAATCTGGATATTGTCCAGATCTTGTTGCATTTGATACCCTGGCTTGATGATAAAGGTTAAGTAGGGAATATGCAATGTCACAAGGTTACAGATTGTGTTCAGTGTACAATTTTGCTGCTGTTGATGGCCCACAGCACCTCATAGGTACTCGGTCTTGAGTTGTATATCTTGGCACCATGGGTATACATATACCACATGCCCTTGGCGATTTTCCTCCTCACCCCAAGAGTGCAACTGAGCATCAGCTTCTTGAGGGCATTTAGTTTTAGGAAACCTTATCAGGATCACATGCATCCCATGGGCAAACAAAATCCTTCTGCCAACCTTTAGCATCACTAGATTCAGAAATCCAGTCATTTTTGCCTGCTATGTTGTAATGACAATGACAAAAAATGTTACATCTGATATCCCATTGCTCTTACCACCTTCTTTTAATGCACTATCCGGGGAGATTGTTCAAAATGCAAGTACTGCTGGCAATGGATGTTACCTTTCCCTCCTCCCCCATCTGCTGAATTTGTTTTCTGATAAACTCTTTGAAATTAGAGGAAAATGATCCCTTTATATTTAAAATGATTGTTGATCATCGGCACAAAGGTAGAATTTCCACAGGGAATCTGTGATCTTCCATTTGAACTTTGGCTGAAGTTGATAGAAACCATAGAGAACTGAATTAAATGCTTCTGCCAATTTCTGCTGAATGGGGAACTTCCCACAGAGGTTAACGATCTTCATCATAAACCACAATATGAAGACTAGGTTTATTCCGAAAAATGAGCCGTACCTAGATCTGTGTTCATGCACAATGTTCAGCACCATTCACAACTCCTTAAATGATGAACCAGTCCATGTTCAAACACACCAAGATCTGGACAATATTCAGGCTTCTGCTGGCAAGTGACAAGTAACATTTGTACCACGTAAGTGACAGGGAATGACCGTCTCCAATAACAGACAATCTAGCCACTGCCCTATGACATTCAATAGCATTACTTCACTGAATTCCCCACTCTCAACATCCTGGGGATTTACCAGAAATTCAACTGGACTCACTACCTAAACACAGTGTTTACAAGGACACTATTCAGAGGCTAGGAATACTGCAGCAAATAACTCATCTCCTGACTCCCCAAACAGTGTCCATCATCCACAAGGCACAAGTCAGGAGTTTGATAGAATACTCTCCATTTGCCTGGATGGGTGCAGCTCCAACAACACTGAAGAAGCTTAATACCATGCAGGACAAAGCTGCCAGTTTGATTGACACCATATCGACAGCATCTACTCCCTCATACACTGATGCTCAATAGCGGTAGTGTATACTATTTACAAGATGCACTGCAGAAATTCAGTGCCTTAGACGGCACTTTCCAAACCCACAACCACTTCCATCTGGAAGGACAAGGGCAGTAGATACATAGGAACACCATCACCTGCATGTTTCCCTCTAAGTCACTCACCATCCTGATTTTGAAATATATTGCTATTCCTTCACTGTCACTGGGTCAAAATCCTGGAATTAGCTCTCTAAGGGCATTGTAGGTCAACCCACAGCAGGTGGAGTGCAGCAGTTTAAGAGGGCAGCTCACCACCACTTTCTCAAGGGCAATTAGGGACTGGAAGTAAAAGCTGGCCATCCCACAAATGAATAAACATAATTGATAAATACTCTCTTTCTGCTGCACTCTCTGTATAATTTTACAGACTGTCATTTTATCTTCCTATGCTGATATTACTGTGGATCAATTCTCACTGAGAAACACTGAGCTGAAATGACAGTCACCAATGGTCGGCCGTGGTCATCACAAACTGGGGGACAATAGTTCATTTTGTAGAATCCCTAAAATGTGGAAGCAGGCCAGTCAGCCCATCAAGTCCACTTCAGCCCTGTGAAGAGCATCCCACTGAGACCTACCCTCCCAACCCATCCCTGTCACGTTGCGTCTCCCACGGTTAATCCAACTGACCTACACATTTTGGGCAATTTAGTATAGCAAATCCAACTAACTGCACATCTTTGGACAGTGGGACAACACTGGGGCACCCGGAGGAAACCCACAGAGACATGGGGAGAATGTGCAAACTCCACACAGACAGGTACAATTGAATTTGGGTCCTTGGTGCTGTGAGGCAGCAGTGCCAACCACTGAGCCACCATGCTGCCTTGATTTACGCTCCAATCATTGAACAAGATAATCAAGTCTTTTCTGTACCCTGTGCTCAACCAACTGAAATTTCTGTTTTACCTTGCCTCTTCTATACAGGTATGTGGTGGTCATCCATCTGATTAATGTGGTCCAGTTAGTGCGAATGTCATTGCCTTATTAAGGGGTGTATGCTGAAGGATTTCTGAGTTGGTGACTTTGTCCTGCCAAGCGATGTTGAAGATACATGTCAGATAATGAAGGAGAAAACTGTACAGAGCAATGTTTTTTTCCTGCTACCTAATGTTTGGGTGCTGGTGTCTCCAAAGATGTATGCCTGTCTATTGTTTTCCTCCTTACTGCTCCTCTCTCTCTCTCTACTTCTCCTCTCACTGCTGTCCATGCCTTCCTCAACAGGTTTTAATGCACATAGGTCAACTTGCATCAGTGTCATGTTCTCCAGTTTTAAATCTCCACATAACAAACACACTCCTCCAAATTCCAATTCAAACAAATGGCTCAATTAAGAAGTTTTCAACCAGATTGGTTACTTAGTGAAAGGTTTGTATGTAAATTAATTTTACAGTTTGGATTTTAAAATAGTGGCATACAAGGTTGGATAAATTTTCTGAAGGCCTTCAGAGAAAATAACCAAGACGCACAGTGTTTCCAGAACAGTAACCTAAGTTAGTGTTTGTTGGAGACCGGGGACCCTTTGGAATGTTAATAGAAGTTTTTATTTACACTGGTAGCTTATGAAAGCAAGAGTAAATATTGAGGACCATTAGCTTGTTTTCGGTTTAAGATAATCAAGGATTGACTTTAATTTAAGAGACCCAGAAATTAAAGGTGTTTGGGCAGTTCAGGGAACACCTGACAGGTGTCAGAAGCAAAAGTAGATTTTCTCCTAGAAAGGAATTTGGAATAGTTCAAGATAGCACAATTACCTCAATAGAAAAGTTAAATTTCTAAGAATATAGAACAATACAGCACAGAAACAGGCCCTTTGGCCTACCATGCCTGTGCCGACCATGTTGTCATTCTGAACTAATTCCATCTGCCTGCACATGGTTCATATCCCTCTATTCTCTGCCTGCTCAAATGTCTGTATAAAAGTCTCTTAAACATTGCTATTGCTTCTGCTTCTACCACCTTCCCTGGCACTGCATTCTAGGCATCAATACGTTGTATAAAAAACTTGGCGCACACAGCTCCTTTAATGTTTCCCCCTTTCACCTTAAACCTAGTATTTGACAATTCAACCTTGGGAAAAATCTCTGACTTTTCACCCTATCCATGTCTCTCATAATTTTTTATAGGTCTATCAGGTCACCTTCAGCCTCTAGGGATACTGTTGCGAAAACAAATTGTCCAACCTTTCCTTATTGCTGATATACTCCAATCCAGGCAACATCTTGGTAAACTTGTTTTGCACCCTCTTCATAGCCTCCACATCCTTCCTATGGTGTGGCAAATTCAACTGCCCATAGTATTCCAAATGTGGCCTAACTCAAGTTTTATACAACTGCAACAAGACTTGTCAACTTTAATACTCAATGCCCTGACCAATGAAGCATGCTATATGGCTTCTTTACCACTTTATCTACTTGTTTTGCCACTCTAAGGGAGCTGTGGACTTGCACCCCAAGGTGTCTCTGTATATCAGTGCTTCTAAGAGATTATAACATTATCTAGATAGCCAGTTACTTTCCCTGTTTAGAGTTCCCAAATTTGCTTATGGAGGTTACTACACAGAAACTTTCCCAAAGTAAAAACCCAGAGCAAGTCTGTGGGTATCTGTAAGTGAAGTAAACGCTGAAATTATTCTTTTGCCACTGATTTCAAAATCTGGGCTGTTGTAAATATCAACTTTTAAAGCAAGCTAATGATGTAAGTTCACATGTAAAGGACGAACTGGTTTAATCAGAACCGCGCTGGAAGTTAGATCTAAATCTGTACATCTTTGGCTGGTTATGCAGCTGGAACACTTGGGGATTAGGTATGATGATTTCCAGTTTTGTCTTTTTAGATTAGGATCAGAGCACATTGGAAATTACAGGGCTTCTGTAGTCATCTCAACAGATGTGATTTCTCCATGATATTAAAACTTGATATACAGATTTTTATTAAAATGTGATAGATTATGTAGATACACAAATGAAAGATGGCAAGTTGCCCTTTTGTTAAATAGATACATGTTCAAAAGAAATCATTTATACTTTCAACATCCCACGCTGTGTCACCTGGATTTCAGTGCAGACCAACTCCTCCCTTCTGTTCAGCTGCATCCTTTAAACACAACCTGCTGCCAATATTACACTCAATATAATTTTTTAACCCTAAACTGTGTGTTTATCATTCATAAATATTAATTCTACTTCTATTGCAACAGTAATATTTCTGCAAGAGTGAAAGATAGTTATCAGTTAGAAATTAAATTAACAATGCTGCAAAACACTGACAAGTGGATAACAAACAAATGGCAATATGAATGTTTCTGCAATGTTGTTATGAGCAAGTCCACAAAGTGATGTATGAACCACAATTTTTTTTTAAAAACGGGTTGTTTTAACCTATGCTCGTTTTTTGATATTAAAGTGCCGGTGTTGGACTGGGGTGGATAAAGTCAGAAGTCACACGCCATCAGGTTATAGTTCAACAGGTGACTTCATCTGATGAAGGAGCAGCGCTCCGAAAGCTTGTGATTTCAAATAAACCTGTTGGACTATAAGCTGGTGTTGTGCGACTTCTGACTTAATTTTTTTGAGTGTTCCAATTTAAAAATAACCAGCAGAAAAGCTTTAGTCTTAAACAAGATGAAAGGTTAGTTTATTCCAAAACAATTTGTGAAGATATATTACTAAATAGTACAGTTACTAGCTAAAATAGAGATACAAAAATGAAAAGTAGGCCCAAATGAAAAGTAGGCCCAAATGAAAGATACTTAGAGTATGATTGCAAGACCATTGTGCGTCTGTTATTTGCTTGAAGATTCTCTTTCAGATGGAAAGGGGCTGAATATTTAAAGGCAGAATTCAATAGTTGCAATGGGTTCTGGAGTTGAATAGCTAGAAGCTTCTTCCACAGGTGTACTGAGCAGCACAGGATCTGAGGCAAGGAAAAACATCCTTTGTATCAATTTTATGGCAGTGCAGGTTTTTGCCTAAGTAGCCTGGTACAGTACAGCTGTCCTTCAACTGGTGTGCTTTTCTCTTCGTGGTCTACCTCTC
Organism: Rhincodon typus; assembly: GCF_021869965.1. Lineage (NCBI taxonomy): Eukaryota > Metazoa > Chordata > Chondrichthyes > Orectolobiformes > Rhincodontidae > Rhincodon > Rhincodon typus. The sequence continues at coordinate 70,869,455 of NC_063332.1, forward strand.
CGACGGTAACTCTTAGGGCTTTACCAAGAGTTCTGTGAAAAATGGCATCTCACATTCTGTTCTATACAGATCAGAACTTAAAATGGCTGCTGTGTTAACTTTGATGAATCATTGTTCCTCAAAGCAATGTCAATTATGTTGGAATTTCCTGTGGTATCCTTCCAGTCTCCCATTTTCTCAGAATCTTTGAAATCCCATACCTTTTGAGGGCCCATCGCATTGTCCAAAGAATAATTGATGCTGAGATAACACTTCAGTCTGTCTGCCTTTTGGCTGACAGTGAATCAACAAGAGCAATTATGGGACTTTCAGGTGCCATGTCCATTTATAAAAAAAAGTCAGACTCACTTTCTTGACTAAATATATATTAGTTTTATTACACAATTGTCAAATGTTATAAAAAATGATTATAATGTTTCTGAGGTTTTGTATTTTAGTTTAGTGAACATCGACAACGAGGCATTCAGTTAGCTGTTCTCTGCAGTTTAATTCATCTGATTAAATCAATTGTCTCATAACAGCTGCAGTGTATTAAGTAGCAGAGATTAGCTTTTTATCCAAGAAAGACTATTATTTGAAAGATCTGCCGCCTCACATGCATGCCATTTATATACAAAGTTGGAATTTTGAGAGTAAGTAAAAATATCCTTAACATGAAAACAGAAAATGTCGGAGAATCAGAATTGAAGCTCCGAAGAAGAGTGTTTGAGACTTCAAATTTGTTTCCCTTTAGTGGCACTGCCAGACCTGCTGAGTTTCCCTGGCACTTTCTGTTTATATTTCAGATCTTCAGCAGCCACAGTTTATTTTATTTTAACATATTTTAATGACGTATTCAGTGATATATTTCACAACACATGTTTAAGAAGTGGTCAATTCATAAAGAGAGACAACACCAATTATGCAGCTGACCTCTTTATATTAGTTTGGTCACGGTGGCTCTGCATAAGCTGTTTTCCTTAGGATACTCCTTCTGTTATATTCATTCCCAAAACTCTTGACAGTCACTAATGCTGTCTCATTTTCCTGCATTCAGTGGCCAGGATATAGGCTTCCCTGCGATTGTGCAAATAATGATTCACATTTGCCGATAAATATACTGAGATTCCTTTAGTCATTCTGTTTGAGATAAGTTATGTCGCTACTGAATACCCTTTTTCAACTGCTCTGGGATCACAAATTGTCTTACATAAGCATGCATCAGAGAAGCTTTGAGAATTAACAATTGGGGCCTTTATTCCTGACTTCAAGCTTGCTGTCTCAGAGGACACATATGCAGAGTATTTTGGTTGTTTTGCAGTCATTATAGCCAAATGATTGACATGTCTAAAATAATCCAAAAGTATAATAGATACCTTCCAATGCAATAACAGTTCATAATCCCATTTCTGAATCCTCTTTTATCTGTCTGTCATTTTGTCTTGTTTTTCACTAACTTCAAAATTCAACTGTTCAATGTTTGTATTCAACATCCCTTCTCCTCTCTTCACAATCTATAGATTTTCCAAAATTCTCCTTAACATCCTGAGTTGTACTTCTTCTCTCGCCTTCTTAGATAAATGCTTTTTTCTCCAAGTCGACTGGTTCTGAGATGACTGAAAAATCAAATCTGTCAATGACCATTGGCAGAGGAGAGAATGGATGTTTGTCGATGTGGTATCAATCCAGTGGACTGCTTTATCCTGGATGGTGTCAAGCTTTTTCAGTATCATCAGTGTTGCACTCATCCATGCAACTGAGGAGTATTTCATCACACTCCTGACTTATGCCTTGTTGATGGTGGACAGACTTTGGGGATTCAGGAGGTGAATTACTTGATACAATGTTCCTAGCCTCTGACCTGCACTTGCAGCCACAGTACTTATACAGCTATTCCAGTTCAGTTTCTGGTCAAAGGCCACCCTCAGGATATTGATAGTGGAGGGTTAAATGGTAATGCCATTGAACGTCAAGAGGCAATAGTCAAATTGGGATCAGTAATTGCTTGGCATATGTGTGGCACAAATATTACTAGCCACTTGTCAGCCCAAACCCTAACATTGTCCAGCTGCATTTAGACATAGACTGCATTAATATCTGAAAAGTTATAAATAAAGCTGAAAATTATGTAATTATCAGTGAACACCCTGAATTCTGACCACATGATGGAGGGAAGGTCATTGATGAAGCAGTTGAAGATGGTTGAGCCTAGGTCACTACCCTGAGGAACTTCTGCAGAAATGCCCTGGATCTGAGAATACTGACTTCCGATAGCCACAACCACCTTCTCTTATGCTAGGCAGAGTTTTACCTCTGATTGCCACTGATTTCAGTTTAGCCATAACACATAGTCAAAAGCAGCCTTGCTATCAAGAACAGCGACTCTTGCCTCACCTCTGGAGTTCAATACTTTCTGCAATGTTTGAATCTGGTCTGTACTGAGGTTAGGAGCTGAGTGGCGCTGGTGGATCCAAAACTAGGCGTCACTGAACAGGTTATTGCTGAGCAGGTGCTGCTTGGCGGGTAGGTGCTGATGATACCTTCCATCACTTTACTGATGATCGAGAGGAGACTGACGGAGCGGTAATTGTCTGGATTGGATTTGACCTACTTATTGTACGGGACATAACCGGCAAATCTTCCACATTGTCAGGTAGATGCTGGTGTTGTAACTGTATTGGAACAACTTGGCTGGGGGCGTGGTGAGGCAAGTTCTGGAGATTAAGCCTTCAGTATTATTACTGGAATGTTGTCAGTATACAATGCCTTCAGGCATTTCTAGATATCATTTGGAGTGAATTGAATTGGCTGAAGACTGGCATCTGTGATGGTTGGGACCTTTGGAGGAGGTTCAGATGGGTAGCCTACTCAGTGCTTCTGGCTCAATTTTGTTTTGAATGCTTCAGCCTTAGCATTTACACTGAGTTGCTAGGCTTCCCCAATATTAATATTTGTGGAGACACCGCCTCTAGTAGAGTTGTTTAATTGTGCACCACCATTCATGACTTAATGTGTTAGGATCTGGGCTGTTGACATGGAATCACTTAGCACTGTCTATCATTTGCTACTTTGACTGTTTGTCATGTGAGTAACCCTGAGTTGTAGTTTCATCAGCTTGACACCTCATGTTTAACCATGCCTGACACAGATCCTGGCATGCCAACCAGGACTCTTCATTGAGCCATGGTCTTGCACATTGAGTGTAACCAGTCAGGGAGTTACCAATAAGTCAGTTGGGGGGCTGCATAGAAATCAGTCAGGTCACCGGTCAATTCCCAGTCGGGAATGGTGATGATGTGTCCCAGATGAGTGAGTTGGAAGGGCTGTGGGCAAGGGTGGCTTAGTAGTTTGGGAGGATGAGGTGGGTTTGAGGTGTTGAGAGAAGATACAACATGTAATAGTGAGAGTGATAGACTAAGATATCTTGGTGGGAAGTTGGCATAGTGGCAGAGCCAGAGTGAGTTTGAGCCAGCAGAAAGGTAATACTTAACCCTTGTAGGTTGCGGTAAGTGATTAACCTGTGAGTCCTTCCAGGTCATGGACAACATACATCCACAGAAAGCCACGTCAGATTAGGATGGTAGCATCTTGGTCCATGGTCTCCTCTGGCAGTTCTGAGGAAACAGGATACTCCTCCTCTGCCTCACCTCATTGAACAGTACCTCCAGGTCTTATCCTGTGAAGCAGATTGCCGATGCTGGATGTATCATTAACAAGGTGTGCAGCAGTGAACTGCATGGGAGAAGTCACTAAGATTCATTGAATTCCCTGAAATTAAACCTAGCCAATGTGTGAGAAATCTCAGCTCAATGAGTAAAACATTGCACAGTGCCTTCTGGGCCCCCTTGGAACACGCGAAAAGCAGGCAGAGGAACATCAATGTGTGGAAGGCCAATATTCAGAATCCTGATAGCGTGGCAATCGTGTTCTTGGAACCTTAAAGATCAGTCGAGCTTTCTGACAGCAAAGAAAGGAGAATCCTTCCATTATGTTTGCATGTTATTAAAATGTCAGCTTGCCAGAATTAAGTTCCCCTTCCTAATTAAGTTCTGTGCAGGTGAGTATTACATAGCTTCAGATTCACGACAGCGTAATGAGGTGTGGCAGCAGACTGGCTAATCATTTTCCAGGACTTGGAGAGAATAGACCCTGCTTTGCCTACTTTTGGGGAGTGTTCACTTATCTCATACCACAACTGCGATTGGGTATCAGTTGTCCAAGTTGCACAAAACATGGAGATGACTGAGTTTAGGAGGGAGGAGTCCACTGGGATTGGGTCAAAGAGATTGGCCAAGGATGGAAGTCTGACTGGCTAAGGGTGGCAGTCTCTTAGGAAAATGGTGCAAGGGCTGCATCTAAATGTGGTTGCTGCAATTATTGCTGGGAGCAACTTCATCACGGATTTGAATGGACATGATGATGGTGAAGGGAGGGGAGCGATCATGTGGTTGACTGTTGTAATATGATCTAGTGTAAGGGCTGCAGGCTTGAGTGTCGCAGTGGGGGGGCAGGGTAATCCTCACATGGGGATGGACATAGACAATGGGGGAAGTTCATGGGTGTCAAGGGGACAGCACAAGTTTACAGATCTTCTTCTGACAGAGATGCATGGGATTTCACCTTTTATTAGTTCAGAATACAGCTCCTTATAATCTTCTTTGGGGAGTTCACATTAAGCAGATAGCATTCAAGACAAACAGTGTTCTCAGATTTCTGAGGAAGGGTCACCGGACCTGAAACTTTAACTCTGATTTTTCCTTCACAGATGCTGCCAGACCTGCTGAGCTTTTCCAGCAACTTTGTTTTTGTTCTCAGATTTTTGAGCAGGAATCTTTGCTTTTGCAATGAAAATATCTGAACTATAGTTGCCTAAACATTTGCTAACCAGTCGTGGAGTATGCATGTTGTACATGGGATCTGTATATGGCAAGAGATAAAAAGAGAAAGACTGAAGCGTTCCAAAAACATGCATCACAATTCTAAATGGATCCATCTGGGAGGTGCTCCAGTGTCACATCCCCGATCGAAGATTTGGAATTGGTATCACTACAGCAAGGTGGGGAGAACAACAGACTGACCATTTTCCATAAAGTATGGAATGGATTGTTGGGAAGTGACAAAAACAAGTACCTGGTTTCCTCTGACGATGACAAAACATAAGAGTGGTCATTTACACAAAATAAAAAGACCAATTGTTTCCAAGACAATGTGTCAACAATATTACTTCCTAAGGATAATCTCACATTGGAACAAGGTACCAAAGGAAATAATCACAGTCACATCACATGAAATCCTCACGATTCATCTTACTTCCACTTAAATACTTTTATCAAAGGGATGATCATCTCAGCATATAATACTTGGTTACCTAGAGCTATCCTTAAAAATGATGGAACAATACCAGTATTAGTTTTTGGTGCTGACACAACTAAAGCAGGAGCAGATAATTGACCGTCATGTTGGGAGGAGAGTTTTTACAGAAGGGAAGAGTTACTGTTGTGTGGCATAAGCCAAATAAAGGCAAACTCATGAAATAAAAAATCACCAACAAGGAAACCATTCTCAGCTGGTGTTCTTCTGTCAATGGGGAATTCCACAAGATAATAAATTTACTCCATGCCTCAGGGATCTCCAGACATTGTTATCTCAGAAACGTCAGGAGTTGCATTTAAGTTTGAGCAAAAGGGCATCTCCAGTTGTCCAAGGCAGGAAGGAAGGGAGGAAGAGCTGCAAAGAAAATGCTGAACAAGTAAATCCTGGCCATTTGTTCACATCTGTCACCAATGCGACTGGAATGTGTGAATTCCACACTTCAATGGGCTTTGGTCTAGTGAGGCACCATTGAAATTGGCATTGCTTTCTGTTGTACCTGTGATAATCACCTTTTGGTTCAGTTGTTTGTGTCCTCTATGTTTTAGATGACAGAGTGGCTGGGGCATGTGCAAAATCTTTGGAGGATCGCATTGCTAAGGTGAAACAGAAACTGGTCTTTTGAGAGCACTGTTCCCCCGCCATTGTGGGTAAAAACCTGAAGGTCAAAGATGGATCATGTCTGTAGGGACACCATGTGCAAAGCTCTGGATAAGACAGTGGGAAAAATATACCCAAAACTGCCCTCATCCTGATGGCCATCTTTGTATATGGCTACATCAAGCTGTGTGTCGACCCCCAATATGAAAACACCAAGTGTCACTAGGTACTGAGGTTCCATCTGTCCCTGGTGTTGCAAAGGATGAGTCTGGCCTCGTTGCTCCAAGTATTTGGACTGTTCCGTATCACCCATTCCTTCTAGAAAAATTTGCAAAGAAAAGCACCTTTGAACACAAGCCCATCAGGAAGTGGTCAGCACATAGCATTTTTGAGACCCTGCAGGAAAAGGAGAGGGTGCACCCTGAGCAGACTGTCAAAATCATTTGGCAGAATGTCTCATCACCAGAACTTTCCAACAAGCATCAAGACATAACTTAGTAGTGAGAGGGCACTGCCCATCAGATCCTTCATGTACCCCGGTCTCTATGGGGTAGTGGGGTAGAGACTGTCACATGTCTCCTTCTGGAATGTGCCTTTGCAAAGGAAGTTTGGGGAGAGATGTAGTGGTTTTTGTCGAGATTCGTCCCGGGGTTGCTCCAAGATGCCAGAATCTGTGCTCTCTGGTCCATTGCCCAGGACGCACACTGAGAGAAACATCAACAGTGCCTGGAAGACCATCAACCTGGTGAAAGATGCTGTTTTGTCTGCACAAAACTTCGTGGTCTTCCAGTGTAAGAAGTTGAGCTCAACCGAATGTTGCAGACTGGCACATTCCAAGGTCCAGGACTATGTGCTGAGGGACGCACTAAAGCCTGGGGCAGCTGCTGCTCAGGTGCAATGGGGAAAGACCACTGTCTACGGCCTTTCTGCCAAAGTACAACAAGTGTTTGATTAGTTGTCAGACCTTCTTGGTGCTTCCAAATGAACATAACAGTTTCCTGGTTAAGTAGAAAATGCATTTTTTTTGGAACCCTGAAAAGCTCTGAGAAATGTCAAAATTCCAATGTTTTGTTTTGCTTTTTTTTTCTGCAAAGGCCGTGCAGAACTAATTTAGAACATTTGTATGTAATGATAGATGATTTTATAAATAAAGTATATTTTTGAAATAAACTGGCCTTTGAGGAGTGAAGTCCGGTGTATGATGCTGGAGTTCGTACCTTAAAATGTTTGGCACCTTAAAAGATGCAACATAATGGACGTGTGTTGCCTGGCAGGCTTTTGATTATCTGGAGTTTTATTTATTTCTCTGTTTTGGACTGCTTGTTGGAGCAAGTTTTCTTTTGGCAGATCTCTTTTTTATGTTAGATAATTACTAGTTCAAAAATAGAGTAGGAAAATATTGAGGAGGGAGTACAGTAAAATCAGTAAGTACAGTAAATCAGGCCTTGTGCCAGATACATATACTATTTGAAGTATTCCAGCAAATGTACCACACCTTTAATTTCTAAATCCTAATTTATTTAATGAATGTGTGTATGAAGAATGTGGGGTTTGCCTTAAGCAATATAATCTAATAAATTTTTGGATAGATTGCTTTACCATCAATGCAATATTTTTACTTTCTCATCAAGTATACACTTTAAAAAAAATTCTTTCATGGGATGTGGCATTATTGGCAGGTTTAACATTATTGCTCATCATTGATTTCCCTTTAGAAGATGATAGTGAGCCACTTTCTTGAAATGTTTCAGTCCACGTCACTTAAGTACACCCATTGTGCTGTTAGAGACAGATTTCAGGGCTTTGAACAAGTGATAGTGAAACAGTAGTGATATATTTCCAAGCCAAGAGGATATGTGATTTGGAGTGAACTTGCAGGCCATTCTATTCCCAGGCATTTCCTACCCTTATTCTTCCAGGTAGTTGAGGTAGAGGAATTTGGAATGTGCTGTTGAAGTACTCTTGGTGAGTTGCTGCGGTACATTTTGTTGAAGCCACACATTTTTTGATCACTGTTTGCTGGTAGTAGATGGAGCAAACAGTGAAGGTGATAGTGAATTTTTGGTGAATTATTGTCACATGTACTGAAGTACAGGGATACAGAAGTACAGTGATAAGTGTAAAAAGTTGCCATTCTCTAGCGCCATCTTAGGTGCAAAGATACCTAGATGCAAAATCTTAGGTGTAAAGTCGAAAAATAAAGAAATAAAATTAAAAGTTCAACATTACAGTCCTTCTTAAGTCTTAGCCTTGGGTCTGGATCCTGGCCTTTCCACCCTGACACAGACCATCGGAAGCAGGAAGTAGTCGCCTGCTTCAAGTCCGTTCACCACACTGGCCAATCAAATGGGCTGCTTTGTCCTGATTGGTGGCAAATTTCTTGGATATTGATGCACCTTGAACAATTTGTAATTATATTATGCATTAAATTGCATTGAGTGCCTATTCACAATCAAGAAAATGGACTATTTTTCTCCAGCTGATATTTTGCATACAACATTTAGCCAGCACTTAAAAAATATAATATTTTGAGACTGAAGTAGAACTAAATATGTTACTAAAATTGTAAACTGTATATAGGTGATTGTTTTGTTTTCACTTTGATTCTATGTTATACAATATAGCAAGAGGGAAAAAAATTCAAGCTAAAGCTGAAGGACAACTAAAACTCAGTCAATTACCGCCCCATCAGTCTCCTCTCGATCACCAGTAAAATGACGGAAGGTGTCATCAACAGTGCTATCAAGCAGCACATGCTCAGAAATAACCTGCTCGGTGACGCCCAGTTTGGGTTCCACCAGGGCCATTCAGCTCCTGGTCTCATTACAACCTTGGTTCAAACATGGACAAAAGAGCTGAATTCCAGAGCTGAGGTGAGAGTGACAGCCCTTGACACCAAGACAAAATTTGAATGTATATGACAGCAAGGAGTCCTGGAAAAACCGAAGTCAATGGGAATCACAGGAAAAGTATTCGCTGGTTGGAGTTATACCTGGTTCAGAGGAAGATGGTTTTGGTTGTTGGAGATCGGTCATCTCAGCTCCAGAACATCTCTGCAGGAGTTCATTAGGTCAATATCCTAGGCCCAACCATCTTCAGCTGCTTCATCCATCAAGAGTGGGATGTTTGTTGATGATTGCATAATATTTAGCAGCCTTAATTCCTCAGTAATAGTAATTCCTCAGATGCTGAATCAGATTGTGTCTACATGCAGAAAGATCTGAACATTACTGAGGGCTTGAGCTGACAAGTGGTAAGTAATATTCAATGCATGCAAGTGCTAGAAAATGACCGTCTCCAACAAGAGAAAATCGAATGATTGCCACTTCATGTTCAATGGCATGACAACTGCTGAATACCCACTATCAACATCCTGGGGCTTTCCATTGACCAAAAATTGCACTGGAACAATGATAGAGTGGCCACAAAAGCAGGTTAGAGGCTAGGATTTCTGTGCTAATTAACTCACCTCCAGACTTGTCTAACCTTATCCATCATCTACAGGACATGAGTTAGAAACGTGATGGAATTCTCTCCACTTGTCTGGTTGTATCCAACTCCAACAACACTCAGGAAGCTCAGTACATTCCAAGACAAAGCAGTTTCCTTCATTAGCATCCCATCACCATCTTTAATGTTCAATCCCTTCACCACTGATACACAATGAAAGCAGGCTGTGCTGTCTAAAACTTCAGTAACTCACCAAGCCTCCTTCAACAGCAGCTTCCAGCCCATGAGCTCTATCACCCAGGAGATAAGGGCACCAAATGCATGTGGATATCATCAGCTGCAAGTTCCCCTCCAAGCCACATACCATTCTGACTTGGAACTCTATCACTCTTCCTTTACTGTCACTGAGTCAAAATCTTGGAACTCCCTTCCTAATAGCACTGTGCATGGCCCTAAACCCCCAAAACTGCAGGAGTTCATGAAAGCAGCTTGCCACCACCTTCTCCAGGGTAATTAGTGATAGACAATTAAAGTTGGCCTAGCCAACAATGTCCACATCACATGTACAAATAACTTTTTTTCAGAAGTTCTGTTGCCTAGATTCAGGCTGAGTTCTGGTGGGGGAGCTGGTAGTAGAAGGTTTTGGGCTTTTTGTGCAGAGTAACATGCTGTATGCTCAACAATAAATTATGATTTATTTCAAGGTGATAAAGACTTGGAAAATCCATCCTGATATGAACATGGAACTCCACCTATTTTCATGTTGAACTATTTTCTGCTTGTGAGTTCTCTGCCCAAAGTCACATCCAACTTTCAGTATGACAAGATCCATCATGGGCAAGGCCCTGAATAAGGGTTGAACCCTGTGCTGTGGTCACCAATCAGATCCCCAGAGTTTGTTTAGTTAACCACAGCCACAGCCACCACCCAAGTCTGAGCTGCTGTGCACTAGTACAAAAATGTCATGGAATCAAGCCATAGATAGTGAAAACAAAGGCTCCATTTTCTTTCCAATACATGTCTGACCATGAATCACTCCTGTTGTCACTGCCCGACATTAGTGCACATTTCAATGATTTCAAGAGCAGAGAAATTGGGTGGCACGGTGGCTCAGTGGTTAGCACTGTGGCCTCACAGTGCCAGGAACCCGGGTTCAATTCCACCCTTGGCCGACAGTCTGTGTGGAGTTTGCACATTCACCCCACATCTGCGTGGGTTTCCTCTGGGTACTCCGGTTTCCTCCCATAGTCAAAGATGTGCAGGTTAGGTGGATTAGCCATACTAAATTGTCCTGAATGTTCAGGGATGTGTAAATTAGGTGGGTTATAGGGGGATGGGTCTGGGTTGGATGCTTTGAGGGTCGGTGTGGATATGTTGGGCCGAAAGGCCTGTTTCCACACTGTAGGGATTCTATGATGATTCTATGAAGTTATGATGAACATATCAAGAACACTAGTTAGAATATTGTATCCAGTTCTGGGCACCACACTGTAGAAAGGATCTGAGAAAGAGTGCAGAGGAGAGCTATGAGAATGGTTCCAGGGTTAAGACCCTTCAATTGTGAGGTAAGATTAGAGAAGGTGGGACAGTTTTCTTTTGAGAGGCGAAGGATAAAAGGAGATTTGACAGAATGGGGTTAGGAAACATATCAGCCATGATCGAATGGTGGAATAGACTCGACGGGCCAAATGGTTGAATTCTGCTCCTATATCTTAAGATCTTTAGGTCTTTTCATCTTACGTTTTCAAGATCATAACGGGCCTGGACAGAGTAGATAGAGAGAAACTGTTCTCTCTCATAAATGGATTGAGAACCAGAAGGCACAGTTTAAAAGTGATTTACTTAAAGACAGAAATGAGAGATTAGAAAAGATTTTTCAGACAGTGAGTGGTTATGGTCCAGGATGTACTGTCTCAAAGTGTGGAGGAGGCAGGTTCATTTGATGCATCCAAGCGGGCATTAAATGATTGTTTCTATTTAAACAATGTGCAGAATTATGGGGAAAAGGAAGGAGATTGGCACTAAGTTGAAGTGCTGAGAGAGCTGGGCTGAATGGTCTCCTGCGCACCATAACAATACTGAGATTTACAACCTGAAACCCAACTTGTCTGATCATATCATGAACATACCTTCTTGTGGCCGCCAAGCCCTGTCATGTGATCGACCTCAGAGCTTCTGCTTCAGAAGCAGGTATGTTTCCTACCGAATTTAAGAGAAGTAACTTAAGAAAAGCTCAGTTAGAATCCTCGGTCTTTGTCAGTGCAATTGATCTCAACAGAATGACTGTAACGGCACTGGGATTGATCTCAGCATCAAATTCAGCCAGGATTCCTGTCTCTCATTGCACTCTGATAACTGCAGTAGCTAGTGTAAATGTGGGTAAGTGAGGAGAACCTTGGCTGCGATGCTTTTATGGGTGAATAGTCTGTTGGCATTCACTGCGTAAGTTCACATATAAAGAGTGGTTACTTGGGTGTGATTGGTAACAAGGTATATGCCTTCAAGAGAAAAGGAGATGGAGAAAAATAAATGTGTCAAAACACTAAGGTGGCATGAAGTTTTCACTTTATTTACAATTATCTACAGAAAAATATAGCTCCTGGTTAATGTCAGTTGGAAAACGTACTGCAGCCTGCAGTGTCTACTTTTTAAGTCTTTTACTCCTTTAATGCTGCTGTGGTTTTTGAATAGCTTGACGATTGCATTGAAAATCTTTTCTCGGATTTGTCTTAAGCACTTGACTTCCAACCATTTATTTGATGTTTGATTTTTACTTAGTGGCATTTAGGATTAAAGTCTTTTATTGAGATTCCAATTGCCTTTGCTCTTGCACTTCATAGTAACTTTAACATTTGGAAAATTGGCACCATAGCAATAAAAGCAGACCCACAGAAAATTTCTCATTTGTTCTTGTGACAAAGTAAACATAATGTTGCTTAAGGTTGTTACACAATATTATTATAAAACATACATTTTAATCAGTATCACTTCAACCTGATTTTTATATATATTATAAAATATAAGATGTATTTGGTTAAGCAATTAATTATGTCATGTAAACATTTAAAATATTTTGCAAATTGATGAAGACAATAGCTCTCTTTAATGGAGAGGCTTGTCTCAGTGCTGGCTTTTGGTATTTGGGTGGTCTTTATATATTAGTGTCTCAATATACTCTTTGCTCCTTGTACATCCATGAGCTGAATGATAGCATAAAGTCATTCTAGATTCATTCAGCTTGTGTCAGTTGACCACAATCCACACTGAATGTCATTTATCTGCTTCTTACAGCACCTGTAACTCAATATGATAATTCAATGTCACCCAGAGCCAACGAAGCCTCTTCTCTCCATAAAAAAATCAACGTTCCAGTGTCATAAATAATCCATTCTGCTGCTTGTGATTTGCAGTTTCAATGAGTTATACAATGACCCATTAAGTCTTGCCTGGGACTGAGCAAATGTTTTTTGTTCTAATTTGGCAGAACCAGATGTGATATGGAGAACAGGTACCCCTGGGAGTTGTCAACTGACATGGCAGTGAAGTGGGCCTCAAAAGGGGAAGATAACTCATCCATGGAGAATTCATTGACCCTCATCTCTTTGTTTTGGTCCTTTAGAGTCTGCCAATTATATAGGACAATTCTGCTTCTACACAGCCTACAGACAGCCGCACTGCTGAAATACATGTCAAGGATTTTCTCCTGAGGAATATTTTGAGAAAGTACTTCAGGGTACTTTGCTCAGTTTCTGGTGAGGCATGTTCTATGATGTTATTCGGATTGTTAAAGCGTTGTAAAATTCCTGTCATATTAGGACTGACAAGTAAAGCAGGCAGAATAGGTATGCTACGACAGAATAATTCATTGTATTGGTATATCCTTTAGCAGTGGTAGCCCTAATGAATAACATAATTATTAAGCAGATCCTGAAGCACAATAGTTGCCAATACATAAAACATTTTCAATTTTGAAATAAAACAGTTAAACTTGAAAAGTGACAATAAGATATGCCATAAAACTATTTTCCCCAATTGTTCCCCTCCTGTTAATAACACAACTGGATGCACTGCAACAGATATTGCCAAACTGATACCAAAACCAGGTGGCTTTTCTTCAAGTGTGGTCAATGACTATTTACAGGGTACAAACCTATGAGCTGATTCCCATTCTTACCCAATGTCTACATGGGTGTTTCCAGCAGAGGCTGCTGAATACCAGTTAAGACTAAGTACCATGGCTGAATTTTGCCTCCTAGGACATTGAGATGAAATATATTGATTGTAGCACTCCTACTATATCCCAACTGAAAGTAGCTAATATCGCAAGGAGGAATTCTGGGACCAGTATCCACTCAGCAACATGTGTAATATTTACTTTAACGGCACCTAAGTAATGTTTGCATTACTTGTCTTTACAAATCTTTACAATCTTTACAAAATCCATGGGATAAATGCTAACTTTTACTACTCGCAGTCAATAAAGGATCAGCTAGCTTCTATACTCCACACAATTTATCTTTCTGCTCACTCCAGTGGGATGTAGTAATCCCACCATATAATTTTAACACATTTTAAATTAATGTTTCAAAATGCTTTACCTATTCTTCCTTTCTGTGCTGTTTTCTCTTTCCCTGAATTTAATCTCTCTTTCCCTCTTTATTTCTCTTTCTGTATCTAATCTAACTCGAATTCACCCTTTCTATTATTTTCCTTTCTCCTTTCGATCTTTAAATCACGTATCTCTGGGGATTACAAGGTGCAGGGCTGGATGAACACAGCAGGCCAAGCAGCATCATAGGAGCAGAAAGGCTGATGTTTTGGGCCTAGACCCTTCTGCTCCTATGATGCTGCTTGGCCTACTGTGTTCATCCAGCTCTGCACCTTGTTGTCTCGGATTCTCCAGCATCTGCAGTTCCTACTATCTCTATCTCTGGGAAGTGGCTGTTTGTCCCATTGTTTACAATGATTTGACATGGCCCATTGACTCTTCTGGCTGTTACCACCTTGATTTACCAGCAGCATACATGGCAAAAGCTGAAGAAGGTAGGAAGAGGTCCAGCTGCTGCCCAATGAGAGCCATTTAGTCCCAGCAAGAGTTCTGTTTGTGTGACATAATGAGAAATGTGTTGACATTAGGTGAAATTAGGATTAGTTTGACTGTGATCACTTCCATCCAGTAAGATGCACTGTTCAAGATGGAAAGCTGCTTGAGTGTGATTCCTGATGGTTAAGGTTTACTTAATATTTCAGCAGTAATATTTCTTGAAGATACCATTACCTGGCATTTCCCAGGTTGTGTTGATTTCTTCAAAGATAAGCACATTTCAAAAGATCAGGGGATTTCACTTGCAAATTATAATCAAGACAATTTGGGTTTTCACAATAATTGGCGCAGATTTTGAAAGCAATGTGCAGGAAATAGATTGCACCCAGAAACTTACAATGCTCCAGAATGAAATAACCATCCTAATTAATTTCTGCTCATTTGTGCTAGTTTCTGGGTCTGTGAACAGGTTCCTGAAAATATGTTTTTTTTTCTCACAGAGGCATGGCAGAGGCAGGAACCTGAATTTTCCCAATGAAAGACCTTACTTTTTGGCAGTCATGTCTACCATCTGAATGGGCGCAAAATAAATAAAACAGCAACTTCAGTAGACTGAGTCTTGCCAGAAATCGATTATAGCCATCTTTGTTGAAGTTCATGAAGCATTTCTCTCTGTGAGGCCCTCCCGAGTCCTTCACTAACAAGGTATAATGCCTTTTTGGTGACCCTCTCATTTTATACTTGTTTGAATCTCCTACTCCCCTGAGGTGGAGGTATTCTTGCTGCTGTTTAAATATCCTGAAATTCTGGCATTGGCTCCATTTTTAAAGCCCATGTGTTCACCTAGTCAAATGCTGTGTACAGTTTGTGACATTTGTCCTAAATATGGCAGACAAGTGAAAATTGACATGCTGCTTCATAGACAGCAACCTGGTGGTCCTTTTGTTTTTATTCATTGCTTAGGTCAGTATTCATTGCCTATCTATAATTGCACAGAGAACAGTTAAGAGTCAACCACATTGCTGTGGATCTGGAGTCCCATGTAGGCCAGACCAGGTAAAGATGGCAGTTGCCTCCCCTAAAGGGCATTAGTGAATCAGATGGGTTTTTCCTGAGCTTGGATTTATGGTCATTATTAGAATCTTAATTCCAGATTTTCATTGAATTCAAATTCCTCCATTTGGTGTGGTGGGCTTCAAACCCAAGTCCCCAGAACATTACCTGGGTCTCTAGATTAACAGTCTAGCAATAACGCCGCTAGGCTATCGCCTCCACTGCTGAATGGGGTGATGCAGAGGCGGGCTTACCTTTCCCCCATGCTGCAGGATGACCAACGTCCTTCTCTGGTCTGCTAGGGTAAGTGCCAACATCTTCTACCTGTCACCTCACACTCACTCTATCTCTGCTACTGCACACATCTCTCAGCAAGGCTCATGCTCTACCACTCTCACTATTGCATTCTACACCTTCCGTCACTTGCTCTGAATTCCCTTGCAGACTCCTAGCTCAGCATGGCCTTGTGCTTCCCATATACGCACTCAGGACACCTCAACACCTTTTCCACAGCTGTACCAGCCAATTTCATCTCACTCAATCCCTTCCTTTGGCTCATTCCAGGAGAAAATGACCCACAGTAGGACAGAAAGAGCCAAGAATCACAATGGGCTGTCCTGTATTAGGCTCCTCGCCCCTCACGAGGAGGGGACATTAATTGCGATTTTCACAAGTGGCAGGAAGATCGTTCCCAAGCCCTGGACTGACATCAGATGAGGCCCTGGACTGAGCATACAGGAACTGTCTGTGTTAAGGTAGCCCCAGCTGGTCCTTGGCTGAGGACTCCTCCCCTTCAGCTTTGAGACATGGCCATTTTGTTGATGCACATGCAGCGTGTTTACTGTGTAGGCCGCAGACACATGCGGTAGGTGGAATACTGAGATAGGATAGTTCTGTGCAGCAAACTGTCCATCCACTTGGCTGATGATACTGACAACGATGACAAACTGCCTGATTTTGTCGGCACTATGCAACATAAGACAGACACAATGTGACCCTTTAAGCTCTAGCTGAGGGGCCAAAAACCGTGAAGGCAAGGTAAAGCAAAGCAGGGATGCATTAAGGTAGGCACTAAGTTAATGTCTGGTAAGAGAGTGAGCGAGTGATCAGCCCTGAGATATTTCCTGGCTCAGTCTATGAGCTGGATGCTTGTTACTGTGTGTAACATGCCCTTGCAGTGCTGCAATGAAAGATGCTGGTACAATCCAAAGTGCAGTAGCATACTGTAACTGAATTGGAGATAGAATCATAGAATCCCCATACAGTGTGGAAACAGGCCATTCGGCCCAACAAGTCCACACCGCCTCACGCCCCTTACCTGTAACCTTATATTTCCCATGGCAAAACCACCTAACCTACACATTCCCGGACACTACGGGCAATTTAGTATGGTCAATCTGCCCAAATTGCACATCTTTGGATTGTGGGAAGAAGCTGGAGCACCCGGTGGAAACCTACACAGACATGGGGAGAATGTGCAAACTCTGCACAGATCGTTGCCCAAGGCTGGAATTGAATCCAGGTCCCTGGTGCTGTGAGGCAGCAGTGCTAACCACTGAGCCGCTGTGCCACTGTGATGGGCCATGCTGATGTAGTGAGGCTGGTATATGTCAGTGCCAATGTCTGTGGACTTGCTGTGTGTGTGGCTGCTGCCCATGGAGCATGCCGTAAGGTGTTGGTGCCTGTTATTTAGATGAAGGCCTGGAGTGGTCAGCCGGAGTCACCAGGTACCTGCTTGCACTTTCATGTCTGGAATTCTCAGCAATTAATTTCTATCTAGACTGAGACGTTGCATATTAATGAGCTGAGATTAGCTAGTAACAAGGGTGACAATGACCAATAATTGCCATTAAGATAACTCTCACTATTCACTAATGGATATCTGAACTTCACCTCTGGATTTTGGTTGGAAAATGGGACTTTTTTGGTCTTGACATTGAGAAGGGCCTCACTTGACATCTGTTTTTTTCTAAATTTCTCACCATAGCCATATTTGTTCAAAGCCTGGGAAGATGCTGTTCAGGAAATTTGAAGTAAAATGAAATATATTGGAACCACGTAGCAAGTAGTTCAAAAGAAAGGAAACTAGGAAACATAGGTCAACAATACAAACAGTGAATTCTCTATCGATCAAACTGTGTTCGAATGAAAGATCACGCAAGGTATCTAAGTACATGTGGGTAAAGCTAAAGTTTTAAATTGTGTAAAACAATTTTCAGGCTAGAACGCTTAGGGGATGCTGTTCCTAAAATCTTTCATTGAACTTCATTGGAGCAAAGTTGGTGGGAAAGATGGATAAGGCATTTCAAGTGATGAGCCTAGGGGAGGTCTATGTTCGATTAGATAGTTGACATTTGGTCACTCAGTCTGTGTTTGGTCTTCATACCGCAGTGTACATGGCTCTGTGAATGGGGCACTCAGTACACTAGATCATAGGAAGTAATTACTAATAATTACACATAAATTACTATCTTGGAGGGAATGCTTAGTGTCTTTGGTAATGATGAGACAAGAAGGAAATAAATAGGTCTGACACCTGCATGCTGCATGGGGACTATCATGGAGGAAGTTTGGAGGTTTGTGTCAGATAGATGCAAACATAAAAATACGTACAGCTATCAGAACTCTGACATTAATTTACTGAACAACGGAAGAAAGCAAAGTGAAACGGCTAAGAAAAGATTATCTTTTGACAAGAAGTATAACATTATCATTTAGTAAACTAATCCATAATATGTTAAAGATCTTATAATTCAGGCCCTTCCTCTCAACAATTTTTTACTTAAAATGTCTAAATCAAATTTACAGTGGAAATTCATGATGTCAACTTGTCACAATGTAATTTTACCATTGTACCAATGCACTGCATTGTTCTGTTTTGTCAAGCACATTTCAGCATAATGTTCGAAACATGTAGCAATATCTTGCATTTTCTTGTTTTTTTTAAATGACTACATTTTGGAGATAGCAGGTAACAATATAGTAACATTCAACAAAGCATCTCTCTATGCCTCCTACGAGCAGGTGCTCTGCTGCATTTTCTTGTAAAATCTTAAATCTTTCTTCTTTACTAGTTAATGTGTTTAATGGGCTTCTTCACATTTTCATCACCTCTATTTCAGTAAGATGAAGGATTTTTAAGCAATCCATTGGGAGGCAGATGTGCCGAAGACAAATCAGACTGAGTTTCTTCGCAGGCTACTAAAGCAATGCAGGTGTTGAACAAGGTGTTTTCTTCAAAATTCCATCATTCTCTGATGTCTAGCTCTTTTGTGTTTGTCAACTGGTGGCTTTCACACACAATCTGAAGAAAAACAAAAAATCTAAGCTTTGTTGTCTGCCTTGCACTTCAGAAGGTAAATCTGCCAGCCAATTATTAACTCATCAGTATTAACAAGGCCACAAAAAATGGAATGGAGTCAGCTGCACTTTAACCCTTCGAAAACCAAATTTCTTTGAAGATTTCACAATAACATTTATACTGGGTTACCATTTCTCACAGATCATTTGCAAAGTAGACAATTGTCTATGAATCTGGAATTTTGAACTTTATAAATGAGTAAAATCAGTACAGATTCCAACATTTGATCTTTCATTATGTATACTGAGTACACATTGCATTATTAATTATGTTACCTACTTTACCAAGGGTTACTTTTAGTTCTCAATGGGTTAATGGTGAAGACATGGCAAAATAAAGGTGTTACTTTGTGAGTGAATACATTTGAATGCTTCTTTTTCCTATAATTAACAACAAAATAATAGGACAAAGTAGTGTTACTTAAGTGTGGTGATTACACTTCTAGCAAAAGGGTTGGAGGATTAACGCATTATGGATGAACAAAGATAGTTTAGAGTGGGACATTTTGCAAAGTGTTGTTGTGGTTACTTCTGCGTTATTTTGAGTGTTCAGGACTGCAATTAGCGCCAGGAAAGTCAACCTAAGTAAATAGCATTAAAGGCTTAGTTCTGCCTATTAAGATTATAGAGTCTACCATTTTAGTTTTTTGTTTTGCTATCATATTGAGGATACAATAATTTTGCTGACAGAGGCCCAGTTAATAACAATGGTGGTCTGCAACAGGAATGGAATGCACAGGTCTCTATTCAGTGTGTTTGAAAGTACTTGACTGGTCTCATTGTAGAAGCAGGAATGTGCGCAGCAATGTCAGGAAAGTTTACTAAATCACAGATTACAGTAGTGGAGTCAATGTTCTTGAAGTTAGTCTGGACAGATGGCTTAATATGAGTGTCGGGTGATATATGTGTGGACATAGTGTTAAGGACTTAGATGGGGTGGAATTTTTTACGTGTTCAGGAAAGTTTCCTCAAGCAGTTTATAGAGAGTCCCACCCGGGAAGAGGCAAAACTCGACCGAATGTTGGGAAATAGGGTGGGACAGGTGGCTGACAGTGGGGGAGCACTTTGGGACCAGTGACCGTGGTTCTATTAATTTTAAAATAGTTATGGAGAGGGACAAAACTGGTCCACAGGTTCAAGTTCTAAATTGGCACAAGGCGAATTTTGATGGAATTAGACAGGAGCTTGCAGGAATTGATTGGAATAGTTTGTTTGCATGCAAAGGGACCTCTGGCAAGTGGGAGGCCTTTAAAAGTGTGATAGCTAGACTTCAAGATCTTTATGTTCCTGTGAAAATGAAAGGCAAGGTTGGCGGGAGGAGGGAAACTTGGATGACAATAGATATCAAGGCTTTGAGCAGAAAAAAGGAGGCATGGCTCAGGAACAGGGAGCTGGGATCATGGGAATCCCTGGAGGTATACAAGGGGTACTGGAGTTTACTGAAGAAGGAAATCGGGAGGGTGAAAAGGGGGCACGGGATAGCTTTGGCTAAGAGATTTTTTGAGAATATTAAAGAGAAAAGAATAAATGGAGAGAGAATAGGATCCCTCAAGGACAAAAGTAGACATGTATGTATGGAACCACAGGAAATGGGCGAGGTCATCAATGAATATTTCTCGACTGCGTTTATTGTGGAGAAAGACATGAAGACTTGGGAACTTGGGGAAGTTAGTGGCGATAACTTGCGGACAGTCCATATCACTGTAGAGGAGGTGTTGGATGTATTAGAATGTATGTCCTGACCAGATATATCCAAGAACCCTGCAAGAGGCTAGAGAAGAAATTGTGGGGTCCCCTGCTGATATGGTTGTATCATTGTTAGTCATGGGTGAGGTCCTGGAAGAATGGAGAGTAGCGAATGTTGCCCTTACTCAAGAAGGGCTGCAAAGAAAAACCTAGGAACTACAGTCCAGTGAGCCTACATCTAACATCTATGGTAGGTAAGTTACTTGAGAATATTCTGCGGGATGAGATGTACATGCATTTGGAAAGACAGGGTTTGATTAGGAGGAGTCAGTATGGCTCTGTGTGTGGGAGATCATGCCTCACAAATTTGTTGGAGTTCTTTGATGAAGTGACCAGGAAGATTGACGAGGGCAGGGCGGTAGGTGTAGTCTATATGGATTTCAGTAAGGCCTTTGATAAGGTTCCACATGGTAGGCTGCTCTGGAATGTTAGATCGCATGGAATCCAGGTAGAGTTGGCAAATTGGATACACAATTGGCTTGATGGTAGGAAGCAGAGAGTAATAGTGGAATGATGCTGTTGGACTGGAGGCCTGTGAGTAGTGATGTGCCTCAGGGGTCAGTGCTGGGCCCATTGCTGTTTGTTATCTATATTGATGATTTGGATGAGAATGTACAAGGCATGATTAGTAAGTTTGCGGATGACACTAAAATACGTGGTATTGTGGGCAGTGAGGAAGATTATCAGAAAGTGCAGCAAGATCATGATTAGCTGGGGAAGTGGGCTGAGAAATGGCAAATGGAATTTATTATAGATAAGTGTGAGGCATTGTATTTTGGAAAGTTAGGTCAAGGTAGGATTTTCATGGTGAATGGTAGGGCCTTAAAGACTGTAGTGGAACAAGGGATCCATGGAGTTCAGGAGCACGGTTCTCTGAAAGTGGAGTCACAGATAGACAGGGCAGTGAAGGAGGCTTTTGGCACACTGGCCTTCATCAGTCAGGGCACTGAGTATAGAAGTTGGGAAGTTATGTTGTAGTTGTACATGACAGTGGTGAGGCTGCATTTGAAGTATTATGTTCGGTTTTGGCCACCTTGCTATAGGAAGTATGTTATTAAACTGGAAAGAATGCAAAGAAATTTAGAAGAATGTTGCCAGGACTCAGGGGACTGAGTTATAGGGAGAGGTTAGACAAGCTAGGGCTTCTTTCTGTAGAGTGTAGAAGACTGAGGAGGGATCTTATAGAAGTGTATAATCACATGAGAGGCATTGATAGGGTGAATGCATTCAGTCATTTTCCCATGGTTGGACAATCGAGGACTAGATGGCATCAGTTTAATGTTAGAGGGGAAAGAATACATGGGAAACTGAGGGGCAACTTATTTACACAGAGGGTGGTACGCAAATGGAATAAGCTATCAGTGCAAATGGTTAAGGTGAGTACATTAACAACACTTAAAACGCAATTTGGATGAATACATGGATAGGAAATGTTTAGAAGGATATAGGTCAAGTGCAAGGAAATGGGGTTAGCGTGGATGGATATTGTGGTCGGCATGGACCAGTTAGGGCTGAAGAGCATGCCTCCGTGCTCTCTATGACTTTATAATGGAATTTATTTTCATCTAGGTGCTGGGCATGTAACTAGCCTAGCAGCTTGTCCATCTCCTCAAAACTCATCAGATTTATCTTTTGACTGTCTTCAATGGAAATGAAAATCAGCCAGCGGTATAGAAATGATCAACACAGTAGGTATATGCTGGAACAGCAAGTTGATAATATTTCCCTATAGGTTAGTGTATTCAATGCTAATTGGGGTGGATTGAAGTGATTCATGTCAATTAGTGCAGGCTAGTTAACTGGTTAGCAGAGTCTTAGAAAGGGAATTTGAGATTTGGTCAGATGTATGGGTCTGGTGTCAGGTGGATCATATGTTCAGTTCAGAATGGGTTACAGTGGCTTCGTGTAATCAGAATGGTCTATTGTGATATATTAGTACAGTGGATTAGTCTGATATAGAGTCATACATTCATACAGCACGGAAACAGACACTTCAGTCCAACCTGTCCATGCTGACCCGATATCCAAATTTAATCTAGTCCCATTTGCCAGCATTTGGCCCATTTCCTTCTAAACCTTTCCTATTCATATACCCTCATCCAGATGCCTTTTAAATGTGGTAATTATACCAGCCTCCACCACTTCCCCTGACAGTTAATTCCATACACGCGCCATAGTCTGCATGAAAATGTTGTCCCTTAGGTCCCTTTTAAAGTTTTCCCCATTCACCTTAAACCTATGCCCTCTAGATTTGGACTCTCCTACCCTGGGAAAAAGACCTTGACTATTCACCTTATCCATACATCTCATGTTTTTACAAACCTCAATAAGGTCACCCCTCAGCCTCTGATGCTGCAGGGAAAATAGCCCCAGCCTATTCAGCCTCTCTGTATAGTTCAAATCCTTCAATCCAGGCAATACCTTTGTAAATCTTTTCTGCACCCTTTTCAAGTTTAATAACATCTTTCCTATAGCAGGGAGAGCAGAATTGCATGCAGAATTCCAAAAGTGGCCCAACCAATGTCCTGCACAATGACAACATGTCATCTCAACTCCAATACTCATTGTAATAATCAATAAAGGCAACAATACCAAATGTTGTCTTTACTATCCTGTCTACCAACGACTCGACCTTCAAGGAACTATGAACCTGCACCCCAAGGTCTCTTTGTTCAGCAACACTCCCCCGAACCCTACCATTAAATGTATAAGTCCTGCCTTGATTTGCCTTTCCAAAATGCAGCACCTCACATTTATCTAAATTAAACTCTCCCACTCCTTGGCCCAATGGTTCATCAGCCCATCTGATCAAGGTCTGAGATAACCTTGTTCAGTGTCCACAACACCACCGTTGTTAGTGTCTTCTGTAAACTTACTAACCATTTCTCCTATATTCACATCCAAATCATTTATATATACGACAAAAAGCAGTGGACCCAGCACTGATCCTTGTGGCACACCACTGCTCACAGACTTCCAGTCCAAGAAACAATCTTCTACCAACACCCTCCGTCTCCTACCTTTGAGCCATTTTTGTGTCCCAATGGCTATCTCTCCCTGGATTCCATGAAATATAACCTTGCTAGCCAGTCTGTTGCAATGCGTTAGTGTGAAATTATTAGAGCTGAATAATGTATGTATTCAGGACTTGTTACTACATTGCCGTCAGATTAGTTACTTTGGCATAGTCAGATGGGATGGTGTGCTTTTCTTTCATGGGTTATGTGCATCTCTGGCTAGGCCAGCATTTCTTACCTGTCCCTAATTACCATGAGAAGGTTGTAGTGATTTCAGAATCCCTACAATGTGGAAACAGTCCCTTTGGCCCAACAAGTCCACACTGACCCTCAGTGCATCCCACCCAGACCCATCCCTATAACCCACGTAACCTACATATCCCTGAACACTATGGATAATTTAGCATGGCCAATCCACCCATCCTGTACATCTTTGGACTGTGGGAGGAAACCCGACCACCCGGAAGAAACCCACGCAGACACGGGGAGAATGTGCAAACTCCACACAGACAGTCGCCCAAGGGTGGAATTGAACCCAGGTCCCTGGTGCTGTGAGGCAGCAGTGCTAACACCTGAGCCACTGTGCCGGCATCTGCTGTCTTGAATACCTGCAGCCCTGGAGAGTGGTGACACCCACAGAGCTGTCAGGAAAGGAGTTCCAGAATGTTGACAACAAAGAAACAATGATTTAGTTCCAAGTCAGGATGGCGTGTTGTTTGGAGGGGATCTTGGAGATGGTGATATTCTCATGCATCTGCTGCTCTTCCTACTAGATGGCAGAGGTCATGGTTTTGAAAGATGCTGTCATGTGTAATGTAGAATTATGGTACACCGGTTTGGACACTGAAATCTGAAGATAATGAATGAATCAATTCTGATGATACACGGCTATGAGAAGAAAGTAGCTTGCTGGGATTACTTTACTGTACCGATAAGCTGGCACAGCACACTGACCCGAATGATCCCATTCTAAGTTGTAAATTGTGGTTGTTCATTCAGAAAGGCAATATAAAAAAAATCACAGTTGAATAGAAAGGTCTTCATCCTGCATGTGTTATTTTCAATTTCTATTGAAGTTCAAGCGTAGAGAATTATGTGGGATTATGGATTAGTGCACAAAGCTTTCAACTCATGGACCTGGATTCAAATTCAGTGCAGGATGGCTGGCTTTGGGAGTGGAAATATTAAATTGGCAATGTAGGATGTGCACTTTGAGATTGAGATTAAGGTACAGTGCAGAATACAGGAAGCTTTGCCCTGCCTGCAACCCACACTATGCTTGAAGTGGGAGCATTTGATGCTCACAAGTGAAGTCTGATTTCACAATTGTTAATTCTGGCATAGAACTTTACCCTGTAACTTTGCAATTCCAATGATTTCCTGTTAATTTTCTGATACATAGATTGAGGATATCGTGCTCTATGTTGCGAGCATTCATTTACAAAACTGGACATTATGGGCCCAATTTCAACTCTCTCACCCTCATAGAACCAAAATCTGCCCCAATGTGTCCAAAGTCAGAAGAATATAAACAAAGCAATCATTTTCAATACTACCATATGCATGAATTAAACAATGTTAAGTTAACAACGTTGTTTTTGTTAAAATATTTTGTTTTTTTTCCTGACCGTTTGGAGGCAGCAAGAATCAGGCAGAGGGCGTTGTGGTTGTGTTGAAGTGTTTAAAGTGTTAAAAGTCTTAATCCTCTACTTAACCTGTCTCCAACACACCCACTTCTGGTTTTAAACAGAGGTGGGATCAGCCTACTCCAGGCTGAGAGTCTCATTTCAATACAATATTGTAATTGAACGGAAGCTATCCTGGTTTCTTTGGCAAACCCATTAGCTAAGCTGAGGCAAGGATTTGCAAAATCATAAAGTAAGTGCCTTTCCAGCTACCCGTCGCATCCAGAGTGCTTGCCTGGCCCAATTGTGTGATCATGTACCTTTTCCTAAACTTTCTGACCCCTCTTACAAGGTGGTCTGGTTTTCCCTGATGCCTCCAATCACACAATACTGAACAGCATTCAACCAGAAATAGACTACCATTCACTTTCCCCTGACCTCAATCTGATCTCCATCACTCTGAGATTCTTTCTCAACTCCAAAAATCTGACCTCCCCTTGAGTTCTCCAACCTCGCCAACCATTCACCCAGAGTGCCAAAATCCCATCATGCAACCCCTGCATCCATCCATCCCAGGCTGCAGTAGTGGTATCCACACCTTGATTTTTGTGGGGTGAGAGTCCCCCGGGATTGACCACCATTGTTCCATCACAGCCTGGTGGGTTCTGCATCCCACTGGCTGAAGCCTTCTCTGAACAGCTTCCTGGTTGAGTGTGAGGGAAGCTTGACAATTGGCTGACTTCTGAGCAAGGACCTGGCATTAATATCACACAAATAACTCCGCAGTGTATGGACTTCCTCAACTTCTGGGTACCTCACACAGGTCCTCTCTGTCCCAGAAAGTAAAGAAAGTGAAAGCTCTTCTCTTCTCATGCGAGTTTTCAACCGCTTTCAGCAAGATTGAATCAAATAATCAATACTTTGTAAATAATTACAATTGTGTTTACCCCGCAAGCAAAATCCAAATGACATTTCTCAGTGACTTTTTTGTATGTAAAATCACTTTCATAAAGCAGTGCAGTATTAAAAATACTAAGTAAGTAACTAATTTTTTTCCTTTAATTTGGTGTTTAGAATTCATTTGAACTCACCTTGATTTGTATAAAGACTTGAGTTGAAACGTAAAGTTAACTCTTTTACCGGCACAATCCATACCTGAACAAATTGGTCCCTAGTAAGTTTACGCTTGGTCAGTGGATCTCAGATATTTTTAGTTGAAGAACCCTTTTTAAATATATTAGAGATCATGCATTTCTTCATAATATTATGTAGTATTCATAATATGAACGTGCTACATATGAGGAAGTTTTTAAATAATACTTTAAAGTAAAAAAGTATGTAATTGTCATTGCAAGTAAGATGGGTGTGCATATCCCCTGATTTTTTTTAAATTCACACATTAAATCGAGACTGTTCAGTTGAATACAAATGCTCTTCTGTCCTCTGAAGGGTAATTTCAGTGCTAAAGTTCCAGTTTAGTAGAATAGTGTTCAGCCCACTTCCTGCGCAAACCAAGCTGAGAGCCATTTTGGTGAGTGTTACATTCTGTGCCGTAAACGCAGAGCAGGCAGTTAGTGCATTCAGTCAGTATCTAATTCTGACAACAGGCTTTCCATTTTGAGCCTTGCTGCTGTAGTCAATGTCTTGGCTCAAACAGGTACAGCTGATCTAGTGTCCAGCAAGAGACTCTCTGCTCCACCCAGGTTTGTTGCTTGCTATTTTCTATTGCCTCTGCTAGGAGTTTGTGGAAGCGCTGAATGTTTGCAGGAGTTGATAGCAGTTGTAAAAGTTTGCAGGGAAGGGGGCTAACACAAGGCAGCACTTGCAGCAACAGAGGGCTAGTGTAGCAGTAGGGATGACGAACAGCAAAGTAAAACAATGCTGCCAGACAATAGACTGCAGATAGGCTTGCAGCAGGACCTGGTCTGGATCTGGGCTCTGTTTCAGTCAACACTACAGTCTGGCGTGGAAGGAGCCCACCTACCGTCTCCATATGAGAGAATGGCAGGTTTGTGCTCTATTAATCCAGTAGGGCAGCACCTCAGCAATCTAAATAATCTGTTGGAGGACCAATTGCTGCATAGCTATGAAAGCCTTCATCCCTGAGCATTAGCATCTCAGTTATCTCTGTGGGCTCACGTAGATTAGATTGGTGCCAACAGCATGGAGTTTGATCCTTGTTTCAGCAGTTTGGATTCAAAACCTGCCTCTTTTCTCCATCACTAGTGGAGATTGAGGTTCTGTTTGTCAGGCCTCTCTTCAGATGGAGAAATCATGAAGAAGGAAAGCACTGATGTGACCTGTTGTAAGGAGGCAGGATTGTTTGCTAGAAAGAAGGTGTTCATGCTTGGACACAATGGCAGCAGAAGCTGTGTTTACAGTGGCTAGATTGCTTGTCTCAAAAGTTCCAGGAAGGGAGAACGTTTCATTGTAAACAGTTATGCTTAACGTTGTCCATTTAATTCCTAGATTTGAAAGAATTGGGGTCTCAAGTGTGTATCAACATTTCTACCTGGATACCTTTCTCATATTTTGCCCATTGCCATTGGGATTAGGTTTGAAAAGTGAATGGTTTCTAAGATATCTCTTAAAAAAAAATCACAGATATAGACAATCTACTAGGATTCTGGAGAGAAGGAGAAGCTGTCAGTCAAACATCTCAATGGTTAGCTATACAGGAATGTGGTTGGGTACTTAAACGTGGATTGAAAAATCCAAATTTGTAAGGATTTGGAAAAAGGCTGGAGATTTGCCTAGCTTGTGCTAGAGGGAGAATTGTGAGGAAATGCTTTCACCATGAAAGGTAGTTCTGGGATTAAAAAAAAGTTTTCAGACTGGCAGAGAAGAAGAATGGAAGGAAATCCTTGAGAGTTGAGAATGATGCTCACCGTATCTTGGGCAATTATGACATATGGGACAAAGCAAAGTGCATCTTTGAAGTGTTTTTTCTCAATTGTGTTACAAGTAAAGAGGGAAGTTTCAGTTCTGTACTTTAAAGTACAACCTGCCTAAAACAATATATTTAGGTCATGTGCTTTTAATTAGATTGTTACAGTAAACTCCTTCCCATACAACATTGTGAGTCTACCTACACTAAATGGATTGCAGCATTTCAAGAAGATAGAACATCACCACCTTCTCAAAGGCAACTAGGGACAGGTGGTGGCCCAGCCAGCTATACCCCGGTCCCACGAATGAATAAAATAAGCCTGAAATTGCGAAGTCTTGTTGTGTCATTCTTTCAACTATCAACTGGAGGTTAAAATGACTTCTTTTAATGCTATCAACCTCTATGGTTATCATAATAAGATGCTTTTGCTGACCTTGACTGCTTTTATGATGTCATTAAACTTTGCTTTGGATACATGTCCTTGCATTGGCCGCACTGACTACCTGCTCCCATTACTTTCTCAGTATCTTCCTGGAGAGCCTTCTGGTTCCCTGAGGGAAAGACCTTGCTTGTTCCCTCTATCTTCTATTGTGCAATTTCTGTATTTTCTCCTTGGCCTTGCATTGATCTTTAATAAATTTCAGCCATTGTTGCAGCTAGGAATACGCCTCACTTTTAAGGAGTTAAGACTGACTTTTCATAGCGTATGCTAGATTCAGGTAGTAGTAACCTTGCATTTTGTTGGATCCCCTTCTGAGGAAGGCACTCAACAGCTCATTTTACAGTGCACTGCGTGCTACATTAATGATAACTATAAGATAGCGTGAAGTTTGTTTACTGCCTGCAATACTTTAACAGACATGGGTTAATTGTGCATCATGATTCCCATATCTGGTTTTGGGCTATTTAATTCCACACTCCCCCCAAAGTTATGTGTTTAAACATATCAAATTGGGTAAAAGGCCTGAGTGTGTGTGTGTGTGATTTCATTATTTAAACAATAAAAGCGTCCTAACACCTGTATTTAAAAGGGGAAAGGGTGAGGGCAGTGAGAAAAGTATTTCATTTGATGTAACACAGCCTTCACTTATCACACATAAAATGTCTCCAGCTGTTCATTGTTGCTACCCTTAGCACAAAACATAGCAACAGTGTGAGAGAATCCGGGACCTTTGATTTGCAAACTTCAATCTATAATTTACCGGCAAGATTTACAATTTAGGAAATAGATATACTGACCACCTGTTGCTGGATCTCAAGGAAGAATATCCAGATTTTGGTCACAAGAATTGAATCTTATTCTGCCAACAAATCATTGAGCGTAGAGGAAAAAAATGTACCAAGCATTTTATAATACAGGATCATTTTTCTGGCTTGATTATTTATAAAGAATGATACATTTTCTGTTTTCTTCATGGTTGTTGTACAGGTAACTGTAAAATTATGCCAGTACAACTTTTAATAAATACTTATCAACCTCATTCCTATTAATTTTTTGATTTATGTTTCTTGTCATTGTTGCTCAGCATCCATATATCTGAAGCATGACTGGCATGAGAATGACAGCCTGTGTAGTGATTGTAACGAGGTCAGCTAGCTGAACACCATAGAATATGAGATCCCTGATTGGGGCTATTAATCGGGTCTAATCAGGGAGCCCTGGCTGACAGATAAGAACAGGAATGTCAGAGATCCTGACGTTCTGGGAGCTGATTCTGATGAGGCTGTGCCAGAGTCAAGGACTTTCTACACGTGTAAATACAAGGTGAATTGGTCACAGGATACTGGCCTCTGTTGAGTTATTTCAGTGGTAACAGGAATAAAGCAAATTCTTGAAGAAACAAGCTCACAACAGTTGTCTTTGAGTTGGGGTAAGCATTTCTTGCATCATGCTATTGTTTGGGAAGCTTGACTCATATGACCCTGCCATCAAAGACTGGGCCCAGTATGTTGAAAAAATATCTTATGTCATTTGCCCTTGAAAAAATATCTTATATTTTCAGGGCAAATGACATTGAGGCAGATGGAAAGTAAAGAGTAATTCTCCTGACAGCCTCTAGACTCACAGCTTTTTCTGTTATTAGGAGCCAAACTTTCCCTGAGGCACCAGATACTAAAACCTTTCAAGAGTTGATGGATTTGGTGAAGTTATTACGACGCCAAGCCTCCTTTAGTTCTGAGATGCTATTGTTTTTACTTGGCAATTTGAGAACCAGAGGAATCCGTGTTGGGATTTTTGACAAGGTTAAGACAACTGGCAAAGGCATGTGACTTTGGTTTATCCCTTAACGAGATGTTTAGAGACCAGTTGGTATGTGGCATTAATGATGTAACCATGCAAAAAAGCCTACTAGCTGATGCCCAACTGGGCTGCAAACAGGAACTCTAACTGGCTTTATCATTGGAAAATGCAGCAAATAGAGATTATGAATTACAGAGTATTCTGTTGGAAGTCAGTCGGGCTGAGCTTGAGGAACACCATTTGCATAGGTCATATCCTGTTTGGAGGAACTCTACAACAGCAAATCCCCAAAACAAAGCCAAGCCTAGGGCAAGTGATTAAAACTTTCTACAGGATCCTGGCCCGCAAGCCATTATTGTTGCAACCGATATGTGGATTTGAGATAGTAAAAGATTCCTACTAGATACAAATTGAGTAAGATAACTCAAAGGCTGATATCCAGGAGAGTTCATACCCTGGAAAGGCCACCTACATCTGGGTTGGAACAGTTAAATTGCTTTGTAACATTCAAATCAGAACCAATCAAAATAAATATATGGTTAAGAAATCATCCAGTTCTAATGGAAGTAGACATTGGTACAGCCGTGGCAGTGATCGCAGAACCAGTTTTTAACAAAATTCGCTCTGGCTTCCAACCCTTAAGTTTGTGCAAGACCTTGGCTAAGCTGAAGACCTATACCCGGAACTTTTTTAGATGAAGGGTACAACCTCGGTTCTGGTCTCTAATGAAAAGCAGCTTGTTCAGTTAACAGTGATTATAGTAAAAAGCTTGGGCTCAAGCTTGATGGGGTAGAATTGACTGAGAGAGATTCACCTCGATATGCTCAACATTTTTCAATCAGAATACGGCTGCCTGAGTGAATCCTAATTAAATATGTAAACGTCTTCCAGGAAGGTCTAGGGACTATCAGTGGAGCTAAGGCCACCTTGTGTGTTGACCAGGAAGCAATTCCACGATTCTGAAAGACCCACCCTGTACCATATGGGCAAAAGTAGGGGCAGCAATCAGAAGGCTGTGAAGTGAACCAATTGTTAAACCAGTCCAATTTGTGGAATGCGCAGCACCAGTCGTACCAATTTTGAAGCCTGACGGGTCAGTTTGCCTTTGTGGGAATTTTAAACAAGTGGTAAACTGCTTTTCTCAGCTGGGTAAATACCCAATCCCTCGAATAAAGGATTTAGATGCAAAGCTGGCAAAGTCCTTCACAAGCTGGACATGAGCCATGCTTGCTTGTGATTGCGTTTAGATGAGGATTCCTAGAAGTATGCTACAAGGCCTATGACCCATAAGGCTTTGTACCAATATACATGACTGCCACTTGGGGTATCATCAGCCTGTTCAATTTTTCCCTGGATGATGGAGATCATTTTGCAAGGCCCAGCTCAGGTCACCATTTATTTAGATGATGTACTAATAACAAAGAAGACTAATAAGGAAAACTTAGAGAAGTTGGACATAGTCTTTAGACATTTCATACACCTTAGAAGTTAAAAATGTGTTGTGGGCAGCTCAATTGACCTACTTAGGCTACAGAGTCGACAAGACTGGTTTACACCTGTTGGAAGATAAAGAGAGGGCGATCAAAGGTGCACTGGCTCCCATGTCTTTACTGAAGCTTAGGTCATTTTTCGAGTTGATAAATTATTACAGAAAGTTCATACACAACCTAGCCTCCATCCTGGCACCTTTGCATCAACTCTTAAAAAAAGGTCAGCCTTGGAAATGGTCATGTAGCCAAGCCAAAACTTACAGTGAAGTAAAGAAACAGCTATCATTCTCGAAAGGTTTGGCACACTATGATCGCAAGCGAGTTGTGGTATTGACATGTGATGCTTCCCTGT
Source organism: Rhincodon typus (assembly GCF_021869965.1). Lineage (NCBI taxonomy): Eukaryota > Metazoa > Chordata > Chondrichthyes > Orectolobiformes > Rhincodontidae > Rhincodon > Rhincodon typus. The sequence goes on from NC_063332.1 coordinate 70,901,673, forward strand.
ATGTCATCAGGGTGGTATTAGCTCATACGTGGTCCAATGGTGAAGATTGCCCAATAGCACATGCATCGAGGACTTTGGCTAGCAAATAATTAATATGCCCAGATAGAGAAAGAAGGATTAGTGGTCGTATTTGAAGTCAGGAAGTTCCACCAGTACCTCTCTGGACAAAAATTTGTGATAATAACAAACCACAAACCCCTACTGGGACTGCTTAAAGAGGACAAGACAGTGCCTCCCATAGCTTCAGGCTGAGTTCCGCAGTGGGCTCCAGTACTAACTGCGTATAATTACAAGTTGGAACACCATTTGCAAGGCCAAGTAGCAAATGCGGCTGCAATGAGCTGCCTCCCACTGGCAGATACACCACTGGTGGTACCGCCACTGGAAGAGTCTGTAATGGTATAACATTTTCTGGACATTCTCTTCTGGTCACAGCTGAAAATATCAGATTTTGGCTGCATAAAGATTTTGACTGTCAAACCTGAAACAGCTGGTGTTGATGGGGGAAACCAAAAGGGCTGTCACAACCAGATTTGAAACCTTTTTTGACCCAGAGTGACCAGTTGAGGATGGCATTTTGTTACGAGGAGCGAGAGTGATTGCTCTGAACAAAGGCTGCCACTAGATACTGGCCGAACTCCACCAGGGTCATCCAGCGGTCTCTAAAATGAAGATGCTAGTGAGAGGTTACGTCTGGTGGCCAGGTTTGGATGCAAACATGACCATGTTGGTGGGGCAGTGCCCAGAGTGCCAACAAGGACAAAAATTACTGCATGCTGCTCCCCCATACCCGTGGGAATGGCTGGATGAACTTTGGACTTGGTTACATGTCAATTATGCAGGTCCTTTCATGGGTTCAATGTTCTTAGTCATTGTAGACTCCCACTCAAAGTGGTTGGCTGTGCATCCGGTCCACTCATCAAACACATTAGAGTAACGGCACACAACTTTTTCAGTGCACAAACCGCCAGACGTGTTAGTCACAGATAATAGGCAGCAAGGAATTTGGGTATTTCCTAAAGTCAAACAGGATTTGACATATAAGGACAGCTCCATACCATTCATCATCCAATGTTCTGGCAGAAAAAGAAGTCCAAACTTTGAAGACTGATGTGAAAAAAACAGCATATAGCCTTGCTGGATAGCAAACTGTCATGGTTCTTGTTTAATTATAGGACTACCGCTCATGCAGCTACTGGGATAGCTCCAGCAGAGTCACTAATGGGTAGAAGACTCTGCACCAGGTTAAATCTGATCTTCCCGGATCTAGGTGGGAGGGTGAAACGGCATCAGGAACACCAAAGCTGGACACGAGAGAAAGGAAGTTTACTACAGGGGATGAACTTTGGTGTAAGAACCACAAAGTAGCCCTGTATGAGTAAGAGGCATGGTCGATCTGAGGTCAGGATGAGTGATCTATAAAGGTGCAACAGTTTTGAACAAACGTGTGGACCACATGAAAGCTGTGAATTTGCAAAAGGTGCGGGAGCAAAACATGCCCTACTCCTTGGAGCAGTTAGAAAGGCTGCTGGGATCCATGGGTTCACCCTCTCCTTCAAGCATTGACAAGATTTCTGAATCAGATGGGCATGATGGATGTAACTGCATCAATGCCTTTGCCGGCAGAAGAAGAGAGTGTATTTCTACCAAGGCACTCCTGGTGCAAGAGGCGGGCCCTTGTGCATTACCTGCCACCCGGAATGGATGCCGAGTTAGAGAAACCTGACCTGATGCTAAAATACCATAGGACGCTCTCCAAGAAAAATAACCGGGCTATACCCTTGGACTCAAAAGGGGAGGGATATAGTAACTGTAACCAGGTCAGTCAGGTAGACCTCCTAATATATGAGTTCCCTGAGGCTGTTAATCTGGTCCAATCAGGGAATCCTGGTAGACAGATAAAAAGAGAACTGTCAGAGGTTCTGACAATCGGGGATCTGACTCTGACAAAGCCGTGCCAGAGTCAAGGGCTTTCCACATGTAAATAAATGGTGACGTAGTGATGGGATACTGGTCTCTGTGGAGTTATTTTAGTTTGTGTATCCCAATTCAAAATTCAGACTCCTCACGCCTGTTTTTTGGGAGCTGAGTGGACTCAGAGTTTCAAATTGGTATTCCCGGCAGACCGTTCTATTTCAAATGACAGCAGACTCCATATTAATGGGGGTTTTAATGCATACAGTGAATGCGTTTTGATAGACTGCAGTGTCAGCAGATCGTTTTTCGAGTGACTGTGAAGATGATAAGACCATTAATTTTTATGCATCACTTTCCTATCAGATTAGAGATAATGGCAATACTTTGGCATCCACTGAGGCTGTATGATGCAAATGAACTAAACATACCTCATTCTTTCCTGCCAGTGAGGAACAAATAAAATTTGACATCTGCCCATTTTGCTTGTTAAGGGTTCTACTTGGTCGTGGGTGGGAATGCTTTGACCTGAGCATCTGACCTATTTTATGCCCGCTGCCCAAATCATGCCCATCCGGAGCTTGTAAATCACAGCTCATTGCTTTGCAGGTATCACATGTCAACTATGAGATTGATTGCCACATTGTATTCCATTCCATCTGCCATTACTTTGCCAACTGTCCTAGCCTATCCAAGCCCTTCTGCAGCCTCCCGCACTTCCTCAATACTATCTGTTCCTCCACATGTCTTTGTGTCACCTGCAAACTTTGCTACAATGCCCTTAGTTTCTTTGTCCGAATCCTTAATGTATCGTGTGAATAGTTGTGGTCTAACATTGACCCTGTGGAACTCCACTAGTCACCAGCTGCCATCCTGAAAGAAACCCCTTTATCCCGACTCTCTGCCTTCTGCCATTCAGCCAATCCTCTATCCATGCCAGTACCTTGCTCCTAACACTATGGGCCCTTATCTTATTTTGTAGCCCCTATGTGGTACGTTGTTAAAGGCCTTCTGGAAATCTACATAGATCATGTCCATTGGCTCTCCTTTGTCTAACTTGTTTCTTACCACCTCAAAGGATTCTAACAGATTTGTCAAGCATGATCACCCCTTGATGAAACCTTACTTTACCATGCACTTCCAAATACACCACAATTTCATCCTTAATAATGGACTCTAAAATGTTACCAATGATGAAGGTCATATTAAATGGCCTATAATGTTCTATTTTCTGCTTCCACCCCTTCTTAAACAGGGATGTTACATAGTGCACTTTCCAGTACTCTGGGACCATCTTTGATTCCAGTGTTTCTGAAAGATTATCCCCAATGTCTTCACAATCTGCTCAGCTATCTCTTTTAGAACTCTGAGGTGTAGTCCATCTGGTCCGGGTGGTTAATCCATCTTCAGACCTTTCCGCTTTCCCAGCACCTTCTCCTTAGTGATGGCCACTGCACTCACCTCTGACCCCTGACTGTCTTGAAGCTCTGGTATGCTATTGGTGTCTTCCAACATGAAAACTGATGCAAAGTACCTATTGAGTTCCTCCGCTATTTCTTTATTCCCCATTACTAATTCGCCAGCTTCATTTTCCAGCTGCCCAATGTTCAATCTTGCCTCTTTTATAGGCCTAAAAACCTCTTGCAATCTTCTTTTATATTACTATCTAGCTTACGTTCATGTTTCATCTTCTCCTCCCTTATTACTTTTTACATTGTCCTCTGCTGATTTTTAAAATCTTTCCAATCTTCTGGCTTTCCACTAATCTTCACCACATTGGATGCTTTTTCTTTTGCTTTTATGCTGTCCCTGACTTTCCTTGTCAGTCATGGTTGTCCCACCCATCCTTCAGAATATTTCTTCTTTCTTTGTTCTATGTTCTTGGGATGAATTTCTGCTATGCCTTCCAAATTACTCCCAGAAATTCCTGCCATTGCTGTTCCACCAGCTTTTCTCCTAGGGTCCCCTTCCAATCAACTCTGGCCAACTCCTCCCTCATGTCTTTGTAGTTGCCTTTACCCAATACCATTACATCTGATTCCAGCTTCTCACTCTCAAACTGCAGGGTGAATTCTATCATTTTATGGTCACTGTCCCTTAGTAGTTCCTTCCCTTTAAGCTCTGTAGTCTGTTTTCTTATACATACATTACCAAATCCACAACTGCCCTTTCCCTAGTGCGCTCTACCACAAGTTACTTCAAAAAAAAAATTCATAGACATTCCAAAAATTCCTTTTCTCATGATTCACTACAAACCGATTTTCCCAGTCCATTTGCACATTGAAGTCCTTCATGATTGCTGTAATAATGCCTTTCTTACGTGCCTTTTCTTTCTCCTGATTTATTTTCTGCCCCACATCCTGGCTACTGCCTTCACATAACTCCAATCAGAATCTTATTTACGTTGTGGTTCCTCAACTCTACCAACACAGATTCTATGCCTTCCAACCCTCTATCACTTCTTGCCATCGATTTAATTTCATTCCTTACTAACAAGGCAACTATGTCCCCTCTGCCCATCCACCTGTCCTTAGATAGGACACATATCATGGATATTTACTTCCCAGACCTGATTCCTTTACAGCCACATCTCTGTGATACCCACAACATTGTACCTGCTACTTTCAATCTGTGCTACAAGCTCATGTACCCTGTTTCATATACTCCATGCATTTAAGTACAACATCCTCAGTGTTGTCTATCCCCCGCTCATATTTGTTAATTGCTGTGCCTGAAGTTAGATTCCTGACACTTTCCAAACTCATTGTCCTATTACTCTAAACTTTAATTACTGGAAACTTTAATAACCTTTGCTGAGCCCTCCCCCACTTTAACTTTTCCCATAATTTTCTGTGCAACTGAAGCCCTGTCTCACCCACCTCCCTGACCCAACCCCCCAACTATTAACTTTAAAGCCTACCAACTGCCCTCGTTATGTGATTTGTCAGGATTCTGGTCCCAGCATGATTCAGGTTTGGCCCGTCCCATCAGAACAGTTCCCTCCTTCCCCAGCACTGGTGCCAATGTCCTATGAATTTGAACCCTTTCCTCCCACACCAATCTCTGAGCCTATGTTTACCTCTTGAATCTTGACCCTGGGCCAATTAGTTTGTGGCTCGGGTAGCAATCCAGAGATGATTACTTTTTAGGCTCCCCCTTTTAATTCATCCCCAAACTGCTCATAACCCCTCAGCAGTCCTCATTCCTCCTTCTACCTGTATTATTGGTGCCTATGTAGACCACAACAACTGAATCTTTCCCCTTCTAGTTCCTACTCCAATTTCATCTGCAGGCCAGATGAGATATCCTGAACCCAGGGACCAGGCAGGCAACAAATTCCTCAGGTATCTCAATTCTAGTCACAGAGAACTGTGTCTATTCCCCTGAGTATACTATCGTTGGTTACTACAATGTTTCTCTTTCTCCCCTATCTTGAATGGTTTCCTGTACCACAATGCTCTGGTCTGTTTGCTCATCCTCCCTACAGACCCCACTTTCATCAACACAGGGAACAAGAATCTCAGACCTGTTAGACCACCTCAAGTGCTGAGGCTCCTTCAGCACTACCTCCTGGATTCCTCCCCACTTGCTCATAGTCACACCCTCTTGTCCCTAATCTCCGACCGAATTTGAGGTACTTCTTCTAAGGGGTGTGATTGCCTCCATAAACACAGTATCCAGGTAACTCTCCCCCTCCTTGCTATGTCACAGAGTTCAAAGCTCAGACTCGAGCTCATTAAATCTGAGCTGGAGTTCCTCGAGGAGCCAACAGTTGCTACAGATGTGGTCACTACAAACCACAATAGGGTCATCCAGCTCCCACATCCTGCAACTACAACACATTTCCTGGCCCTGCATCTCTCGTTTATTTACTTAGCTCTTAATGTGATTTTTAAGAAAAATCCTACTGGTCTTTAGTTTGTAACCTTTAAATATTTTCCCAATTACTTCAATCTGAAAGTAGTCATACATAGATAATCAAATTAGTAGCTATTACCAAGCAATGAACTTGTGGTTTTCCTGTGCTGTCACTCCTTGTTTAGTGCTGGACTCCTGATCCTGGGCTTCAATTTATCTTGTTCTTTTCCCATGCTGCCTCCAAAATTCCCAAACTATAGACTCACTTGTGCTATGTCTCACGCCGAATATGATCTCTCCTTCCTGACCATACAAAGATTGCTGGGAAGAGAAAGAGCAGGGAACGAAGGAGGAGGAAGCACCAAAGCATACCTTGTTTTGCATATCTTGATGAGTCATGGAGCCACTTATTAGTATGATTAATACTTGCTGTGCCCTGCAAATCTGTCAATGAGAAAGCACAACATTTGCATTGGAAGGAAGTGGGCATGGTTTAAACCTACTTCAGAATTCCACTTTCTGTTTTGGGGTCGATTAAATTTTGTCCCACAAAAATTTAACGATAAACTTAATCCTTTGGTGACTTTAGTAAATATTCTACAACAATATTATAGAAATGCTAACTGGAACAAAATACAACTCTTTAGTTCAGCAAGAAATGTCTAACCTCTCCCATATCACCTGTAATTACATGGATGACTTGTTTTAATGAAAGCTAAATGTTAAACAAGAGATAAACACTTTCATTGTCGTTTCAGCTACAGTCAACAGCTGCTCATCTGGTACATCTAAATGTACATCAATGTTTAGGCAAAATATGGTATACAATCGAAGGGGGATTTTTTTCTCTCTCTGTGTGTGGTTGTTACTATTCAGAAGGCAAATTCAAGCCTGCAATTTCCAAATGGAGTCATATTCCGACTTTAAATTAACGTCAATGTCTTAGTCTAGTTACTTCTAGAAATTTGCACAGGGACGATAGAAAGAATAGTCATTAATTCTGCTGCAATTCCTGTGGGTGAACTGCAAAACCAACATAGCCAAACTCACTAAATTATCGCAAAATTAAAGAAATTACCGGCAAGATTTCATTTTTTGCAACATTTACTTTCATATGAATCAGAAGTCATATAAAGTAGATGTGAATTAAGAGAAAAATCACAGTTGGTACACACTATAAGTTACACATATAGATACATAAAGACTATCTCATGAATTTACAAGCATTTTCATTACTCCTGGCACAAATATGGCATCACGCTCAATCTGATAGTCTTTCCAAATTTGCCGCTGATACATAACAGAATGGATTTGGTCTATAAGTCCTTAACAATGGTAACTCAACTCAGAGTTTCTCAGAGAAAGTCATCACCTAAATATGCTACTCCTGCAGAATATCTTTAGATGAATTCACAACAATCTTGATTGATCAGGTTCCCCCAGAGTCTCCTTTTATTTGAGTCTTTTAATAAACATTGTGGTTTAATAAACAGTGTGGCTAGCCCTAGCAAAACTGAAGCATAGCAGAGGGATTATCCAATTCACAACCCCAAGTCTAACCATGTCATCAACGTTTTGTCCCTTTTAATTGTATTCCATACACAGTTCCTTGTAAAGATGTCTTTTCCTTTCTTGCCCTGCTACCACCATCTTTGTATCTGTCATATAATGCACATTCTATCCTGCTTGTTCTGCAACCTGGTCAAGTGTTATCAGGTCTCATGAATTTCTATTTCTTATTATTTAAAAAAATTAGATTGATTCCTTTATAATTGATGTAAACTCTTTTAAACCAGTTTTAAACATTCTTATCAACAATTACAAATTTCCTAGACAGTTTAAAGAACTTACATTTTGACTTTATTGCATGGCTTTTCGGTCAAACATCATGGAGATAAACTGTTTCAATCCATCTTTCTCATCCCTTACTAATTGTAAGTACCACAAGCAAGAAGTATCTGCTGAGTTCATATGTTTGAACAAAATTAGTCAATGCAAAGACTCTGCACGACCTGCAACTCAGCAATTTATTTTTACATACGTATATCATAAACCTGTTTAACAATGTTTCAAAAGTTTTACAATAAAGCAATAATACACAATTTATGTCACATACTATCACCAATTAAAATCATAAACTAGACTTCATAACAAAAACATTATCAAGCCGTACAGTCAAGACTGAACAAACAGTTGCTATAATTAGAACTGTTATTTATCTGAATTGCTTTGTCAACCTTCATTGTCATACCTCCATTTTTTCACTTATGTAGGTATCAGGATGTGAAGCATGAGGATGCAACCAATCAAATATATGTCCAAAATCCATTAGAAATGCCAATTGTTTGATTCGTCCACAGGGACCACAATTGATGATTCTTGTTCTTTATTTGTCCAAAGGGCAAGGAAACAGGTCAACTGGTTGAATCGTTCCTTTTCCCTTTAAAAATTCTTTTGACTTTTGGGAGTAATGTAATCAGCCGGACAGGCCCTGGGTTAGATTTCCACTGTAATCAGCGACTGTGCATTGATTGGGAATAATAAGAAATGGAAATGAGGTAATGCTGCAGCTTTGTAATGAAAACAATCAAGACAGAATACTGCTATAAAACAAGGCACCTTCTATATTACATTTCTTCTATATTTCAAGGTGAATGGTGCTGTACATTGCATGCAAACATGAGATTTGAAATGCATGTCCTACTGCTTAATATCATAACCAGCGTACAGCACTGGTTCCAGCTAGTGGTCAAAATTGAAATTAGACAACAACTTTCTGAGTGATATAATTTTGTAAATAAACAATCAATGTTTCATAAAAGATTTAAACATAAACATATATAATTTACATTCTGATTTAATAATCAGAAATGATGTATATTATCCAGTTAATGAAAATCATTAGGTATTCAAAACTGGACATTTCCATGTTGTGAAAAATTAGTAAAGAAAATTTAAAAACTTAAACACATACTGATTGGTTGAAAAACTAAAATTTTATATTCTTTGATTTTTCAACAGTTCGAATAGTTCATTTCATCATTTTCTAAATTGCCGTCTTCGACCTGAATCACAAATCCATTTTGACTGATGAAATAGTGTGATAGATAGAAAAGTAAAATCCTAAAGTGTGGAAGCAGGCCTTTTGGCCCATTGAGTCCTGACTCTCCGAAGGGCATTGCATCCAGGCCGATGCCCCTACCGTATCCCCGTAGCCCTATATTTCTCAAGGCTAATCCATCTAGCCTACACATTCCTGGGTACTATGGACAATTTAGCATGGCCAATCCACCTAAGCTGCAAATCTTCGCAGTGTGGGAGGAAATCGGAAGTCAAAATTCAGCTTGCTGTGCAATACAGGCAAAAATATATTATTAGAATTCCTTGTTGAATCCTAGTTCAAACTGATGACAGATTATGAAGGTAGTGATTTCAATACATGGTTTTCTCATGTGAACATATATACATACAAAGATATGAATTAGGAGCAGGAGTAAGGCGATGAGGAAGGATATTATTATTAAATTGGAGAGGGTTCAGAAAAGATTTACACGTCTGTTGCCAGGACTGGAGGGATTGAGTTATAAGGAGATGCTGGACAGACTAACACCCTTTTCACTGGACCATAGGAGGTTGAGGTGTGATCTTATAGAGGTTTATAAAATCATGAAGAGGCATGGATAAAGTGAACAGCAAAGATATTTTCCCTGGGTTGGGGAGTTCAAAACTAGGGAGCATATTTTTAAGGTGAGAGGAGAAAGATATTTATACTGTTGTCTTTTAAATAGATAGGGTAAATGTGTAAAGCCTTTTGCTTTGTTTTCACTTTGGAAGAACTTAGGATGAGCAATTTTTAAAAAAAAAATCAGTTTAGAAATCACCAGGGTTGATTTTAAAAGCAAGTTTAGTTTCTGTCCTCAAAGAAGTCCAGGGCAGTTCAAGGATCAGTTACATCAGCAGGATGATTTCATTTGTGAATCTTTCAACCCAGGTTTAGAGAGAAATCCGTGGCTAATTAGAACTGAGAAAATTTTAAGCTCACAGATTTGTGAAAAGTTCAAATTTGGAACTGACTAATTAAACTGTCTCAACAGTCCATGGTAAATAAATTATTTGGAATCAGTTAAATAGAACAGTTGCGACAGGGGTGTAATATCTCTGACCTTGAGTCTCTAATGGATTGAGTCGGGAATCAAGATGGAGCTTTGTTTTACTGTGTGTTTTAAATCTTGATATGACATACATAGATTTCCAGGAGGAGTTTGATCCAGTGCCATACAATAGACATGTGAGGAAATTTGTAGGTTATAGCATGAAAGAGAAGGTGGCAATATGAATACAAAATTGGGTCAGAGATCAGGAACAGACAGTAATGGTCAATGGACAGTCATAGTTTTCCCAGGGTGGAGGGGCCAATTATTAGGGGACACAGTTTCAAGATGTGAGGGGGGAAGTTTAAAAGAGATGTGTGAAGCATGTTTTTCGCACAAAGGGTGGTGAATGCCTGGAATGTGTTACCAGGAGAGGTGGTGGAAGAGGACACATTAGCAGCTTTCAAGAAGCACTGGACAAATACATGATTAGGAAGGGAATCAAGGGATACGGATCCTGTAAGTGAAGACAGTTTTAGTATGGAAGAACAAAATGTGTTAGCACAGGCTTGGAGGGCTGAAGGGCCTGTTCCTGTGCTGTATTGTTCTTTGTTCTGTTTTTTGGGCTGAGGAAGTTTTGCAGTGGAGTTCCCTAAGGGTATCATTGGAACCCTTGCTTTTCCTGATGTATGTCTGTGATCTGGATCTTGATGCGCACAGCTCAATTTCAAAATTTACAGATGACACAGAAGTTCGCTAAATTGTAAACTGTGAGTAAGAAAATGTCAAATTCCAAAAGGACATAGACAAATTGGTAGAGTAGTTGGATAGGTGATAAATGAGGTCAATGCAGAGAAGTGTGAGGTGATGCATTTTAATACAAAGAACATTGAAAGACAATACAAAATAGGGTGTACAAGTCTATTGGGAATGCAGGAACGGAGGGAGCTGGATGAATATTTGCATATGTGTACAGATCAATGAAGATGGCAGGAAAGGTGGAGAGAGTTGTTAAGAAAGCATACAGTATCAAAAACAGAAATTGCTAAAAAATTGCTTCTGATTTCCAGTATGAGCATTTTTTTGGTTTTTAAGCAAATTGTATCCTCGGATCTATTAATGAGGACATAGAGTACAAGAGCAAGGATATGATGTTAAACTTTTATAAGATGTTAGCTGGAGTGTTGTGTACAGTCCTGGGGGCATTTTAATAGGAAAGATTTGAATGTATTTTGCACTGTAACTTGTGATTCTGTAATAAACTCACCCTACTGTTAACTCAAGAAAGCCTAGTTAAATTGACTTCTTTTAAAACATAAATTCATTTGATTTGGGAGAAATGTAAAAGATGAGTGAATCTTATTGCAATCAGCCGAGGGGTAGGTAAATAAAAAAAAGGAGCCAATTTGTCTCTTAGCATCCAGAAACTTGAGATTTGGGGTATCCAACCTGGAATTGTAATAACTGGGTAACCTTGTCCGAGATCTGTTCAATGCACTGTGCACAGTACTCCAGATGTGGTCTCAGCAACACGGTGTATAAATGAAGCATAACATCTCCATTATGTATTTAATGTCCCTCGCAATAAACAATAACATTCTATTAGTTTTCTTAATTACTTAGGGTATGGGGAGGCAATGGCCTAGTGGTATTACGCTGGACTGTTAATCCGGAGACTCAGATAATGTCCTGGGGACCCGGGTTCAAATCCTACCATGGCAGATGATGGAATTTGCATTCAATAACTATCTGGAATTAAGAGTCTAATGATGACCGTGAATCCATTGCTGATTGTTGGAAAAATCCATCTGGTTCACCAACGTCCTTTAGGGAAGGAAGCTGCCATCCTTACCTGGTCTGGCCTACATGTGACTCCAGACCCACAGTAATGTGGTTGATTCTTAACTGTCCTCTGGGCAATTAGGGATGCGCAATAAATGCTGCCTAGCCAGTGGAAAAAAACCTGCATAATAACCTTTTAAAATTCATTGGATACCCCGATCACTGTGTATCTCTTCAATCTCTCATCATTTGTTTAATATGATTTTTAAATCTTCTTATCAAAATGGACAATTACAAATTTTCCATTTTTCCACGCACCAGACCTTTGCTCGCTCATTTTAGATAGCTGTATCCCTTTGTAAGCTCCTACATTATCTTCACAACTTATTTATCTTTGTTTCATGAGCAAATTTAGCAACGAGATCTTTCGTCTCTTTATTTAACTCATTTATACAATTTGTAAATTGTGGAGACCCCAACACAGATCCCTGTGGTAGCCCACTTATTACATTTTGCCAAGCAAAAAAATTACTCATTTATGCCTACTCTATGTTTCCTGTTATGTATCCACTCCTGTGCCCATGCAATATGTGACAACCTCCATAATGAGTTTAATTTCCCACAATTACAATTAATATGGCACCTTATCAAATGCTTTCTGAAAATCTAAGTTTAATATATTCACAGCATGTATTACACTTTCAAAGAATGCCGATCAACTGGTTAAACGTGATTTTCCTCATGTAGGTGACAGTATGGATTAATGTGAGATAAATAAATATGACTTCGAATCCATCTCTTCAGCTCTTTCTAGTGAACATATCTGTGTGAGGTCCAGTGATTATAATTTTAACACAGTTAGTACCTGAAAGCATTGTAAAGACTTGGAAGCTGTACGCCTGTATTATCGGAATTTGTAAAAGAGTTAAAAATTATTTGCTGAGATTTTCAGCAGTGAAATGAAGCGTGTATGTAAATGTTTATGTGGATCTCATGCAAATTTGGAGTGAAAGGTTTCCAGTTCCACAATTCCAACAGATATTAGTTCAGATGAGCTTGTTTTGGCAAAGGTTTGTTAACTCTGAGTAGAATTTATTGGCACTGTGGTAGTCAATCAGAATGGATGTATTTTTACTAATATTATGAAATCACATTACTAGCATTTAGTTTCTCATTAAAATCTGGCTGACCATAGGCACCACAAGATCTAACCACAGAGCTAACCACTTGATCATCTCATGTAATTATCTATAAAGTTTAATTCTTTTATTTAACCTTGCATCATAAGCCCTTAGAAATTATTAATACGTTGGTCTTTCCCTGGTTCAATATATTACATTGGAGTATAGTTTTGTCTCAGAGTTAGATGGCTATGGATTCAAGCCACATAGGACTGGCACTGAAGTTCTGAGGGAGTACTGAACTGTCAGAGATGCTGGTTTTTGGCAGAGATGTTAAATTGCAACCTTGTGTATCCTCTCAAGTGAAGAAGAGGAGTGGACATCTTTTTATAGTGAACAACATTTATCATTCTGTCACTGTTATTGAAGGTGATCATCTGTTTCTTTATTTCATTGCTATTTGTTGGACATTGCTGCGCATATATTGGCATAAAAAGTGTAAAGACAATTTTTGTAGAGTCAGGAATAACAGGTGTGCTTCTCTGTACTCCACAAAGAAAATTTGGGCCGAATTCTATACCTACCATGATTGTGACAACCTTTCAATCTTCCTAACTTAGGATAATTGAGCACTAACTGGTTGAAAGCTGGGTAACCTGGTCTTAAACAGAAAGAACTGCGGATACAGCAAATCAGAAACAAAAACAGAAATTGCTAGAAAAACTCAGCAGGTCTGGCAGCATCTGTGGGAGAAATCAGAGTGAATATTTCAGGTCGAGTGACCTTTCCTCAGACCCACATTTGTTGGCCAGCTGCCAGTGGATGTCTGTCTGCGTTAGTTATGCTCAGGCTTTATTAGGAGCAGGAATTTTTCTGGTGGCAGCCTTTGACATTGTGCTGACTGCCCATCTGAAAGTCATAATTCCTGTTTCAATCTCTGGGCTAACAGATAAAGAATGGGCACTTAGGGTAAAGCACTGTAAAATCACATTGGAATATGAGTGAAGACCCAAAGAAAAACTTGACAAAGCAAAGAAAATCAAAACCTTAGTGTCTAATTAATACAAAAACAAGTACAGAAAATATCACATATCAAAGGGAGATAATGTGCTCTTAGTGCTTGGAGAATCCATTAAATGAGGGTTAAAATTCTTTCTTTTTTTATTACACTCACAGGAAACCATTATTTTACTCTGTGACTTTCTGTGTGATCAGATCAACCAAAGGTTATGCAGAACACACCTCCTAAAATACAGCTGAATGAAATGTTGGGCTGGTAGTCAGGCACTTAATGAGATCAAACCTGCAAAGCTAAGCTAATAATGCTGTACTTTTGCTTATTTTAATTGGCGAATGGAGTACAATGAGTCCAAAAGGCTATATGATACTGACACAGGTAATGGAAAGTATTCTTCATTTTGGACATGTGAAATGACTTGCAGGAGTATCCCAGGTTGGATTGTGCATACGGCATATTGTCAGCCTCAAGACAAATCAGCTTGGATTGTCTGAGGCTTTACAGCCTGATTTTGGCAGCATTCAGACCAACAGACAAGGGAAATTTGTTGTGATAGTATTTTACAGATCCCTATTAATTGGTGGTAATTCCAGATTTTTCCTTTCATCAGGAGCAAAGATGGATATGCAAATAGCAACACAAATCTTCCATGTATCTCATTGCTGTCATAGCAACACAGTATGTTGTGATAAGTGGTGGAAGAATGATTTAAATTTCAAATTCTTCTTAGGAATGGAATTAGTTCAGAAAGGGTCAAATTGGGAAGAGAGTGAATAGGTGGCAATGAATGGTTTAAATTCTACTGTGATGAGGAATTAGAAATTATTTTAGACTTATGTTGGGTGGGCCTGGGAAGTAGACTGGGGAGCTGACACCACTTAAAATGGGCATGTCTGTACTACTGTGCTAAATTACCGTAAATGATTGTGGATGATCTATTTCAATCATAATCTTCCTGAAAGAGAGTGGGATTTAAATGAGGACAGTCTAGATTTACAAAGAGCTGTATTGACTTCAAGAATCTTCCCTTAAACAACTTTGGGTAGTGTAAAAGAGACAATCTGCTGTATTCCTCGAACAGAACTTGTGTAAATTTCTTCTCAATTCTTTCCACCTGTTCCTTCGGGCCTAGTGATTACTATTTGTTAATGGTAAAGTTGAAATGAGAACAGGGAAAAAAAATCAAGCCATTGGATTTCAGGAGAGCAGAGTTTAGGACTATGAAATGATGCAGGAGTGTAAAATTTACACAATTATATACAAGGAATGTGAGGAAGCAACATTATAAACATTATTATAAGTATAATAATCATGACTGAAGTAAACTGAATATTTTGCAGAACATATCATTAAAACTTCTAAAGAATTCCATAACCAGTGCTGACAGTGACCGAAACCAGTATTCCTTTCATAAATGAAGATCACAGTTGATAGAACCTACTTGAATTTTTAGTCTCAATTTGTTTTCTTTGGAACAGAGGAAGCGGAAGGGGGCATTTAATTGAAGTGTACAAATTAATGAGTTCAGATGAAATAAATTGGGAAGAACTATTTCCATTCACAGTGGTCATAAACCAATGGGCACAGATTTAAAATAATTGATAGATGGATTAACTTGGTGTTGAAGATAAATTTTTTTTAGCAGGGTGGTGAAGTTCAGGAACTCACACCCTGTAAGGTTTGTTGAGACAGAAACATCACTGTTATTAACAAAATAATATTCAAACTACCATTAACTACAGGGCTACAGACCAAGCGCTGCCTGGTGGGATGAGGTTGGACAGCTCCTTAGTGGCACAAATAGCACATCCCCTTAGAATCATGGAATAGCCAGAGAAGGGCAAAATAAGCCTTTTCTAAAAAAAAATTTCCATGGAATGCTTATGAAACAGGGATGCAGGAGTCCTCCTCCAGGCATCCAGCCTTGGGCTTCCCCAACCCAGTGTTGTCTCTCACTGACAATGATGACCTCTGTGGCTGAAACAATTTCCTGGCACTAACTTAACACCATTCCTTAAGTCTAAGGTGTGCTTGTGCTCCTGGCACAATGTCTATTGCCAACATTTGGCTCTGACACCTCTCACACCAGATTTGGTCAATAGACTTTTCTAATATATCTAAGTTAGGGGAAGACATTAAAATGGTTCATGCTCAAGCTGCATTCTTCTTGGGGATTTCCTACCTGCCCTGCACTTATACCCATGCTGAACACAACCCCAGTTAAAACCAATCCCACACAACTTGGGAAGCATAGAGGACCATTTGACCCCCTTCAGGTAGTGTTAGTACCTCAAACAGAGCTATCTAGTTTTATCTTTGTTCTCATGCTCTGGATCCAATGCATTCACTACCTCCAAAGCTTAGACCAATTCTTCCTGCTCAGAGTCTTCCTTTGAAACTTGTACAACTGAATTTGAAATTTTCTAAGCAGATTAATGTAAAGTTTAAGATTCCAACTATTCATTGTCTTCTGAGCATTGTTGATTGTGGTGTGTTCTCTGTAACTTTGTTTCATTATTTCACAGCCAAAGGATTTAATTTATAAACCTTCAGGCTTCAATGATATCATATCTAGAGGTGTTTTGTTGGTGACCAGCTTGAACTAAAACAAGTCTTTTCTTTTAGTTCTGCAATTAAATTTTAAACAATCTGAGTTGTGAAAGACTGTTGTATTTCTCTGTAACCTGTTCCACAATGCTCCTTCTGCAATTACAGAGACTTTCAATACTATGTCCACATTGTGTTCTACTTTCAAAACCAGAAAATCTTGCGAACTGTCATTTACCAGAAACTAACCTACAACCGATTTGGCGATTTGAGAACTCCATGAACATTGAATGTGTGAAAAAATGTCCTAAATGCATAAATCTATTTGGGAGAAAGGCGCATTGGTTCTTTGATGATTGGAATGAATCACAGTACTTGGTATGGTCTGATCAGGGTAATGTACAATTTAGCCTAGTCTCTGTAATCTGCATTCTACTAATTTAGGGATATAGTTCAACATTCTACTGGGTGTGCTTTTTGCTCAATGTAATTGCAGGAATCTTTTTACATTTATCTAAATGGCTTTTTTGCCCAGCATCCCACCTGATTGATCTGATGACTGCTTGCTATGTGGGAAAACAACTGGGGAGGAGTTAGCAAGAAAGTTGTGTTGGGATTGGGGGCTGGAAGGAGGTCTGGTGAAGGATTCAGAATAAGTACCAAGTTGGAGATTGTGTAGGAGAATCAGCGAAGGTGGACGTGGATAGTGACATGAATTTGTTAGACCTGGAGGGAAGACACATACTCCTTCTAGCCAAGTGCACTTGCTTAATGTATCTGACACCTCACATCCCCTTTTACTGCTGGGTTGGTGAGTCCCTGGATAACCAACCATTGTTATGAGATCAATTTAAAACTGTTATAATGAAGCGAGAGTAAGGTGGCTTTTCAAACATTGTCCCCTTGACTCCCATTCATGCCTCCAATTACCACCAATTTGGGGCAAACATAGGCTCTGCCCAAAGTGGCAGGCAGTCAACCTGGTTAACCAGCTGGAAAACCAATCAATTTTATCACCTACCAGGAAGGCAGTTAAGTAGGTAGTTGGTGAGTTGATGCCCTTAAATTGTCCTTATTTGACCACTTAAGAAGAAGTGTTAATTGCTGGCAAGTTGGGTGAGTCCATAATGGACATTCTCATCAGTATTTAATTAGTGAGGTGGAGGGAAAATGTACACACAAAGTGCCCAGCATTAGGTATGATTTTGCTATTGAACAACATTTACTACATAATTCCAGACTGTGCTAAGTCTTAGCCCAGAAACCAGTGTAAAATTATCAGTCAGGTTCATGGAGTGATTCATTTATGTATGCTAGCAGCAATATTTATTTATGTTAGGGTTAGGGTTAGGGCAGACAGGATCATCCTTTCCCTGTTCATGGTGAGAAGGGGAAATGATTGGACAAGCTGGAGAGATACTCACCCTCATTCAGCCACCTTAGAATTAGATGCTGGATGAGAAGATTCAGTGCAAAGTTTCTTGATTCACCAGCAGTTAAGGCCCTTAAGTGGCCATTAATTGGCATTTTAATTTGGTCAATTAAAGGCTACTTAAGAGTCTCAACTCACCACCACCTTGATTGCCTGCCTTTCCAAAAAGTGGTTGATTTCCTGACTGGGAAAGTAGATTATCCAGCTTGCTGAGTTGAGAAGTGCTCCATTTACCCTTGTTGATGGAGGAATGGATGAGAGGACAAAGGGTGGTGTCTGACCGCTCGTCCTTGCGTCTGACCCTTTCTCCCTTCCTGCAACATCCATCTCACAAGGCGCAAAGAATCTACATACTTCCCCGCTGTTAGATCCAATTGGAGAGGGCTTTGACTAATGGTCTTTGGGACACAGAAGCTGCTGGCATATGACTGGCCAAGATCCTTTGATGAGGTACTCTAGTACCATGGTGTCTGATAGGTCAAGAAACATACTGGTCAGCACTTAACAAGCTGATAGCTTGCTGGATTAGGGACTGTTCTCATTTATGGACTTATAGGTTAGTTGCCAATGAATGTTCCTGCCCCATACTAAACCTACAGATCAGAAAATCATGACCAAGGTCCTGTGCTTGGCAGGTAAAATATGATATTCGCAAGTTGAATCCTTTTTACTTAGAAACGGGCTTTAGAGATAACTTCAAATTATGTTCTCTTTTTAGCAACGTATTAGCTCTGTACAATGCAGAAATTAAAATTCTTTTCCTTAATCGTTGCTGACAAGATCTCTTGGTGTCTTTCAACTTCACCCTTAGTTACCTCCATACCAATGATGAAAAATGTATGTTGTCCATTTTGCCTTCCAATGTAAGGTATTTTACACATGTTAACAAATCTATTCTGCCATTAATCAGACTACTTTTATTTTTTGTCAAAATCATTTTGTAGTTCTGGGCCTGCCTGCTTAGATTTCATTACCTCTCTCAATTTGGGATTAGCTATAAATTTATCTAATTTACATTAGGTTTCTGAATCCCAGTCATCAATGTAAAGTAGAAATGGTAATCGTACAAAATTTGAATTCTCACTCAAGCACTGTGATCCTCTCAATATGAACTTACGTTACTCCTTTTACCTTTACAGAGACACATTGGTAGGTTAGTAACGTTGGTAAAGGGAATATAATGTGAAGATGTTCATTGTGGAAGGGAGAATAACAGAACAGAGTTCCATTCATATGAATGGAGAAAGGCTGCAGAAAGCTGCAACAGAAATGGACTGGGGAGTACTTGCACATGAAACACCGAAAGCTAGCACACTGGTGCAAGCAGGTAATCAGGAAGGCTAATGGAGTATTGGCCCTTATTTCAAGGCAGTTGCAGAATAAGAGTAGGAAAGTCTTCCTGCGACTGTAACAGGTGCTGGTGCAACTACATCTGGAGTACTGTGAGCATTTTTCTTTAGGGGGACTAATATTTCATTGAAGGCATTTCAGAGAAGGTTTACTTGGATGATCCCTGGTACGGAGGATTGTATTATGAGCAAAGGTGAAACAGGTCGGGACCCTCCTCATTGGAGTTTAGAAGAATAAGAGGTGATCTCATTGAAATATGAAGAAGATGCTTAAAGGGTTTGAAAGGTTAACTGCTGAGAGCATGTTTCCCTACATGGGAGTGTCTATGATCACAGCGAATAGTCTCAGAATATAGGGATACCAATTTAAGACAGATAAGGAGGAATTTTTCTCTCAGAGGGTTGTGAGTCTTTGAAACTCCTTGCTGTAGTGAGCTGCAGGAGCAGTCTTTGTGTACATTTAAGGCTGAGGTAGGTAGATTCTTGATCATTCGGGGAATCATGGGTTATGGGGAAGGGATAGTAAAGTGGATGTGAGGAATGTTGGATCAACCATGATTCTACTGAATGGCAGAACAGGTTCGAGGGGTTGAATGGCCAATCCCTGTTCCTTTTTTTATGATCTTACCAGGTCCGTTGATTCCCATCTTCAGTCAATTTACTATCCATAATCAAATTTCCCTTGTCTCCCATGTTTTAAATGTAAATAATGCAATTAAATATGATTAATAATGTAGTTATTTTGTTCTGAAGAAGTCAAAATGTTAATTCTTTTTCCCGCTACCAGGCCTGCTGAGTTTCTTCAGCACTTTCTGTTTTTATTTTGGATACCCAAAATCTGCAATACATTGCTTTCAAATGAAAAATAACCTTGTTTGGAAGATCAAACAATGGAAGCTCATGGGTTATTACGTGGCCCAGGATACCCACAGACTTCGATCTAAACAATTGAGTTCCTATTGTTTATTGATGCCTGCTTTTAACACTGACTTATCTTTCTACAAAATAGAAAACGAGCAGGTACTATTCCTTTTTTTTTCTTGCAATGTCATTGTGATGCAAGTTGTATATGACTGCAAATTTCAGTGAAACAGTTTTACAAATTACTATCCGACCTATGGAGTTATGGGTCTCTGAGCTATGGCAATCAGCTCTAGATGACCAGGCAATAACACTTAATATGTAGCTATATTTATTATTTTCTGGTTAGTCTTGATTCAATTTTGTGAGTTTGGAATTTGGTTACGACTACGCTTAGGGCTTTTGACACTTGTGTGAAGATTTCCTTTACCCTTTGCCCCTGAAGGTGTAACCACAAAGACAAAAGATCAGGTACTCCTGTTAGACAAAAAAAACCAGAATCAAAAATTCAAGTAAAGGGGAAATTGCATTGTATCTTACTTTAAAACTGTAAATTTGTTCACAACATTAAGGTTTTAACGGTATTCTGGTATGTGACAGGCTGGTCAGATGGATTGAACAGTGGCAAATGGAAGTTAATCTTGAAAAGTGTGAAGTGAAGGATTTTTGGAGGACGAAGACGGAAATGGAGTACATGTTGGATGGTAGGACCCTAGGAAGTAAAGATGATAAGAGGGACCTAAGTGCATATCCAATCAACCTTGAAGGTCGCAGGAGACGTAGATAAGGTGGTTAAGAAGGCACTGGGATACTTGCCTTTATAAGAACAAGGACCTTATGATGGAGCTGTATATAATGCAGTAGCTGGAGTACTGTGTGTGGTTCTAGGTCGCCATGCTTTAGGAAGGAGGTGATTGCACTAGAGACAGTGCAGAAAAGATTCATGAGGATGTTACCTGAGCTGGAGTAATTCAGCTATGAAGGGAGACTAGATAGGCTAGGATTGTTTTCCTTACAGTAGGGAAGGCTGAGGAGGATCTGATTGAGTTCTACAAAGTTATAGAGGCACAGATAAAGTAGATAGCATAAACTTTTCCCTTTACTACAGGGATCAATAATAGTTTTAAGGTAAGGAGCAGGAGGTTTAGAGAGAATAGGAGGAAATTATTTTTCATCCACACGATGGTGAATATCTGGAATTTGCTCATCCTAATCTAATCCTAATCCAAATCCTGAAAGGTTGGTAGAGACAGGAACCCTCCAGACATTTAAAGAGTATTTAGATGAGTATTTGAAACATACAGCAAAGAAGCCTGTGGGCCAAGTGCAGGAAAATGGAATTAGAACAGGTGAATGTTTAATGTCTGGTGCAGACACGATGGTTGAAGGTCCCGTTTCCGTGCTTAAATAAAACTCTATGGCTTTATGAAATACAGATTACAGTAAGTTTATTAAGAGTACATGCCAAGTACTCTTTTTGTAACTTAATCTTTTTCCTAAACAATATTATGTAATGTTAAACTTAATGGCATATTTAAAGACTGCACAGAACCTTATTAATATTGAGCTGAAGAGCTTTGGTTACTTGAAAGCACCCAAGATCACTGGAGAAGTGAACTGAAAGCCTTGTTTATTGCAGTTTTTAGCAACAGCCATCAGTCAAGTTGTTAAAGGGGTTAGGGGATAACTGGTAGAGAAGGCAGTAAATTGAGTAATGATCAATTCTTTGACATGGTGTTTTTATTTAAAGAAAAAAGCCTTCCTGATGGTGAAAGAAAAAGATTTTTATAGTATGTGAGGCTAAGTCCACAGCCCAGAATCATCCTGGGTTTGCCTGGGCTGCACTAAACTGGTTGGTTCTCAGTCAAAGCTGCAAAGTTGCAATTGGCTTGAGGAAAAGGAAAAGAATCAGCCCGAATTCTGTGTTCCGTGAACCATGTTCTAGCCCAAAAATTAGTCTGCTCATCCCTTTTTCTCCTTTATTGTTGTTTACACTCCTAAGGTGACAGGCAGGAAATTAATTATGAATCAGAAATAAACTACCCACCGTATTGTACAGACAAATGCACACGTGTGTGTCACGAGCATGAAACAGAGCACTGGAAGCTGGAATGAATATACAACATGTTCCTCACCCATATCTATCGGCAAACTGAAGATTGTTTATTGGATATCCGGTGCCTAGCTATAATGATGCCACATTTCCCTTCACTGTCTGCAATCTGCTGTTTTTTCACAATACATGAGAGAGGCAGATTTAATGACCAGATTTTTGGTTGGAACTGGAAAATATGGTAATCTTAATCCAGGACTTTATTTTTAAATTTTCAGAAAAAGAATGCTGCACTTTATGCGAGGCATTTTAAAGTTGTGCATGATCAAGCTTTAACATCAATTCATCTGTTAAGTAGAACAGAAATTAGATCATTTGTGTCATCACATATAGACATGGATTTTGTTGAAAAGAATCAGTAGCTAATAAGTTAAAATTATATTGTTTACACAGGAATCTCTAATACATAAGCAGGAATAGATACACATACATAGATACATTTATGTGCACAGATATACTTAATAACTGAATTAAAATATCATAAACCATTTTCACACAGTTCCTTAAGAACAGTTTTTGACATTGATCAATCAGGTATTAAGTCCATTAGCATCCGCTTTGACTGTCACTAGTTACAAACTAGCACAGGGGTAATTTGTCAAATGACTGAGATGCAGACAGATGAGGTGTCACAGCTACTGAATACTGCTGATGGGGGCCATTCAAAAAGGATAGTTCCTTTGAATGTATTTCTGGGTTTCACAGAGCAGTGTTGTTTTTTTCCTCTGATCCTCTCGGGCCACCTCTGTGAAAAACCTGATCAATTCGATGTATTTTGCCTCAAGGCCTAAAAGAGGTGGAGTTCCATTCCAGGTGTGCCACCTGCAGGCAATTATTTTCTGACACAGAAAGTGAAAATGTAATTAACTTGCCTATAATTGCTGTAAAATCACCGTGAAGCATGCTACGATGGCCTGACATAGGATAGGAGATCAGAGGAACACTTACAAGAAATATCTACTTGGCTTCTGAATCAGAACTGAGATTCCAGTGCGCCTCCCACCAACACCTGGTGCGTCAGAAAGATAAAATGCTGGATGAGGAAAACCTAAGATTGATTCAGCTAGAGAAAAGTAAAACCTATTTTCTAGAAACCTCATAAGCTCATAGTTTGAGAATGTACTGAGAAAAGAACAAGGTGGGATCTATTTTCAGGTTATATTTATTTATTAGTCTCTGTTCACTGTTCTTGCAATGATATGACCATCCACTGATTAATTAAATTACCTGAGAAGAGTTTTCTAAGCAAAAGTGAAACTCTCTACAAAAATACAATCAAGCAACTGATCTAATAATGCACAAATATTGGAAATATATTGGATTGTAGCTTCTGTTTTAATTCTTGGGACCATTGTTTATTTGTTTAAATTCAGGAATAAATATATGAGGAAATGTAAGATGCTAAATGTCTTTCTTTCTATTGATAAGTAGTGACAACAGCACAACAAAATTGGAGAGCAATTTATCCTTGAGGATGTCTTGCGAAATCAAGAATGTGCTTACTGAACAAAATGTTTGGAGTCAGAAGACCCAAAGCTTGGCTGATGTTTGAAAAGGGGGTGACAGAGGAGGGAAACTTAAGGCCAGTTGTTTCAGGAGTCTGCTCCATTTGTAAAAAGTTCCGTGGCAATATCTGGAAAAAAAAGCAGAAATTTCTCTGAGCATTATAACTAATATAGTAGTCAGTCCACAAATAACACCACTAAAATTATTAGTTACTCATTTATTTTGTAGGCATTGCTACATATAGTGGGATCGTGCGCATAAATTGCCATGCTTGCCTAGAGTGCAATGATGACTATACATCCAATGTATTTAACTGATTGTGATGATGCAGACCAATCATTGGGGCTTGCAAAAGTAACATTGCCATTTCAGTCATGCAGAAGTTAGTCGCAAATGATTTAAAAAAAGGTGAATGCTAGCTAAAAGCACCTCATCACCCGTGATACTTCCAAGGGTGCTGTGTGAGGAGGGGAACATCGCTTCACCACTTGTCATGAAATCATGAGGATGGACTCTACTGCATGCAATGAAAGCTTGAATGATTGATATGAAGTTGGGAAGGGAAGGAGTTCGGAGCACAGCAGGTACTCCCTTTCTGTTGTAGTGTGCTGGTCATTCAGCTGGTGCAGCATCTTCACCAAATCGATGCACATGCTGCAGCTTGGGCCATGGAGGAGCAAACGATATGGCAGCTGAAGATATGGTTCCACTGCTCATCCTGGTCTGGTGGGGGATGTGGGACCCTCCAGTATTGTCTGAATAGACAGTGCCACACCATTCTGGAGTGCTGTGAATTACACAATTAGAGCAGGAATGAAACAATTATAGTAGATGCTGATGAACTGGGGAATGGGAGCGATCCTCCAAAGATGAAGAAAAGGACATTGCGGAGGAAGAAGCTCTCCTTCTGCATGACAGAACTCAGCTGCATTGGGCACTATAAGCCAGGCAGGACCTGACTGACACCCTCTTTCAGTAGATAAGAGCTGGGTGTGGTAGATGATCATTGACTGTAGGATAGTTGTTAATAACTATGGCAGCATTTCGTTTGCATTTTGGAGGTGTACTGTAGCCTCTGTTTATTTTTGTTTGTGTTCTTTTCTGCTGGCTGTAAATAAAAGCTTATGTTTGGAATTGTCCAATTGCTTGACTGTATGTTATGTTCCCCTATTGGACAAGGACAATTTGTGGGTCTCCAGTGGGCATGGGGAACAGAGTTGCGCTGACTTAGTGTTTAGTTAGGATTAGCCAAGGACAGGTAAAGTGTGTGATGTGGTGGTTAAATAATTTCTTAAGTCTGCCCATGCTGTGCTCTATCATTCCAGTGACATCATTGCAAGGCTGCTCCATGATCCAAAACACCCCTCCCAAGCTTTCCTTCACGCATCATAAACATCGATTTAACATTTAAAGCGTTCCCAAATGAGTTATCTGAATTACTACTTTTTTCAACATTTACTGGATATTTCATCTTATATCTCCCAACCCTGCCCAAGTCTTTGATGATGAATGTGTGTTGTGAGGTGGGTCAGGGTAGGCTACAACAAAATACAGAAACACTTGTGGTAAAGTTGTTGAGTTTTCTTTTCTCTGCTGACTTTATTAGATCAGCAGATCTCATGGAAGGTTCTTGCATTGATGTAACTGCAGGTGAGTCTGGTTTGTTGTTTCTTCTTCATTAACATCAGGACCAGGTAAAGGTGTTAAATCTCTGAGAAAAAAGTGCTGTTTTTCATCCATACAAAGAAGCCTGTTCCATTGTAGGGTTGACCTGTTCTTCAAAGTTCTTTTCCAAGGTATGACTACACATGTTAGTTTTTGATGCTTAGTATGCTGTTTCAGCTATAATAGCACAGCTTTGAGAAATGACCTCTTTTCCTACACTGAATATGTTGTTAGGTGTATGGCTGGACAGTTTTTTGTTTTCGCTGCTGTGAAGTTTTGTTTTGGATCATGGAGCAGCCTTGCAATGATGTCACTGGACAGATAGAGCAGAGCATGGGCAGACTTGAGAAATTATTTAACCACCACATCACACACCTTACCTGTCCTTGGCTAATCCTAACTAAACACTCTAAGTCGGCACAACGCTGTTCCTGTAACACAATATTGTAGAATTAGATTGTTTAGACCTTCCCATTGATGTTGCCACTTTTGGTATATTTTTCAGATAAGAGGTTATCTCCTCTGATCAAATGCTCCAATGTGTTTTTCGCAGTCAACCCTCTCTGTAGAATGTTCTGTATTAAATGGAACTTTGCTGTACAGAGATGCTTAGGTATTTGAGCTGCTCACTCTAGAGTTAGATCCTGTTTTGACTGAAGAACCTCAATGCCTAAGAGACCAATGACAATTCTGTCACAAAGGAATTCTTGCTATAAGATTCTATGGATCAGATTGTAGATGCAGATGATTAATGAAACTACCTATGGATTCTACTGGGTGTTGTTATCTGCTATTGAAGTAGGATCTCAGCAGTGTCCTATTTATTCTTGAATTGAAATATTGGCCTAAAGCTATCTGGAGACTCTCAAACATAATTTGTTTCTCATCAAGTTGTTGACTATGTTACACATGATCTGAACCTCCCATGTAGTAGTGTATTGACGTCATCTGTATTTGATTTGTGTCCAACCAACAAGCTGGTTAAAATCTTAGAAACTGTTCTTTCTGCATTTGGCAATTTATAAACGGATCAATTGCTTGAATATTTTTCTAGTGAAAAGATCAATACAGGTGAATTTATAACATTGACTGCTGATAGGTACCTGAAATTGTTGAGGATTTTCTTGAATTTGATAACTATTGCCAGAATTTTTTGATTCTTTTGTATTGCACCAGTTTTGTTGATTTGTAGAATTCTTAGTTGATAAAAGTTATTGTTGAAATTTTGTGGTTGTAGCAGTAAAACTGAAGCTGTTAAAGACTCCGAGATAACAAGGTGTAGAGCTGGATGAACACAGCAGGCCAAGCAGCATCAGAGGAGCAGGAAGGCTGACTTTTCGGGCCTAGACCCTTCTTCAGAAGACCCTTCTTCATTTCTGAAGAAGGGTCT
>NC_063332.1:70928719-71026976 GCF_021869965.1 Rhincodon typus
TTGCGAACCGAGCGTAGGTGTTCTGCAAAGCGGTCCCCGAGTCTCCGCTTGGTTTCCCCGATGTAGAGGAAGCCACACCGGGTACAGCGGATGCAGTATACCACATTGGCAGATGTGCAGGTGAACATCTGCTTGATGT
This sequence comes from Rhincodon typus, assembly GCF_021869965.1. Taxonomy (NCBI): domain Eukaryota; kingdom Metazoa; phylum Chordata; class Chondrichthyes; order Orectolobiformes; family Rhincodontidae; genus Rhincodon; species Rhincodon typus. The sequence continues at coordinate 70,928,859 of NC_063332.1, forward strand.
GGAAAGTCTTCTTGGGGCCTGGGATGGGGGTGAGGGAGGAGGTATGGGGGCAGGTGTAGCACTTCCTGCGGTTGCAGGGAAAAGTGCCGGGTGTGGTGGAGCTGGAGGGGAGTGTGGAGCGGACAAGGGAGTCACGGAGAGAGTTGTCCCTCCGGAAAGCAGATAAGGGTGGGGAGGGAAAGATGTCTTTGGTGGTGGGGTCGGATTGCAGATGGCGGAAGTGTCGGAGGATGATGCGTTGGATCCGGAGGTCGGTGGGGTGGTACGTGAGGACGAGGGGGATTCTTTTTTGGTTCTTATTGCGTGGACGGGGTGTGAGGGATGAGGTGCGGGAGATGCGGGAGACACGGTTGAAGGCGTTCTCGACCACCGAGGAGGGGAAGTTACGGTCCTTGAAAAACGAGGACAACTGAGGTGTACGGGAGTGGAATGCCTCATCCTGGGAGCAGATGCGGCGGAGGCGAAGGAATTGGGAATAGGGGATGGCATTTTTGCAGGAAGGTGGGTGGGAGATTCATACCCTATTGCCAGGATAACAGGTACTGTCCAACATGATGTTCTGTAGAAGGTCACAGTGTAGTTGGACACTGAGGAAGTCAGATCCCTTCTGGTCACAGTCTATCCATGAATTCATTTTGTTATGATCTGGTTATGGACTGTTATCATTTAAAAGAAATCTGAATACCTCATTGTAACCAATAGAACAAAAAAAAATTCATTTTTGTAAGAAAACAAACATTATTGTATGAAAGAATACTTTTGAAAAAGTACTAGCAACAACAAAGTTTACTGCATGTGTGTTATGCACTCAGGATAACTTCCTACTTTTCCTAAGGGAAATAATTTGTAGGGATCACCAATAAGTATACCATAGTCACCTGGAAAGTTTTTCTCAGCACTAGGTATTCTTGGAGGTAAAAGGTTACTTTGCTCTTTCTCAGCTGTGGGTTCCTTAGCCCCTTCTTCTGGTTATTTTTCCAATATTTCTAGATAGTCCTGTTGGCTACTTCCTTTTGCAACAAGATACTATGAGGTCCACAGTAGATTCTCCCACTGGCTTCAAATTAGATAAGTTAGCATCTTGCTCTGCTTACAGCAAAGGCCTGTATTTCTTTTTAATTCATAGCATGTGGGTATTACTGTCAAGCCATAATTTGTTTTGCAATCGTAATTTCCCTGAGGAAAGTGGTGATGAGCTGCATTCTTGAATTGCTGCTGGCCATGTCATATAGGAACATCAAATGTGCAAATAGGAAGGGAGATCAAGAAATTCGACCTAGCAAAATGAAGGAATGGTGATACATTTCCAAGTCAAAATGGTGTATTGTTTGGAGGTAGACATGTAGGACATGGTGTTCCTATGCATTGGCTGCCCTTGACCATTCCCTGTTGGGAAATGTGGATTTGGAACGTGCAATTGGAAGACTGTCATTTATTTTGATTAACCTTTCCCATTAAGCTTCAAAATCAGAAAGTGCAAGCTACAACTAAAATTCTTTCCCACTAAATACCAGAAACTTACTAGGCTCTACTCATCTCCATGATGACATAACCTGCTCAGGGCTATCTCAAAATGATATTTAATTATCCCTGATTTTATAATTTTATTTTTTGATTTGTTGATGTTGATGGGTTTTACTATCTTTCTAGGTTTACTGAATTAATTCATAAATTAATTCAATCTCCAAGTCCCAAAACAAAACATCTCTCTGGACTATTGTTCCTACAAGAAGTGTAGATATTGCATCTCTAGCTGAGTAAGTCTACCTATTATTTTACAGCTCTATCTATTAAGCTTTCAAAGCAATATCACCATTCTTATAGTAATAAACCCCAAGCAGATTTATTTGCATTTATTTAGTTTTCTACAGTTAAATTTTAATTTCTAAAATAAAAAATCTAAAACACATGAACGATAAACTTGATATTCATATCAATATACCAAACTTCTAAGTGACACATTTGGAGTAAATATCACTCTGCACTATGGGGAAGCCAGCAATTATCATGCCGTATGTTCATTGTCTTTATATCTGTTTGGCAAAAGAGAATGGCACGTACTTGGAGATCGTACTCAGCTCCCCTTGCATATGGTGTCTTTGTGATCTCCCCCATACGACATTGAATGGCAACCTCTCAGATCTCAGAAATAATGCACACTTCAGGAGTGAAACATTTTATGACCACAATTACCTTCAGGCCCCTGGGAAGATGCCTTCGCCCTCCCCTGATGTTAAAAGTCTGTTTGCAACAGAGACAGATTTCAATGAGGAGTGCCTTAGTGAAATGGAAGCGTTGCACGCACTGTTCCTCAGAAGACTGAGGCAAGTGAATTGCTCCTTGAAGACCTTAGCAATTATAGCTTCCTGCTTAGAACTCTTCTCCCCTCCTCACTCATTCAGTAACTTGCACTCCATTGTGTTAGCTCTGCTTGATTTTCCGTCATGCTTCAGATCTAGGGAGCTGGAAACTACCACATCCATAACGTGAAGAAATTGATCTTGATTTGAGAACAAAGATCATAATCATTTGCTGCATCAATTTTAAGTTGCAGACTAAATCTCCGACACTCCTACAAAGTCAGTGACAACTAATCAAAATCAATCAGTGACTAAAGTGAAAGTTGTCGATAATCCTTTTATAAAGTAATGGTTGGGAGGTCCTTCCTGAATGCATGATACACTGGGAATGTATTGGAGACAGTGCAGAAACAATTTACAAGAATGATTCCAGGGCTGAGACCCTTCATCCTTCATCCAGCTATGAGGATAGATCGAAGAATTTAGGGCTGATCTCCAAGGAAAGAGGAAGGCTAAAAAGACATTTGATAGAGGTCTTCAATGTAATAAACAGGCTGGACAGAGGAGATAGGAAGAAACTGTTCCCGTTGTAAAATGGATAAGAATGAGAGGGCATGGATTTAAAGTGTGTTGCCAAAGAAGCAAATATGATATGAGAAAAACTTTTTCACTCAGCAAATGGTTAGGACCTGGAATGTATTGGCTGGAGCTTTGGTGGAGACAGCTTTAATTGAGGCAGGTTCAATTAAAGTGTTCAGGACAATGTTGGATGATTATTTGTAAATAAATAATGGGATTGCTTAGTGCCAATGATGCTCATTTGAAGATCTGGCACAGTGGTGATGGGCTTCTTTCAGTGCTGTAAGACTTTTGTGATTCTGTTTTCCAATATCTGGAGTATTGTGTGCACTTGGAGTATTGTGTGCAGTTTTGGTCTCCTTATCTGAGGAACGATGATCTGTCCTTTGAAGGAGTGATTCCTGGAATGATGGGATTACCACAGGGATAGACTAGATTGGTTAGAACTATATTTATTAGAGTTTAGAAGAATGAGGGGTGGATCTCATATAAACCTATAAAATTATGACAGTCCAGACATGGTCGGCGCAGGAAAGATGTTATCAATGACCAGGGATCACAGTCTAAGGATAAGGAGTACATTCCTACAGGAACTAGGAGAAGTAGAGAATTCAATCCCTCAAGACTGCTCTGCCATTTAATACAATCATAGCTGATCACATCTTGATCTCAACTCTACTTTCCTGTCTGCGCTTTGTAGGCATTCAACACTTTACTAATTAAAAATCTGTTTTATCTCCTTCTTAAGTTTACTCAACATCCCAGCATCTACCACACTCTAGGCTAATAAATTCCACAGGTTCATGACCCTTTGAAAAAAGTAATTTCTTCTCATCTTTGTTTTAAATCAGCTACCTTTTACTTTAAAAATATGCCTCCTCAATCTATGTAGCCCCACATGATGAAAGATGCTCTCTGTACCTACTTGTGTGAATCCTCTTTAGCATCTTATATACCTAAATTAGATCTCCTTTCATTCTTCTAAACTCTGGAGAGTATAGGCATAAACTACTCAATCTCTCTTCTTATTTCCTCATCTCTTGAATCAGTCAAGTGAACCTCCTCTGAACTTTCACCAATGCTAATACATTCTTCCTCAAGTAAGAAGACCAAATTGCTCATAATAATCCAAATGGAGTTTCATTTATGCTTTGTACAGATGCAATAACACTTTCCTATTTTTGTATCTTATTCCTTTAGCAATAAGCATCAAAATTCCATTTGTCTTCCTTATTACTGTCAGTACCTGTATACTAGTTTTTCACAATTCATGCACAAAACTATCCAGGTCTCCCTGCACTGAAACGCTGAAGTTTCTCTCCAAAATGGATAGCCTCACTTATCCACATTAAACTCCATCTGGCAAATTTTGACCTATTCTCCTAACTTATCCATATCCATTTGTATATTTCTTATGCCTTCATTTAAACTTGTCTTCCCACTTATTTTAGTGTTATCTGCAAATTTTGGCCATAGTACTTTCTATTCCTGTATCCACATCATTAATGTAGATTGCACATAGTTGGAACCAGAGGACTGAACCCTGTGGCATCCATGAACTGCATTTTGACAACCAGAAAAAGACCCATTTATCCTGACTCTCTGCCTTCTATTGGCTGTTCAATGCTCTATCCTCTAGAGTCATAGAGTCATACAGCAAGGGAACAGACCTTCGATCCAATGAGTCCATGCCAAACATAATCCCAAACTAAACTAATCCCACCTGCCTGCTCCTGGCCCATATCGCTCCAATCCTTTCCTATTCATGTATCCATCCAAATGTCTTTTAAATGTTGTAATTCTACCCACATCCACCACTTCATCAGGAAGTTCATCCACACATGAACCACCCTCTGTGTAAAAATATTTGCCTCTTGTGTCTTTTTTAAATCTCACTCTTCTCAGCTTATAAATGTGCCCCCCAGTCTTGAAATTTCCCATCTTAGAGTTGATGGTGGTTGTCTTTTCCCTATCTATACCTCTCATGACTTTATAAACTTCTATCAATAGTAAGCTAACAACTTGCCCCAACCCCATGTGATCTTACCCTACCAATTAACTTTTTATGATAATGTTCTAAATTGTAAGTAAAAGTACAAGTAAATTGTTCTTTTAATTAAGAAGTATTTGAGGCCTTAGACAATGACTGGGTGGAGGTAAAAGGGCTGGTATTACACTTCTTGCAATTGAATGTGAAGCTGCCATAGGAATGAGATGAGGTATTGAGGGTGATCGAGGAATGCACCAGAGTATCTGAGAACAGTCCCTTTACAATCCTGACTGGGAGGGGAGGAGAGGAAAATCTACGTGTAGTAGCTTCCTGCTGGAGGTGGTGGGAAAGGGTGATGATAATCCATTGAATTCAAAATTGAGTTGCCTGGAAAGTGAGGACAAGTGAATACTATTGTTCTTCTTTGAGGAAGTGAAAGTGGAAGTGGTGAGGGCAAAAGTGTGGGAAATGGTTTGGACATGATTATAAGAGCCTGTCAATCACTCTAAGGGTGAACGCTTGGCTGAGCATAAAAGAAGACATGTTGGAAACACTGTTATTGAAGCTAACATCTTCAGGACAGATATCATGGAGATGGTGAAACTGGAAGATTGGAATGAGAGGAAGCAGGGTGTAAGGATTTATAGTGGTAAGTAGCCTATCCCTGAAAAATCAGACAGATAAGTCAAGGAATCTAAGGAAAAAGTCAGATTTGGGCCTGGTGAAGCAAGGGAAGGGTGGAAATCAGACAATTTGGAAGTAATGTAGAGTCTCTACATTTGCTAAGATTAGTTGGATGGTCTACTCTTGGTTTCCAGAAATGGTTACATCTGGGCAACCATTGGGCTATGTTTCTGAAATTTCTAATGAAAAATTACTCGGCTAATGACCACATGCCTTATTCCCCAAACTTTTCAGGGATCTGTTTGTCCACAGATTATATTATTTTTATTCATTCATGGGGTGTAAGTGATGCTGGCTGGCCAGTATACATATGCCATTCATAGTTGTCCTTAAGAAGGTGGTAGTGAGATACTTCCTTGAACTGCTGCAGTTCATTTGGTGTAGATTCACTCAAAATGCTGTCAGGAAGAAGACTTACACAGCAACTCTGAAGGAACTGTGATGTCCCATAGTATATTGTGTTCAAATGTTAATTCAACAGAGTCCTTATATGACTTGCAACAAGTGACTCATCTGATTCATCAGATCCTGTGCCATATCTACAGACACAAGTCAGGAGTGTGATGGAATACTCTCTGAATCAATAGAGCTCCAAAAATGCCCAAGAAGCTCAATACCATGCAGGACAAAGCAGCCCGCTTGATTGAAACATCACCTACTCAATGTTGGTAAAGTGTGTACCATCTGTAAAATGCTCCAAAGGAACTCAACAAAGCTCTTTCAAAAACACCTTCTAAACCCACAATTTACCACCTAGAAACACAAGATCAGCAGAATAATGGGAACACTGCAAAACACAAGCTCTCTCTATGTCATGCATTATCCTGACTTGGAACTATATTACTGCAGCTTCTCTGTAACTGGGTGAAAATCTTGGAACTCCACTCCTTCCTCATCCAACAACAGCACTTGTCTGGATTTCCACCAGGCAAACTACAGCAATTCAGGAGGGTGACTTGTTACTGCTTTTGTTTGTGCTCATTTGCACCCATCTCTGCTTTTAGCCTTGTTATACTATCATGTTCATAAGCATCAGCAACTTTTGTGAAAAACCTCTCAGAACTGAATGGTTTTCCCCCTTCATTTCGCTGTTAAATAAATGTGAGAAGGCTGATACTATCTATATGGCAAACATTGCATGCCAGTAGCCTTTACTCCATACAACCTGCAATCTCACAAGAATGATCAGGTTATCATCTAACATATCTAGATAAACACATTTTTGTGCAAAGGGTTAGAAAATTACATTTTTACAATATTTTTGTCACTGTATTGGTAATCATGTCAATAGAACATTAGATAGATGGTGATATTTACATATAAATGTATGAACAAAGCATACATTCTTGTTTGCAAATGTTGTATGTAAGAATAGAGTATTGTGCATTTAGATTGTGAGTGCTGAACATACCTGTGATCAGCCTTCTTGTTATCCTGACATTCAGTGTCCTTGGCATTAAGTGCATTGGGAGTTGGAGAGTAATCAGCATTTTTTAAAAATCTCCTGGGGCTGTTCCTTCATTTCCCAATCCATTCTGAAGGCTTATTCCCTGTACAACAAAATCAAACCTATAGATTCATTGAGAAACTGCTCAGTAATTGACTTTTAAATTGTTAACAGTGAAGCAAGCCCACTTTTTGTGCAAAGTGCAGTGAGGAAAATTAACACCTAATCCTGGGCTAAGTGGTGAAAGGTGAGTAAAAGTCATGGAAATAACCAGCTGGGCAGCAAGTGGCTTAAAGACTGTTAGCTCTGGTGGTTCCCAGCATTTAACAGAAGAGGGAAAACATCTCTGTGCTGATTTCTGATGATTAGTCAGAAATGCCATAGACAAAAGACACAGTAGAGTATCACTCTCTTTCAGAGGGAACAGTTTGACCTTTTGCTCACTGGTGTCACCACTGAACGGTTCTGACAGCTTTAACTATAAGAAGAATGCAGGAAAGATTCCAATTTCTTACCTTAAAATAGCTAAGATTTTTCTGTTTTGAAGAATTGTCTCAGTGCTTTAAAATTAGGTTAGCTGATGTATCTGGTGACTGTGAAAAAGATACTCTGCAGGACTTTGAAGCTATCTTTCTAGCTGTCAGCTAAGAGCACACAGAACCATCACTGAAAGAATGGCACTCACACCTTTGAAAGTTATTCTAATCATAATTTTCAATCTTCGTTACATTCAGATTGGTTCCAAAGGACTTCAGAATAACATATTTTATGCCCTTGTTCAATGAGGTGTATAAGGATAGCCCCAGCAACTACAAGCTAGTCAGATTACTCTTAATAGTCAGAAAACTTTTAGACGTTATAATTCGGGCCACATTATTAGACATTTGTGCAATTGCAGGTCAATCAAGAAAGGCTAGCATAGATTTAAGGGAAAATCATGTTCAACTAATTTGCTTGCATTTGATGAGGTAACAGAGTGAGTAAAGTTTAATGCTCTTAATTCAATGTACCTGGACTTTTACAAAGTATTTAATAAAATGCCACACATTGAGTTATGACAACAGTCAATATGTCAGAGAGTTTTAGAATCCCTACAGTGTGGAAAAAGGCCATTCAGCCCATCGAGTCCACTCCGATCCTCTGAAGAGCATCCCACCCAGATCCACCTCCCTACCCTATCTCTTTAACCTTGCGTTTCCTATGGATAATCCACCTAGACTACACATCGCTGGACGCTATGGGAAATTTAGCATGGCCAATCTACCTAACCTGCGCATCGTTACACTGTGGGTGGAAACCAGAGCACCTGGAGGAACCCCATGTACACATGGGGAGAATGTGCAAACTCCATTCATTCACCCAAGGATGGAATCAAACATGGGTCCCTCGTGCAATGAGGCAGCAGTGCTAACCATTGAGCCACCATGCCAGCCCTAACAATAAATCAACAAATCTTTAAGAGATACAGTAAGCAAATATACCTTGAAGCCATTTGCTCAAGATATCATCACAGCAGGTGACCTGAGGGTATAAAGAGTCAGATGTCACTCTACTGAGGACTGCTTGAAGAAGCTCTTAGAAGCATGTGACTCTTTTGCAACTGAATAACCTATAATAACTGTCCACACTTATCCATCTTATATTTATATAGAAGCTAATATAAGCATTTCCACAGCAGATAAATATATCTTCCTGGAGGTAAAACCCACATCATGAAAAGCAGTGATGGCTATCTATTAAAGAAAGACCAAGATTTTGTGGTAGATATTTGAAAACCTAAATGAAGATCAACTAGAAAATAACCTTGAACATCAAAGAATTTGGACAATTGATAGCAACAGCCTCTGAGAGCACATACAGCTATAGAGATATGTAGATGGGGAATTGAACAGATAAAATATAGGGATAATTTCATTCTGTTTAATGACTAAGGTCCTTCAATTGAGTAGATATCAGCTTTTCTAGAAGAAAAGGGTTGAGTTGCAAATCTAAGCAAGATGGACTGTTACAGACCTGTTCTGCATCAGTGAAAGCTTTATTTCTCAGTCCATCTCTCTTTAAAAACAACTCTAAATATATGCAGTTTCAATTTAAAATATAAGAAGAAAGTTAATAGTACTAAAGGCACTACTCTTCTAAAAGAAATTCAGCTTTAAAAATACTGTAAATGTGGTTTTCTAAACTAAGAATGCAGACTTCTATCCTGGCCTCGGTTGCTTCCATCATATCTTTCTTTAAACCAGTGCTTATAAAAAAAAATCTGGTGATATCAACATCCGTTACTTGGTGTGAAAGCCTGCCTGGGCAGAAATAGACCACCAGCAATTTCCAAATTAGAAACATTATGGTTCTTAAACCAAGAATCTTGAGTTCAAGGACAGTTCAAGACAGTAATGAATTGATTTGATTTATTGTTGTCAATGTGCTGAGATACAGCGAAAAGTATTGTCTTGCATGCCAACCAGATAAATCATACCTGACATAAGTACATTAGGGTAATAGAACAGAATGCAGAATATAACGTTACAGCTACAGAAAAGGTGCAGAGAAATATCAGCTCTAATATATGAGATGTCCATTCATAAATCTGATAACATTGGGGAAGAAGCTGTTCTTGAATCTGTTAGTACATGTTTGCAGACATTTTTAATTATCTTCTGCCCAATGGAAGGCAGTATAAGAGAATATAACTTTGGGGGGAGGGGTGGGTGGTCTTTACTATGTTGGCTGCTTTGCCAAGGCAGCAGGAAATGGAAATAGCAGCATAAAGAAAGTGAGAGAAGCAAAACCAGTAAAAGAAATACAAACATTTTACTGCACTCTCATTCTTAAAAAAAACACAGAGGCCTTTGAAGAGAAATGGAAGCTAAACACTTAATCATGGACTGGGCATCCACTGATGCCTTTACTAAATTGCATCCATTAAAACCATTTATACAGTTCTATTTTACAAATTTAGTGACAGATAATCTAAAGAAGAGCACTCTGAAAATCTTACATAACATTAGTAAGGAGGGACTTTGCAGAACTGGCATATACAATTTTTCCATTGATAGTCATAGAGGCCCAGAAATGACTGGAAACTTCTTGAAGACAAGCTTAAGACGAGAGTTAACTTCAGGATTAACAATCTCCATCACATGTCATACATATAGAAACAGCAAAAATCTATTGACTAATTCATCAGAAGATATCATAGCAAAAGGCCTAATTATGATTTTTCTAAAGAGAAGCTGTTGGACGGCCTCATTACATTAGAGATTGCCTCTACACCAACTAGTCTTCAGGAAGGATCTTATAAGCAAGAAAAGGGCCATACCATTGCTGCATTATCTGAGGATGGATGGAAGTTTGGAGCCATAGTGAAAGCCTAAAATAATAACATGCCTTGGGTACAGCTGACATGATTGGTATGGTCAGCAAAGTGCACCAAGCCAGGAAAATATAGGATCATTGCTGTTTGTCACACCTATTCAAGAGCTATCCAACTTTTCATGATATCTGTAAAGCATGTGGTGCAAAGGGACATTGGGCATGAATGTACAAGTAAGTTTGTTTCAAAGGCCAAGGCCAAACCCAGAACAGTACATAGGTATCAAACAACATGATATTACATCACAAAATTGGCAGTAAGGAAATTCTTAAGAATGTACACAACCGCAAATATATTGTCGACTAAGTGAAAGGCAAAGTCTCAGAAGATAATCAAGCTATCAATATTGTTAACTAACGTGCTGTATTAATGGCATAAACAATTAAAAGCTCTTATAACCATTAATTATCATCAATTCTGAAAAGGCAGATGGACATGTTAAAATTGACACAGGTCAATATATTACATTCTGCAAGTGGCTCTCCATGATATAACCTAAAAGAGACTGTCATAGAACATATAAGGGATAACCAATTCCTTTAATTGGCAGAATAACACAATAGTGCGAATAGGCACCACTGTGGCTTCCCAAAATATTCTATCTGGACTTCTAGTAAGCACAATTCTCAGTATAGTAACAATTCATAAATTTGAAACCACATCCATGGTGACAACTCAGAGCACACGACATAATTGAATGAGTCAACAATCTCCAAGGAGACAACTTTGAAGTATTTACAAGCCATATATCAGGGTGATTGCATCTGTCATATATCAGGGTGATTGCATCTGACACATTGAGGAGATTACCCAATCCACACAAAGACCAAAATACTCCTCCTTGAAGTTGAAGACATTGTCAGAGTTGATCAGCTACACCTTGACCAAAACTCATGTTACAATTGCTAACTGTCAATGATGAGAGACTACAAAAATTGCAAAAGATTATTATTCAGGGATGGCCTGATAGAATGAGAGAAGTACCTTAAAAGATTTGTTCATTTTGTTCATACAGAGATGTACTTCGAATTTCACAACAAGTCATTTTCAAAGGCAAGAAAACCCTAACAACTCCGGCATCACACCAGGATATCATGTCTGAATTACAGCAGGGACACTTTCCAAGACAGCATCCAAGACAGTTAGTGTACTGGCCAGGGGTGAATTAGGATATTCAACAACTTGTGAATACAGGTGAGGAATGCCCAACGTATCAATCCAAGCACCAGAGGGAGCCTCTACATTGACTCTACATCTGCTCCTTGGATGAAAGCAGCAACAAGCCTCTTCAGAAATTAAGGGGAGCTTTACATCCTCATGATGGATTACTTCCCTAAACCTTTCATGAAAACTTAGCAACACAATAAGTATGACTGTCACTGACATGATGAGCATTGTTTTCTGTGTATTCAGCTTTCATAATTGATAGCATCTAACAATGAACCAAATTCAGTGGTAAACTTTTTCAAGACATTTCTGCTAAGTGGCGAGTGAGCCATATCATATCATCACCTCACTATCACTGCTCAAACTGTCTCGGAGAACATATTTACATTCTAACAAATCAGTGATTATCAAGGCCCAAGCAACAAACAAGATTTTAACAATGAAATTCTGCATTTTTGTGCAACACAATTACCAACTGCAACATTATTTTTGCTTGGAATGCAGGTGCGAACGACCTTGCCAGCCACCAATTATCTAGCCATTCTGAGACACAGGGCATTCTTCTTCAAAGCCAAAGAAAAATGAAAGAGTTATTTAATGAGTGAACAGGTAGAGCTTGACTAAAAATGTGACACTGGGCAGAGAGTCCAGGTTAGAAATTTAAATACAAGTATTTGGATAGCAGCAGTTTTCCAGAATATGTAACCAGCCAATATAATATGAAGTCATGACTGAACATGGTGCTATATTGCAAAAGAGCAGAAATCAGCTCAGACCCAAGTACAGCACACCAAACACGTATGAAGAGAGAGAGAAAGAACATTCTAATGATGATGATTATGTGGTGATATTAAATAACAGAAACCAGCAGGAAGGCAACCAAGTTATCAAATGAGAGAATCAAAGAACAACTTGTACTTCTTCAGACAGGTAAAAGATCATCAGAACAAGACAAGTTGTCAAACCTCTAAAATGAAACATGGAAGTTTGAATTGTTAATCTTATAAAGTTTGTTTTACCTGTTTGAATGCTTATTGAATTGACAATGCTTGCCTACGTGCAACGATACATATTTGCTTGGGATAATTTTTCATCTGTGGAAAAAGGGGGATTTTTTACTGTTGTGTTATGTTTCATTGTCAGGATATCAGTATACCTTTAATTGTCACAGTATGTAATTATAGCTTTAAGAAATGTGTTCAAGATATCATCACTGTATCATAGAATATAACCTGAGGGGATCAAGGTTTTGGACCCAACTTATTGTGGATCGCTTGGCATGACACACTACTACAGGCATGCTCCCCCGTTGTAACTGAGTGGTCTGAAATTATGTCAACCAATGATATGCCCGTGAATATAATATTTCTATATGTTGGTGAGCTTTATAATAATGTTTATATCTTTCAATACCATATTATCAATGTTTAGTTTCTCATGTTATGAGGGTTAACAAAAGCATTGCTGCACATGATAACAAAATACTGCTGGAGGTATAACTGACATCACTGCACTACAAAGGTTGTGAGTAAATTTGGAACTCTTGGAAGAGAGAGATAGGTGGAATGACATGAACAAACTATAGGGTAGATTGGTTGCTTTTTGGAAATTGAAGCAAAGTTTATACAGAAGTTCCACAGGAGTTGGTGTTCAGGCTCCTCTTGTTCCTGTATATGAATGATGTAAACCTTGATATTAGATTAAATTTCAAAATTTTCAGATGATGTGAAACTTGTAAAGAACTTTGATAGGTTGAATCGGCTGACATGTAGGAGATTAAGTTTAATGTAGAGAAGTATGAAATGAGTTGTTAGGTCAGAGTACCATCTACAAGCTTCACTGTAGAAATTTGTCAGAGATCCTTAGATAGAACCTTCCAAAACCATGACCACCTCCATTTAGAAGGGCAAGGGCAGCAGATACATGGAAATACCACAACCTGTAAGTTCCCCTCTAAGCCACTCACCATCCTGACTTGGAAATATATTGCTGTTCCTTCACGGTCACTGGGACAAAACCTGGAATTGTCTCCCTAAGGGTATTGTGGGTCTACAAAATGGACTGCAGCGGTTCAAGAAGGCAGCTCACTGACACTTTTTCAAGGGCAACTAGAGATGGGCAGTAAATGAGGGGCCAGCCAGTGAGACCCATGTACTACGAGTGAATTTAAAAAAAGGTAGGATAAATGCAGAGATTACATAAAATAATAAGAACAATTCTAAAGAGGGAGCAGAGGGAACAAGGTGCAGAGCTGGATGAACACAGCAGGCCAAGCAGCATCATAGGAGCAGAGAGGCTGACGTTTCGGGGCTAGACCCTTCATCATAAATGGAGGAGGGGAAGGGGGTTCTGAAATAAATAGGGAGAGAGGGGGAGGCGGATAGAAGATGGATAGAGGAGAAGATAGGTGGAGAGGAGACAGACAGGTCGAAGAGGCGGGGATGGAACCAGTAAAGGTGAGTGTAGGTGGGGAGTTAGGGAGGAGAGAGGCCAGTCCAGGGAGGACGGACAGGTCAAGGGGGCAGGATGAGGTTAGTAGGTAAGAGATGGGGGTGCAGCGTGAGGTGGGAGGAGGGGGTAGGTGGGAGGAAGTACAGGTTATGGAGGCGGGGATGAGCTGGGCTAGTTTTGGGATGCGGTAGGGGGAGGGGAGATTTTGAAGCTTGTGAAGTCCACATTGATACCATTGGGTTGCAGAGTTCCCAAGCAGAATATGAGTTGCTATTCCTGCAACCTTCGGGTGGCATCGTTGTGGCACTGCAGGAGGCCCAGGATGGACATGTCGTTTGAGGAATGGGAGGGGGAGTTGAAATGGTTCGCGACTGGGAGGTGCAGTTGCTTATTGCGAACCGAACGTAGGTGTTCTGCAAAGCGGTCCCTGAGCCTCCGCTTGGTTTCCCCGATGTAGAGGAGGCCACAACGGGTACAGCGGATGCAGTATACCACATTGGGAGATGTGCAGGTGAACATCTGCTTGAGAGGGACCTGGGTATGCATGTGCATAAAACAAAGAAGGTGGCAGGACAGGAAAGTAGAGCAGTTAGTAAAGTATGCAGTATCCTGGGCAATAGGGGCATAGTGTATAAAGTTTAAATTGTGTTGAATTGCATAAAACTCTATGCAACCTCTACCACTGAATACTACTTTCAGTTCTTGGCACCACACTTTAGGAATGATATTAAGATATTTGAAAGAATGCAGAAAATGGATTGGTTCCAGGAATGAGGAACTTGAGTTATGTGGGAACAATTGAGATGTTAAAACTATTTTCCTTGGAGAAGATTAATTTGACAAAAGAAATTATAAGGCATTCAATGTCATGAGGATTTGGATAGAGTAGGTAAGGAGACACTGTTCACATTAGTACAGGGATCATGAACTAGAGGCCAGGGATTTAACATGATTGGGAAAGGAAGCAATAACCACATGATGAAAACTATTTTCACACTGTGAGTGATTGGGAGCTGGAATGGACTGCCTGAGAGTATGATGGAGGTAAGTTTAATTGAAGCTTTCAAAAAAGGAATTGTTTCATTATCTGAAAAGGACAATTTAACAAGGCTACAAAGAAAAGGCAGGGGGTGACACTTCATGAATTGCACCTTCAAAACGTTAGAACAGAAAGAACGGATCAAATGGCCTTTTCCTTGGTAGAACCATCCCATTATCTATAATTATAATAACAATAACACATTCCCCCTTAGCGTTCCCCATGAAGATTCTGATAATTCTTTTCAAATGCTAGGCATTAAAGTTAGAGTCATTGCAGGCCATCAAGAATTGTTTCAAGCAAATTCAGTAATTGCACATGCAAACATGCAAACACATTTTTATTTTCATGATTCTCTTGAAATGATCAAATGACTTATCACATTTAATAAGTTTTCATTTCCCATTTTCTTGACAAAAACTGGCCTACAAACTGTTCTCAGCCACTATAACATACAAGCATGTTACCAAGATTAAATTGGACAAATCTCACGAACACACGGTGATACTGCTGTTTGGTAACATTTTAGAGCAATACAGAACTGAGTAAGTCTTAAATCGCGGAACAAGAGAATGTTTAAATAAATGTTCGGAATTCAAAATTCCACTTCTTACACACAATGTCCTTTGATTCATGGCATTAAAGTGCCAAATGGACAGTTGGCTTTGCCAGCATTCAAAGATTTTAGAATAATGTTAATCACATTTGTGGGGTCCTCCTATCTGGAAATATTGTACCACTTTACATCGAAGACTTTATTTTAATGATAATCAGTGTGAGGTTTTCTGGAGTGCTCTTACAGGGATTGCCAGTATTTGTTCTTGATGGATGTCACATTCTCAATTATATTCAACAATTTGTATTAATATATGACGGACATAGCTTTAAAGCAAGCTGTTTAAAGGGCCTGAAAGGTATTGCACTGTATATAAATAATTGGTTTCTGGTTACAATTATTTCCAGCATCATAAGGGAAATTTGAATAGTTCTCTCTCATTGCCAGATGGTATTGGCTCAGGACAGATACTAACAGCAATTTTTTGTGTTTCAAGTTGCATAATCACCACACTGCAGTAATTCACTGAGACCTTTGTACAGAAGCAATCTTCAAACAGAATAGGAGTGAAAAAAGAATGATTTGTTTTACAAGATCAAACATTCTGGCAGTGTTTTTGGCTTACTGAGGTATAAAGTTTGCATTAGAGTGTGAGATGGAGCAGTGAGAAGGATCTAAGTCCTTTTACCCAAATCCCAAAGGAATCAGGCATGTCTCGTGAAAACTGTAAAAGAATTTCACTTAAACAGCTTTACAAAGGCATTGTTAGAGTTCTAAACCAATAATTTCTGTGCACCCACATTCTTTTACTTTACATCAAGGATAAGGTATTAAAAATGAAATTCTATGTAGAAACTAGCCGAGTAGGTTGTTCTGCATCCCCCACCTGCTCACTCCCCTTAATCCTTTTGTCTTTGAGGACATCAGCCACAAATGTGCATCAAATGACAATAAAAATTGAAGTGATGTTATGTTTTTACCAGTTTATATTCAAAGTATTAAACTGAACACAAATTTAATTTTCAACAGTACAAATGTATATTAATATTTTTAATTATTTAATGGAATGTGAATGTTGTTATAATCCAGGTGATATTATTACTGGACAAGTCATATCCCAGACGGAAATCTGGCCTGATAGACCATATTTAGCTTCTTTGGTTTTAATGATGTGGTCTTTCCCTGGAAAATAAGCACACAATTTTGCAGATCTGGTGTTAACAATTCATCAGTAGTTTATAACACAAAAGAAATGAAATTAAAATCCAATAAACAAAAGTATTTGTATATAACAATATATTAAAGATTTCAAAATGAAAATCAAATCTTATTAATCCTAACAATACTCCTTTACAGTGTTACATCAAAGGGATAAGGTTTAATTTAATTGTGGATTCAATTCCCTGTCTTTAGAAGTTGAAAGCATTTTTCTTGAGCATTCATAAAATGGAGCTTAGACTTTCCCTAATTCAAATAACCTCTTCACCGTTTAAACCAACGCTTCTACTCTGGAAATTAGAGGTAAATTTCCTACATTGAGATAACACCCTTTCAAACAGTCCTAAAGCTACCTCCCTTTCTCAGGAGCAACCGTCTTAAATATTCAGTTTCAGCCAAGACTTCTGCAAACTGCCCAAAACGAAGTTAAAAAGCTTTGCGCCAATCTATGGGTACTAACACTTAGTCCAATCATAACATTCCAGAGTCTTCCATCTGAAAGCGGAATACATTACAATGCTTAGTTTGTTCACTCATAAACTCTGCTAAAGTAAACAAATCTTTGTTAGCCTCCTGTAAGTCTCTCTTTAACACTTTTTAAAAAGAAAACATCACAGTGACAGAAATACTTAGAAGATAATCATTTAACCCCATCAAAGAAAAAAAAGCCAGATTCCACTAAGTTCAAAATTTTAAAATCTAAAGTAAATGATAAAGGAAAAACAGTCATAGAGTCATACAACACAGAAACATAGCCCCTTTGATCCACCATGTTGACTTACCTGCAAGTAACTACTCCCAGTCTATGTTGGTCAGATCCTGTCTAATGTTGTTGAAATTGGCTTTCCCTCAATTTAGACACTTAGACACTTAATTTCTGCACTATCCTTATCCCATTCCATGATGATTTCAAAACTTACTGAATTATGTTCGCTATCCCCAAAATGCTCCTCCACTGAAACTTCAACCACTTGACTGGCTTCATTCCCTAGGATTAGGTATAGCACTGCCCCATCTCTAGTAGGACCATTTACGTACTGGCACAAAAAGATCTCCTGGATGTACTTTAAAAATTCTACCTGTAATCCTCTTTACATTAAGGTGATCCCAGTTAATGTTAATAAAGTTGAAGTCCCCTACAACTGGAGCCCTGATTCTCTCACACCTTTCTGTACTTTGCTGATATATCTGCCCCTTTATCTCCCACTGACCTCAATAATCATGAAGTGCTTCAAGAAGCTGATCATGGCCCACATCAACTTCAGTTCCCAGCCCGCCTTGATCCCATACAATTTACCTACATAACAGGTCCACAGAAGGTGCCATATCCCTAGCCCTTCACTCATCCCTGGAACATCTGGATACCAAAGACACCTACATTAGTCTCCTGCTTGTTGGCTACAGCTCCACCTTCAACACCATTATCCCCTCCAGACTGATCTCGAGACTCCCTAAGCTTGGTCTCAGCTCTGTCTTCTGCAACTGGATCCTCAGCTTTCTGACCCATAGACCACAATCAGTGAAGATAGACAACAATACTGCTTCCACAATAATCCTCAACACTGGAGCCCCCCAACAATGCATCCTCAGCCCCCTACTATACTCCCTTTACACCTATGACTATGTTGTCAAATTCTGAACGAACGCCATCTACAAGTTCGTTGATGACATCACCGTCATGGGACGGATATCTATCAACGACGAGTCAAACTCCCGAAGGGAGATAGAGGGCTTGGTGATGTGATGCAATGAAAACAATACGTCTCTCAATGTCGGCAAAACTAAAGAACTGATCATTGACCTCAGAAAGAAAAAAGGAGAACATGCCCCCATCTACATCAACAGAACTGAGCTTGAGAGGGTGAAGAGCATCAAGTTCCTTGGAGTGCTGCTAACCAACGACCTGCCCTGGAATTCCCATGTAGATGCAACAGTCAAGAAGGAACAACACACCTCAGGCAACTCAGGAAATTTGGCATGTCCATAAGATGCCTCACCAACTTTGATAGATGCACCATTGAAAGCATACTGTCCGGGTGCATAATAGCCTAGTATGGCAACTGCGCTGCCCAGTACTGTAAGAAACTACAAAAGGTGGTGTGCACAGTCCAGACTATTACAGAAGCTAACCTTCCATCCATGAACTGCATTCACATGGCTCGCTGCTGCAGAAAGGCTGCCAACATCATCAAAGACCCACCATACCCCAGTTATGATCTCTGACAAGCTATTCTGTCTGACAGAACATGCAGAAGCTGAACACACACATGAGCAGGTTCAAGAACAGCTTTTTCCTGGCTGTTATCAGACTGATAAATGGCCTAATCTGTAAATTTAGAATGTGACACCTGGTTCTAGACTCCTTGGTCATCAGGAACATCCTTCCCGTGTTTACCCTGCTTAGTCCTGGCAGAACTTAATATGCTTCTATGAGATGAATACAGTCTTAACGACTCCAGTCTTTCTTTGTACATCAGCCCTGCCATTCCAGGAATCAGTCTGGTAAATAACTGTTGCACTCCCTGTATAGCCAGAACATCCTTCCTTCCTCAGATACACCAAGCGTGGTCTCATCAAGACCTTGACTTCTGTGCTCCTGTACTTGAATACTCTCACTATGAAAGCCAACATACCATTTGTTGCCTTCACCTGTTGCACCTGCATGATTATTTTCAGCAACTTGTGTATGAGGACACCCAAGTCTCATTGCACCTTCTCCTTTTCTAATCTGTTGACATGCAGGTAATAACCTGCCTCCCTGTTTTTACTATCCAAGTGGATAACTTCACATTTATCCATATTATACTGCATTTGCCTACTCACTCAACTTGTCCAATAAAAAAGCATTACCTTCCTGAGGGAATTAGGGATGGCCAGCAAATGCTAGCTGAACTGACAATGCCCACATTCCATGAAAAGGATACTACCTACCCTACTAAGCAGTTCCAATATTATTTGACAAAAGACGATTTGACTTGAAATAAGCCAGCAAGGTTTTATTAATTCAGTAGGTTGAAAAAAACTCTCCCAGCCTTTAGAAACTTGTCTCAAAGTCATAGCACTTTGCCCTCACGTTAACAGGATAGGTGAGCATTGGACCATCCCTAGATAATGACACCTGGGATATAATTCCAAAGGAGAATAAGTGTTGTAATAACCCAGCAGCACTGTTTTTTTGTTTACCTTCTAAAAAGAAGGTAAACTATCTTGTCTCCAACTGATATTTATCTGAAATTTTACATTCTTGCTGATCTCTCTTTTTCAGTTCTTTCTTCCATCTTTCCCTGTTCTCTCCATCTCTTAACTTTATTCCTCTTCTTTTTAGTTTCTCATCCTTTTTTCTTTCTTTAGCACATAGCTTTTACCTTTTCATCTTTTTATCGTTCTTGTTTCCCTTATCCTTTTCCTTTTTCCGCTTTCTTAGCTATGAAATAAGCAATAATCAAGTCATAAGGTGGGGGAACAAAAAGAGGCAGGAGAGCCTTACTTAGGTGTGGTTCCTGTAATCCATTGTGGGGCAATGGGCAACAGGCCTCTGTCACCATGCCCTGTCCATCACAATCTCTTTCTCTTCAGTGCTGGTGGGGGTGGGGGGTCGCTCTCTCGCAGGTCCTTTTCAAATATAACCCACCCAGTTTTCTTCAGCTGACCTCATCTCCTTTATCCACATGAGGGTGATCATTCTACTGGAAGGCAAAATACTGTCTCATTCAGTTGTGCTTCTGTCATGATTTTCTGTAAGTGCCTGTTTTCAGTTATCTTTTGCACTTCTTCATTGGTGTTGTTGTTTAATCAAGTGATGTCCAGAATCTTATATAAGCAATGCTGCTAGAAGCCATTTAACTTATTTAACACCTTTGCTGTCCTCTTCCATGTTTCAATGACATAGACTGCAGTTGTACTACAATGAATATGTAGACTCGCAAACTCACTATAGTGTAGATAGTTGCATGTCCATACCATGTTGAAATGTTCCAAGTCCAACCCTCTTTTGCTGATTCTTGTGTGGATGTCAATTTCTACACCCTCTCTGCAGCTGTTGTTTTCAATGTCCACAGTAGTCTATTGAATGATGGTGTTGGAGAGGCTTTGTTGCCATCCAGTCAACTGATGTGCAAACAAATCTGGGTGCTACTACTCTCGAGACTGGTGGTTATTAGTCAAAGTACATGTGATTCTCCAGTCAACAAGGTGATGTTATCTGTGGAACCTCAATTTAAACAAAACTACTTTTTCTTCCCTTTGGCATTTCGCTACTTAGATTTGGCAATTCCGATTGTTCGTGCAGATCCATAGGTATTTCCAGAGAATGTATTTTTTGTCTGATCTACTTTCAATCGCTGCATTAATATGTATTCAGTACTTTAATTCAGCAAGTTCTGATCTTGCATTGACTGCAGTAATTAAGGTTAACACGAGTCAGAAAAGACAGATCTCGTTTACAATCCATCATTCCTCACATTACGAGAAATTAGGTTGCCATGAGGAGATTGAATTGCATTCAATGATGCAAACCAAACTTTAATTTTGCAAACAAATGCAACATAGATGATTTTAACTAATTGAGCTTTACTTTCTCTAAGTCTCTGAGGAGGGGTAATTGCCAGTAACATGGCTGGTGAGCTGCGGTAGTACTTTTAACTCTGCTCTATTCATCCTAGCAGCTACCTGACCTTCAGCATTTTTGGAAAGAAGTATTTATTCTTCTCCGCCCACTTCCTTTTCCATGTCAGTGATAGCCCATGTTTCAATTCTATTATCCCTTTAACAAAGAACTCTTTTTGGCTTTGCGATTACAGATTAACCTGTCGCTGCAGACTGTGACCACTGTCCCAACCCCCATTATTTTCTCTTCTTACTGCCTCGACGTCAGAGATCGTCTGCGTCATTTTGATTTTAATATAACTTTTGATATTCTTTGATGCAATTTTCAGTTCGTGCAAAATCTTTAATGCTTGTAAATTTTAAACATTCTTCAAATGTGTGACTTTATATAAAATAATATTTTCTAGCTATTTAGAAACTGAATCGAGAATGAATATAATCATAGTAATGAAATTGTACTAATGATATTTACAATTTATAGAAAAGGATGAATATTAGCTGCTGCTTTGGCTTCTGTGACCTGAATACCAAGTCAGTGAGTCTCTTTGGAATGTTAGAAACTGCACACACATTCATACAAACAAACACTCCCACACACTGATTCATTCACAGATTCGATAAAACACAGTTATACAATACTCACAAGGCACATACTCACAGATACACTTACGTCACACAACCCTTATTTTACAGACTTGCAAAAACGTGTTTGCAAAAAGTGATTTGTAAAAGAAGGAAATGGCAGGTCAGAAAAATTGTTTTCACTCAGTGAGTACTTAGGATATGGAATGCACAGCCTGGAAATATGATGAAAGCACATTCAATGGACACATTCAAGAGGCCATTGGATGATTAGTTAAACGGAAACAATGCAGAGGATTACAGGGAAATGGCAGGAGATTACCACTAAATTAACACGCTCAGAGAATCAGTGTAGTCAGGCTGGGCTGGATGGCCTCCTTGTGCCCGATAACAATTCTCTGATTCTGTGATAGACATGGACTCACTGCAAGTATGCATTTGACTCAGCCTGCATTCAGAACACACAATGCACACATGCTTGTGCAAACATGGTGCACTCAAAAAATCTCGCTTTTTTTATTTGTTCATGTAATGCAATGTTTGTGGCTGGCAAGGCCAACTTCATTTCACATTGATGATGGCTTTGGAGAGGTTGTGATGGGTCACCTTGAACTGTTGCAGACCATGTAATATGGGTACATTCCCAAATGCTGTTAAAGATGGACTTTCAGGACTTTGATTCAGTAATAGTGTTACAAATCAGAGGGGATCTTTCAGTCCACAGGTGCAAAAAGACTTGTGGTCAAGTCATCTGCCTCCAAGTCAATTCTGAACCAGCTTTTGAAACTAATTATGACTGAAAAGGTGCTAATGATTCACCATTCTTCAACAATAGCTCAAGTCAGAAAAATTGAAACATATTTTTGAATTGAACTGCTTTCTTAATTAGCAGGTTGCATGATCAAATCCCCAATCCCTTTCTTTTGGAGAGGTTAACCAGTCTCTGGAAATCATCACTTCAATCTGGTGAAAAAACAGTTTACTGTTAACGTCAACTCCGTTTGCTAAGAATCTAACTGTTGACATCCCAGCCAGACACACACTTAGCTAAACTAGTCTCTGGTCTAAATTTCCTTTGAAACCTAGTTTCAGAAAACCTTGAATCCACTAGAAAATCAGACATCAATCTCTTCTCACTGCGCTTATTGTCAAATCTAAAAACGATTCTGCCTGTTCATCCAACTACATGAACCCTTCCCGGATACTGACTTTCTGGACTCAGACAAGAATATGAATTAATGCCCATTTTTGCTTCCGGCCCCCATGGCTATCCCGAGACCCACTTAAACTTGGAAGATTCCAGTCTTTATCTTCTCTGAGAAGAAATTGGTTTCACTGGACCTTTCAGGGAGTTGGGTGAAATTCGAGGAGTGTAGAAATGCCCTAGGTATTCCCCATCTTTCTCTGTCCCCATTAGGCTGCTATTTTTGTAGAGACAGGTAGAATAAGTTTAATCTTTTACACTTTTATCCTCCACCCTCATTTGCAATTTGCTAGGCACTTAAAGAAAGGTGGAAATTAGGCCCCAAATTACACTTTCATAAGAATTGTTGTCCTATAATTTGCTTAATTTCTTCTAATCTTTTATCTTCAGATCAGAAACTATAGCAATGTCTGACATATGTATTTGTTAAAGTTGACAGAAAAAATAGTTATAGAAAATGAAAACAGTTATTAAAATGTCAAAGATTTTAATCTTTTTATTCTCTATTTACAAAGCTGGTTTTCCTTCTAAAATGAATGCACAAGGAGTTTTGTTCCCACTTATGGGGCATTGTTGAATACAAACCTGTACGTTTCATTAATGGTTTATTTTAACGCAGTTGTTAACTTATTCATTTTAGTTGGGTTAATCATTCTGGTGACTGGAGAAATGAAACATTTCAAAATCCATAGAAGTTAAAAATCAAAGGTTTCTTAGAAGGTATAATACTGGCAGAGGCAGGCTTGGAGATATGAGTAGAAGTGAACTCTGCTGGGAAGACATTGAGTCAGTGGTCAGATGTGTTCTTGCCTAAGGACAATCTTGCTTTGTTCAATAATCACTGGCAACATCTAACTGCCTGGCAGGAACAGGTAGCCAACTTCAATGATTAAGTGTGGATTTATCAGCAGACTGGGGTCAGACACTAGTAAGAACTGGCCCCACCCAACGCAGCACCCACCTGAGCTATGAAAAGTGAAAGGTTAAAGGCGGCTTTCTAGTGGCTGGTTATGAGGCCCTGTGAGACTTCCTTGTATTTAGCCCTCACTGCAGAAGAAGACAGCTTTGTGCCTTAATGCGTGAAGCATTTGCAAGGAGGTAACTGAATTAGCCACAAAAATAGATATAAACAGTTAAGATATAATTATGATTACAGAGGTATGGCTGCAAGGTGACCAAGGATGGCAACTGGACATCCAGGGATATTCATTATTTAAGAAGGACAGTCAAAAGGGAAAGGAGATAGGATAGCATTATTAGTAAAGGTTAAATCAAAGCAACAGTGATGAAGGCCAATGGTTTGGAAAATTATGATCTGGAAACTGTTTGGATGGAGATTTTCAAAAAACACTAAAGTGCAGTAATCATTATTGTGGGAGATGGGGATTCTACAATCTCCTAAATAGTAGTGGAGATGTAGGGGAAGGCATTAAACAAGAAATTAGAGATGCATGCAGTAGGAGGTACAACTGTAATCTTGGATGAGTTAATTTATATATAAAGTGGACAAACCAAACCAGTAATGATATTGTGGAGGAGGATTTCCTGGAGAGTATACATGATACATTTTTTAGATGAATACATTGAGGAACTAACCAGAGAACAGGCTATTCTAGAATGGGGTACTGTGTAATGAGAAAGTATTAATAATAGCCCTGTTGTGTGGGGTCCCTTTGGGAAGAGCGACATAATATGATAGAACTCTTCATTAAAATGGAGACTGAAGGGGTCAAATTCTAAACCATGAAAGGAACTACAAACGTATGAGGCATGAATAAGCAAAGCTGCATTGGGGAACCTTACTAAAAGGATTGATGATGGACAGGTAACGGCTAATATTTTGCAGAATGCATGGATGAATTATAATAATTATTAATTCCTGACTGGAACAAAAATAAATGTGGAAAGCTCAGTCATGACTTACAAAAGAAATTAAGGTTATCAGATCCGAAGAGGAAACATTGAAAATTGCCACGAAAAGCAGTAAGCCTGAGGATTGGCAGCATTTTAAAATTCAGCAAAAGAGAACAAAAAGTATGATTGGGAGGAATGGGGGGATTAAAATATGACTGTAAAATTGCAGGAAACATAATAACTGATCATAAGAGCGTTTACAAATAAGAGAAAACTAGGTCCTTTGTAGTTAGAAGCTGGGGAAATTCATAGAATCCCCACTGTAGGAAAGAGGCCATTTGGCCCATTGAGTCTGTATCAATGCTCCAAAGAGCATTCCATCCAGGCAGCACCACCCTATCCCCATAGCCCTACATTTACCATGGCTAACCCACCTAGCCTGTACATCCCTGGACACTGTGGACAATTTAGCATGGCCAATCCAGCTAACCTGCACATCTTTGGACTGTGGGAAGAAACCGGAGCACCTGGTGCAAAACTCCACATAGACAGTCTCCGAAGGCAGGTCCCTAGTGCTGTGAGGCAGTAGTGCTGACCACTGAACCACCATGCTACACTAACCATGAATAGGGAACAAAGTAATACCAGAAGAATTGAAGACAACTTTGGTTCTGTCTTCACAAAAGAGGGCACAAATAAGTTCCTGAAATGTTAGGGAGCTAAGGGTCTCGTGAGAGAGTGGAATTGAAAGAAATGCGAATTAGTAAAAAATTGTTTATGAGAAATTATTGGGACTAAAGTCTGAGTAATCACGAGAGCCTGATAATCTATATCTCAGAGTACTAGAAGAAGGGTCCTTGAAAAATATTGGATGCTTTGGTAGGCATCTTCCAAAATTCTATAAACTCTGGAGTAGCTACAGATTGGACGGTGGCAAATGTAAACCCATTTAAAAAGGGGGGAAGAGAAAAACAAAAGTGAATTACAGACTAGTTAGCTGATAACAGAAGTGGGAAAAATACTGGAGTCAATTTTAAAAGACAAAAACTTAGAAGACATTAATGGGATTGGGCAAAGAAAGTATGGGTTCATGAATGGCACATCATGCTTAACTAATCCATAGGATTTTTCTGGGATATAACTGGCAGAACAGATAAGGGGTAACAAGTGGATATGGTGCATTTGGATTTTCAGAAGACTTTGGTAGGTGTCAGTGGGCAAACCTAAAGCACTGAGGATCAGAAGGTAATCTATTGACATGGATTGAGAATTCGTGATACACAGGAAACAGAGATTAGGAATACATAGGGAAGCAATGGCCTAGTGATATTATCGCAAGACTATTAATTCAGGAAACTTAGCAAATGGTCTGAAGACCTGGGTTTGAATCCCTCCACGGCAGATACTGGAATTTGAATTCAATAAAAATATCTGGAATTACGAATCTACTGATGATGACAAAACTATCTTTTTCACTATGTGTGTGCTTCAGAGAAGAAAATCTTCCATCTTTACCTGGTCTGGCCTACATGTGACCCCAGATCCACAACCATGTCATTGATTCCCAACTGCCCACTGAAGTGGCCTAGCAAGCCACTTGCCCTAGGAGTCTCCACATTGACTCCAGATCACATGAACTCTCATGGCGTCAGGTTAAACATGCTGATTACCAGGCATTGTTCTTCCTCAGCTGATGAATCAATACTCCTTCATGTTGAACAACATTTAGAGGAAGGACTGAGGGTGTCAAGGGTGCAAAATGTACTCTGGGTGGGGAATTTCAATGTCCGCCACCAATGGCAGCTCAGTAGGAGCACTACTTATTGACCTAGTAATGTCTTAAAGGACATAACTGCTAGTCTGAGTATGCAGCAGGTGGTGAGGGAAACAACAAGAGGGAATAACATACTTGACCTCATCCTCACGAATCTGCCGGCTGCAGATGCACCTGTCCATGGCAGTATCAGTGACAGTGACCACTGCACAGTCCTTGTGGAGATGAAGACCCGCTTTCGTATTGACAATATCCTCCATTGTGTTGTGTGGCAGTAGCATACTGTAAGTGGAACAGACTTCGAACACATCCACCAGCTCAAGACTGGGCATCCATGAGGTGCTATGAGTCATCAACAGCAGGAAAATTGTACTCCAGCACAATCTGTAACCTCATGGCCTGGCATATCCCCCACTCAACCATTACCATCAAACCAGGAGATCAACCCTGGTTCAACGGAGAGTGCAGGAGGGCATGCCAGGAGCAATACCAGACATACCTGAAAATGAGGTGCCAACCTCATATGGGGAGGCAATGGCCTAGTGGTATTATCGCTGGACTGTTAATCCAGAGACTCAGATAATGTTCTGGGGATCTGGGTTCGAATCCTGTCATGGCAGATGGTGAAATTTGAATTCAATAAATATCTGGAACTAAGAGTCTAATAATAACTGTGAAGCCATTGTTGATTGTTGGAAAAACCCACCTGGTTCACTAATGTCCTTTACAGAAGGAAACTGCCATCCTTACCCGGTCTGGCCTACACGTGACTCCAGACCTACAGCAATGTGGTTGACTTGTAACAGCCCTCTGGGCAATTAGGGATAGGCAACGAATGCTGTCTAGTCAGCGATGCCCTCATCCCATGAATGAATAAAGGAAAAAAGACCTGGTGAAACTACCAAATAAGGTTGCTTGCACGATAAACAGCATTAGCAGCAAGTGATAGACTGAGTTAAATTCTGCAGTCCTGTCACATCTTTTCTCATTTTTGGTGGAAAGCATTAGGAAGGCTGCTTTGTCGGGGTCTGGCATTGAGGAGGTGGCTGGCAGAGGGGTGAACACGGGGACTTAGCATCAGCAGCTACATTGGTGGAGGCAAGTCCTAGGAGGAGGGATACTTCGTGCGGCTTCTGCAGTATCAATGATGTTTCCTCATGGCCATTGTTTCCATGTCTGGTTATTGTCTGCATTTGCGTCTTCGGCAGCATGGCCAGGAATTCCATCGGATAGATCAGTGGCAGCTTCAGCAATGAGGAGGTTTCTCGTGGCCCGAGATTCCAGTAGCCGGTATGGATGGCCGGCTTCGGTGATGAGACTGTTCTTTGAGGTGGCTTTTATGGAGTCTTATGCCCCAGGATTCCAGTGGCCTGGCGTGGCGGTCTTGTAGTGGTACTGTCTTTTCTCAAACCCAGGAGCCACGATTTTAACTAAGATGCTCTTAGACTTAATTTGTTAAAAAATATTCTAATCTGTGCTTTCTGTTATTAATACAGGTGCTGTGGTATGGCAACTTAAACACTTTTCACAGTATGTTTTTGTAAAAAATACAAATGGCAATCAATAACTATTCCAGTTCCAGACTTGAATGGTGGTGGACATTTAAACAGTTCACTGGAGGAGGAGGTTCCACAAATATTCTCATCCTCAATGATGGAAGAGTCCAACACATCAGTGCAAAGATAAGCTTGAAGCATTTGCAGTGATCTTCAGCCAGAAGTGCAAGTGGATGATTACTCTCAGCCTTCTCCAGTGGTCCCCAGCATCACCGAGACCAGTTTGCAGCCAATTCAATTCACTCCATGTGATATCAACAAACATTTGGAGGCACTGATCCTGCAAAGGCTATGGGCCCTGACAACATTCCGGCAATAGTAGTGAGGCCTTGTGCTGCAGAACTTGCCGCTCCCCTAGTCAAGCTGTTCCAGTAGAGTTACAATACTGGTATCTACCCGACAATGTAGAAAATTGGCTCGGTATGTCTGTACACAAAAAGCAGGACAAATCCAACCCGGCCAATTACCGCCCCATCAGTCTAATGTCGATCATCAATAAAGTGATGGAAGGTGTCACCAACAGTTCTATCAACCAGCACCTGCTCAGTGATGCCCAGTTTGAGTTCTGCCAGGGCCGCTCAGCTCCTAAACTTATTACAGCCTTGGTTCAAAGACAGATGAAAGTGCTGAGTTCCAAAGGTGAGGTGAGAGTGTCAACTGTTGACATCAAGGCAACAGTCAACCAAGTGTGACATCAAGGAGCCCTTATCAAAACTGAAATCAGTGGAAATGAAGATGCAAACTCTCTGCTAATTGGAAACATACTGGGAACAAAGGAAGATGTTTATTGTATTTGGAGGTCAGCCAACTGAGCTCCATTTAATCTCTGCAGAAGTTGCACAGGGTAGTTTCTGAGGCCCAATCTTCTTCATTATTTCACCTATGACTTTCTGTCCATCATAAAGTCAGGAGTGGGGATGTTCGCTGATGATTGCAGAACGTTCAACACCATTTGCAACTCCTCAAATACTGAAGCAGTCCATGTTCAAATGCAACAAAATCTGGGCAATAACTAGGCTTGGGCTGACAAGTAGCAAATAACATTTGGACTGCACAAATACCAGGCAATGACCATCTCAATAAGATTCAGTCTGACCGCAA
Organism: Rhincodon typus; assembly: GCF_021869965.1. Lineage (NCBI taxonomy): Eukaryota > Metazoa > Chordata > Chondrichthyes > Orectolobiformes > Rhincodontidae > Rhincodon > Rhincodon typus. The sequence goes on from NC_063332.1 coordinate 70,958,339, forward strand.
CCCCTTGATAGTCAATGGTGTTACCATCACCAAGTATCCCATCAAAATCCTGGGATTACCATTGACCAGAAACTCAACTGGACTCGCCACATAAACACAGTAGCTACAAGAGAAAGTCAGAGGCTGGGAGTATTGAGGTGAGTAACTTATCTGCTGATTCCCCAAAGTCTGCCCACCATCTATAAGGCACAAATCAGGAGTACGGTGCAATATTCCCCACTTGTATGGATATTGTAACTCCAACAACACTCAAGAAGTTTTACAGAATCCAAGACAAAGCAACTCGCTTGAGTGGCAATATATCCATAAGCATCGACTTCCTCCAACAGCAATGGTCCGTGGCAACAGTGTTTACTGTCTACTTGATAGAACCTTTGAAACCCATGACCACTTCCATCTAGAAGGACAAGGGCAGCAGATATATGGGAACACCACCGCCACCAAGTTCTCCTCCAAGCTACTCACCATCTTGACTTGGAAAAATACCATTGTTTCTTCAGTATTATTGGACCAAAATCTTGGAACTCTGTCCTCAAGGGTTTTGTGGAACTACCTACAGCATGCGGACTGCAACAATTCAAGAAGATAGTTCACTACCACCTTCTCATGGAAACGCGGGATGGGCAATAAATGCTGGCCCAGCCAATGATGTCCAAGTCCCATGTGTGAATAAAAAAAGGGGTCTTTATTCTGGGTGACTAATGGTGTAATGCAGGGATCAGTGCTTGGACCCCATATATATGACCTGGATGAGGGAACCAAATGACATGTATCTAACACAGAAGTTGCTGGAAAAGCTCAGCAGGTCTGACAGCATGTGTGAAGAAAAAAAATCAGAGTTAACGTTTTGGGACTGGTGTCCCTTCCTCAGAACCGGATCCGAAACGTTAACTCTGATTTTTTTTCAAAGACGTTGCCAGATCGGCTGAGCTTTTCCAGCAACTTGTTTTCAGTTTTTATTGACATATATCTAAGTTAGCTGACAACATAAATGTGGGTGGGATTGAGAGTTGTGAGGAGGCTGTCAAGAGGCTTCAAGGTGATTTACACAAGTTGAGCGAGTGAGTAAAGATGTGGCACGTGCAGTGCAATGTGGTTAAATGTGAAGTTATACACTTTGCTGTGAGCAACAGAATAGCAGAGTATTATATAAATGCAATATATGGGGAGATGTGGATGTCCAAAGGTGTCCTGGTACCATAGCACCCTAAACAATAAAAGTAGACAGGCAGGTATAGCAAACAATTAGGAAGGCAAATGGTATGTTGGTTTGCACTGCAAGAAGATTTGAATTTGAAAGTTTCAAATATTAAAGGTATTGAAGGTGTATGGGGAGAATGCCAGAATATTGAATTGAGATAAAAGCTCCTCCAAAGATTGTATTGAATGGACGTGCAAGTTTGAAGGGCTGAAAGGCCTACTCCTGCTCCTAGTTTTTATATTTCTCTGTTTCTAAGTTTCTAAATCAGATCACATTCAGTGCTGGATGCATTGACAGCAAGGGCAGGTTTGGGACTTTGATATGGTACTGTGCAGGATTATTCTTAAAGGGAACCAGGTTGTGCCCTTAATGAAGTCTTATATCTCAACACTCTCACATCCTAAAAGAACATCTGAAAAGAGTAAAAAATAACATTAGCCCCACATCGGTTCACCAAATCTTCCAGGTGATACAAGTTTACATCTCATCCTCCTCAATTACTCATTCCAGAATACTGTAAAAACAAAACAGAATAAAATCCATGGCTAATTAGATCAATAACTTAGGGAAATTCCTCCCTGACTCCTTAAAGCAGTTAATATGCCTTTGATATAAAGTGCTTTTATGACAATTTCATAGGTAGTGAAGTTATTTGAAGTTTTGTATTTGGGACTTTATCAGTTCATATATTGGTTACAGCACAGAAGGAGGGCATTTGGCATTTCATCCCCTTGTTTATCAAGAATCATTTACTTTGGACTTAAAAATGTTCAAAGACATTGCTTCCACCACCTTTTGAGGAAGAGTTCTGAAAACTCATAGCTCTCCATAAGGAAAAGTTTCTCTTCACCTCTGTCTTATCAATTTTTAAATAGTAACCCCTAGTTCTAGATTCTCCCACAAAAGATAAGATTCTGTTTGTACCCAACTTATCAAGACTCCTTGAGAACTTATGTGTTTCTATCAAGTTATTTCTTACTTTTCTAAGCACCAGAGGATACAAGCCCATTTTGTCCAAACTTTCTTCATATGACCATTTGTCCATTTCAGGTATTAGGCAAGTAAACCTTCTCTGAACTTCTTCCAATTCAATCATGTAATTCCTTAAATAAGGAATACTTCAATGTGGTCTCACCAGTGCCGTGTGTAAAGTAATGTGCCTAGACATATTTAAACTGTTTCTTTTATAAAGGCAGCCCATTGTTCAACTACACTTTTCACTGCTAATCTTTGATTGCAATTTATCTTGGCACAACAAATTTCTGGCAACAGAAATGCCACAATGTTTGAGGATGAAATCATGATCAGCTCAAATCTTATGAACTTATCATACATTATAGAAATAAACTTGACATTGGATATTACAGCTTTATCACTGTTTAATTGCTATGAACATAGGGCACCCATTTGAAATGGATTCAGCACTCTTTGGATGATCTGATTGAAAGGCATAAATGTCCTTTAGTGGTAGATATACCTTATTAGCTTCTCTTGGCAAAGCCAGACTTACAAACCTCTTCCTAAACATCTTTCACATAAGTTGGTGGCCTGAAGACCACAACGTTCAACATTATCATATTGTTTCATTCCCCTGCTCTAACCAAATTAATATAATGTTATACTGATAGATAGTTTCCCAGGAGCTTTCCGTAATAGGAAGTGCTTTGGAGCGATGTTGACCAAACACAGGCAAGCAGGACTAGTTTAGTTGGGAAACTTAGTCGACATGGATGAGTTGGACCAAGGGGTCTGTTTATGTGCTGTTTCACTCTGCTGGTGAGCTATTGACCATGAGGAAGATGAGTAATCCATAAGAACTTTCTTTCGAATGGGACTACTCATTTGAATAAGGTGGTTTTGCTGAAACGTCCAGGTGTGTGAGGAAAAAATAGTTAATATCATAATGATCTGTCAGCAAGTTTGGAATATATTTTTCATTTCCTTCATTGGGCTGTTGACTTCATTTTCAACAAAACATGCAGAAGTGAAACACTTCTTTTCATCTTCCAATGAGGGAAGACCATCTACATCTGATCTTTCATATTTCTTGGCATCCACTTACCAAATAACAGAGCTAACCTACCCAATCTCTTGAGTGATCAGTGGAATATGTTTGCAGGATCAATGGACAGCAACTTATGTGGGGACCAGGTATATTAATGAATATTATATTGAACAGACTTGTATTCCGAATAGATATGAATCTTCGTTATTCAGCTTTCCTTAAAAATTATGTACTACTGTGACAAAAACTTTTCTTGCTCCAAAAACCATTTGCAACATTTTTTTTTCTAAACTGATCTGCTCAGTCTCTTAATAAAAGTGTTACATCTATATAAAACTTTAATGAATTGTTTGTGAAAATACTGAGTGCAGTAACAGACTCCCCAATATCAGAAAGTTATTGGAACTTTGAAATGGGTGCAATGCTGGATCACTAACATACTGTTGGTGTGCAGAAGTAACAATATAGAGAAAGATTGAAGCTTTTTTCACTAGAGAAATGCAAATTACAGAGCTATGAATTAGAATTTATATATTATATATATAGCTTTAAAAGCTGGGACAGGCTAGATAGAAGTAGACTCTTCCAATAACTGGTGGATCAAGACCAAGTTGTGAGCAAAAGTGATTAGTCGCTGAGGAAAAACTACACAATCATTTAGTCAGATTAAATAAGGGAATTAAGGAAAATGGATTGAAATGATTTTGAGACTGTTGGGGTTCAAATGCTTTGCTTGTGTGAAGGGTAAGCATCAATATTGACTTTTTTTTACTTCATAGGATACAGGTCAGTGTAAGGGCAGTATATATTGCCAGTCACCAAGTGTCCTCAAGAATGTGGTGCTGAGCCACCTTCCTGAAATACTCCAGGCAATATATTATGTAGTTACCCTTACAGCACTGTGAAATGGGGTGTTCCAACAATTCGATCAAAAAGGCCAATTACAATCCATATCAGAATGATGTGTGACTTGGATTGGAGCTGGCCACTCGGCCTGTTTCTGAGTTGTAACTTCTATGACCCCTCATTACTGAGTATTGATCTCATTCTTGAATGTAATCAATGAGTGAGCATTAGCACACCTCTGAGGTGCAGAACTCCAGAGATTCACATTTCCTTAACTGAAGAAGTTTCACTACGTCTCTCTCTTGAAATGGCCAACTTGTAACCTGAGAGCATGAGCTTAATATCGAGAGTCTTTTCGAAGGGAAAATGACTTCTCAGCATCTAACCTGTCAATGAGATTGCCTTTCATACTTCTGATCTCCAGAGAATATTAGTCAATTCCTCTTCATAGGATAATGCTGTCATATGGCAATAACAACCTACATTTGTGTAACACTTTATAGCGAAATTCCTCTTTCACAAGAATATTACCAAAGAAAATTTGACACCAAACCACAAAGAGTGATACTTTAACACATGATCTGAATAAAGTTGCAAAGAGGAAAGGTCTAAGAAGAAAAGAGATTAAGTCAGATGGAAAGTTTTGGGGAGGGAATTCTAGAACTTAGGGTCATGACAGATGAAGGCGCAGTCAACAAAGACAAAGCAATTACATTGGCTAAATAAGAGAAAAATGATTTTGATGTTGGAAATCTGTAATAAGGTTTAGGAAACTGAAATCAGACAAGGCCCTTGAGGAATATAAAGGAAACAGGAAATAACTGAAACACGAAATTAAGATGGTTAAACGGGACCATGAAATATTTTTGGCAAATAGGATGAGGGAGAATTCCAAAGGGATTTTACATGTACTTTCGGAGCAAGGGGGTAGCTAAGCAAAAAGTAGGGCCACTGAAGGACTAAGGAGAGAATTTATGTGTGGATCTCTAGGAGTGGATGAGGTCTTTAATGAGTACTTCACATCAGTATTTACCGAGAAAAAGGACATGGATGACGGTAAGATTAGAGAAGGGTATGTTGATTTTCGAGGCCATGTTAATATTAAGGAAGAGGAGTTTTTAGGTGTCTTGAAAAACACTCAGGTGGATAAGTCCCTAGAGCCTGAGCCTGATGGGATCTATCCCAAGATATTGAGGGAGGTAAGGGAGGAGAATGTTAGGGCCTTTACAGAAATCTTTTTATCCCCTTTTAGCCACAGGTAGGGTCTCAGAAGACTAGTGACTAGCCAATGTTGCTTATTTGTTTAAGAAGGGGCAACTGAAATAATCCAAGAAATTATAGGCTAACAACCTTGACAAATTTCCTGGGTTTTGTCTGTGCCCAATAGCTTGGCAATGCATCCGTATTGTATGGTTAGAATATCTAGCTGAGGGGCAAGGTGCACAAAGGCAAGGCAAAGCAAGTCAAGGCAGGAATGCAGCAAGCAGGTAGGTTCAAAATGAGTGAACACCAAGACAGCAAGTGAACAAGCTGGAGATGATGCAGCCTGTTCCAGTTCATGAGCTGGGCGCATGTCCCTAATTGTGAAGTGTCCGCGCTGAAGCCTTTCATTGATAGCTTCCAGGGAGCATGGGGCACAACAAAGAAGTGCAGAGGGGTACTGTGAGTGGGTTGGAGATGTGCCACATCTTCTTCCCATTCTGCTCCTACACTTCTCACCAAGGTGTCATGGCAATTTTCAAGTTCTTTGAACTTGAACCATGGTGGCATGGTGGCTCAGTGGTTAGCACTGCTGCCTCACAGCGTTAGGGACCTGGGTTTGATTCCAGCCTCGGGCAACTGTCTGTGTGGAGTTTTACATTCTCCCTGTGTCTGTATGGATTTTCTCCGGGTGCTCCGTTTTCCTCCCACAGTCCAAAGATATGCAGGTTTGGTGGGTTGGCCATGCTAAATTACTCATAGTGTCTAAGGTGGGAAATGTAGGGATAGGGTAAGGGGTGGTCTGGGTGGGATGCTCTTCAGAGGGTCAGTGTGGACTTGGTGGGCTGAATGGTCTGCTTCCACACTGTTGGGATTCCATTGTTCTTGAAGTGTGATCACAGTGGGAAAACATTTGGGAAGCATTGTTCCTAAACATTGTAGTTATTTTTTTAAAAGGGAACGTTCACAGTGGGTATCACCCAGCATTCATTGTCCACATGATAGGTAAGAGTCAAATACATTGCTGGGACTCTCGAGTCACACGTAGGCCAGACCAGGTAAGAATGGCAGATTTCTTTCACATTTTCTCACAACAATTGACCAGCGGTCACATAGTCATCCTTAGACTGGCTTTTCATTGAATTCAAATTTCATCATCTGCCGTTTGAACCCTTGTCCCCAGCACTAAAGCTTGAGGTGGCTGGGGTGGAGAGGGGGTGCCACTAGTGTTGGCAGTTCCTGGCTTCTACTTGAGTGACAGTGCCACCATGCCATCACGAGCCCAAGCTGCAATGCATCCATAAAGATCAGTTATGAGTTCTGCATTTGTTCACACTCCGGACAGTTCAGTTCAATTCTCACAAACCAAAGCAGAATTGTATCTCCAACAAGACAACTGTCTGTTAGCTTGAGCATTAAGCAATGGGAAAACATGATAGCACAGTTACAGCCTGTCTTTTCACTATCTGGACTTGGGTTTCAACCTGAATATGTTTGGTTTAACAAAATACTTCTCTTCATGCAATTTTATCTTGCATAAAATAAATTTGGGCACTTTCAATGCCAAACCACAGCAGAGAACTGTCTACAATTTAACACATTTCGTCAAACCGACAGAATAGAAAGGCATTGTGTTTTATAATTTTTAATTAAAGAAATATTTCATTGAATGATGAATTGTGCCTGTGATGGGCAGATGCAGGTTTGTTTGGGAGGTATAGAACACATAATCTGGGTTGCAGATGTTTTCTTTGATTCATGTAGAATGAACTTTGATACAGTTTTTCAAGTTTTTGCTGCCCGTGAATAGACTTTTACTGATGTTTAAAACAATGTTTCATGGATTTCAGTTTAAAAAGTGTTTTGTTTTCACCAGAATAATTCACTAAAAGTGTCAATGAGGATGTCTGTTCATTTTAATAATTTTTTGTACATTAAAAAATGCTGCGATGATCCTATGGATTTAATAAGCAAATGATGCTTTTGGAGTTTAAGATTATGTTTTCTTGCACACTCTATTAGTTCATCTTAAAATAAAATTTTGCTCTTAACAAGTTGTTAATTGTCCAAATATTGTAGTTCTGATGCAACAAATGTGTTCAATAAGAAGGCAGAAGTAGCTTTGGTTTTACATTTCAAAGATCAAATGATAAAAGGGTTTAGATAAACAGACAATTTGTGCACAGTAAACAGAGGAGCTGAGCAACAGAAAACAAAGAAGCTTTTTGTATGCTTGAGCTGACAGTTCTCTCATATCAAAGGCAAGATGATCCACTAAAACAAAAACGACTTGTCTTTGAGCAGGTAGAGAGATGAGGGCGACTTCTGGAGTTGGTGAAGTCACTCAAGGCAGAACAAATACGTGACATGAGATTATTATATCTATGCAGGTAGCACGGACTGTGCAAAAAAAATGTTTCAATTGGATATGGTTTTCTGAGATCATTTTGTTTGGACCCACATAGTACAATAAACAGCAACTGTAATAAGCTGTGACTAAATGTGCAGCCTCATCTTTCGACTAGGCTCTTTGAGTTCAACAGTTCTAGATTATAACCTCTTGTTTTTCTTTGTTTTGGTTTCATAAATTTTTTCTCCTTATTTTTGTTTCTAAATGGCATAAATCCATGGTACTGCCATTCATACAACTGCAAATCATGCCTTCTGTTATTTTACCTGTCCCATTATCACTTTCCTTTGGCTTGCATTATAAACTCTTTGGCATTCAATCTCTCTTGCCATTCACCCTATCCCAACCTTCCATTCTATTCTTTATCTCAAGCACTGTCCTTTCCTTTCATTTGTTTAAAACCTGTTACATCTCTAACTTTTTTCAAGTTAGTTGGTGAAATTGGCCTGGCAGTGAGAGAAGGCCGTGCGCAGAATGGCGGCTCCTCCTGGTAGTCTGAGGCAGCAGCAAACATGGCTCCTCATGGCAACTGGAGGCGGTGATGGCAGTGGCAGCAGGTCAGTACTCCGGCGTTCAGGGGCTGGCAGCGGTAGTAGTGGCAAAACTCTTCCAGCGATTGGAGGTGGCGGCGGCAGCGGAATTTTCAAGATGGTGGCACCAGCGAGGCGACATTTTGGAGGAGGGCGGGTAGAGCGGGGTTCTTAGCTAATCGGCAATGGTGGCCAGGTCTGGCAGCAGAGTTGGGGACTTCTGGTTACATTAGGCTCAGAGAGGGACTTCTGGCACTGGCACAGTGGCAGCATGGTATGCCCCGAGTCTGAGCCTCTGGCATCATTGAGGCAGCAGTGGAGCTGGGAACCTCTAGTTGCAGGGTGACTGAGGGTTCAGCATGGGACCTGGCATTGGTGTTGGCATCAACATTGCGAGGTGGGCCTGGTGGCAAAGACATGGCACCTAAAGAGTGCCAAATACCATGTTGGTGGGTCTGGTGCAGATGGTGGTGAGGGGGGACGGTGAAGGCGGTGTGGTGGCACAGGAATTGTTGGTGAGCAGCTCAGGCCTCAGGACTATCTTTTCAGTTATATCTTTTGTCCTTTTTATTCTTAAACTATCCTCTTTCAGTTATAAGCTTTATCCTTTCTTTTTTAAATTTTTCAGTTTGGTGCTGGATTGTGGTGACTGTGGAAACTTTTCACTGAATTTTTCTGAATAATTCACTGTAAAATGCAAGTGACAATAGATAAATCATTCATCCAGTTTTGATGAAAAATAATCGCCCCGAATGCAAACTCTGTTTCTTCCTCCTTAAAAGCTGCCAATTTGCTGAGTATGTCCAACATTTGCTGTTTTCATTATAAGCTTTCTTTCTATTGTGCTCTAGAGGACTTGCTTCAGATTGCATAACTGTATCCATATAACTCCGAGGGAGAATGAAGGAGAAGTTTGTTTTTGATTGCTTTGACATATGGGTTTTGCTCTCGCTCTTTCTACGTTACAAATCTTTCTTTATAAATGATTGTGACTGCATTGTTGTAATCAAGAGACTCAATGAAGTGCTCAAAAATACCAATTTAGTTCATTTTAAGATCTTCTACTATCTTCTTCTGGAATTGCTGGCTCAAATGTAAATTCCAGTTTGTCAAGTTTCTCCTCATAATTTAACCTTTGGAGTCCTAGTATCATTAAGCTGTGGTACACTTTTCCAAGGTCAATATGTCCCTCTTAAGGTCCAGTGCCCAGAGCTTCTCATAGCATTCTAGCTGTGGTCCAACCAGGGCTTTGTATAGTTGAAGCTCGACTTGCATCTTTTTGGACATTCTATTCTTTTCAATGAAAAGCCCAACACTCTAATCATCTTTTGATTATATCTTTCACCTGCTCATGATATTTTAATGCTCCATGTACCTGAAGCCACAAGTTGCTTTGGACTTAAAAGTACCCTGTACTTTCCTTTAAAATAGATCATGTCATATTTGCCTACATGGAAATTCATAGATCACAGTTTTGCACATATAATTAATCAATCAATATCTCTATAACCTTATGCCTCCATCTACACTGTCTGCCATATCATTAACAAATTTTGATATGTGGCTTTCTATTCCATCATTATATCATTATTAAATACGGTGAATAGTTGAAGCCTCAACACATCCTTTATGGACATCACTCAGTCACGTTTTGCTTACTATAGGCCTGTTCTGTAATTCTTATTTTCTGCTTTAGCTGTTCAGCCATTCAGAAAAGATCAATGCCTTTAATCCTGTGTGTTGGGAATTTATCAACTGCTTTTTGGAGGTCTATGCAAATAACATGCCTAGATGGGCACCGTACACTTCTGTAGTCACCCTAACAAAGCTTAATTTCAGTGACTGAATTATTAGACACCCAATATAGATACTTGGTAGCATCAGTTAAAGTGAATGTGCCCTTACAGCTAGCCTACATATCTAAAACAAGAGGTGGGCTGTCGCTGCACCAGGTGCCGAATCTGACCTGGAAATCGAAGAGGAACAGCTGAGCGTAGAAGAAAACCAGGGTCCAGTTTGTCAGAAGCTACACTGAGGTCTGGGTAATGAAGTGCAAAGGAGGAGAAATGTGTTGTTTCTGGAGAGATCCCTTCAAAATGTTTTGAAAAGGCAGAAGGTGCAGATTGTCACAGTATCAGTACAAGGAGATTTGCACGTTTGTACAGTGCCGCAAGAAATTGTCAAGGTCAGTGAATACATCTTCAAATACAATATTCAATCAATAACATTGCTGAAATATCCAGACCCCTATCAATCACTCACCAATAATCTACATCAATCAGGGCTCTTACTTAACATGCATATGCTTCACCCTACCTCACATACTTAACATTGTTGCAAACCTCATACTCAAATTACAGAGTGTGCACATTGCCAGTTGTTCATCCATTGAACAATATCACCTAAATATATTGCAAAATTCAAACTGGCACATTCCCCTCTGTCTTGCAGGTGAACATTGCACAAAACTGAAGGCATCAAGAACAAATGGGGAGGGAGTGCCATACCTGTGTTATTGGGACAGCCATTGTTGATCTCAAAGCCAGTGGCAGGGTTGAAAGCCAAAGTGGATGGCATGTTCATACCTAAGCCCCCTTCTCACAGACCATATTCAGCATCCCCATCCCACTTTCTGTTTGAAGCTGCAAGTGGTGAAAATGTGTACCTCTTACTTACTAGCTGTCCTTGTGTAACATCCCTTATAACTGCTAGTTTTCAGACAGTCCATAAGTACAAACTGGTCAGGCAGTGGAGGAAGATCAAGAAGGGAGTGACGATGAAGACACAGCGTGGTTCCTTGTTTTCATTCTCACAGCTAATAATTGAACTACTGCACTTGTCTTACAGAACGTTTAGAGGTGGGATCTGCATGTGATAAATCAGACATGCCAGTGCTTTGCAGTCAAAGCAAGTTCCAACTTACTGGTGGGTGACATCTCAGGCATGTTCTGCCACAGAGGACTAGATGAAGAATATTGATGAGCTAGGCTACAGAAGAAAGTTGATGGCATACACTACATTGGGAAGCTTGTGACCAATGTCACAGAGCATGGATTATTCCAGAACCAACTTTAAACAGAGTTTTGCACTGATCTTGAAGCCCACATGTTTTTCCAACATGGGAGTGTGGCAAATTCCAACAACATACTTGTGAACCCATGAAGGAATATCCAATGGCTGATACCTCATCTTCTTTTACAATCCAAGCCATTTCTATCCGATGTCTTTGCTGCAGCATATGCTCAGACAACTGGTTGTATAGAACTTGATTTTTATTTATTCATGGGATTCGAATGCCACTGGTTGGACCAAAATTTTACTGGCATTGATAAGCTGATGGGGAATTGCTTACTTGAACTGCTGAAGCCCATATGCTGTAGATAGACACACAGTGATACATGTCCAAGTCAGGTAGCTTGAAGGAGAATTTCTGAATGGTGGTGGTACCATGTATCTGCTGCCCTTGTCCTCTTAGATGGAAGTGGTTCTTGTTTTGAAAACTGCTCTCTGAGAAGCCTTGGTGAACTTCTGCAGTACAGTATGTAACTGGTGCACACTGCTTCTCTTGTTTGTTGATGGTGGAGGGAGTGGATGTTTTTGTTGATGTGGTGCCAGTCAAGTGGACTGCTTTGTCCTGGATGGTGCGAAGCCACTTAAATGTTGTTGGAGCTGCACTCATCCAGGCAAGTGGGCAATATTCTATCTCAGTCGTGACTCCTTTCTTGTAGATGGTGGACAGGCTTTGGAGAATCAGGTTACTTGCTGCAGGATTCCTACCTTTTCCCCTTCTGTTGTACTCACTGCATTTGTATTATTATCCAGTTCAGTTTCTCATCAGTGATAAGCCTACAGGATTTTGATGGTGGGGCATTCCATGATGGTAACACCATTGAATGTTAGTGGGCAAAAGTTAGATTCTCTTTTATTGCAGTTGGTCATTATGTGGCATCTATAGAGCAAGTTCTGGAGAAGGGTCACAAAAGGACCTGAAAAGTTAACTCTTCTTTCTCTCCACATATGCTGCCAGACCTGCTGAGTTTTTTCAGCAGCTTCTCTTTCCATTTGGAGATAGCAAGAACTGCAGATGCTGGAGTCAGAGTCGATACAGTGTGGAGCTGGAGGAACACAGCAGGTCAGGCAGCATCGGAGAAGTACGAGATGAAGGGTCTAGGCCTGAAATGTCAACTCCCCTACTCCTCTGGTGCTGCCTGACCTTCTCTTCTCATTTCATGTTTTTCCCACTTGTTGGTTCACTCACCACCAGCCGATTGCTAAATATTGCTCTTCAATTTCCTGGGTTAGGCAAAACATGGCACGGGGCTTGAACATATACTTTTTCTTTGCAGTGAGCAGATTCCTACTTGTGAAACATAAATGAGCCACATGATAAGCTTGACTGATTATCTTACATTGTTTTTATTACAGATATTTGTGCACCTGGAATCATCCAGCAAGTGCTGCCCAAATACAAAATCACATCTATCAGTGCCTTTATTTGTTTTTAGATTTCAAAACACATGGTGGTTGTGTACAGTCTGCACTCTGCCTGTTATGAACAACTAAAGGAACATATTATTTGATTTGATCAGCCAGTCAATAAGACACAGAGGCCTATGTATCTGGCCTTGTACTGGCAATGAAACATCTTTCTGAACCGATTAAAGTACTGTGGTTGTGGAAAATACACACTTGCATAACCACTGAATAGTAGAAGTATGAAGTGACTTGTATACTCTATTGTTCACATTTTTAGGATATTTTCCTTCCTGAAGTAATTTGATATGGATTGGACACATTTTCAGTTCCAAAATTGGTGGCCTTTGGCACATTTACAAGTTTTTGCGATACACACCAAGCAATGATCCTGCAGGATAGCTTTGATCCCATCAATCTCTGCAACAAGCTTGCAGGATGAGAAAATAGTTAGTGGCTTATTTACATGATTTCTGATGAAGTAGAGTTGACTTGTTAATCAATCTTTTCTGCTGTATTATAAATTGTTGTGATTGCTTGAAATTTGACATTCTTGTGTTTCTCCTGATAGGTGAGAGATGAATAGCTTCAGCAATATGTATCTCTTTTCATCAATGAACTATCAAGTGCAGTAAGATATCTCACCAAAGTAATTGTAGCAATCTGATAGCATAGAACAATGCAGGGAATTTGTTGAGAGTGGAGATTGTCATTAAGATAGCCATATTTTCCCATAACTAATAAATCCTCAATAATGCATCTGTTGTTTATGGCAAATTTTAGGCAGTGATCCAGCCCAGTAAAGAGGTCTAATGAAAGTAAACATGACATTCACAGTTTCTTTACTCATGTTCCATCTGGATTTTTGGTTTGAATAAAGAAGGTGCACCTGCAGCTGCACTGTGAATTCTCTCTGTAGTCATGTTAATGTTAAACCTTTCCACATATTATTTATCTATAACTTTGTAAAGTGCTTGACGAAAGAATAAAAATTAAAATAATTAGCAATGATGTCTTTGGTCCTCTCTATCTTTCTTAGATCCTTCAACCAAAATTCATATGATACTATTCCTCTGATCTCTTATGCAACCTCACTCCTTTACTCTCCTGTCCGTGGCAATGTTTCCAGCTTCCTAAACCCCATTCTATGGAATTCCCAACTTTGATAGCTGCTCTATTTCTCTACATCTCTTTATCTCTTTAAAATATGTTAAACCTGTGTCTTTGACCACGCCTTCTAATATCTCTGTGAAGCATTTTGGGACATTTATTTAATGCCTTTGAAATAGAAAAGAATCAAGTTATTGTTGCAATAATTACAGGATATGTAATAAAGATTTTATACCTATTTAATGTGAAACTACTAACATGGAAAGATTTACAGATTGAAGAATTGTACAAGTGACTAAATATGTAGTACAGAAAATTAACTTGTATTCTTGTCAGCAGTTTTGTAAAAAGTGACAAGCTGACCAATTCTGCTAAGTTTAAATCAAATTATAATTAAGCGAATTAAAATTGCTAGCTCTTTTCTGCCTCAGGCTAATTTCAAAATCTCTTTCTCTGGAGGTGATATACAAACCCATAAACTTGGCACATTGCTGACTCAAGACCTGGCAACTTACAAAGAGAAGAGGATGACCACTCATTAGGAGTTGAAGATCTGTTGAATGGAAAAGACCTTTACAATCTAACAGATTACCTTCAGTGTCAAGAAAATATCACATCCCATGGCACCTCTCGTATGACATTATCAGATTTGTGTTGAGCACTTATCCCAGTTGTCTATTGAATTTGCTGATACAATTGACCTTCTGAAGGTTCTTAATTTCAGGAAAAAAGGCAAACAAATGGACCTACAAGAATAACACCAAGTGGGGAGCGGCATAAATAAAGTCGAGAAGCGAGGTCTATATCATTCCCAAAGACAAGGGGGTGGGGAACGGATTTGCATTGGGTTGAAATTCCAGAACGTGATCCAGCTGGAAACAAATGTATCAACATTTCACAATCAAGTTATGTGTTTTTGATTGTTAAGCAGCTGCTGTTAAGGACTCAATTTAAGTAATTTTGAAAATCTGGCTTTTCGGGACTAGCAAAAGGAAAGTAGGCACAGGAGAGGGAGCTAATTTTTTGTAAGGATGATGAATACTTCCTTTCTACTGATCCACAGTTTATTGTCACACCTTACTAGTCTGGTGAGGTGAAAATCAAGCCCTGCTAATGCCTGAGTTGTTACAAAAGTTAAAGATTTTAAAAAGGATGCAAAGCTTGTCCAGATTACTTTTAGAACCAGGTTGACAGAAAAAGCAGACCAGGTTTCTATGCTTAATAAAAATGACTAGTTGTTCCAAGTAATTAGACTCTAGCCGCAATTTTGAACTGTTGTCATATAACTCTATTAAATAAAATTATAATCCCTTTATAAACTCCCTCTTATATACACACAGACAAGCGCAGACAGGAGAGTGTTAGAGATGGAGGTAGATCTGGAAATGAAGCTCACTGGCTCCTGCACACAGCATTACTGAGATGATTCTCATGATTCTTGTGTCCTCCTCCTAAGGAAGCTGTTACTCCTTTGCTGGAATCAGCAGCTGTGTAAACAATGTTTAGAATGAGTATCAGGTTCCTTGCTTTCAAATATGCAGCAATCCTCTAGCAATCCATTTATTTTCCCATTTCAGTCCACAATTGAAAATACAGAAAAATAACAAAAAACATAGACTTTACGTTAAAGTAAACAGTACAAATATAAGGTTAAAGTGAACAGAGTTAAACTACTTTAAGGTTAATTAAGGCTATAATAATGTTAAAGTAAATAATAGTAAACTAAGTTCAAAGTAAATTTAAAATACTCTAGAGTAGCTCGGCCAAGAGTAATGTTTGTCCTGTGGCAGGTGGGATTTTGGAGTCCTTTCCAGTGACTTAGGCAAATCCATATGTAGAATATGCCACCAGGCAAGAGGTATAGATTCTGGAAGTCAAGCAGCAGTTGTGAGGCAGAGTATTCTGTGTTTCACATTCAGAGAGAAGATCACATGACAGCTTAGGGGCAAGTAGGCAAATATAGAATCAGAGAGTGCCAAGCAATCCAAGGGAAATGGACAGGAGTCCTCACAGCTCTTGCTCACTAACTGGTTTTCCTTTCTGGACACTGGCAATGGTGATTGTTCCTTAAAGTCGTGCAGCGAGAGTCAAGCTTGTGGCACCACAGTGGGCAGCTGTAAGTAGAGGAAGATGAGTGGAGCAGTGCTGATAGGAGATTCTTTAGATAGCAGAGCACACACGTGTTTCTAGGGCCACCAATGTGGCTCCAAGATGGTAGGTTGCCTCCTTGGTGCAAGAGTTATTTATCACAGGCTGCAGGCCATTCTTCTGGAAGGCAGTAAATGGCTAGAGGTTGTCGTCCATGATAGAACCAATTACATAAGTAGGAGGAACTATATTTTCCTGCAATTAAAATTAAGGATTAAATAGAAAATTAGCAAGCAAGTCCTCAAAAGTAATGATCTCTGAATCATTCCCAGTGCCATGTGCAAGTGAGTAATGAAATAGGAAGATACAACGGATGAATGTGTGCTTGGAAAGATAGTGCAGGCTGGAGGGCTTTGGGTTCCTGCATCCCTCAGACTGGCTTAGGGAAGAAAGCACGTGTGCAGGCCAGACTGGTTGGACCAGGACAGAGCCAGAGCTGAGTTCCTCATGTGTGGTTTTGCTTGGGAGGTTTTAAACTAACTCAGCAGGGGTGTGGATACCAGAAGAGAAAGTCAGAAAGTAATACTGGGCTCCAGGGAATACCACAAGGGGCAGATAGCACTGGAAAACAGAATTGTACATTAATAGGGGAAGTCAGAAGAAGACAGAGAGTGGTGAAGTCTAAATCAGAGTTACACTAAACGTATGTGAATGAACAGAGCAATGTTAACATGATTCGGAATTACCAAGTATTAACTGGGATTAAAATGTTGTGGCGATGACAGGTCTGGCTCAAGGAGGCTTGGGAATGGAAATTATTCCTGGTTACAGGGTGTTCAGAAAATATTTGAAAGAACAATAAGGAGGAAGGATAGTGTTTTTTTGGTTAAGGAGACCATTGCAATACTGAAGAAAGAGGATGTCCCAGAGGGTTCATGGATAGAATCTAATCGGTTAGAGTTAAGGAACAAAATGGGTGCAATTACATTGCTTGGTGTAATCAATAAACCACTCATTAGTGTGAGGGATGTAGAGAAACCAAGCTGCAGGGAAGTTACAGATAATTGCATACATTATACATTAGTTATAATGGGGTATGTTAATTATCTGAATATAGATTGGGGTAGTGGTGGTGCAAAGTAGAGTAAGAGGCAAACATTCTTAGATTGTGTCCAGGAGAACTTCCTACAGCAGTATGTCCAGTCCTACAAGCATGGAGGCTCTGCTGGACCTTGTCCTCAGGGATAAGGAAGGCCAAATTGATCAAATACTGGGGACAACATTTCAGGGACGGTGTTCATTGTGTTATAAGGTTTAGGATAACGGTTGAAAATGATTATGAACAATCTACAGTAAGAATAATCAACTGTTTAAGAGCTGCCTTCAATTCAACAGGAAAGAGTCTAGAATTTGCAAATTAGTCACAAAATTACAAATCCAGTCCTGGAAAGACTGGAGCCAAATACTGGTGTTAAAAAAAACAATAGCTGAATATTCGGCTGCCTTCAAAGAGGAGATGGATTGAATGCATTCAAGATATGTTCTCGCAAAAGAGAAAGGTACGGCAAACAAATCCAGAGCTCCCTACATGACGATCAAAATAGAATTAAGATAAAGATGAAAAAATGTGCGTATATCAGATGTCAAGTCATAAATACATTTGAGAATTAAGCTGAATACAGAAGGTTTAGAAAAGAGGTGGAAAAGCAAATAAAAGAAGCCAAGATTTGTGACAAAAATAGACTGGCCACTAAAATATGGGGAATCCCAAAATCCTTTATAGGCGCATACATAGTAAAAAGACTGGTAAAATGAGGACTAAGGTCCCAGGAGGGACCAAAAATGGGGATCTACACATGGTGAAAGGAGGCATGATTGATATATTAAATGAATACTTTGGATCTGTCTTTACTTAGGAGGCAGATGCTGCACAGGCTGTGATGTTAGGAGAGGGAACACAGTCACTGGAAGGGCTTAACATTGATAAGGAGGGGGTGTTGAATAAGCTATCAGTACTTAAAGCTGATAAGGCTCTGCGGCCAGACGAGATACATACAAGAGTATTGAAGAAATTGAGAGTAGAAATTGCAGAGGTTCTGACAATAAACTATCAATTGTCCCAGGGCTCAATGATGGCTTCAGAGGACCAGAGAAATGCAAAGATTACACTTTTGTTTAAAGAACATTGTAAAGGTTGGCTCAGCACATGACAAAATCAAATTCAAAGCTCTATGGGCACGAATGGTACTGGGAAAATTGATGATAATAAGACGAATTTCTTGCCTCCTCAATATTACCTGAAAACAACGAACGGTAAGAATGCACAAAACCATTACATTCAGCTTTGAAAGCCATGAGTAGCTCGGAGATTTGCAGATGTCTTTGGCAGCTCATCTCTTGTCTAGATCAAAGAATGGCTCTGTTTCCATTGGAAAACACACTGGCTTAGTTCAAACCCTTATAGTGCAGTGTGATAGATGGTAACAAATACACCTGTT
Organism: Rhincodon typus; assembly: GCF_021869965.1. Lineage (NCBI taxonomy): Eukaryota > Metazoa > Chordata > Chondrichthyes > Orectolobiformes > Rhincodontidae > Rhincodon > Rhincodon typus. The sequence goes on from NC_063332.1 coordinate 70,976,700, forward strand.
AGGGTTTCAAACAGAAGCAAATCATAACATACTGATTTGACAGGGAAAAATATTATTAACTGTCAGACACTTTGCAGACAGCAATTATACAGCTTACTTTATCAGAAAGAGAAGTTAAATTTTTTAACGTTGGAAGGCATTGAAATACGTTGTTTGTTTGTGATGAGGCCCATCCTGGAACAGGATACTTTAGATCTAGTCATCCATGGCTGGGAAATCCCCTGGATTTGCTCCCATTCTGCCGACATTATTTCACTGGTAGTGCAGCAGTCATCCTGTTTACATGATTTAGGAAGGTTTTTGCCATATGTTGAGCTAAGCCATGTTGGAGTGGTAGTCCAAGAAATAATCGGGTTTATACTTAGCTCTGTCCTCTTTGTGTAACTCCATCCAAATTTGAATGCATTGAAACTCTCTGTACAGATACTCCTGTGTGTGATTTCATTGGCGTATGTACTGGGATCATCCCAGTGGGATGCATTTGGTTTCACAAATAATTGCACAATGTTCAGCATCATTCATGACTTCTCAGATAATGAAGAAGTCTGTGTTTGAATGCAACAAGATCTGAACAATGTCCAGGCTTGGGCTCACAAGTGGCAAATAACATTCATGCCACACAAATACCAGGCTATGACCATCACCAATAAGAAACAATCTAACCACTGCCCCTTGACATTCAATGGTGTTACTATCATTGAAATCCCCACTATGAACATTCTGGGGGTTATCATTGACCAGAAACTCAAGTGGACTCACCATATAAACACAGAGGGTACAAGGCTAGGTCAGAGGGCAGGAATACTATGGTGAGTAACTCACTTCCTGACTCCTCAAAGCCTACCCATCATTAAGAAGACACAAGTCAGGCGTGACGTGGAATACTCTCCACTTGCCTGGATGGGTACAGCTCCAACAACACTCGAGAAACTTGACACCATCCAGGATAAAGCAGCCCATTTGAATGGCATTACGTCCACAAGCATCCACTCCCTCTGACACTCAGTAGCAGCAGTGTGTACTATCTACAAGATGCACTGCAGGAATTCACCAGAGATCCTCAGGCAGCACCTTCCAAACCCATGAGCACTTCCATTTAGAAGGACAGGGCAGCAGATAAATGGGAACAAAATCACCTTCAAGTTCCCCTCCAAGACACTCACCCTCCTGACTTGGAAATATATCGCTGATCCTTCACAGTTGCTGGGTCAAAATTGTTTCACGTCCTCCCCAAGGGCATTGTGGGTCAACCCACACCAGGTGGACTGCAGCAGTTTAGGAAGGCAGTTCACCATCACCTTCTCAAGGGCAACTAGGGATGGGCATTAAATGCTGGCCAGCCAGCGACATCCACATCCTACAGAAGAATAAATAAAAGTGAAACTGATTGGTACAATAACTATGGATACGCAAAGGTTATGAGTCTATAGATTTGACGATAGTTTAGAAAAGAATCATAAGGGCAAGATCTTCTTTCATGAAAAGCCAGGGAAAAATGAACTTTATTGTAAACTCAATAATCTTTTAGATCTATAAAAATAAATATAAAACAATACAGATGCTGAAAATCTGAATTTAAAAACAGAATAGTCTGGAGAAATTCAATAGGTGTGGCAGCATCAGTGGAAAGAGAAACAAGACTCATTTTGAGTCTGATATAAGGAATAGCATTTTCTGTTTCTATCTCTTAGTTTTATTTCATGTTTTCAACATTTGTCATCATGCTCATGTTACCTAATAGCAGAACACTTGGGGGTATTTTAAAATGTCTCCCACCTTGCCATTCTGGGTTTTGTTTTAGATATACAAAAAGTAAGAAAGAGGAAAAAGTAGACATTGGACCGCTGGAAAATGAGGCTGGAGAGTAGTAGTACAGAACAGACAAAGGGGGAGGAGGAGCACAATAGGTACTTTGCATCAGTCTACATGAGGAAAGACACCAGCAGCATACCAGAATTTCAAGAGAGTCAGGGGCCAAAGGTGTGTATAGTAGGCATCACAAAGGCGAAGGTGCTGGGGAAGATGAAAAGTCTGAAGGTGGATAAATAATCCAGACCAGATGGACTACACCCCAGAGTTCTAAAGGAGATAGCTGAGGAGATAGTGGCGGCAACGGCGGTGATCTTTCAGAAATCACTGGAGTCAGGAAGGGTCCCAGAGGACTGAAAAGTGGCTAATGTAATATCTCTATCTGAGAAGGGAGGGAGACCACAGATGTGAAATTATAGGCTGGTTAGTCTGACCTTGGTCGTTGGTAAGATTTTAGAGTCTATTAATAAGGATGAAATTGTGGAGTACTTGAAAATGCATGGTAACACAGGACTGAATCAGCAGGGCTTCATTGAGGGGAGGTTATGCCTTACAGATCTGTTAGAATTCTTTGAGGTGGTAATGAGTAATTAGACAAAGGATGTGATCTTTTTGGATTTCCAGAAGGCTTTTGGCAAGGTGTCCTAAAGGTGTCTTTTTCAGGAAAGCAGCCAGTGATTAGTAGAATTTTGCAGGGGTCAGTGTTGGGACCACAGTTCTTTATATTGTACATTAACAATTTGAATGAAGGAACTAAGGGCATTGTTACTAAGTTTGCAGATGACACAAAGATAGATGGAGGGACAGATAGACTTGGAGAAGCAGAGATGTTGCAGAAGGTCTTGGATAGGCTAGGAGAGTGAGCAATGATTGGCAGATGGAATAAAATGTGGGAAAGTATGAGGTTATTTCATCTAGTAGGAAGAATAGAGGTGTGGACTATTTTCTAAATGAGGAATGGGTTTGGAAATCTAAAGTGCAGAGGGACTTAGGAGCCCTGGTTCAGGATTCTCTTTAAGTTAACTTGCAGATTCAGTTGATAGTTAGGAAGGCAAATGCAATGTTGGCAATCATTTCAAGAGGGCTATAATACAAGAACAGGGGTGTACTGCTGAGGCTATATAAGGCTCTGGTCAGACTTTATCTGGAATATTGTGAACAGTTTTGGGTTCCGTATCTAAGGAAGATGTGACGGTCATGGAGGGGGTCCAGAGGAAGTTCACAAGAATGATCCTGGGGATGAAGGTCTTGTCAGGTGAGAAACAATTAAGGACTCTGAGTTTGCGTTCTATGGAATTCAGAAGGATGAGGGAGGATCTGATTGAATCTTGCAGAATACTGAGAGGCCTGGATAGAGTGGACGTGCATAAGATTTTTCCACTGGGAAGAAAGACCAGGAACCGAGGGCATAGACTCAGAGTGAATGGACCCACCACAGACTCAGTGTGAGCGGGCCATCCTTTAGAACTGAGATGAGGAGGAACTTCTTCAGCCAGACGGTGGTTAGTCTGTGGAACTCATTGATGCAGAAGGTTGTGGAGGTCAAATCGTTGAGTGTATTTAAGACAGAGATAGATAGGTCTTGATTCATAACGGGTCCACACGGATACAGAAGACAGGAGATTAGGATTGAGAAACATATCAGGCCTGACTGAATTGCAGAGCAGTCTCAATGGCCTAATTCTGCTCTGATATCTTACAGTCTTTACAGTATATGAGTTCTAATAGAAGTGAATATGACTATCCTTCAAGTCAAGGCTGCATTTGACTTAGCAAGCCATCAAGGAACTCTAGCAAAACTGGTGTCAATGGGAATTGTGGAGAATGTTCCATTGGTTGGTGTCATGCCAAGCACAAAGCAAGACAGTTGCGGTTGTGGGAGGTCTATCATCTCAGCTCCAGAACATTACCATAGGAGCTTCTCGAGGTAGTGTCCTTGACAAAACTATCTTTAGCTACTTCATCAGAGATGCTGTATTATAAAGTCAGAAGTGGGGTTGTTCGCTGATGATTAAGCAATGTTTAGAAACATTTGTAACTCCTCAGATCCTGAAGCAGTCCATGCCTAAACGCATAAAGACCTGGACAATATCCAGGTTCCTTCTAATACAGCAAGTAAAATTTTCATCACACAAATGCTAGACAATGACCACCTCCAACAAGAGAAAATCTAACCATCATCACTTGACGTTCAATGGCATTACCATCACTGAAACTGCAGTACCTGATCCTTGCCCATGAAGGTGAACATGGTTTTAAATGACATTTAGAGGAAACTAAACTCAGCCAGGTGAATTTAATTTCCTTAGTAGTGTTAAATTGCATCAGCCCCTCTTATACGGTTATGTTTATGCCCAGGTGTCATTGGAAAGGGAGCATACAGTGCCCATCAATATCCTTGATGCCTTTAGAGAGAGGTGAGCACTCCAGTGGCTAGAGTTTTTTTATCTCCCTTTCCAACTCCATTTTTATTTAGCCCCCGCCATCTCTCCTTATCTCTCCTTTTCCTTTGGGGGTCTGCATTGGCCTCAATGGGCTCTACATATAAATTGTTTGATTGGAAAACATGAATGAATTACTGGCGGTGGTTAATAGCTGAAAAATTCAACAGGTGATTTGGTGATGGGGAACAAAGAGTAAGAGCCTGTCTGAATATAAAAGAAAAATAAAATTTGTTGGTCCTCCAGCCCAAAGTGCATGTAGTAACATCACTGAACAAGTTGCTAAGAAATAATATGTTAGTTTTCATTTACTTTTACTTTTGGTACATAATCTTCTACCTACTTTGGAAAATAAAAACCTGTAATAATGATGTGCTGCTGTCAGATGATGCAAAATACATTTTATTGTAAGGCATTATAATAAATCTTCCTCTTTCAAATGGTATTGGTTGAACAGAATGAGACAAGTCACTAAAATTCAAGAAAAACATGAATTGAAATAAAAACGCAGGCAACATTTGGAATGTTAACATATTTGTAAGTGTATTCAGAAAAACAATTGTATTTTAGCGAACTGGTGTGCTCCCATGGTGGGACCTTAGTAGTTGGTTCACGAGTTTAGTGGGAGTAAACCATCACCGCCCACAATATGTCCCATACACCAGGAAAGGTGAGCACAGAGTGGGGACACACCTAACCTATGTTTCCTTGTCCACGGTCTGTAGGAAAGTAGACTGAGTGCGATATGGGAAAGGTCTGTGTTGAAGGCTACCAGGAAGCATGTGCTGGTCCTTTTTAAACTCATAAAGTCATATAAAATTCTTAATTGGATCGTTAATTCATATTACATATTTATTATTATCCATATCCATAACTGAAGGCAATTAAAATATGTTCTTTCTAATAATATAATGACAATAGTGAAACGATAAACGGAAAGATGCTAGTTTTGCCGAGAATATGTCAAATAAATTGTACTACAACCATCTGACCCAGAGATGCAAGCTGTACCAACTGAGCAAAGATGACAAAATAACAAAGATGACAAAATGATATGTAAACAAGACCGTTAAAAATCAAGTGCTATATTTGATACACAATATGCTTGCACTGTCATATAATATAAAAGACATTACTTATTTATTTCCATGATAACTTCCCATTGTGATCCTGACTCATCTAGCCAAGAAAGGGTTCAAATTTCCTCAAAAATACTATAGTTATAATTCACGACAAGAGAAATATTACTATATCAAAATGTAATAGTTGTAACATAACCATGATTGGCTGTAAAACAATTTAGGACATCTGAAGGCCATGAATGGTGTCATATATATTCAATTCTTTCTTCTAGTTTGTTAAGTAAGGCATTTTTAAGACAATGGTATTTCATCTGACTGTGGTTGCCAAATATTATTTAACATAAATCTTACATCTGTACTAATAGATTTGTAAAATAGTAATCTAATTGAAAAGGTTGAATGATTATAAACTCCTGAAGCTAATCTATCAGCGTTTTTAAAAATTATGTTAAACCTGATAACATATTGTGAGCATTCTCTGATGACTAGTTTTTTTCCATATGTAATATTTTGATTTTATGTTGATGACTTTTGTTGATTGTTTTGCTCATAAAAACCCTGTCAGTGTACAATATGTCCATTAATTTTCAATAGACAGTGACGTATGATGATGTTCAATAATTGGGATACCATCTTTGATGGGTTAGCAGATAAGAAATTCAGAACAAAAGAAATTTATTATACCACATGGATGCAGTAGCTCACACCTAACTACTCAAGTACAATAAAGAATGGGCGGTAAATACTGGTCTAGCCAATGATATCTACATCTGATAACAAACGGAAAAATGAAATATCTACATCTGATAACAAACTAAACCATGATATTCAGAATAAGTTGAACACTCCCCGTCTCAGGACTTGATAGCACTGTCAACAACTTCATCCATCACTTTGAAATGCCTAGTACTGCTCTTGGCAGAGTGTTCTGAATGCTGCTTTCAATAAGGCGAGTAGTATTAAGTCAATAGCCTTCCTATTGATTCTGGAGGATGTGGCCAAGGCATCACTGATGGAATTTGTCATTGATACACATCTGAGATCTCATTACAGAACAGGAGAATAGTGAAGGCAAATGCTTGTATGAAATTTTTCTGAAGAAGGATCCCGACCCGAAATGCCAGCTTTCTGTTCCTCTGATGCTGCCTGGCCTGCTGTGTTCCTCCAGCTCCGCACTGTGTTATATCTGTTTGTATGAAAGGATGTTTTGATTACGTCTTTATTGTTAAAGACTTATTGATGTAGTTTGTAGAAGGCTGAACTGGTGCAACTGATCTAGGGTTAAATCTTCTTTTCTTGAGAGAGTTTTCTGTTGAGGCCTGGGATGTGCTCAACATAAGCTTTGGGGAGACAGGAGATAAGTTACTCGCTGCAGAATTCCTAACCTCTGCCCTGCTCTTGTAGCTACAGTATTTACATGGCTGTTCCAGCTCAGTTTCTGATCACTGATAACTCCCTGGACGTTGATCATGGAGAATTCAGTGATGACACCATCATTGAATGTTAAGTGGCAATAGAGATTCTCCTTCAGCATTTATGGGAGGTGGATTATATAAGTTGGTAAGTTTTGATTTTGCATCATTCCAGCAAAGTCTCTTGTATAAATTGAAGAGATCAAGAATGTTCCTGGAACTGTCTTGATCTGTCTTGCATCTATTTGATAACAAAGACTTTTTTGAAGAATCTTCTGAGCTATGTAATACACCGAGAAATGATGTGAATTTGCAACAGGTAGTCATTACACAATGGACTTTATTTACACTTCCCCAACAGTACAGAGAGGCAGCGGAAAGAGCAGCTCTACCACATATTGTTCCTCACTTAAAGAAAACAAGTTTTATTAAAATGTAAAATTTTACACATACATAAATTCTCAGAATACCAGACGACTAACCCAGCATTAACAATTTAACTAGGTGAGTTGCTTTCTTGTTTTTGCTGTACTGGTTGATATTACCAGAGTACTTCACAAGTAAGGAAAAAGGAGCTATTTCTTAACACCAATAATGAAATGAAATATTACTATTTGACAAGAAGTAATAAAAAGATCAACATATGTCTTCTTCAATGCTATGTACCATCTGGTTTCTTAATCTTTCTGTCTGTGTATCTCATTCCACTTCCATTAGCTTGACTGTACTTTCTCAACATCTCTAACTCTGTCAAACTTTAACTTTAAATTTGCTTGACAGCTCCATTTAATAGTTGGGACAGTGACTTTAATGTGACTTAATAAAAGATCCTGCCTAGCTTTGTGCTACCAGTAGATTTTGTGATGCTGGCAAACACTCCATTTCTTTGTGACATTATTCCAGACCTTTACTTTGGGCTGTTGGAGGAATTTGGCCGAGAGGAGGTTTAACATGTTCTCCTCTCATCAGATTTTCTTTTCAAGCAAATAATCTACATCACACTGTTTGTCATTCTCTAATTTTCAATGGATATGTGAAATGCATTTAGTCTCTTTGCAAAGCTTGAAGCTCATGCTTCTTATCACCTCAGTTGCCTTTCACCATGACCTACTGACCAGTACTGAATTCTCTAAATTTCATGCCTCATTTATCATGTATCTTCATTCTGGGTTGTTTTTCTTTTACTTTGGAAATGACATCAGGTTTAAGCAAACTGGATCTTGTCCTGGGAGTGTGTTTAAAGATTCGGTGATAAATTCTTGTAAACAGTGACGTTATTGTGTAAGATAACAGAAAATTGTTGAGCATTATTAAGGAGACAGATGGAAATTACAGCTTAGTTGTCATCAAACAAATATTTCTTTAAAGACCTCTTTACAATCTGTACCTTTCTTTCCATGCCATTTGATGCTGTCTGATAAGATGGAACAAGAGTGTGTTGCGTTTGATTTGTTACTTAGAAATAATTCAAACTCTTCTAATGTAAACTGTGGACCATTATCTGACACAAGCACCTCTGGCAACTTTCAACTGCAAACCAAATTCTCAAAAATGTTAATAGTTTTAGTATCGACTTGCACAGCTATTGAGCAAAACAAATACTCCTTCTACTTAAAAAAAAGTCGTACTTTTTCCCACAATATTCTTGTCTTTGATCTTGATTGGATAATTTCTCGTTCTCAAACTCACTCCACAATGTTTCACTAACACTTCAATATCTCTACCTTCCTTCGGATAGAAAAGAGCTTCTTGCTTTTATACAAATTGCTGATGTTGATAATGTTCCTTTAATAATTTCTGTCTAAACTTAATTATTAACAAATAATTAACAAAATAATTATTTTGAAAACCCACAAGTAAGAATCCCAATCTAAACTCAGCTAATTTCTATGTGAAATGCTTGGAACATTATAGGGGTCTGAAAGATGTGGGCTATGGTTAGGATCTTTGGCAGAATTACATGAGGTCCCGCAAGGCCTAGCTCGACCTTGGGAACAACTTGCTGCATCTTTTAACTTTGCCTGGAAGTCGAGGCATGATTCTTTGTAGACAATAGCAAGTTGCCTGTTAATTATTGAATTATTGCTTGTTGATAACCTCTTTAATTCTAGATCTCATCTCATTGATATCAGCTTTTGATTGTAATGCCCATTGCAAGCAAACTGAACACTGAGAATTCTTGACATGGAGCCTTGAGCAGGTACCTAGTGACTTCAGTTCATTACTTGATTCAACTGACCTCCGTTTCGGACACTGGGCAGCAATATCTCAGAGCATGCTCCATGGCTACCAGCTATCTTGCACCACATGTCCATGACAGATTCCAGCCTATAAGAACCCTTTTGGCATACCTTTGCACCATCTTCAGGACACTACTTAATTTCAATGCTCAAGTCTCAATGGCATCTGTCATTGTAATGCTGCAGCGAGGACACCATGCACTCAGGGATGTGCACTCAGCTCATGGACTGGGCCAGATTGTATCTCTGACCTGTTCAGTTTCCCTCTTAGTGTTCATTCACTTTGAGCCTAACTGGACACTCGCAGCATCCTTACCTTGCTTTGACTTATCTTGCTTTTTTGTGCCTGCACCTTGGTCGGAGGTACCAGGCGCACAGGACTGCTGTAATGCCTTGTCATTTAGCAGCCCAATGTTAAGTGAAGGGAGGTAGCTTCGCTTAGGGGGTCCCAGCACAATAAGTCAGGGTCACCTTCCGATAGCTGTCCAAGAGCTTGGACATGGTCATTCAGCCACTCAGGCAGCCAGGATTTATAAGGAGTGAGGAGTCAAATTTGGGACAGCCCATCAGCTATCTTGACACATTCTGCCCAACTGTGAGCTGTTTTCCTCATGGAATGGGGGAGATGCAGGTTCCACTGGAGATGAGAGTGAGTGGCACTTGAAAGTGGGTTCCATTTGATGCAGTTGGAGAGGTGTCTTGAGTGAGGAAGTAGACAGCACAGAGGCCATGCTGGGTTAGTGGTGTCAGGCACTGGGGACAGTGACAGCAAGTGAGGTAAGATGTTGTAGGCAATAATGAGAGTGGTAGAGCATCAGCTTTGGTGGGAAATGGGTACAATAGCAGAGATTGAGTGAGTGTGACATATCAGAGAAATGATGGTGGCATTTACACTGGCAGAGTGGAGAAGGTCATTGAACTTCTTCTTACATTGCTGTGCATTCCTCCAGGTGGCTGAGACTGTATTTGCCTGGGTGGCATGGTTTGGTGTCAGATCTCCTCTGCCAATCTTGGGGGAAGAGGGCCCCAACCTGAGCACTTGCAAGTCCCAGGTCTACAGAATCAATTTTTCATTCTCTGCCAAGTCTGGGGACAGTGTTCTGAACTGTACGGGGCAGCTGTGGACTAACAGTGCTTCTCTAGGTGCAGAGCAGTCTTTTAAAGATGGCAATGGTGCCTGGGTTTCGGTCCATTTGAGATATCCTAGCTGTGGTGAATTGCTCTGAGTAAGGGGAGCAGAAGAATGGAACTAGAATCAGATGCGGAGGCCATCATAGGGGCAGGGTAGGTAGTTAATGAACAAGGTCATTAAGATGTGGTGAGAAAACCCGATAGGCCTTGTTGAGAAAACCTTTCATGAAACTCAACAAAACTGACACCTACCAAAAACAAACCCACAAAATTCAGCCTCTGGAATTTCTCATTAGAATTTTCTTCAGACTAACCACTCAAAACAATATTGAACACTTTGCTGAGAACCACAACGTTGTGAGTGTCTTTGTTAACGTATCTGGTGGACGTTGTTTCATGACGATGGCATCATAACCAACATTCCCTCTAATTTTTTTTGCGTGCTGTTGCAAAGTCTGTGCATGGAAATGACTGGAACTGGATGTCAATGCTGCAGTCTGTGCTGGCACACCAATCATGATGGAATGTTGGAGTGGCTGATTTACAGGGAATATTGATCGTACCCTTAGATCATGGATGGAAATATTGAGCTTGCAATGATTTCTTTTTAAAGAAGAAATATTTTCCAGCTGCAAAATAACCAGGGTCCTGTATATATATGATCCAGTCCATACCAGCACCCTGCCCTGTAAGCCTGACTGATAATCCTTTCAATCAGAAAGAACATAAGAACATAAACACGAGTAGGCAATTTAGGCCAGTGAGTCTGCTCCACCATATAATGTGATTGCCATGCTCTCATCCCTGCCTCAGCTTCAATTTCCTGCCACTTTCCATTGCCCTTCAACATGTTATAATTTAAGAATTGGAAAATCCATCTCCTCCTTAAATTTGTTCAGCATCCCATCACCCATTACGCTGCGGAGTAATGAATTCCACACATCCACGAGCTTGGAAAGAAGTAATTCCCACTCATCTTTGATTTAAATTTGCCACCCCTCAGTCTAAAACTATGACCTCTCATTCCAGTTTTCCCCACAAGGAGAAGCATTCGCTCTATGCCGACTTTTTCAATTCCCTTTAGCAGCTTATGTACCTCAATTAGATCTCTCATTCTTCTAAACTATAGAGAATATAGGCTTAACCTTCTCAATCTCTCCTCAGAAGACAAGCCTTTCATCTTTAGTGTTAATAGAACATAGAACATAGAACAGTACAGTACAGGCCCTTTGGCCCACGACGTTGTGCCGAACTTTTACCCTAAACCTAAGGTCTATCTAACCTCCACTCCTACCTTATACTATCATCCATATGCCTGTCTAATAGCCGCTCAAATTCCCCTAATGAGACTGACTCCACTACCCTCTCCGGCAATGCATTCCACGCCCCGACCACTCTCTGAGTAAAGAACCGACCTCTGATGTCTCCCCTATATCTACCTCCACTCACTTTAAAACTGTGCCCCCTCATAATAGCTACCTCCACCCTGGGAAAAAGTCTTTGGCTGTCTACTCTATCTATACCTCTGATCATTTTGTACACCTCTATCACGTCACCTCTCATCCTTCATCGTTATAAAGAGAAAAGCCCTAGCTCTTTCAACCTTTTCTCATAAGACCTTCCCTCCATTCCAAACAACATCCTGGTAAATCTCCTCTGCACCTTTTCCAACGCTTCAACATCTTTCCTGTAATGAGGCGACCAGAACTGGACACAACACTCCAGATGTGGACGAACCAGAGTTTTGTATAGCTGGAGCATAACTTCACGGCTCTTGCACTCAATCCCTCTACTAATGAAAGCTAACCCACCATGCGCCTTCTTAACAACTCTATCAACCTGGGTGGCAAATTTCAGGGAATTGTGGACATGAACCCCAAGATCCCTCTCCTCCTCCACACTGCCAAGAATCTTTCTAGTGAACATTCCTTGAACTGCCTCCAATACAATTCCTCAAGTAAGGGGAACAAACTGTGTAGTGCACCAAAAACAGTCTCACCAATGCCATGTACAATTATAACAACTCTCCTCTCCCTTTATACTCCATTCCTTTAGCAATAAATGACAAAATTCCACTTGTTCTCCTTATTACCTGCTGTACCTACATAATAGTTTTCTGCAATTAATGCACAAGGACACCTAGATCTCACTGAAGCATTTTGAAGTTTCTCTCCATTTAGATAATAAGTTATCCATATTAAACTCCATCCGCCAAATTTTGTCTCATCCACCTAACCTATTCATATCCATTTGTAAATTTCTTATGTGCTTATTGTAACTTACTTTCTCACCTATTTGGGTGTTATCGTCAAGTATGGCTACAATACATTCTATCCCTGCATCCAAGTCATTACTACAGATTGTAAATAGTTGGGGTCTTAGGACCGAACCCTTTGGCATCCCACTACTTACAGTTTGCCAAACAGAAAAAGCTCAATTTATCCTGACTCTCTGCTTTCTGCAGGTTAGCCAATTCTCTTTTGAAGCTAATACATTACCCCAGCCCTGTGTGATCTTACCCTGAGTATTAAACTTTCATGTGGCATCTTGTCAAATGCCTTCTGGAAATCCAGGTATACTACATCCACAGGATTCCCATTATCCACTTTGCTTGTTACATCTTCGAATTACTTTAGCAAATTAGTCAAACATGATTTACTCTTCATAAAACCAGCTGACTCTGATGGATTGTGTTCTGACTTTTCAAATGTCTGCTTACTATTTCCTTAGTAATGGATTCCAACAATTTCCCAGTGATAAGCATACTGGTTACCTACTTTCTACTTCTCTCCCTTTTTAATAATGGTGGTATATTACTATTTTTTGAATCCACTGGAACCTTTCTAGAATACAGGGAATTTTGGAAAATTCTTTTAAGAATCTAAGATGGGAATCATCAGGCAACTAGGACTTGCCTGTCTTTAATTCAATAATTTGTTCATACTTTTTTTACATAGTGATGGTGATTGTCGTAAATTCCTCCTTTCCTATAACCTCCTCATTACCTGTCACTATTGGAATGATTTCAATGCCTCTATTGTGAAAACTGAGGTGAAATATTGATTTTGTCTCTTTGCCATTTCTATATTCCACACTATCAACTCCCAAGTCTCATCTTCCAAGGGACCACTTTAACTAGTCTCATCCTATTTATATACTTATTGAAGCTTTTGCTATATATATTTATATTTTCCACTAGTTTTCTTTTATAATTTATCTTTGCTTTTTTTACTGCTTTTATAGTAGCCCTTTGCTAGTCTTTGAAAGTTTCCCAATCTTCCAGCCTGCCACTGACATTTGAAATGAGACTTAATTTTTGCCTTTATGTTATCTTTAATTTCCTTGCTTAGCCATGGGTGCTATTTCCCCTTTACAATTTTCCTTCCTCTCTGAAACATATTTTGGTTGGGACGAAGTGCTGGATAAAAATGTCGATGAGTGGGTTAGTAAGTTAGTACGTTTGCAGACCCTACAAAGATCAGTGGAGTTGTGGGTAGCGTAGAAGGTTGTCAAAGGATACAGCGGGATATGGATCAGTTGCAGATATGGGTGGAAAAATGGCAGATGAAGTTTAATTGGGGTAAGGGAGAGGTGCTGCACTTTGGGAGATCAAATGTTAAGGAAAAGTGTTCAGTTAACGGCAAGACCCTGAACAGCTTTGACGTACAGAGGGATCTTGCGGTTCAAGGCCATAGCTCCCTGAAGGTGGCCAGGCAGGTAGGTGGGGTGGTAAAGAAGATGTAGGGCAAGCTTGCCTTCATTCATCAGGGAATTGAATACAAGAGTCAGGATGTCATGTTGCAACTTTATAAGACTTTGGTTAGGCCACACTTATAATATTGCATTCAATTCAGGTTGCCACAGGAAGGATGTGGAGGCTTTGGAGACGGTGCGGAAGAGGTTTACCAGGATGCTGCGTGGATTAGAGGGTATGAGCTATAAGGAGAGGCTAGAAAAACTCAGGTTGTTTTCTCTGGAGTTGCAGAGGTTGCAGGGAGACTTGAGAGAAGCCTATACAATTATGAGATGTACAGTTGGTTCTGATATAATGCAATAGTTCCGTTCTTGTGCCATTTTGCATTATAAGAAAATCATGCAATAGCCGCGCCATTTAAACAAATGTGGCTGGAATTGTGTTATAGCCAATACAGGTAAGGAACATTCATGTTCTACAAATAGTGGTCTAAATTCTTCAATCGCATTAAAGCCAATTCGCGTTGAAGAAACACGCATTATAGCAGAACCAACTGTATAGATAGGGTTGATGGTCAGAATCTTTTTCCCAGAATTAAATGTCTAATACTAGCGGGCATGCATTTAAGGTGGGGTGGTGGGGGGAAGTTCAAAGGAGATTTGAGGGGCAAGTTTTTTTACACAGAGAGTGGTAGGAGTCTGGAATGCTCTTCCAGGGGTGATATTGGAGGCAGATATGATAGGGGTGTTTGAGCAACCTTTAGATAAGCACATGAATATGCAAGGAACGACAGGATATGGACCAGGAACAGGTAGAAGGGATTAATTTAATTTGGCTTCATGTTCGGCACAATATCGTGGGCCAAAGGGCCTGTTCCTATGCTGTACAGTTCGTTGTTCTATGTTCCAATTGAATAGCTCCTTAAATATCTACCATTACTCAGCAACTGTCCTATGTTTTTGTCTTTTAGTCCAGTCCATTTGGCCCAAATTTGTCCTCATCCCTATGTGACTACCTCTGTTTAACACCAGAACACTAGTGTGGAGCTCACGTTCCTCATTCTCAAAATGTGTTTGAAATTCCAGCATGCTATGATCACACTCCCTTCAAGGATCATTTTCTAATTGCCAATCTAAGTGAATGTCTTGCAACCCATTTCACCCCATCAAGTTTAGGCCTGAGTCCTTTACTACAACTACTGTTAATTGAGCCAGCTGCTTCTCATAAGAGACTGAAATCAAAATTGTACCCTTAATCTGTAAAGATTCCCCGGGATAGGTTCTCAGACTAGCTGAGGTCTTGTGCAAAGTTAAGGGCTGGAGTCCAGAGCAAATTTTGTTAAAAATTGCTTCTGCAATCACTGATATGGCCACACCGGTATCGACATCCATTAGAACCGGATGACTATTTAACCAGATGCTTATTTTAATTCTGATTTTGATGTTGCCAAGCAATTTAACTGTTCCAAACCAGATGTATGTGGACTTTCCAGGGTATACACTCTCCTGGATACCTCCCTGGATGCCGACCTATGAGTGATCTTACTCAATTTAGGTCTAGTAGGACTCTTTTGCTGGCCCGAGTTCACATACTGGCACTAACTACAATGGCTTGCTGGACAGGATCCTGAAGAAAATGTTAACCATTTGGCTGAGGCTTGGCTTTGTTTTGGGGTTTTGCTGTGGGCCGACCTGAAGTCTATATCAGATCAGAGGGAGGCTATGCAATTGACTGCACATAAGCAGTGTTCCCCAAGCTCAGTCAGACTGACGGTGTCAACTATAATCAGAATACCTTGCAACTTGTTTGCGGTACTTGCTGCATTTTCCAATGATTAAGCCAATTATACTGCCTGTTTGAAGTCCAGTTGGGCTTCAGTAAATAGGCATTTTTGCATCGTTATATCATTAATCACACATAAAAAATGGTCTTTAAGCATCTCACTAAGGGTTAAACCAAAGTCACAGGCTTCTGCCATTCATCTTAACCAAGTCAAAAATCCTGACACTGGTTCCCCTGGTTCTTGAATTGCTAAGTGAAACTGACAATGTCCCAGAATTAGAGGAGGCTTGTGGTCATAATATTTCTTAATTATGTCTGTCAATTCTTGAAAGGTTTTAGTGTCTGGTGCCTCAGGGAATGTTAGCCTCCTAATAACAAAAAAGCTACAGCTCCACAGGCTGTGAGGAGAAATACTTTTCATCTGCTGCAGTGTCATTTGCCTAGAAAAAATTATGCACATACTGGACCTAGTCCTCGATGGTAGGGCTGAGCAAGCCAAGCTTCCCAAACAAAGGCATGATGTAAGAAATGCTCACCCCAACTCAAAGATGACTGTTGTGAGCACGTTTGTTTAGGATTGTGCTTTAATGTTGTCTCCATTGAAATAGCTCCACAGAGGCTGATATTCAAGTCACCAAAACATCCTTTCTTACAAGTGAACAGTCGTTCACATTCATGCTGCCTCATTCAGAGTCCCTTATCAGAGTGTCAGTATCTCTGACACTCCCCTTTTTACGCGTCAGTCAGGGCTCCCTTCCCCAACCTAGGATCTCATATTCTATGAGGCTCAGCTGGCTGACTTTGTTACAATCACTGCAGTAGTCTTGCAGCATCTCCTCTTGAGTACAAGACAAAACATTTTGACAAATTATGTCATTTTCAGCAACTCTTGAGTTCTGGAGCACCAAGCAACTACTAAAATTCAAACACGCTACAAAATGAGTTGTACTTTCCTGTGAGTTATCTCAGACTGTTAACAAAGTGAGAGAGAAGACAGTGAGAAAAGAGATATGTTTGTGTTTTCCCATTCAAAATTGCAAAAAAAAAGTTTTAACCCTGGCCTATGAGTCTGAATAGGCAAAGCTGTGTTCTGTGAGGATCACAGCTGAGAAAGCCACAGATGCAGTATTATTAAATACAGTTAAGATTGAGGTGGAGAGATTTTTGTTCTCTCGGGAAATGAAGAGATAATGGGAGCAGGCGGAAATCTGCAATTGTAGCTAAAGATCAGCCATGATTGCATTGACTGGGTGATCTGTAATGGGAAAGATATTATTAAGCTGGAGAGGGTTCAGAAGAGATTTCCCAGGACACTGTTGGGAATGGAGGGTTTGAGTTATAAGGGTAGGCTGGGACTTTTTTCACTGGAACATAGGAGTTGAGGGGTGACCTTACATGGTTTATAAAATCATAAAATGAATAGCAAGGGTCTTTTCCCCAGGGTGGGGGATTTCAAGACTAGGGGTGTATATTTTTAAGGTGAGAGGAGAAAGATGTAAAAATGACATGAGTCACAATCTTTTTTTACACAGAGAGTGGTTCATGTGTGGAATGATCTTCCAGAAGAAGTGATGGATGCAGGTACAATTACAAAGTTTAAAAGACATTTAAAAGACAAGTTCATAAATAAAAAAAGATTTGGAGGGATTAGGGCCAAGCATTGGCAGTTAAGACTGGTTTAGTTTGGGATTATGGTCAGCATGGATTGGTTGGACCAAAGATTCAATGCTATGTGACTCAATGACTCTATAACAGCCTCAATAGACAGCATGGTCTTCGCTGGTTCTTATTTCTTATGTTTTTGTTTAGACACAATACTGTTAATCAGAGGTCGATAAAAGTATCTCTAAAAAGAACGTACACATTCACTTTGGTCATGTATATAAATTTATTTGTTCTCTTTTGACATTGGTTTAAACTAAAATATCTGGCTCAGCAAAGTTTGGTTCATGCCCTAGACTGTATGTAGTAACAAGCTGTTACATCAAAGCATCTGGATTGGAAATTCCCACTGGCATCACAAGACATCAAAGCTACCATTTTTAGATTAGCACATAATTAATTCACCAAATTCTTATTTGACTATTTTGTGTGCTCACACTTTTGAACTGAAAAGAATGTTTGTAGTTGTTGACTAGTATAGGAGTGAAGTTATAGTGTCATTGCCAAATTGATACGGAGTGCATCAATGTTAGAAGAGGCAGGATTACTCAGAGATAAAGCCCTCTTTTAACTGAGAAACACAGAATGCTGAACAGCATGAAACACTGCCTGAGAAATTGTTTCTCACTGCTTTAACAGTCATATCAGCTTCAATGTAAAAGCAACCAAATACAAAGATACGCATTAAAAGGCACAAGTTCAAGAAAATTTTAGCATGTTTTATTAAATCTTTTTCATTTTAGGAGAAAGGAATTGTTTTTGCAATCTTATAGAGTCATAGAGTCATACAGCACTGATACAGACCCTTCCGTTCAACTTGTTTGCACTGACCAGACATTCTAATCTGACCTGGTTCCATTTGCCAGCATTTGGCCCATATCCCTGAAAATTCTACCTAATCATATACCCATCCAGGTGCCTTTTAAATGTTTTAAATGTACTTGCCTCCACCACTTCCTCTGGCAGCTCATTCCATACATGCATCACCCCCTGCAAGAAAAAGTTAGGCCCCTTTTAAATCTCTCCCCTTTCACCTGAAACCTATGCCCTCTAGTTTAGGACCTCCCCACCCCAGGAAAAAGACCTTGGCTATTGACCCAATCCAAAACCATCATGATTTTATGAACCCTTATAAGAACACCTGTCAGCCTTTGACGCTCCAGAAAAAAAAGCCCCAGCATATTCAGTCTCTCCCTGTACGTCAAACCCTCCAGTCTTGGCAACATCCCTGTAAACTTCCTTCCCATAGAAGGGTGACAAGAATTGAATGCAGTATCCTAAAAGTGGCCTCACCAATATCCTGTACAGCCGCAACATGACATCTCAAATGCTATAATCAATGTTCTGACCAATGAAGGCAAGCGTGCCAAATGCCTTCGTCACCACTCTATCTACTTGCGACTTCACTTTCCAGGAACTATGTACTTGCACCCTTATGTCTTTTTGTTTGGCAACACTCCCCAGGGTCTTAGCATTAAGTGTATAAGTCCTGCCCTGGATTGCCTTACCAAAATGCAACGCCTCACGTTTATCTAAGTTAAACTGCATCTGCCACTCTCGTCCCATTGGCCCATCTGATCAAGGTCCCATCGTACTGTGAGATAATTTTCTTCATTGTCCACTAAACCACCTAATTTGGTGTCCTCTGTAAACTTACTCACCATACCTCATATTTATATCCAAATCATTTTTATAAATGACGAAAAGCAGTCGACCCAGCACCAATCTGTGCGGTAAACCGCTAGTCACAGGCCTCCAGTCCGAAAAGCAACCCCCTACCACCACTCTCTGTCTCCTACATTCAAGTGAATTTTGTATCCAATTGGCTAGTTCCCCTTGGATCCCTAAAATGGAACCTTACAAATCAGTCTACCATGCAGAACCTCGTTGATTGCTTTGTCCATATAGTCCATATAGACAACATCTACCGCTCTGCTTTCATCAATTTTTTTTGTCACCTCTTCAAAAAACTCAGTCAAGTTAGTGATATACGATCCCTGCTGAGGACTTTAGGTAAACTATTCTGCAGCCATAGTAGAATTGCAAAGGTCACCTTGAGGTCAACCTGTATATATTTACTAGGATCTGCCTCACATGGCAGGAGCAGTATGACTGCAGTCCGATATAAATTACGTCAGAAGTGTCAGTCTTTGCTCCGTTAGGTTCACATTCGTCAGGGATTCCACAATGTATGAGTAACAAAAAGCCTCTATGATTGAATTCTTGCAGCAGCTGATAACATTTGTGTAAGCTATTAAAGAAATTAAATATTGACAATTTATAAACAAAATTCAGTCAATTCTGGAATCAAAAAAAATTTAAAGTGGTAGGGGAACCCCACTAAAGTATGCCAGACTGTTTAGAAAATTATTTATCCCCTTAAAGACCCGATTCCAAATCCTTTCTGAAGTACCAGGAACAAAATGAAGTCAACTAAAAGGAGAGAACACATGCTTGCCAATTGAACATGTCAAACCACGTTAAAGATGCTGCCTGAATCAGATGAGTGTCAGGCAGCTGCCTGAGCATGTTCAAACAAAGATCTGTAGGAAAAAAGTTTTCACTTTTTTTTTGAAGTACTTACAACAAAGTTGCTGTGGCTTGAGGTTTGTTGCATAAAGGTGCAATAAATAGCCAAAAGCATATCAGCTCACAAGTATCCCCAGCTGACATTATTAGTGGGTCTTCAAGTAACTTCAAACTTTAAGCTGCGCCAATTATGTGACAAAACATGTTTTTGAAGTTGCTTGTGCGATTGCTGGTGGCAGCCATTGCCCAGTGTTACAACCAAGTGAATATTTACTGGTCTAACTGTATAGACCAGTTAAGCAATTCAGCTTTTATATAATTGAATTTGATTTTTTATAACGTGATCATGAGAGTGAGCTTTTCTAGCAAAGCCATCATTTTTTGTCTACTGCTAATTGTCATTGAGAAGGTAGTGGTGAACTCGGCGATAGCAAGAACTGCAGATGCTGGAGTCAGAGACAGCATAGCGTGAAGCTAGAGGAACACAGCAGGCCAGGCAGCATCAGAGGAACAGGAAAGTTGATGTATCAGGTTGGGACCCTTCTTCGGATACGGGGAGGGGGAAGGGAGCTGGAAAATAAATAGAATGGAGGGTTGGGGGTGGGGAAGGTAGGTGGGACGCTGATAGGTGAATGCAGGTAGGGAGTGGTGTGGATTGGTCAGTGGGTTGGGGTGTGTGAATGGGTGGGAGAGAAGATGAACAGGTTCTGTCAGGTCAAGGGGGCAGGGATGAGAGGGAGGGTTGGACATGGGATGAGGCTGCGGGTGGGGAGATTTTAAAACTGGTGAATTCCATGTTTAGGCCATCGGGCTGTAGGCTCCTGAGGTGGAATATGAGGTGCTGCTCCTCCAGTTTGCATGTGGCATCACAGAGACACTGGAGGAGGCCCAGGATGGACATCCTCAGGGGGTGGGGTGGGGGTTGGGGGGCAAGTTAAAACGGTTGGCGACTGGAAGGTGTTGTCATTTGTCGCATACAGAGACCAAAAGGTGTTGTCGTTTGTCATGTTGAACCCTTGCAATCAATGTAGTGCTGTTCTACCCACAGTGCTGTTCAGGACAGAGTTCCAGGATTTTAACCCAGCGACAGTGAGTGAACGGTGATATGGTTTTGAGCCAGGAAGGTGTGTGGCAAGAAGGGGATCTTGCAGGTGGTGATGTTCCCATGTCAAAAGCAGCTTGGCAAGTTATCGTAGTTCATGATGTAAATGCTGTGTACTTCTGTCTCTGTGTGTCATTCTCACAACTGTGGTCAATTCTCTGAAGCAAGAGGCTGATGGAATTTGAATTGTTAGTGAAGTGTTAAATAAAATCAGAGTGTGCTGGGAAAAATAAACAGGCGTGTGTTATCTGTGGAGAGAGAAGGAGTGTTAATATTTCGAGACAAATACTACTCTTCTTCGTGGAATTTTAATTCCAGTGGAAGGCTATTCTTGAGAGCTGAATTTCGGACAAAATCAGAAAATTGTTACTTTTAATTTTATGTAATTACTAAGGTAAAAGGTTAATTTTGTATGATGGAACAAACTGCACATCAAATATGTGAAAACCTGAATATGTTGTGTGTTCAATATGACCAAATGGGATTTGTCTGTACGTTTAAACTTCTGAGCTTGAGGGAGAACAACAGAAGCACACTTTTGAAATTTGCTGTAAGCTGTATCAAAGGTAGTAGCCATTCCACCTGCAGAACAAAGAGGTTGCAATGGCACAGCAACATTGTCACTAAGACCCAACTATGTTCTGGGGACCTGAGTTTGAATCCCACAACAGTAGACAGTAGAATTTGAATTCAACAAATATCTGGAATTAAAAATCTTAATGATGACCATGAAGCCATCATTGACGGTAAAAACCCTTTGGATTCATTAATGTCCTTCACATGGTTTGTAGCAACAGAATAGACTCTTAAGTGGCCTCTGAAATGGGCTAGCAAGTACTCAATTGTGTCAATGCTAGAAAATCTCAAAAAAGAAATGAAACCAGGCAAACCACCTGGCATTGAACCAGGCACCAGAAATGGCAATAGTAAACATGGATATTGACCCTGCTACTTTGTCTTCTTTACTCCACTTAGAGGCTATTGTCAAAATTGTGAAAGTTGTCTCACAAATTAGTCAACACTCTGACACAGTTGTACTCATGGAATTATACTTTGCAGACAATGTCCTAGACATCACCATCACCTGGGTATGCCTTCTCCCACTCGCAGGACAGACACAGCAGAGTGATGGACAGTAATATACAGTTGGGAGGGAGACCTCTGGGAGACCTTAACATTGACTCTGAATATCATGCCGTGTCATGGCATCAGATGCTCATGAGCAAGAAAACTTCCTTCTTACCCAGATACAATTTTTTTACCACCTTCTGGCCAGATAAATTGGACATACAATTAGCAGAAAACAAAATGGGGAGACATCACAAAACTGGCTGAATGGCCTCCTCCTTTTCTGTAACCATCCTATGATTCTGTGGTTCCAATAAGAAATAAATATGATATTGGAAAGTAAGGATTGCTTGGCATATATCTTAAGTTTAAAATAAGACTTAAGAAATATTATGTGACAAATCTAAGGATAAAGCACAAATGAAAATCAACTGAATCAGTAGATTGCAACTTACTTCCTCACTTCAAGATTTGCACAAATAATTTACTATGGCAGTGCAGAGAGACTGAGGAACTTTTAGATGAGACATTAAATTGATGCCGTCTCTCTTGTTCAGGGAGATGTAAATTATACCATTAATTAAAGAACTTTTTACTTTTTGTGATATCAATAAATAGTTCTCTTAAATGTGATTGAAACTAGGTGCAATGTAAGTTTAGCATAACTTCCCTAATTTTCAATTCTATCCCTATAGAAACAAAGCCCAGTGCTTGCTTTTCTTCTTTTCTCGCCTTGCGAACCTGTTGTGCAACTTTTGGTGATTGTGGAGTATTTTGTATTTCAAGATCTCTTTGTTCCACTACCCCACCTAGAACTGCACCTTCCGAGTAATTACTGACCTCCTTGCTCTTCTTACCAAATGTACTACCTTACATTTATCTGAGTTGAGCATTCTACAAGTTTATTAATTTCCTTCTGTAACTTGTTGCAATCCTTCTTAGAACTGATTAAATCCCCAGTGTGGTGTGATTTGCAAATTTAGAACTTGAGATATAATCAAAAATTCAAAGCATTAATGTAACTTGTGGTCCTTGCACCAAGTTTTGTGGAACACCTCCCACTGCTGCCATTTTGAATAACTAACCTTTGACTCCCATTCTCCATTTTCAGTCTTCAGGCCAACTAACAGTTTATTTCTCTATATATCTTGAATTTGGGGGGCTGTACACAATGTCACAATGACTTACGTTCCCAGTTCCTAGATGGAAACACGCACGTGCACATGCACACACACTCTCTTTTGGTACCATGACACCTTATTTCCATCTATATAAGATAGATTGCTAAGTACAGCTCTCTATTGCAGTGCTTCGGACATCTCTGTTTATATGCTTCTTTCTAGTCTCTTGTGCTCTGCTGTTGTCAGAGAAATATCATGAACTACCTCATTCTCATTTCTACATTCCTCTTCACTACATTGACCCCACTTTTGACTCTTACATCATTTACAAAATTTCAGCAACTTGTATTTAATTATTTACATTGTTGTTATTATTATTAATATTATTACCAATATCTCCCCCATCCTCAAAGTCTGAACTTTGAAAGGGCATCCTGATTTGGTTTACTTAGATTTGAGTTTGATTTATTGTTGTCACATGTACCGAGATACGGTGAAAAGCGTATTGTTTTGCGTGCTACATGGGCAGATCATACCATACAAAGTGCATCAGGGTCTCAGAACAGAGTATACCATTACAGCCGCAGAGAAGGTGCAGAGAGAGAGAGATCAACATTAACATTTGAGAGGTCTGTTCAAAAGTCTGATGACAGTTGGGAAGAAGCTGTTCTTGAATCTGGTCATATGTGTATTCAAACTTTTATATTTTCTGCCCAACGGAAGAAGGTGAAGAGATTATATCTGGGGTGGGAGGTGTTTTTGATTATGTTGGTTGCTTTCCCAAGGCAGCAGGAAGTATAGGTGGAATCAATGGATGGAATGCTGATTTGTGTGATGGACTGGGCTGTGTTCATGATTTTCTGTAGTTTCTTGCGGTCTTGGGATAATCAGTTGCCATACTATGCTGTGATGCTTCCAGATAGGATGGTTTCTGTGGTGCATCTATAAAAATTGGTAAGAGTGTTTGTGGAAGTGCCAATTTTCCTTAGCCGCCTGAGGAAGTAGAGACGTTGTGTTTTCTTGACCATCGCGTTGATGTGGGTGGACCAGGACAGATTGTTGGTGATCATTACTCGCAGGAACTTAACGCTCTCGACCACATCCATCTCAGCTCTGTTGATGTAGATGGGCCATGCCCTCCATTCTGTTTCCTGAAGTCAATGACCATCTCCTTTGTTTTGCTGATGTTGATGGAGAGGTGGTTGTCTTTACACTGTGCTGCTAAGCACTTTGTCTCTTTCCTGTATTCTGTCTTGTTCTTGTTTGAGATTTCACCTACAAAGGTGGTGTCATTTGCAAACTTGTAAATGGAGTTGGGGCGGAATTTGGCCACACAGTCATGGGTGTATAAGGAGTATAGTAGGGGGCTGAGCATGCAGGCTTGTGGGCCACCCGTGTTGAGATTATGGTGGTGGAGGTGTTGTCGCCTATTCCTACTGATTGAAGTGTATGGGTCAGGAAGTTGAGGATCCAGTTACTGAGGGCAGAGCAGAGCCTTAGCTTAGGATTTTGGAGATTAGTTTGTTTGGAATTATGGTGTCGAAGGTGAAGCTGTAGTCAATAAGTAGGAGCCTGATGTAGGTATCCTTGTTATCCAGATGTTCTAGGGATGAGTGTAGGGCCAGGGAGATGGTGTCTGCCGTGGGCCTGTTGTAATGCTAGGCAAATTGCAAAGGATCGAGGCAACTTGGCAGGCTGCAGTTGATGTGAGCCATGACCAACTTTTCGAAGCACTTCATAAATATGGAGGTCAGAGTCACTGGGTGCTAGTCATTTAGGCAGGCTGCATGATTTTTCATTAGCACCAGGATGATGGTGGCCTTCTTGAAGCAGGTGTAGACTTTAGATCATAGTAAGGAGAGGTTAAAGATACTCCCACCAGCTGATCCACACAGGATCTGTGTGGTCTCCATCCAGGCCAGCCGCTTTCCATGGGTTCACTCTCAAGGGTTTGGTTCTCTACATTATTCAGCGTTTTTTACCCTTTTCTACAGTTATGCAATGAAGTATGCGTAGATCTGTGATTATCACATCCTGAGATAACCTTACTCTCTGTCACGTCTTCGATCAAGTAAGATCAAGGCCTTCTTGTTTCTCCTAAAATTTCTCTCAGGTGTTCTGAATTTATATGAGCTTGTTTAATAAGTGCCTGTAATGACTGCTGCCCTCGATTTTCTGACCTGGTTATCACATCAACAGGACTTTTGTCCTCTGTCTCAAGTTATACTACTTCTGCTGATTTTTGCAGTGTGTTTCTCTATTTCTTTGATCTTTGTGTGTTCAGAGAGTTTATGTTTGGCTTGAGATTGCACTTTAAAAATAATTTTTTTTTGTTTTCAATTTTCTTCTCATTGGTAATTCTGTAATAGTGTTGATCTTTAACTGAGTAATGCTAATTCCCAGGCTGCATTTTATATATTTACAGACTTGAGCATTCTCTCAGCTTCGCCAAATGTCTGACAGGGGTATAGGGGGCATAGCGTAAAAATTAGGGCCAGAAAGTTCAGGGGAGATGTTACAAAGCAGTTCTATATAGAAAGGGTGGTAGAAGTTTGGAATGCTCTTCCACAAATAACAGTGGATGCTGAATTAGTTGTTAATTACAAATCTGGGATTGATTAATTTTTGTTAAGCAAAGATATTAACAGATATAGGCCACAAATTATTCAGTGATCTCACTGGATTGTGGAACAGGCTCGAGACCTACTCCTGTTCCTATGTTCCTAGGATGGAGTAGAAAACTTGTCGCCATATTGATACATGCCTCTGAAGTGACCGTTCTCAATTCCTCATTCACTAATCGAGGTCTGTTATTTGATACTAGATACTCTGGGAAACTGTGTTATTCAGATTCTTTTTGGTGCTACGAGTACCGAGTGTGGTGTCGTTGAATGAAATCTTGCCACTTTAATCCACCTTGAATAGTACTGTACAAGGACTAAGCATATCTCCCTTTTGCAGTTGAATAATCCATTATTTGACTTTTCCGTAGTCTTTCTGTAAATTTTGAGGACATGAGTGTCTCTGTTGGCACTTGACTATTTCCAGCACACTTGTGACATAATGAGATTTTTTTTTTCATTTGAAATGCCTGGCAACAATCTGTTAAAAATGCCTCAATCTATTTTCCCTGTTGCTGACAATGTTGATCAAATCTCATTCTTTCGGTGACAAAATTTATTTTTGGACTAAAGTACCTATTGAACAACTTAATGAACATCTTATATTCTGCAGCATCTCCTTCTGTGCATGTTTTTTAACCAGAAAATCATCTGTTATTGGAGCTGCAGTATACAAAAACATGCTATCACTGCTTCTTCACCTGCAATCCTGATGCAGTACTGTAGCACGGAAACTGCTGTTTTCAGGGGTCCCACTTCTAGTCTCATTGTGGACCCTCTGTGGTTTCCAATAATTGTGGTAACAGCAGTTTCTCTACTGGAGTCACCATCCTGATCAATTATTGCACTACACTGACCTGGGTGAGTACTTGGAATTTAATCCTTATATTACTTAAGATCTTTTGTTTGTACAATTGTTTCTGTCCAGAAGAGTTTTTCTGGTGTGTGACTTAGGCTTCAAAGTCTTCTGAGGTTATTCCCCATTCTTTGAAACCTTCCCACTCTGCGACCTTTCGTTTGAAATCTTCAGAGGTTCTTGCCTGGTCTTTGGAATCTTTCCATTTTTTCTGCTTTGTACTTTAAGCTTTCTGAGGATCTGTCCTGCCCTTTGGAGTCTGCCTGCTTTGCTGCTGCATCTCGTGGACTTTGATCTGACTTCAGATCCTGGCTGTGGTGCTTTCCCTAGCTGTCAGCATGCTTTATTCTATGTTTAATGGGTTAATGCTGTGACTGGCACTGTTAGCTACTTCTTCTTAGTATCTTTGGGCTGTTAGAGTGTTTCCTTGGAGGCTGTGGGCTCCTTATCTTAGGCTAAGGTTCTATCACTCTTCCAGTACTGAAACATGTTTATTTATTAAATTTATTTTTTCTGATGAAGGGTCTAGGCCCAAAACGTCAGCCTTCCTGCTCCTGTGATGCTGCTTGGCCTGCTGTGTTCATCCAGCTCTGCACCTTGTTACCTCTGTTTATTACAGGTTACTGAATATGGTTCCCTAGTGTCTAAGAGCTCTCTCTTTCCACGTTTCTTTCTAGTCTGCTCTTTGCTTCATATCTGCTCCTCTGCTGATGTCAACAATTATAATCAGTTATATCTTCATAATTTACATATTCCATTGTACTACATTAACCAGGTTAAATACCTAATTGACTTTTAATTGTATATTTACATATGATGAGCAGGCTGCTGGTTTAGGCATGAATGGAATGGTGAAAACTAGCCACTTGATGTATTTAATGTGACGCCCCAGCTTCCTCCACTGAAAACATGCCTGATGGACAGATTTAAAATCCAGGCACACATTACCTGTCTTTATTCATTCTGTTATTAACAGTTAACTTGTGAAAGGTCTTCGAAAATCTAGCTAATTTGCATTCACTGTATTACCGTTGTTTACTATATATGCAAATTCAGGTTATTAACATATTTCAAAAAAGAGCAGTCGTCCCAACACTGAGCCCAGGGAGGCAGCAATAAAAACTTACCTCCAGTCTGAGAAAAATTGCTCAACACTCTTTTTTGACTTCAGTCCTTGAAACAGCTGCAACTATGGTAGAATGATGGCTGTGTAGTAAAAATTCATTGGCTGACAATCGAGTACCATGTGTCTTTTTGGGGAAGGAAATCTTTTGACTTTATATGATAAGGTCTGCATTTCATCAATGTTGACTTTCAACTCCATTCTGAAGTGGCTTGTAAATTACATAGTAATTTCACGGTTATTTAGTGGAGGGTAATGAAATGCTGACCTTTCCACTTCGATATCCTGCCCATATATCAGCATGATTTAATTTATTGTTGGAATAGGCTTGATGGCCTGAAAGGCCTACACCATTACAGTATTTCTAGTGGATCAATCAGGGAAGAAATGTAAAACAAAATTACTGCCTACCCTTTGTAACTAAGAACAGATTGATTGAAATTTGAACTACCACCAGAAAGCTGCATGTAATTAATTGTGTAGCACGACGATCCTGGGTGAGACAACGGCATTTATGTCAGAAAGGCAAAATACTGCTGAGGCTGGGAATCAGACACAAACACAGAGAATTTGCATGTTTGAGCAAACAAAACAAACTTTACTTTACAAGGTTGGAAAGTTTAAAAAAAAGACCCAACATGAAGATATTATTAAGTTGGAGAGGGTTCAGAAGAGATTTACCAGGATGTTGCTTGGAATGGAGGGTTTGAGTTATAAGGAGAGGTTGCATTAGCTGAGACTTTTCTCACTGGGGTGTAGGAGGTTGCGGGGTGACCTTATAGAGGTCTATAAAATCATGAGGGTTTCTAATCTGCAGGAGCCTTTCCAGAATCTACAGAATTTTAAAAGATAATCACTAATTAATTCAGTATAACTCCAGCCAAGTAGACCATAAGACATAGCAGCAGAAATTAGGCCATTTGGCCCATTGAGTATGCTCAGCCAATCATGGCTGATAAGATTCTCAACCCTATTCTCTCACTTTCTCCCAGTAACCCTTGATCCTCTTGACAATTAAGAATGTATCTATCTCTGTCTTAAATATATTCAATGACCTGGCCTCCACAGCCTTCTGTGGCACTGAATTCCATAGATTCACCACTCTCTGGCTGAAGAAGTTTCTCCTTATCTCCATCCTCAAGGGTCTTCCCCTTACTAAGGCTGTGCCCTTGGGTCCTAGCCTCTCCTGCCAATAGAAACATCTTCCCAATGTCCAATCTGTCCAGGCCATTCACTATTCAATGTTTCAATTTGATTCCCCCCTCATCCTTCTAAACTCCATTGAGTATAGACCCAGAGTCCTCAAACATTGCTCGTATGTTAAGCTTTTCATTCCTGGGATCATTCTCGTGAACCTCCTCTGAACCCACTCCAGGGCTAGTACATTCTGCCAGACAGCCATTCTCCCATCCATGCTAGCACCTTGCCTCTAACACCATGGGCCCTTGTCTTACTCAGCAGCCTCCTATGTGGCACCTTGTCAAAGGCCTTCTGGAAGTCCAGGTAGATAACATCCATTGGCTCTCCTTGGTCTAACCTGCTAGTTACCTGTTCAAAGAATTCTGACACATTTGTCAGGCATGACCTCCCTTTGACGAAACCATGCTGACTTTGCCCTATATTACCATGCACTTCCAAGTATTCAGAAATCTCATCCTTCACAATGGATTCCAAAACTTACTAATGACTGAGGTCAGGCTAATTGGCCTGTAATTCCCGTCTTTTGCCTCACTCCTTTCTTAAACAGGGCATTTACATTAGTGATTTTCCAGTCGTCTGGGACCGTCCCTGACTCCAGAGATTCATGAAAGATCACCACTAATGCCTCCACTATCATTTCAGCTATCTCCTTCAGAACTCCGGGGTGTAGTCCATCTGGTCCAGGTTATTTATTCGCCTTCAGACTTTTCAGTTTTTCTAGCACCTTCTCCTTGATGCTGGCCACCATACTCACCTCTGACCCCCCGACTCGCTTGAATTTTTGGGATATTACTTGTGTCTTCCACTGTGAAGACTGATTCAAAGTACTTATTCAGTTCTTTAGCCATTCCCTTGTTCCCCATTGCTACTTCTCCAGCATCATTTTCCAGCAGTCCAATGTCTACTTTTGCCTCTCTTTTGCCCTTTATATATCTATAGAAACTCTTATAATCTTCTTTTATATTACTGGCTAGTTTACCCTCATATTTAATCTTCTCCCTCTTAATTTCCTTTTTCGTTGTCCTCTGTTGGTGTCTGTAGGGTCCCCAATCATCTGGCTTTCCATTGCCCTTTACAACATCATATTCTTTCTGGTTTGCTTTTACGCTAACCCTGACTTGTCTGGTCAGCCATGGTTGCCTCATCCTCCCTCTACCATGCTTCTTTTTCCTAGAGATGAATTTTTGCTGCATTTCAAAAATTATTTCTGGAAACTCCTGCCATTGCTGTTCCAATGTCTTTCCTGCTAGGCTCCTCTCCCAGTCAATTCTGTTCAGTTCCTCCCTCATGCCTCTGCAGTTACCTTTATTCAACGTAATACAGTACCATTACATCTGATTCCACTTTGTCCCTCCGAAATTGCAGAGTAAATTCTATCATGTAATGGTCATTGACTCCTAAGTGTTCCTTTACCTTAAGCTCACTGATCATGTCTGCCTCATTGCATGATGCTGAACCAGAATTGCCTGTTCCTTTGTGGGCTGTACCATGAACTGCCCCAAAAAGCCATCTTGTAGACATTGCACAAATTCCTTTTCTTGCAATCTCCTACCAACCTGATTTTCCCAGTCCACCTGCATATTGAAATCTTCTATGATCATTGTAACCTTGTCTTTCTTACACACCTTTCATATCTCCTGGTGTATCTTGTGCCCCACATACTGACTACTGTTTGGAAGTCTGTACATAATTTCCATTATGGTTTTTTTTACCTTCGCGGTTTCTCAACCCTACTCACATAGATTCTACGTCATCTGACACTACTTCTTTTCTTGCTATTGATTCAATTTCATTCCTTACTGATAAGGCAACTCCACCCTATCTGCCAGTCTTTTCAGTAGGATGTATATCCTTGGATATTTAGCTCCCAGTCCTGATCCCCTTGTAGCCATGTCTCCGTGATGCCCACCACGTCATAGCTGCCAATCTCAATCAGCACAACAAACTCATTTACCTTATTGCGTATACTGCATGCATTCAAATACAACACTGTCAATCCTGTATTGACCGTCCCTCTTGTCATTGTCATTTGTTTATCCAGTGTGCTTGAAGTTTGATTCTTAATCCTTTCCAAACACTTTGTCCTATTTTGTGTGCTGGAGATTTTAATAACCTCTCTTGAGTTCTCCCTTCCTTTCATTTTCTTCATTTTTCCCATGCAGCAGAATGCACCCCCACAGATGTTAACCTGCTGCTTTGTTTCCCATTGGCCATTATACCTCTTGGAGTTTTACCTTTCCCTTCTTTGCCGCCGTGCCCTCCCCAACCCTCCTTTCTAGTGTAAAGTCCTATTGACTACCCTATTTACCCTTTTCACTAAAACATTGGTCCCAGCTCAGTTCAGGTAGAGACCTTCCCACTGGTACAGATCCCTCCTGTTCCAATGCTGATGTCAGTGGCCCATGAAAAGGCACTCCTCTTTCCCACACTCTTTTAGTCACGTGTTCACTTCCCTTATTCTCACGTTCCTATACCAATACATATATGGTTCGGGCAGTAATCTGGGGATTATAACCCATGAGGATCTGTTCTTTAATCTAGTTCCTTGTTTCTGATCATTCCTAAACAGGTCCTCTTTTCTAACCTTGCCTATGTTGTTTGTCCCGATGTGGACTACAACAACTGGATTCTCCCCCTCCCTCTCCAATCTCCTTTCAAGCCAGTCAGAGATGTCCCTCACCCTGGCACTGGGCAGGCAACACACCATACAGGACTCTCTATCCCACTTGCAAAGGATGTTATCTATTCCCTTAATTGTAGAATCCCCTACAGCTACCACCTGTCTTTTTGCTACCCCCTCTTGAATGGCCTCCTATGCCATGCTACTGTGGTCAACTGGCTCACCCTCCCTACAGCCCTGTTCCTCATCCACACAGGGAGCAAGCACCTTGTACCTGTTGGACAAGGTCAAGAGCTGAGGCTCTTCTGTCCCTGAATACAGGATCCCTCTACCTGCCTCGCTTGCAGGCACTCCCTGCTGTCACTGGCCACTGACTGAATTTGAGGTAATTAATTTACCAAGCGTGACTGCCTCCTGAAACAGAGCATCCAGGTAACTTGCCCTCTCCTGGATGTGCCACAGTGTCTGTAGGTCAGACTCCAGCTCATCAAGTCTGAGCTGAAGTTTGTCCAGCAAACAACACTTGCTGCAGAAGTGGTCACTGCAGTTAACAATGGGATCAGCCAACTCCCACAGCATAGGGCTACAACAAATCACTTGCCCAGCCCATCTATATTCAGTTAATTATTTATTGATTAGTTTTGCAATGCTTTTTTTCAAATCTAGGACAGATTCCCCACCAGCTAATCAGGTCACGGCCGTCCTGTGACATCACTTTTTTCAGTTTGGTTTCAGTTACTCTGGGTGGTCCGCTCCCTGGAAACAAGGCTGCAAATTCCCACGGAAAGTTAGATTTATACTAACCATACTCCGGGTGCTCCTCCCTCCGACTCAGCTACTAGAAACAAGGGAACCTCTTCCACACTACAATGTATCTCATCTGATCCACATGATTAATTAACCTACAACCCAGTTAACCATCAAGTTACTATCTCCTTGTTAACACTAATTTTTAGTTCCTCAGCTTCTCAAGTTCTTTGATTGTCAAGTACTTCTGAATGGCTATATTCACAAATAGAAGATAAAGTAATTGTTCAGTTTCTCCACTATTTCCTGATCTCCACTATATATTCTCCTGTCCGCACCTATAATGGACTCGCATTTGTTTTAGCCAGTATTTTCTTTTTCACACTCTGAAAGAAGCTTTTTAGTCCACCTTTACATTCCTTGCTAGGTAACATTCAGGTCGTCTTTTCGGTTTCATGATCAGTTTCTGTTTACTCCTTTGGAATATTCTAAATTGCTCCCAATCCTCAAGCTTACCACTTTTTCTGGAATCTTTATAAGCCAGTTTCTTTAATCTAATACAATCTTTAACTTATAACCCTACTTGATTGGATATTTGTTCCTTAGCGGAAAGTATTCAAAAATGTTAAAATTATCTCGTTATCGTTATAGAACACTAAGTCCAAAATAACCTGATAGGTCAATCCCTTTTCAGAGAAGTGCTCATGAACCTGCATGTTTGCATCTCATTATTTACACAATTTCAGCTTTTTGCCATAACAGCCAACTTCATAAAGCCAGTGCTGCCTCTTAATTTCCCCTAACCTCTCAGACTGAGCCTTCCTAACTTTGTTTTCTAGCTGAGCTCACCCACTTCTGAGACTGTAGGCCACTATTTTGACCAGGCTAAGTTCCAACATCTAAACACTGGCACAGTCACAACTTCTCAGCCTTGCTTCTGCCAGCAACTGTACTCCTCTCATCTACTTAGTCTCTTTAACTGAGTGTGTATCCTCCTGGACTTCATAGGCCTTCCCTGCACCATCTTATCTCTGGCAGAATTCCAGCTCTCGAAACTGCTCTGAGCAGAGCTCTGTTGCCCATAGGTCATCCTTTGAGCCAGCTGATAGCAGCAGCTTAGCAGCACGTAATCAGTCACCCTCTCTGACTATCTCACTGACAAATATATTGACCATTGACTGCTGCTCACTGAGCCTTGCACTGGTCTGAGTGACCATTCAAAACTTTACAATGGAGCCCAGGCCTTGCTGCTAGACTGTAGCGTTTCTTTTAAGTATTGGAAATTGCCGTACACTGCATGTTACAATCTTCACAGTTAACCGTACCTCCAAGGCTATCAAATTCAGAACATACATGAGACACAAATAAATAGACTTTATCATAGCAGGAAGAAAGTCTAAAATAACAGAGAGCAAACACAACCTTGTCAGGTCACATGAATACCATTGTTTCTGGAAAAGTTAAGGGCAATAAAAGCTGGGGTCAAAATTGAATAGGATGCAGCCAATTGCCTGATCGACATTTAAAGATGTGAGGACTGGCAGGGTTGCCACTAGCTTTGGGGCTGGTCAACAGGGCCACCACTGATGGTTTTCAATCCAGCCCAGCTAAACTAGGCTTGCAACCAGGGCAGGGATAATGAAAGGATGATGAAGGTGTAAACTTGCTGGAATGGGAAATTGTGTGAAGATTCTGCTGTAGGAGATGCCTGGGAAGGTGTTTTACGTACAGACTTCCCTTATGCAGCATATAGAAAAAGGCTGAAGAGCATGTATGCTGAAATACTTGGAGCATTAGCGGAACTACCAGGATCATTGTCAAGGAGCATGGAATCGTTTTCCCTCAAACATCTACATGGTTTTCTGCAGAGCTTGGAGCCTGTCCTTCCCAGCAGAGCAGTGGTGACTAACTCATTAATTATACTGACTGATGGTTGATGTCGCTACTCAAGTAAAATCTGCACAGTATCTGAGTGCTGCATGCAAACATATGAATTAGGAGCAAAGGTAGGTCTCTTGGTCACTCACTACTCTGTCTTTAATAATATTAATAAGGTTGCAGTGGAATTTCAGACTAATGTGCTGCAATCTCACTTTTTACCGTTACAAGGTAAGACCACTGTTGTCCTAGCAACCTATTTCAGCATGCAAAGGGGCTTGGAGGGTCTTTGCAGAGCCCAGCAATCTGTCCTCTAACAGATTACTAGGACCGTTGATGTGCAGAGTGACAGTGGCTTACATAAGGGTTATTCAATACTCAATTCTGCATACTTTGACCTTCTGCCCAGGTCTGGCACTTAATAGTGGCAGGATGATAGGTGTTCACATCTGAGGCAACACATTTTTATATCACATTGTATCACTGTGCTCATAAAACAGCTTCCTTTCCTTCTACAGTCGACACTCAGGTGCTCATATATTTACTTGGTTCCAATGTGTAGAACTCTAGACATTTAGGAAGTCAGTGAAGGCAAATAATGTCTCTTTTGTTCTTTATTGGAATGGAAGAAACCTTAGGAAGTTGATTTAGTGAGGTGGCGTGCAGAATAAAGCCTTGGTAATTCAAGGAATTAATTTTAACTTTGCTGATTGACTGATAAAATGACAGTGGTCTGACAAGTTGCTGTTGTCTAGGTGAGGACAGCAGTAACTTTAAAAGATATGTGAGAATGTGATCTTTTATTAGCTTGTCCTATGGAGTGTACAATATTTACAGAACACATCTAATTATCCATCATTTAATGGGTATTACACCAAACAAAAATTGAACATGACAACTGTAAGTAATAAGAAATACTCTTGCATTCTACAATTCTGTACAACCAAAAGAGTCTTAATTTTTCAACAAAAACAGCAGTTAATTATTTCCAATACTGTAGGGTATATTGAATGCCTATGTAAAATTGGAGTCACCTTAAATCTGTTTTTAACTCCAGGTCCAAATCAGACAAATGAGAGTGGGACAAATGGGAGCTGAGATGATTCAAACTTCCAGACCTTATTTCAATATGTTACCCCCTTCCACCTCATCCTTTTCAGATAATGCAAAATTCCTCAACAGAACTATGCAAATCTGTAACCTCTATCAGTTGGAAGAACAAGGGCAGCAGACGAATTGGAGCACACCACGTGAAATTTCCCCTCCAAATGAGACACTGTCCTGACCTGAAAGTATATTGTCACAACTCTGCAGTATTAGAGGTGTACCTGTATTTCAAAGACCGCAGAAAGTCAAGAAGACAGTTCACTACCAAATTCTCAAGGTCAGTTAGGGAGAGGCAACAAAATGCTGGCCTGACCAGTGATACACATAACCTATAAATGAATAATAATTCCTGATGGAGCAAGAAGCTTAGGCCATTCCAACTATTGATCTCCATTTAAACAGAACAGTGTAACATGTATTGACATCAAAGCCATTGTCGGGACTAGTTCTGGTCCTCTTAGACACTTGGACACCACAGACTCAAGGCCTGAAGTTTAAAAGGGCAATGGTTTAATCAGCTAATGTTAGCATTGAAAGCTCCCTTGTTACTCCTGGCTCATTAGGACTTCACAAAGGAGTAATTCCATTGAATTTACCATGGCCTTTTCTGTGTAGTCAACAACTGTCATCAGCATTTGACTGAGATTGGGCTCATGCAGGTCACCTAAATCCATTATGTCATTGGGTGTACAATTACATCTGACAATGTCTTGACCGCTCTCATCCAGGATTCTCACTAGATAGGTGTTTGACATTGACCTCCTTACTAATCTTTACTGGTTAGAAAAATAAATATATTGCCTGATATTGTATCATTGATGTAAATTGAGTCAGCTGTAGGCGCTCTGATATTTAACAAGGGTACAAGGTGGATCAGTTGTACAACATTTACACGATTCATTTTTTGAAAACCTAAGGTACAGTATCTTTAAAGTCTTTACCCTCTTCCTCCAGTACTGTAAGTTTTATTATATGACCACAACATATACCAGAAGGAAGCCATTTTTAGCTTATTCCTGATGGTACAGGGAGATTGATTCATTGAATTATTTCAGAGTGTTATTGTCTTTTCAAAGTTGTTTTAATACTGCTAATGTCACCATCCCAAAGTTGAAGCATTGCTTAGGAGACAAATCCAGTTTACAATGTCTCTAATAGTTGGCAGCTCACACGCATTTAAGCTTTGGTTGTATTTATGAAGGGACATAAAGACATTTTAAAGAACTGATTTATTGTGTTGAGGAAGATCACACAGCAGTTTTGGGTATAAAGTAAGTGTAATTATCCACTCAGTAATGAGGTTCTGGTATAAAGGCAGGTTCAGGTAAAGTCAATTCATCCAGAACACTATGCTACCTTAACAGAAAGTAGTCAGTTATTCACTGCATTGGCAGACTGTTTGTCTAAAGCAGTATATTGCTTTTGTGATGCATTCATTTCAAATGTATGGATAGAAAAACTATTTACTGCCTTAATGGGTTAAATGGGTGTCATTTGTTTGTTTTTGTTTGATATAATTGCTTTAACCTTAAAGTTATTTTGTTGGAGAAATAAGTATAACAGAGCATAAAGGGTAAATACACAATAAAACTAGGACACCAGTTTTCTAAGTTTTAAAGATTAATGTTTTTAGATGAGAGATTTATTTAGGTACAGAAGCACAGATTACAATGACACAATCTTTTGGCGAGCATCTTATTTCTTGTGATCTGATTTGGTTGAATTGAGAGCATGTACTTTGCGAGTGCTGGCTTACGCAGGGAAACAATAATCGTCATGCCGTAATTTTCTTTATGACCAGCCCTCCTTCTATGGTGGATATGGAGACATCTGCCTTTGACTTCTCCAATTACTAAGTCTGTCCAAATCCTGCTGAAGCTGCTTTACATTTTCCGGAGGGGACAGATTCCCATTTAGCTTTATATCATCTCTTGGAAAAATTACATTTGTCCCCCACTCCAAATCATTGATATACATTGTGAACAGCTGGGGATCTTTTAGTGATCCTTGTGGACTCGGCGTAACATGCAAGTATTAGAATGATGCATTCATTCTTACTCTCTGTTTTCTGTCTGTTAGTCTATCACTAATCCAGACTGGTAAATTATCACCTATACCATGTGCTTTAATCTTTCTAGCTAGCTTCTGTGGGTGACTTATCAAAAGCCTTCTGAAAATGTAAGTATATTATGGCCATCAGCTTTCCTTTATTAATCTTGTTAGGAACATCTACTGAAACTGTATGCCCAGAGGCCTACTGGCTTCCCGCAAACCCAACCTCCTTATTGAAACCTGGAACCAAGGCCCACCCAGTGCGGGTGCAAGACCTGACCCCAAGTTTACCCGACATCAAGGAGACCCGACCAGACCAACCGCAAGAAACCCTGAGTACTTGTGAACAAGACTAGTGCCCAGGAGCCTACCAGACACACCTATCTACCTTGCCAATGCTGGAGCCGCAAGCCCACAGGCCTTCTGGTGTCTCGCAGGGCCAACCTTGGGGAAGCCTGGGCCCGAGGCTCGACCAGTGCAGAAACAAGACCTGACCCCACTGGGATCTGACATCAAGGAAGCCCAACTGAACCAGCTACAAGACCTCCCAGAAAGCTGAAGGCTACGACTACTGCCCAGGACCCCATCGGGAGCACACACGTAACTTCCGGAGCAGTAGACTTCCCTCACCGAATCCTGAGTAGGAGCAGCCATGTGTCCAGGAAACATGGGAGACACACTGGACTTCAGGTAAGACTGAAACTTCAGGGTTTCAAGACCCCCTTCCCCAGCATACTCCTGGCAAATGTCCAAGCCATTGAGAACAAAATGGATGACCTTAAAGCTAGACTTTCCAAAAGGAATTGAGAAACTCCTGTGTGCTTTGTTTTACAGAGACATTGCTCACTCCTGCTACACCTGACCGTCCCTTACAACCTGAGGGGCTCTCAGTTCATCGAATGCACCGCTCAGCGCCCTCAAGCAAGGTAAGGGACAGTGGGGTCTGCTTCTTAATCAACACCTCCTGGTGCTCAGTCATGGTGACCCTGGTCAGTTACTGCTCCCTGGGCCTCGAATATATTACAGTAAAGTGCTTTCTTAATATCTGCCGCAAGGTTTCACCTCTGCTATCCTGACAGCATTCTACGTCCCACTCCATGCGGAAATGAAAAGTGCACTGGATGAATCATACATGCTGCAAGCATTCTTGAGACAGAGTACCCCAAGGCCTTGTTCATCATAGCTAATGATGTCAACCAGGCCAACCTCAAGAACATGCTACCAAAATACCATCAACACATCTCCCTTCCCACCAGAGTTCCGAACATGCTTGATCATTGCTAAATGACCATCAAAGATGCCCACCATACCATCCCCCTTCCTCATTTTGGAAAGTGAGATCACAATGCTGAGCTCCTCCTCTCGGATTACGAGCAGAAATTGAAGCTAGAGGACCCAGTACAGAAAGAAGTGCCATGTTGATCTGAGGCTTCTACGGGACTGCTCATACTCGGTGGACTGGTCCATAATTAAGAACTCAGCAGCCAACCAAAAAGAGTATGCCACTACCATCACAGGCTTTATCAGTAAGTGTGTAAAAGATTGCATACCAAAGAATTAATCCAAATGTTCCCTAACTGGAAACCATGGACAAACCACGAGATCTGCTCCCCAGCAGGTTAATCCTGACCTAATCCGGAAATCCAGGTACCACCTTCGTAAAGCCATCAGAGATGCCAAGAGGCAATACCAAACTAAGCTTGAGACCCAGGCCATCTACATGGACACCCGTCATTTGTGGCAAGCCTTACATGGTATAATGTGCTACAAAGCGATGTCAAACAGAATTGTGGGCAACAGTACATCCCTACCTGAAGAGCTCAATGCATTCTATGCTTGCTTTGAACAGAAGGTCAGTGAAATGATGTCACCTATGCCCACCTCCTCAGATGCACCTGTATCCATCATCACCGCAGCAGATGTTAGATTGGCCTTCTTGAATGAATCCGTGGAAAGCGACTGGCTTTGATGGAGTCCCTGGCCATGCACTCAGTTCCTGTATGGACAAGTTGGCAGGAATATCTTTAACCTCTCCTTACTATGATCTGAAGTCCCCGCCAGCTTCAAGAATACCACCGTCATCCCATTGACAAAGAAAAACCATGCAGCATAGCTCAATGATTACCGCTCAGTGACTCTGACCACCATAATTATGTAGTGCTTCAAGAGGTTCGTCATAGCTCACATCAAATCCAGCCTCCCAGCCTGCTTTGATCCTTTGCAATTTGCCTACCAACGCAACAGGTCCATGGCAGATGCCATCTCCCTGGCCCTACACTCATCCCTGGAACATCTGGATAGCAAGAATGCCTACATCAGGCTCCTACTTATTGACTACAATCCCGTCTTCAACACCATAATTCCAAACAAATTCATCTTGTGGATTTGGATGGTGCAGTCTGAAGTGGTTGAGAGCGTCAAGCTCCTAGGAGTGATGATCACCAACAATCTGTCCTGGTCCACCACATCAATGTTTCAGTCAAGAAAGTGCAACAATGTCTCTACTTCCTCAGGAGGTTAAGGAAATTCAGCATATCCATATGGAAACACCTTATTGATTGATGCACCATAGAAAGCTTCCTTTCTGGATGCATCTCAACGTGGTATGGTGACTGGTCTTCCCAAGATCACAAGAAACCATAGAGAGTCATGAACGCAACCCAGTCCATCACGGAAACCAGATTTCCATTCATCGACTCTATTTGTACTTCTCGCTGCCTCGGAAAGTAACCAACATAATCAAAGATCCCTCATACCCTGGTTATAGTCTCTTCCACCCTCATCTGTTGGGCAGAAGATATAAAAGTTTGAATGTACGTAGGAACAGATTCAAGAACAGCTTCATCCATGTTGTTGTCAGAATTTTGAATGGACCTCTGAAATATTAATGCTGATTTCTCTCGCTGCACCTTCTCAGTGGCTGAAGCACCGTATTCTGCACTCTGTTCTATGCCCCTGATACACATTGTATGGTATGTGCTGCCTGTATAGCATGCAAAACAATGCTTTACACTGTATTTCAGTACATGTGACAACAATAAATCAAATCAAACTCAACTATCTTCAAAATCTCCAACAAGTTCATTGAACACAATTTCCAATTCACAAATCCATGCTGACTATGTCCAATCAGATCATTGTCAGCCAGATTTCTACTTATCCCATCCTTTACAATAGAATTTAGCATCTTAAGGTTAACTAGTCTGTATGCTTTGTCTTCTTTCTTACTTCCTTCCTAAATAGTGGCATGACATTTGCTACCTCCTAATCCACAAGAATCAATCCACAATATATTGAATTTGAAAGATAGTTACCAATGCATGATTAACTCTGCAGCCATCTCCTTTAACAGCCAGTCTATCAACAGTCTATCAGGTCTTGAGGATTTACAAAGTTTCAGTTCCATTTATTTCTCCAATACAACACCCTCTACACATCATTTTCCCTAGCCACTTGGATTTTCTCAGTGAAAACAGATGCAAAATAATCATTTAACTTTTCTGCCATGTCTCAATTCAGCATTATAAATTTTCCTGGCTCTGTTTTCTATGGATGCACATTTGTTTTTGCTAAATGTTTTCTTGTCACATATCTTTAGAAGCTTTTACAGTCCATTTTGATGTTTACTTTTCTAGATTGCATTCCTATTCTATTCTCCCTTTCCTTATCAGTTCCTTAATCTTCCTTTTTGTGTTCATAAATATTCAAATCCTCAGCATTACTACTATTTTTAGAGACATTTTAATTTAATCTTACACAATCGAAACTTCCCATGTTAGCTGCGGTTATCTGATCTTTATTGAGTGCATGCACTTTGAAAGAATGTATTATTGCTGTATGTCACGTAATAGCTCTTTAAAGACAATCCATTGCTTATGTTGTATCATGGCTTTTAACTGACATTCCCAATTCATCTCAGCTGATTTGTGCCTCATGTCTACATAATTTCATTCACTCAAATTTAACATCCTTGCTTCAGAATGAACCATCTCACTTCAGAAAATAATGGAAAATTCTTTCATGCCGTGGTCATTTATCCATAACTGTTTCTTTTATAATAAGTGTGTTAGGTAACCTTTATTCATTACAAAATACAATGGATGCATTCAGGGATCAACAGATTTTATGTATTTTCAACATATAATGAGGCAAGTTTCATAAATAATGTCAAAGTGAAAGACCCGATAGGGAACAGTGACCATAACAGGGTTGAAGAATTTAGCATTCAGTGTGAGATTTAGAAACTTGCATCAGATACAATTGTGCTAAACATAAATAAGGGTAATTACATAGAGATTAGGGCACAGTTGCTGGAATGGATTGGGAAAATAGTTTAGCTGAAAATGTGGTTAAGGAACAATGGTTTAAGAGAATAATTCATAACTCACAACAAAGATATACCCCAGTGAAGAAGAAGGATTCCAGGAAGGGATTAATCCAACCATGATTTGCTAAAGAAATTAAGGATAACTTCAAACTGAGAGAACAACATACCATGTTGCAAAGATTAGTGATAAACTAGAGAGTTGGAAAGTGGACACATAATTTCCCTGTCACTGGTGATCGTAATTTCAGCAAATTCCTTTCTTCCTGCTACCACCTGATTTACATTTACAATGTCTTTTGTATATTCCATAGTGAAGCTGGAAGCAAAATATTTGTTTATTTCATTTCCCTTTTCCTTACTATCTGCTATTAACTCCCCATGTTCAATCTCTGGAGAAACAACACTCACTTTATTGATGCTTTTATGGAGGTTGGTCAGCTCAGTTGGCTGGACTGCAGATCTGTAATGTAGAGAGATACCAAATGAGCTGAGGTTAACTCAAAGCACCCTCCTTCTGGTCCTCTCCCCTTGCTTGAGGTATGATGATGCTAAGGTTAAATCATTATTAGTCATCTCGCCATAGTGAGAGAGCAGCCTATCATCATGTAGGATTATGACAAGTGTACCCTTCTTAACTCTTTTTCTTTTTAGATGCCTATAGAAACTCTTGCTATCCATTTTTATATTTCCAGGTAGCTTCCTCTGAAACTCTAACCCCTAATTAACTTTTTACATATTCTCTGCCATTCATTATATTCTAAACAGTTGTCTGACCTGTGACTCATCTTTGCATTACAATTTTTTTTCCTTATGTTTGTTACTTCCTTTACCTTCTTCAACTAGCCATGGATAGTGAGTTGTCCCCTTGGAATTTTTCTTTACAGGAAAGTAAACTGATTCTGAATATTGAGTTTTGAGAACTAGCCCCTTAAATATCTGCCACGGCTTCTCTATTGATCTATCCGTTAGCCTAGTGTCCCAATTTACTTCAGCTTGCACAACTTTCATAACTAATATTTTTATCCATATTTAAGTTTAAAGCACTAGTCATAAACACACGCTGTCCCTTTCAAATTGGATGTAAAATTATCAATCATATTGTAGTTGTTGCTGTCTAGGGGTGCCTTCATTTGGAGTTCATTAATTAAACCTGCTTCATTACACAATACTAAGTCCAATATGACCAACTCTCAACTTCTGAAGAAGGGTCCCAACCCGAAACATCAGCTTTCCTGTTCCTCTCATGCTGCCTGGCCTGCTGTGTTCCTCCAGCTCTACACTGTGTTATCTCTGAGCACTTCATCTAGGTTACCATTGCCTACCTAATATTTCCAATTCACATGGAGATTAAACTCATACATCATTATTGTCTTCCTTTTATCATGTGCATGTGGAATTTGTTTCTTGTATATACTTGATGCTGCATTCTGGTTACTCTCAGAAGTGATTTCTTTCCTCTAGCATTCCTCATCTCAACCCAAATTGATTCTGTATCCTGACCTCCTGAACAAAGGTCATCACTAACCAGTGCACAATGGCCAACTTCACAGAATTACTTCTCACCTTTACCTAGCTTCCTATTCTTCTTGAATCTGATATACCCCATAACACTTAGGAGCCAATTTTATCATCAAGGAAGAATCCCTGCCTCCTCCAGCTGTGCCTTGGTTTTGTTTTGTTGGCTTTGTTCTCAGCAGAGTGGACCCAGTTTCTCCTTTTCACAGCTAATGTTTGTAATTGTTTTACATCTCTATCTCTCCTTTA
Organism: Rhincodon typus; assembly: GCF_021869965.1. Lineage (NCBI taxonomy): Eukaryota > Metazoa > Chordata > Chondrichthyes > Orectolobiformes > Rhincodontidae > Rhincodon > Rhincodon typus. Next base: position 71,020,068 of record NC_063332.1, read on the forward strand.
CCATCATTATCACTGCCTTTATCTTTTGCTCTGAGCTCTCTAACAATCTCTTCCACTTGTTCCTCCTCTACCTCTGTCCACAGTATCAACACCACATTTTCCAGCTACTTTCAGTTCCAAAATAGAATTGTACCAGACTTGAAATGTCAGCTCTGTTTTTCTCTCCACAATTGCTGCCAGACCTGCTGAATTTTTCCAACACTCTCTTGTTCTACACTTAAATTAATCTTGGAATTTAATCATTTGAGATGCCTTAGTGCTTGGGGCTTTGTTATTTCATTTTTGTGACCATTGTCTTGCATTAGCTCCATTGCTGGATTCTGTTCTTCTTTCAACATGCAAAGGCTGTTTGCAGAGTTGCTGCATAGAAGATGCTACATATAACATCATGGAAATTATCAAGTATCCAGTTGGTATCTTGAAACAGAGTTTCAGATTCTTTGGTCAATTGAAGAAGATATTAATATCTAGAAATTTCAATTGTAATTTTGTTCTTGACAGTTCAAATCCTCTTCTGACTCATATTATTAAGTAAATATGGGGCGCGGACACTTGATGTTGTATTAGTACAGATAATTAAATATTAGATTGTGCTGAATTCACACCATTAAAACAACTGCCAGTATAATTTGAAAAAAAAAATGAGTGAATCATACCGGACATTAACAGTTGGAGTAATGTGTTGGCACTATGCTGTAGGATGTTCAAAAGTATTATTGTCCTCTTAATTTATCATCTCTGTCAAATTCAGTAATTTTCTTTTTGATTTTGGCTGTTTTCCACTGTTCATAGCCCATAGCATCATTTTATGTTTGTACAAGATTTTGTGATATGCTTGAGCAATATCTTATTGAGTGTTCTGTAAGTTGTAAGCGATGCTTGTAAAAGGTATAATAATCATCATTTTTGATTAGATGGTGGTAGGTGTTATCTTCTGAATTCAAACATACACATTGATTTTATTCTTTTTTGTACTACGTGCAAGCTGTCGGATGAAAGAAATGAAAACTCAGTGAGGTGTCCAAAATTCCACATCAAGTAAAATTAATTCAGGTAAAATTGGTTTGGGCATACTTCTGGAACAAAAATTTGTAAGGTGCTACAATAGTTGCTGCTATAAATTTACCATCAGCATTCTTTGACAATTACTAATCCCAGATGAAGTGGAATTTTAAGGCAAATTGGTAGTATTGCTTACCCAGGCTGTGCATGATTACTGCAATTGGCCCATTCAGCAACTCAAATGGTCTCAATGTGGACTTTACTGGCTTCAAAATCTCCCCACCCCCGGCCTTATCCCATGACCAGCCCTCCCTCGCATCCCCACCTCCTTGACCTGTCCGTCTTCTTTCCCACCTATCCGTTCCTCTCACCTCACTGACCAATTCCCACCATTGCCTTCCTGCACTCACCTATCGCCATCCCACCTACTTTCCCCAGCCCCTCTTATCCCCGCCTCCTTGACCTGTCTGTCTTCTCTCCCACCTATCGCTCCTCCCGTCTCACTGACCAACCCCCACCACTACCTACCTGCACTCACCTATCACCATCCCACCTACCTTCCCCAGCCCAAACCTCCCTCTCTCTATTTATTTCAGAGCTCCCTTACTCCTCCCCCATTTCTGGAGAAGGGTCCTGAACCAAAATGTCAACTTTCCTGCTCCTCTGATGCTGCCTGGCCTGCTGTGTTCCATCAGCTCCACACTGTGTTATCTCAGACTCCAGCATCAGCAATTCTTACTATCTCAAATTGAATGATGTTAATTAAGCTGACATAGTAAAAAAAGATGCTCACTTCTCCCATCTTTCATGCGGTCCCAGCCATTTTGTAAACTTATTGCACAGTTGACCTTCAATCCAAGATGACAAGATTCCAACTTTGGGTTCTTTTGTGTGACCGGCAGGCTCTGTTTGTGACATATGACACTCCCCCCGTTCTTTTGGTTTGATGTACATGTGCCTCTGATGAACCTTCCTCCATCTCACATTTCCATCGAGCCTTTAAATCACGATTAATTCATCTGCCTTCTCCTAGAGCCCATGGTTCAGAAGCTTTCTATGCCCTTATTAACCCTACAATTTCCCGATACAGAGGCCAATGTAACAATGATCTGCTTGAATCCACACATCTACACCATTTGAAAAAGCATCTAGTCCTGTCCCATCAAATATAATGTTCCAACTACTATCTGCAATTGCTCCCATTCCAGTCACGTTTCCTCAGTGATCGAGTACAATGAGGCCTATCCTCAGACTTGAGTTGCCTAATCCGTGGACAACCTCCTGATAAGTTTACTGACCATGATTGAGAAGACCCACAGGACTGACAGTAACTACTTGATGTATTTACTTTCCCAGGGCAACTCCAACTAATCGTGGTCCATCCCTTCAATTAACGTCTTAACAGCACCCTGACAGACCTAAAGTTAATCCATGGGCTGCCTGCAATTGACTTTGTGGAATGATTAAAGACCAATCCCCAAGGATCTGACTGACAGTGGCCAACTCCCTGCACTGTAATTGGGCTAGTATCTTGACTGACTGTGGCAGTGTCTCCTGATAGGCTGGAGTCCATTCTCACCTGCTAAACATTCATCCCCTTTGACACTCGTGCATTGCCATTTTCTTCAAGCACAAACAGTGTGTTTGCAGTGTAAACTTCTGCCTCTGATATTGATGTCGCACTGTCTGTGCAGTGATATGTCCATCCCATCTCTGATTGTTTCCTTTACTCTTAAGAGCTTTCTACTGCCGCTAACTGCCTGTCTTTCCTTCATTGTTAATAAGAGGCTAAAACACAGGAGCTACTTACATCTAATACAGTGCTTAAAATCATCTGCACTAAACAGCAGATGAACACCCGAAAGATGTTTGTCTGAATGTCAAAGCTAAATATCCTGTTCTGATGCCTCAAATGCTTGGCTGTCTCACAGCACAAACTGGACCTTTGCAAGCAAATCCTGGCTGCTCCTCAGCTCCAAAGTCTTTAAATTATGGCTGACTTAGGCAGAGAGCAAACATTGCAATGATGAGGATAGTGCTTTGCTGATGCCAAGTCTGTGAATGAAAGATCCAGGAAGAGCATGACTGTTGACCATTGAGGCCCAATGCACATTAAAGAGAAGTTGATGCCAATTTGTGATCTGCAGTGCATGCTGATAAGATAAATCAGCAGGTAGCTGCTCTGTTTTTGCAGTTGTGGCTTTGTACCATCACGTTTCCCAATTATGGAGTTGAAAGTTGGAATTGTTAATATAGCAAATTGGAGTAATGATGAGATACAAAATAAATGCATTGAAATAAACATCTTGCCTCCCATCAGCACCTTATATGCTTCTATAAGATTACCTCTCATTCTTCTAAACTCCTAAGTGTGTAAGCTCAATTTATTCAGTCTGTGGTCATAGACCAACCCTCTCATTCCAAGGACCACACTTTCTTTGTATTGCTTCCAATGAAAGTATATCATTCCTTAAATATGGAGACCAAAATTGCATACACCATTCGAACTGTGATCTTACCAAAGCTCTTTACAAGTGTAACGAGACTTCATTATTCTTGTAATCCAATCCACTTGCAATAATGTTCAAACAACCATGTGCTTCCCTAATTGATTGTTGTACCAACATGCTAACCTTTTATGTTACTTGTACAAGTACACTCAAGAATCTCTGAACATCAAAATTTATAAATTTCTTGACTTCTAATAAATATTCTTTTTTTTTCATTGTTACAACCAGAGTGCATAACCTTACCACATTAGACTCCATCTGCTATCTGGTTTCCCATTCACTTAAACTATCTACATTTCTTTGCAGTCTTTATGGGTCCTGCTTGCAGCCTGAATTCGCAACTGACATTTTATTGTTTGCAAAGTTAGATACATTGCTCTTTGGTATCAAACAGTTGCTGCTCCAGCACTCATGTAGCAATCCATTAGTCACAGTCTGGCAACTTGATAATTCCCCATTTCAATATACTCCCCACTTCCGATCTAAGGCCAACTTTCTACCCATACTAATGTATCGTTCTCAATTTCCTGAACCCTAATCTTTTGTATTAAAGTTTTGTTAAAGATCTTCTAAAAGATGTGTTTTTTTTTGGAAATCCAAGTGTTCTACATCTACTGGTCCCCAGTTCCCTGTCATCTACGCTACTGGATATATTGTCAGAAAACCCATGTAAGTTTGTCCAGCAGGGTATCCATTTTTACAATGCTATCTTGATTTGTTTTAACTATATTGTGCTTTCCTAAGCGCATTGTTGAGACTTTCATGAGGTAGTAAGATGTAAGGTGTAGCATTTTCTAAGACTCCCAGGTTCATAGTCTTTCTGCATCACCACTTCTGCATTGCAGCAGGACTTTCAAAATGAAACTTCCATCTGCTTGCTCTTGAGGACTTTTTGCACCTATTTTGTCTTGCAGCAACTATCCAATGTTGCTGCTGTGTGTTTCCATATTAGGATCAAGGAGCCCCGGTGACATTGTTGAAAATATTCTCAGAGAAAGAAATCTCCACCATAACAGAGTGGCAATCCACGGAGGGACCTGTCTCTCTCACTCTCACCTTGCCCTTGACCAGATCAGAAGTTCCTAGCCTAAGGAAACAATTGATTCCTGGAGCAAAATGCCCACTTAATTCTCTCAATCCTGATGTGATGCAGTAATTGGCCTCAGACTCAATCTCATCAACATCAAACTCATGTTCCTTGAGTGGCAGGCACTTTTTTTTTCTATTATTCATTCACAGGATGAGGGACGTCACTGGCTAGGCAGCATTTATTGCTCATCCCTAATTGCCCACAGGGCAGTTAAGAGTCAAACACATTGCTGTGGGTCTAGAGCCACATGTAGGTCAGACCAGGTAAGGATGGTGGTTTCCTTCCCAGAAGGGCATGGGTTTTTCCAACAATCAACAATGGGTTCATAGTCATCATTAGATTTTGAATTCCGATATTTATTGAATTCAAATTCCACCATCTGCCATGGTGGGATTTGAACCCAGGTCCCCAGAATGTTGTCTGGGTTTCTGGATTAACAGTCCAGCGATAATACTAGTCGGCCATCGTCTCCCCCAGATGTGGTTGTTGTGTATCATACTGGTGTCTACCACTACACATAAGCTAAAGCCTCAACACATCAGTCACAATATTCAAACTATAAACTTAATGTAATATTTATATCTTCCCAGCACAGGTTTAAACTACTGCCTAGATATATAAGTATACTCGCTAACCAATCATTTACCCCTCACCTAAATAATACTTCTGAGCACTCACCAGCCATTGGACACTGAATATATAAAAGGGTATAAAAAGCATCTAGTTCCTCCACAACTACAGAATTCTCACTTCCGCTGTATTCCTAAGTCAGTACTCATTCCACGTCATACTCAGTCCTCATCATTTCTACTCTATGGGCCATCTAGCGTTTGGTACATCTCATTTATCTTTGAATTGCAGTCCCTGGTAATGTGTCAGTGCTCTTATGAGCTGGGGAAGCAGAAACCTCAAATGTATGTAGTCCCCACATTTCTATCTGTCCCTTATAAAGCCAATTCCATTAAGGGATTGGAGCTGAAGGATAGAGATCATGTATAACTGGGTTCTTGTCTTTTTCCAGGAGGCCTCCATGAATCCCAGTGGGATTGTACTTGGGGTTCAGTGGACTTCACAATGAAACTTTGGACCAAAGTGTTTTCCTGTCTATGATTAATGTTGCTCTTTCTGGGACCACCATCAACTATCGCTAACCTCCCAAATGAGCAGAATAAGCAGGAAATGATTACTGCTTTATGGGTGAGGTTAATAATGCGTATTAACTGTATGAATAGGCTCTTTATGAAGCAGATTCAGATTACAATTTCCGGTGCTTCTTGCTAATTTTTTTCAGTTTGCAGTATGGCTTCTATTTAGTGCATTATTGTTCACTTTATGATTTTAGTTCAAGAATGGATACTTAAAAAAAATCTAAAAGAAGATTATTTTATAAAAATATAAAATACTGTCCTTCGACAGTGTGTCATTTTGATCTGCAGACCTGTAACTTTGTTTAGTCGTGTGGGATTTATAAACAAGCCATATCTGCAAAGCAGACCTTTATACTGTAATATAAAAATCCTTTAGCTCATACACTCAGTAGCTTTTAAACAGAGTGCCCACTGTTTCTATTGTGATACAATTCTATGTGTCCTTGTTCTGAAATTGGCTTTTTAGGTGAATGGGGGATTAAAATCTAGGGCTTTTTGGAACAACAAACAAAAGGTGCAACCTTAATCAAAACACACAAATCAGTGACATTTCCTGTTTTTATCTCATTAATTGTAAATAGATATGAAGATATAGGAGCCAAGATTAGCTGCACAACATAAAGCTTTAGTATTATTTTCTGGCAGCCATGTGATCTATCCTAAATGGTAACTGGTAGGTTACTGCCAGGTGGTGTTCTCATATCAGTTAAGTTAGGGGTGAAATGAGCATTAGTGTAAAAACAAGGAAGAAAACAAGAAATCAGGTCGAGTTCTTAAATGTGGTCTGCATGCAACTAAAGAACTTTTCTTTCTTTGACATTCATTACCATCACAAATGATGTTAAAACAAAGGAATATTTCCTGTTTACTTGGTGTAGCAGAATTGTGTTATTTCTTAGATTGAATGTGCTTCTGCTCCTTTATATCTTTATAATAGTTAATACTTTAAGTCCTGTATTACATTTTGAAAGGTGTTAGATACTGTAATCATACTGGACTTGAAGAGTTAACTCTGTTTCTGACTTCACAGATGCTGCCAGACCTGCTGAGTTTCTCTAGCATTCTCTTTGTTTCAGATTTCCAAAATCTGCAGTATTTTGCTTTTGTTTCACAGTTTTTAATTCACTGCCATTTCTCTTTCAGATATAACAAGGTGCAG